>NC_073305.1:207711651-208311651 GCF_027595985.1 Sorex araneus | reverse complement strand
CGCCAACAATGCCCACCTCTGAGGGCTTCCATGATTAAAGGCAGAGGAGACACTCCGGGGTCTCCCCGTCCCACCTTGATCTGACTGAATCCTCACAGCATCCTCCTGTTGCGCCGGACACTCGCGTTTCGGTGGCAGCAGCGCGGGCTCGGGGTAAAGAATGGTACCCAAAGATAGAACCCGGGCGTCCGGGTGTTCTCTGAGTCACCGCCCCTGACCCGTGTCTCTGAGAGAAAAGAGGGCCAGGGGAGCGTCCAGCCGCCGGTAGGCAGAGCCCAGCTGTCTGTGGTGTCCGTGCCAGACAAAAGCTGTGCTTCTGTGGAAAGCACGGTGAGGCCATCTCCAGCAGCCCCGCCTGGCCTGCCTTCCAAGGCTGCTGGGGGCCCCCCTCCCGTCTCGGATGCTGTGAAAGACAGTAGCGCTCTCTCCTTCTGTGTGAGGTGGAAAGTGCTCCGCGCTCCGGAGACTTCAGAAAGAGCTATTGATTTTTTTTTCCCCCAGACTTGCTGTGAGCTGGCAGCAGCCAAGACCCCATGACTTGGCCACCCCTTCTCCACAGCGGGGCAGCGCAGGGGTGAGCCTGGCCTTGGGCAGTGGAATTTTTAAAAAGGGAGACAGAAGTCTCTTCAGCCTAGCCAGGGGAGGGAGGGAGGGGAGGGAGTGTTCTCGTGGGGCTGAGGCGTACTTCGGGCTCAGGGACCCCATGGCCCTGTTCATGTTCCATATATGCATTTCCCCCTCCCCTTTGGGGTGGACAGACACCTCTGGGAAAGTGTGTTCAGGAACGATACCGAACCGTTCCCAGTAGCCCAGGGGCCTGGTAACAGAGCTCGGTGACCCCCACACACCTGGTCTTGTTTTTACTTATTGATTTGGAGTTTTGTGATGCTGGGGGGGGGGTGCTGTTCAATCTAGGAGTGACTCCTGGCAGCGTGAAGGGGAATCCGGTCGGGTTGCCGGCTCTGACACAGCATCAGCCCCACGCAGGGCAAGTATCTTACCTCCTCTACCCCCTCTTCGGGTCTGAGACACACCTGATCTGTAGAAAATGTCCAGGATAGCCAAGCTGGGGTAGAAGAGCACCCAGCACGTGACTCCCGAGGCTGGCTTCGTTCTGCTCCCCTGACTCAGCTTCGGACCCACACCTGCAGGGTTGCTGCTGCGTCTCCGAGTGTGCCCTGTGCCCTCCCCACACCCTGCATGAACACCCGAGTGTCCACACTGACACAGCGTTGGACATCGTGGCGGGGACTTCTAGATGCACTTTCTCCATGAGTGCCAATCCCTAGGACCACCCCAGGAGAGACAGACTGTCCTTTTATTCACGTTTCCCGTGAGGAAACCGAGAGAGGGACCGTTCAATCAGCCATCCTGACCCCATCCTCTGAGTCCTCTGGTTGCTCTGTCAAACTTGGTATTTTGGTTGAAATCTTGACTTGAGCTTTCTTCTTTGGAGGCCACATCCAGCTGTGTGCAGGGGGCTTCCTCTTCACTCTCTGCTTAGGGATCACTCCTAGTAGGGCTCCGGATTGAACCCAGGTCAACTGCTGCACACAAGGCAAACGCCTTAACTGCTGTAGTTTCTCTGTGACCCCTTGCCTTGAAAGTCTTAGCTGAGTCTCAGGGTTGGAGCGATAGCACAGTGGGTAAGGTATTTGCCTTGCACGTGGCTGACCCGGGTTCGATTCCCAGCATCCCATGTGGTCCCCTGAGTGCTTCCAGGAGTAATTCCTGAGTGCAGAGCCAGGAATAACCCCCTGTGCATGGCCAGGTGTGACCCAAAAAACAAAAAAGAAAAAAAAAGTCTTAACTGAGTCTCAACTGTACCAGGCTTGGTATAGCATCTGGGGCTTGATATAATTTTATGATACTTATTATTACCTAAGGTATAAGTATAATTATTACTTGTTACAGTTAGTGTAGACTACCAGAAAATATTA
The DNA here is from genome assembly GCF_027595985.1 of Sorex araneus. Lineage (NCBI taxonomy): Eukaryota > Metazoa > Chordata > Mammalia > Eulipotyphla > Soricidae > Sorex > Sorex araneus. Next base: position 208,309,711 of record NC_073305.1, on the reverse strand, counting down.
AAAGGTAAACAAATTCCACCGCCCAAAGGAAATTCTCACTAAAAATTTGCTGTATATTCTTTAATAATTTTAGCCTTGTATATAATTCAGTTTCCCAAAGAATGCATATTTTAGATTGATGCTTATTTTTCACCTAGAAGTCTACCATGAAAATCTTTCTAAATAAAAGCATAATTTCTGTAACATAATTTAAACATTTCTTTTAGGTACAAAAATATAGACAATGAATTATCAAAAAGTTATGATCTGTCCACACACAAATTGCAGAAACATAACAGATAACAAATAAAATTCTAAGGGTCAGAGTGCTAGTACAGGAGGTAAACACTTGCCTTGCATACGCCGCACCAGTGACCTTGGCTTGATCACCAACAGCACTACACATGGTACCCTGAAACCTCCACGGGTTGTTCTTGAGCCCAGAGCCCAGAATAGCCCCCAAGAACTGCTGGATGTGGCCCAACTTTACATCCCCTGCAAACAGGGAACCGAAAAAAGTTCCCTTGAGCTCAGTGGTTGATCTGCCTTGCAGGCGTCAGGCCTTGAGTTTGATCCCTGGCACCATCACACATGTTCTGCATGATCCCTGCAGCGCTGCCTTTGGCAGCCCCCAGTGCCATAACATAGTTTGTGACCTCTGCTGGGTCACATCCAAGTGTGAGAAACCCAACCACAGGGACAAGGGAATAGGAAGGGGAGAAAGAAAAAAAAATAAGTACCTCAGCATCCCATCGGCAGTAACAGCAACGAAAAAGGCCCAAGTGTTGGAATGGGACATGGCTTCCTCCTACTGTTGGGATGTCAGAGCACTTCCCAAAGAGTGAGAGAGTCCAGGAGGGGAAAGAGGGCTGAGTGTCTGTGTAGAGGACACAAATTCATGGGTGTCAAACGAGTCAGCTGTAGATCTATTTGTTTGCTATGATGGTCATAACAAAGATTGACAGACAACGGTTCAAACTATAGCAGTGAATTTTTTCAGGGTTCCGGGGGCCAGAATTCCAAGATGGCGATAGTGCAGGATCAGAAACCTCTCCGTGTCCACACGTCTTTGTGACTAGAAGCTTCTCACATGCTGCTCCAAATGTTCTTTTCCCAAAGAGATACTCGTCCCATTGGATTAGGGCCCATTCTCCAGTCCTCGTTTTTCTTAATTACCTCTTGAAAGACTCTGTGTCTAAATGCAGTGACATTTTGAGGCATGCACAAATTTCAGGGCATACAACTCATCACATAAGAGGGGTCCCTAGGGGTTACATTTGCAGAATGGGTGCAAGGGCCCCAATTCCTTCTCTGCCTGCAAGTTACTTGCAGACCTCTGCCATCTGCTCTCCTTGTTTTCTATAAACTATGAGGATTTGGTGGCATGGGGATATCTCCACCCACTCCATGTGTCATCACATCTTGTCCAAATTATTGTCAAGTTATAGCAACCCCAGGCGGTAGCTGCTTCCCAGGGACTCCCTATCTTTGTGCTGATGCATTAGGAGATACAACTGAAGTTTAGTGATTAGGGTCAGTCTTTACTTTTTTCTTTAAAGAATAAAGTTTTTCCAGTGCCCCTAATTTGATATGATTGGGGGGTGAAGGGGACACACCTGATGGCATGCGGCACTTACTCCTAGCTCTGTGTTCAGGGATTAATCCTGGCAGTGGTTGGTATTCATGAAATTACATGTGGTACAAAGGATCAAACCACAGTCAGCTGCATGTAATGCATGTACCTTTCCCTTTGTACTATATCTGACCCTTAGAGAACAATTTTAAGAAGAAAAACTTTCTTTCCATTTTTCTCTTTCTTTCTTTCTTTCTTTCTTTCTTTCTTTCTTTCTTTCTTTCTTTCTTTCTTTCTTTCTTTCTTTCTTTCTTTCTTTCTTTCCTTCCTTCCTTCCTTCCTTCCTTCCTTCCTTCCTTCTTTCTTTCTTTCTTTCTTTCTTTCTTTCTTTCTTTCTTTCTTTCTTTCTTTCTTTCTTTCTTTCTTTCTTTCTTTCTTTCTTTCTTTCTTTCTTTCTTCCGGCTTGGGGGTCACACCCACCGATGCTCACTCAGCTCAGGACTTATTTCCTTGTTCTACATTTAGGGATCACTTGTGGTGTGCATGGGGGACCATGTGGGGGTGCTGGGACTCGAACTGGCGGCATTATTAAAGTAAATGCACTGTACTGTCTCTCTGGCTTTGACGTGAGATACTTCACTATAAATAATAGATTAGTTTTGTCATTGTTGTTATTTTTGCCGATCACTTGACTTTGGTTTCTTCTCCTAAAACAGGAGATTGGGCAGAGGGTCTTTTTGGTGATGGTATAGTGCCTGAATTTGGAGGATGGGTCCGGTGGTGAATCCTGTACACATAAAGGTTAAGCTAGGCCTCCGAGATTTAATAATATTGAACAATCATGATAAATCCACACATAAAGGAACATACAGAAGTAATGGGAACTCACATCCTGGAGGAAAAGGCAGCTCAGATAGAGAAGGGAACACCAAGTAAAGGGTGTTTGGAGGACCCGCTCGGGTTGGGAGATGCGTGCCAAAAGTAGATGATAGACCAAACACGGTGGCCACTCAGTACCTCGATTGCAAACCACAACATCCAAAAGGAGAGTCAGAACAAAAGGGAATGCCCTGCCACAGAAGTGGGGGGGGTGGGGTGGGGGTGGTGGGAGGGATACTGGGATCATTGGTGGTGGAGAATGAGCACTGGTGGAGGGATGGGTTCTCAATCATTGTATGACTGAAACGCAAACACGAAAGTTTGTAATTATATAACTGTACCTCATGGTGATTCACTAATTAAAACAAAAAATGAGAAATGAAAAAAAAATGGAATGGGAACTCATCCTAAAAAAAAAAAATAAGGGGCTGGAGTGATAGCACAGTGGGTAGGGCGTTTGCCTTGCATGTGGCCAACACAGGTTTGATCCCATATGGTCCCCTGAGCACCACCAGGAGTAATTCCTGAGTGCAGAGCCAGGAGTGACCCCTGTGCATCGCTGGGTGTGACCCAAAAAGCAAAAAAGAAAAAAAATAGAGAAAAAGAAAAAGAAAGCTAAATATTACATGTAAGTGAAACAGACTTTGTCTCTTTCCTCCTTCCCATGCGGCTTCCCTCATGACTAACTTTACTCCTAGCTTAGGGTGCGAGATGGAAGCATTAAGACAGACGTGGCTGTTGGCTGCAGGGGGTGGGGCGGGTTACTGCTGCTGCTATCACCTTCTGGAAACTGAGAGTGGTCGTGAGTTCACACTTAACTGCCAGCTCTCCACCTACGATGCTAAGTGCCATGTTGAATCCCGTCAGAACCCTGATGGCTCCAGTTTCCATTGCAGAAACTCCAGCTTCGAGCTCCCAAGGGAGCAGGTCGTCCCCCGAGCCAGACCTGCCCCGATCGGAGCCTGCATTTGCTGTCACCACTGCCATGCTCTCACCAACACTTTCCCGGTGCCACTGCAGAGAGCTCCAGGTCACTCTCTGACTCTCTGTCCCCTTGGCCCTGTTTCCCAGCAGGCACGTTATCAGGATGCCAGAAGGCACTGCCCCGTTGAGCGACGCTGCTCTTGTTTCCAGCATACGAGGTTGTGGCTGGCAGCCTCCCCCACCCATCCACCCCCCCCACCCCACCCCCGGCTCTCGGAGGCGTGGGCTGGAAGAAAACGGCAGCAGCGCTCGCTCAGGTGTTGATCGACCGTGACACGTATTGATAAGTTGTCAGAGGCAATCTTGTTTCGAAGTTCTGGGCACAGACTGCCACCGAGTCCCCCAAGTAATCATATAGATTTAGCAACGCTCGTTCTGTTTCGTGCCCCCAAGCAGCCGCTGACCCTTGATAAAAAAGTGTTTTCGTCATCGGGATGGGGTTTCCACGCAGTTTCGGTGAGATGAAGGGCAGCAGGCCGCTGGAGTGTGGCTCGTGTTCTTCGATGCTTCGATGTAGAATTGCGTTTCTGTGATCAGTCTAATATGCAATACCTTCTTCTGCATGAAAGCGGGGGGCGGGCAGGGAGTGAATACTTTCTTCTTTTCTTTCAGCTTCTGTATCATTTTTTTCACGAAAAGACTTGAGAATTCACAGTGAGGCAGAAGAAGTTTCCTTTGTAAACTTTTCCTGGTGAATTGAAGTCACCTTAGCTCCCAAGCAAGACTGGATTTCTGCTGCGCTGGTTAGGGACCAGTTGGGGCAGCCTCACATGTCAGGTGTGGCCAATTTAGAGTCCTCTTGACCCCCCTCGGCCCCAACCCCGCCCACTTGCTGCCCTGGGGGAATTCTGCAGACAGAATCCTGTCCTGGGAGTCCCTGGGGTGTCCAGCTTAGCACCCGTCAGTGACCTAAATCCTTCAGAGACCAAGTCCTGAGGCTTTTCTTCCTTTGATAAGAAACAAGCTCTTGAAAAACTTGGGCGGGACCAGAATCAAAGCACTTACTGGGGGCAGGGGCAGGGAAAGGGGTTGCGAAGGATGGACCCTCTGGTTAAGAAGGTTCCCATCCAGAATGATGGGGGTCCATTTTCCAAGAAATACAGCAAACACATTCCAGGTCACTGCTAAGATGGGCTGCTGTGGACGGAGCTTTGCCCTCCTGTTGGCCCACAGGATCCTTTGGGGAGGCACCTCTTGATATAAAATGCCCAATTCCCAGTAATATTTTTTCTTTGACAGGCTATAGAGGAAGTTGAGTTGTAGAGCACTTGCCTTGCATGTACGGTCCCTGGAACCACATATATGCATGCACATATATGTGCACCTGTGCGCACACACATTTTTTATAATATTGTTGCACACAACGTGGCTGTTTGTTTGTCCCCAGTTTTGCCTGGATCTGTGCCAATCTGCATAAAGACTTGGTTTCTTCCCAGCCTTCCTTCTGCATACGGTGAAGTTTGGGTTTGACCTTAGATGTTGGGGTGACAACTGGAAACTGTCCTAGCCCGGAAGCACGTTTCTTTGCTATAGATGAGACTGTGGGTAGGAGAGGTGAAACTTGTTTGTTTTTTGATTTGGGGCCATATCCCGTGTGCTAAGAGGTAACTCCTGATTCTGCTTAGATATTACTCCTGCTGAGGTTGGGGGGAAATATGTAATTCCAGGGATTGAGCTGAAGTTGGCTGCACACAGGGCAAATGGTTGTACTGTTGCTCGGGCCCCAGAGAGCTGAAGTTTGAACCCTAGCTGGGGCCAGTCTGTGGAGAAGGCACACCTTCAGAGTGACAGGGCAATGAGTAGCAGGAGTGAAGGGAGAGCCCTCCGGATTAGACAGAGATGGATCTCGGTACTGCTGGCGTTATAGTGCTTTGGGTTTTCACTGTAATGGACACGCCCGCCTGCTGTGTTCCAGGCAACATGGTGAGTCTTTGTCACTGTCACTGTCATCCCGTTGCTCATCGAGTTGCTCGAGCGGGCACCAGTAACGTCTCCATTGTGAGACTTGTTACTGTTTTTGGCATATCGAATACGCCACGGGTAGCTTGCCAGGCTCCACCGTGAGGGCGAGATACTCTTAGTAGTTTGCTGGGCTGTCGAGAGGGTGGAGGAATTGAACCTGGTCAGCCATGTGCAAGGCAAATGCCCTGCCCCCTGGGGTTGATCATCTTCCGATGTTTTCTTGTTGTCTCTGTTTTTGCAGTTGAGAGAAAGAGACTTGGAGAGTTTTATAAGGAATTTGTCTGAGGCACACACTTATGTTTTGACTGAGGCTAGATTTTAGCTAGTTTGACCTCTACGTTTAGTTTCTATACCTTCCCAGAGTTGTTGAGATATTTACTTCCTCCATGCATATTTATTTAAGTTTAATGGATTATCATTATTTTTATTGCCACAATTGATGGTGCGCAGGGTTTACTCCTGAGAGTGCTCAGGGATCACTCCTGGTATGGATGAGGTACTGCAGATTAAACTCAGACCTGCTGCAGGCAAGGGAATTGCCTACTCACTGCACTATAACTCCAGTCCCCCATCCATTTTCATTTCCTTTCAGTGTGCCAGGTCTTCAAGAAGGGGTGTGAGAGGCAAGGGCCAGCAAAAGCATGTCCTTTCTCCTCTATTTACCTTCCAGTGGCTATGTTGTTTGTTTGTTTGTTTGTTGGGGCCACACTCAGTGATGCTCAGGGCTTACTCGTGGCTCTGTACAGAGGGATTACTTCTAGTGGCGGTCAGGGGTACCAGGGATCAAACTCTTTGCTGTGTTTAAGGCAGGTACCCTCCCTGCTGTACTATTACTCTGGCTCCAGGTTAGGAAGACTTAAACAAGGTGAATAAAGCTAAAATTATCAGGAAGGGGCAGCCCCAAAAGTAGAGGAATTTGACATGAAATCTAAAGGAGCATGAAGGGAGTGTGTGTGTGTGTGTGTGTGTGTGTGTGTGTGTGTGTATCTAAGCAAGGAAATAGCCCAGTCAAAGACCTTATAGCAGGAAGGTGGATGGACCATTGAAAATCCCCAAATCTCATACTGCTGCAGGCGAGAGGTGTGATTTAGAATAGAGAGAGAGAGAGAGAGAGAGAGAGAAGAGAGAAACCATGCAGGGTCATGTCAGCCATGCCAAAGCTTTGGGACTTTGAGTGATGTGGTCCTGTTTATATTTTGAATGGCATGGTTTATCTGTAAGGGACTTGTGGCCCAAGATTTCATTCCTAAGGGAAGTTTTGACACTACTGTCAAAAGTTTTCTGGTGGTGGGCCCAAAGCAACAGTTCAGTGGATAGGGCATTTGCCTGTGGCCGACCTGGATTCGATCACCAGCATCCTATATGGTCCTCTGAGCACCACCAGGAGTAATTCCCGAGTAACCCCTGAGCATCGCCAGATGTGACCCAAAAAGCCAAAATAAAAAAAGAAAGGAAGTTTTCCGGTGACTTTGGCCAGGCAGATGGCCCTGGGAATGGAATGACATGCAAGAATATTCAGGAGGCAACACCAGAAGGGTATGACTGGCTTGCCTTTGGGGATGAGAGAGGGCAGCCAGCAAGAGTTCCTGCGTTTCCGGCTGGTGTAACTGGATGAGGAATGATGACTTTGCTCAGTGGAAGGACTTGGAGAGGAAACGACGTGGAGTAGGTCGGGGCCATCTGCTCAGGCAACCTTTTCAACGTTTCTCCTTGAACAATTGTCAACTCAGTTTGCCAACTTGGGGTTCGATTTCCTATCAGAAAAAAACTCAGCTCCCCTGGCCAGAGCACACCGACCTTTGTGGAGCCTTATTTTTTGGTGCAGGTATGGTGGCTTAGTGAGGTAGGACTGCACAGTGAATTTCCTTTTCCTGCCAGGCAGTAGGTCAAGGCAAAAGTCACTGGCCCTTGGGATGCCCAAGCAAAGATACACCACTCATGTTTCCTGCCTGTGGAGAAAGCTGGTTTGCAGTAGGAGAGAAGAGTTTGATGAAAACAGCGAGGGGATGGGGCTGGAGTGATAGCACAGTGGGTAGGGCGTTTTCCTGGTGCGCCGCTGACCCGGGTTCAATTCCCAGCATCCTATATGGTCCCCTGAGCACTGCCAGGGGTAATTCCTTAGTGCAGAGCCAGGAGTGACCCCTGTGCATTGTTGGATGTGACCCCCCTCAAAAAAACCCCCAAAAAACTACAAAAGAAAACAGCGAGGGGAGATGGAGAGAGACACTTTGCCTTGTTGTTTGCTTTTCTGACTCTAGGCATCCATTTAAGAACTCTGGGCAGAGGTTGGAGACATAGTCTAGTGGGTAAGGGGCTCGCTTTGCAAAGTGCAGATCTGGGCTTAATCCTCAGTACTGGGGCCACCCCCAAGACTCCTCCCCCAAAAGTGCTCTAGCCAGTTCCATCAAAGAGCTTTCTACTTACTAGTGTCCTAAGTCATCCAGGTTAGGTTTCTGGACCTCGATGATACGGGGAGATGATGAGTTCTTTTTCAAAATGTTGAATTTCAGAGACATCTATTGATAGGTGTCAAAGAGGTAGTAAGAGACGTGTGTGAACTCAGAGGATGAGGGCAGAGTGAAGATAAGTTACCAACATAAGGATGATAACTGAAGCCTTGGTCAATCGGAGATTTTTTCGTTTTGTTTTTTTTTCTTTTTGGGTCACACCCGGCGATGCACAGGGGTTACTCCTGGCTTTGCACTCAGGAATTACTCCTGGTGGTGCTCAGGGGACCATATGGGATGCTGGGAATCGAACCCAGGTTGGCCGCATGCAAGGCAAATGCCCTACCCGCTGTGCTATCGCTCCAGCTCCAATCGGAGATTTTTTTCCTGTTGTTTTTTTTCTTTGCTTTTTTGGGTTATACCCAGTGTTGCTCAGGGTTACTCCTGGCTCTGCACTCAGGAATTACTCCTGGTGGTGCTTGGGGGACCATATGGGATGTCAGGAATTGAACCCGGGTCGGCCTCATGCAAGGCAAATGCCCTACCTGCTGTACTATCGCTCCGGCTCCTCAATGGAGCTTTTATATGAGAACATGCATATGGTGGGTGGAGAAGGAATCCTAGAAGTGAACTGGTGATAGGATTTGAAACCAAAAACCAAAACCAAACTTTTAGTATTTTCTGATTGACTTTGCTGGTGATATAATAAATAATTGTGATACATGTTTTATTAAACTTTTAAAATTATATCCCAATTCTATTATATCCCAGATTCTATAGCATGCATTGGGCAGTTAAGAAGATACAGGTCAAGGGGACTGGAGCAATAGCACAGCGGGTAGGGTGTTTGCCTTGCACCGCGGCCGACCTGGGTTCAATTCCCAGTATCCCATATGGTTCCTTGAGTACCACCAGGGTAGTTAATAAGTGCAGAGCCAGGAGCAACCCCCAAGCATTGCTGAATGTGATTCAAAAAGCAAAAAAATTAAAAAGAAAAGAAAAAAAAGAAAATCAGGTCAAGTTTTCAACCAAAATACCAAATTGGATAGAGTGACTTAAGGATGATGAGGAACTGGTCAGGGTTCGGGAAATTGACAGAACTTTCCCTATCTCAGTTTCCCCATGTGTAACATGAAGATCTGAACAGTTTGCATCTCATGGGATGGTCCTGAGAGCTAGTGTTGGGGAGACAGTGCATCTAGAGGTTCTTGTCAGAAAACCAAGCAGGGTGTCAATGTGGACACCAGGATGTTCATGCAGAGCGTGGGGTGAACAGGTGTGCACCATGGGCCGAGAGGCAGCCCTGCATGTGTGGGCCATAAGGCAGGGTCAGGGGAGCAGAACAGAGCCAGCTTTGAGGAGCCAGACTTTGATTCCATGCAGAGATTATATGTAGAGGAGCTTGTAGGGGCTGGGGAGATAATGCAGTGCGAAGGGCACTTGCCTGATATAAGGTCGACCCTGGTTTCATCCCTGCATCCCATATGAGTCCCCAAGACCTGCTAGGAGTGATTCCTGAGTGCATAGCCGGGAGTATGCCCTGAGCATAGGAGTAAGCCCTGGGCAATGCCAGATGTGGCCCCAAACAAACAAACAAACAAACAAAAGTGGACCTTGTTGATGAAATAAAGGAATAATAAGGGGAACAATAACAAGAGAAAATGCAGTTTATTTTAATTAATTAATTTTGCTTTTTGATAATGCACAGGGGTTAGTCCTGGTTCATGCACTCAGGAATTACTCCTGGCGGTGCTCAGGGGACCATATGGGATGCTGGGAATTGAACCCAGGTCGGCCGCATGCAAGGCAAACAAACGCCCTACCCGCTGTGCTATCACTCCAGCCCCATTTAGTTTTTTTTTTTTTTAAAGGAGAAACGAGCTGTGATGTTGAATGTCACTAAAAGATCCTCCAAATAAAAGTCTGAAAAATGCTCATGTAATTCAGAGCATGCTTACGAAAGAGTTGACTTTTAAAGATGTGTTGTGGCATTGTGTGAGGCAGAATAAGCCCAATCCGGCATTTGAAAGTCTAATGGTTCAGAAAGACAGAAGTGGGTCAGCAGTAGGTTTTGTTCTTGGGAGGCAGAGGTTAGGGACATGAGCTGTTTATTTCACACATGTTCATGGCATCTCAGTCTGTGCCAGGTGTTGTAGTAGATGCCCGGGGGGGAAGGTAAGTCACAGGACACTTTCGTCCTTGTGGGTTTCTCAGCCTAGGTAGGAATGGTGGACGAGCACATGCCAGTGAGAGGTTAGAGGAACAAGCACAGAGTATGTCGCCGTGGATGTGTTTTCCTGTAAGCAAGAGGAAAGGTAATGAGCAGTGACTTAGGAACTTTAGATTTCACACAGAGAGAAATCCAGATGGATGGTCCTGGGATAGATTCAGCTGTGTGCAACCTGTAAAGGCTGCAGGCTGTTTCCTGTCATTGTTAGCGGTGGTGTCGCCTCGTGCTCTGAAGGCAGTGGCACAGCTCACGGCATCATTGCCTGCGTGAGTGTATCAAGAGGGAACGGCCCCAGCGTAGCAAAAAGGGGCCCTTCAGCCAGTTCTCATCTCTTACGGTGAGAAAACTTGTTCTCGAAGCCACTGGTGTGTCTTTTCCACTATACCTTATGGCCCATGAAAGGACCACGTCCATTTTACCATCCATATGTGAAGAGTGGTGCTTGGAGCGATAGCACAGTAGGTAGGATGTTTGCCTTGCACGCGGCCGACCTGTGTTCGATTCCTCTGTCCCTCTAGGAGAGCCCGGCAAGCTACCGAGAGTATCCCGCCTGCACGGCAGAGCCTGGCAAGCTACCCGTGATGTATTTGATATGCCAAAAACTGTAACAACAAGTCTCACAATGGAGATGTTACTGGTGCCCACTCGAGCAAATGGATGAACAATGGGGCAACAGTGCTATATAAAAAGCATCTGTTGTTTCACTACTGAGTACCCAGTACTGTTGTGGGTAGGAGTATGAATAGGGATCCACTTCCTACTTCGCTTAAATGTTGATGGAATGTCTGGCACCTGGGAAACTTTCTGTCTAGGATTGTTCCATAGACTTTCCAGCACCTCCTACTCTGTGAAAGGAAGCCAGAGAGAAAGCTGGTAAACAAGTGAATGGATAATGTGGCAGGTTGATGCAGCAAAGAGAAGGGAGACGGGGAGAGAATGACAGAGAGGTGCTGCCATGTACGGGGAGTCATGGATAGGCTGTGGGGCAGAGTGGTGGACGAAAGTGACAGAATGAACCTTATGAAAATCTGGGGATAGACAGCCCTGCCCACGGGAAAAACGTACTGCATGGCTGAGGGTGGCAAGATTGAGGAGTGGCCAGGCAGCCTGGGGCAGTGAGGAACAGGGAAAAGTAAGTTAAGAGGTAAGTGAAGTCGGGAGGAATCAGACTGTATAAGACCTCTGAGTGGCCTTATACACGTTGCATGTGCTGTAATGTGAATTAGAAGGCCTGTTGGAGGGCCTAAGAGAGAATACAGAGAAACAAATTAAAGTTGTTCCAAAGCTTCAGGAGAGAGGGGATGACCAGGGCTGGTGAGCAGAGAAGGGAGAGGAATTGGCCGGCTCTGGAATTGATTATATTTGAAGCTCAGGTGAGATAAAATGAGAAGTCCTGGATGTATCCTGGATGGGGGCGGTGGAGTGAGATTCCTGATTACTGAGGAGGAGCCGTTTGAGAGGGAAGACTGATCAAGAAGACGCCTGCTAGATTTCCAAGTGGACAGTTGGCTCTCTGCATCTGTCTAATCTTAGACTGCTCCATCACGGGCCAAGCACAGATGGTCGTGCACCAACCATGAGTCATCTTCTGCGGTTGGACACATTGTTATCCCAAGGAAGGGTGAATCCCTTTGAATTAGGGACAGAAATAACAGTGTTTGTCACAGTGTCCCAGCTGAAGTGATCCTTCGGCTGTGAAGAAAGGAACTTGCAGGGATGGTTTAGGTATGAGGGGAAGGAAGAGATGTACACACATTAGTGGTGGATGGGTGGAGGTTGCTTTGAGCCCTAAAACATAAATGCTTATACTTTGTACACTAGCACTGTATCAGTCCATCAATAACCAAGTGGATGGTATTAGGGAATAAGGAACAGGTTATTCTGGGCTTTGGAAGGGAGAGAAAACATGGCATTATCCTAGAGTACAATTACATGGTTTTATTTTTGAACACATCTGCAGTGTAGATTGGTACTGATGGGGTGAGGGCTGACACTGCAGCCTAACTTTGGGGGTCCTTAGGGTACTCGCATATTTGGATTGAGGATTTTCCTAAAGAATGACCTTTTGTGGGCTTGCCTTCATCTGGCTTTGCTTGTGCATTTTTATTTCATTCTTTCCTGATGGGACATACCTACATAGCTATAAAATAGCCTCATTTTAACCAAAAGCAAAGTTTTTCATGTGTCTCATGAAAATTGGAGCTCAGATTTCTTACTCAGATCATTGGCAGGGAAGAGTTCCTGTCCCACACGTTAGCTGATCTCATTATCCATAGGACTGAAAACCCATTGTCAGTGTGTGACAATTTTCCCTTCACTTTTCCCTTCACTTTTCACAGAGACACAGTTGAGTTGTATGTGGCATTCTCTGAAACATGTCTGTGTGGCATAGTGCTCAGGGCAAGAGAATGGAAGGGGAGGAGGAGGTGATGGCCTATGTTTTTTTTTTTTTTAATCTAGGTATTTGTAGGGAAGATTTTATTTGCCCCATTGTTCATGTGTGATCCCATCTCACGGACACAGCCAGTTTGATTTGAGTCTAAGAGCAGGCTCCTGTCGGTGCTCTGTTAGGGGACTGCTTCATTCAAGAGTTTGGAGTAGATTCGAGAATAGACTTTTTTTTTTGCTTTTTTTTCCGGGGAGGGGGGTCCACACCTGGCAATGCACAGGGGTTACACCTGGCTCATGCACTCAGGAATTACTCCTGGCGGTGCTTGGGGGACCATATGGGATGCTGGGAATCGAACTCCAGTCAGCCATGTGCAAGGCAAACACCCTACCCGCTGTGCTATTGCTCCAGCCCCAACAATAGACTTTTTTGAGACTCAAATATCTGGAGAAAAATGACTCAACAAAACTTTATTTTCAAAAAAACCTTTTGTTTTTACCAAGCACATTGTTTTCCATTAAAACCCGTCTTAGTTCTTGGAGGGTCCATCCCAGAACATCTCTTTCTTGCTGACTCTGCAGCTCCAGGAGAAGGCTTTTCTGTTCTCCCAAAGAAGCTAGGTGATTGGTGCCATTCTCTCCTTAAAGACCTCTTTTTATTTTGCATATTCCATCTATGATTGTAAAATCATTTATTGCATATTTCAAGCATGCCTAAAATAGTCCTTAGGTTCCTTTTCTTTGATTTCATCTTGTTTTCATTTCTTCTTTTCAGCTAGTGAGGAATGAAGCTAGCCTTGTGGGAAATTACCTTCATTGTTCAGTATCCCATGAGGACATATAGACACAAAATTACCTGGGGGTGATCACAGTATCTAAAGTTATCTCAAGTCAACTTTGGGTGGAAGAAAGAATAAAGTGCCATCAGCCAAATATTTGGGCTGCCTTGGGTGGTGGGTGGTGGATAGGGGGTGATGGGGTGCCAAGGTGCCAACTGCTTGGCCATTAAGACTGCCTGCAAGACCAACTGACTGTTGATCTTGGAAGAATTGTTGGCTTGGGTGTGAATTGATTTTATCATCAATAAAATAAAATATTAATAGTAGGAGGACTGAAGGGATACTCCAGGGATTAAGGCACTTGCCTTATACCCTGCTGGCCCTAATTCAAATCCCCAGCACCACATATGACCCAGGCACTGCCAAGGGTCACTTGTGAGCTAGGAATAGTCTCTGAATACTGCTGGTTTGCTCCCATCCTACCAAAATAGTCTGTACTTCATAAGGTAATTACAAGAATTCAACTAGTGATATAGGGAAAGTTCTGGAAAATAAATGCCAATAAAGCAAAGTAGATAATGAAGAATCATTTTTAAAAGTTGGAAGTGATCTATTTGTGAATATAAACAAGTTGACTCCGGTGCCTTTGATATTGTTTTTGGTTTTTTTGTTTTTCAAAACAACAACAACAAAAAGACGCCTTTCTTTTTAAGCATGTTTGTTGCTTTTCTTAAATCTTAATTGAAACCACTAAGAAGCTCAAGCAATTATATCTAACTAATATTGGATAATTACTTTATAATAGTCTGGTATTGCCAGTAGTGTGCAAAATCCTAATAGTGTTCAAATCAGTCACGGTTCTTGAAAAGTGGAATAAATTTGACTGTTATTCTCTTTGGAGATCATATCAAACGATCAATCAAACCAACTTAGTTTGACCCCACGTTTTCACAAAATCCGTATTCAAAGAGTTATGCTCATCCATCTGCCTAACAATTTTATACCTCTTGCTGCCCCAAGTGTTACAACTGAAGTTTAGTTGCCTTCCCTTTTTCTGCCTAGAAGTGCTTTTGCTCTCCTTCCCATTGTTATTCAGATTTTTTTTTTTCTTTTGGGTGACACCAGGTGACACTCAGGGCTTACTCCTGGCTCTGTGCTCAGGAATTACTCCTGGCAGTGCTCTGATGCAGGGAATCAAACCCAGGTTGGCCACATGCAAGGCAAAAGCCCTGCCTCTGTACTGCCATACTGGCCCCTGTTATTCTGATTTTATTCAATTTTGGTATGCTTGGTCTGGGTTCTGTTTTTTGTTTTTTAAAACTCTTTATCACCACTCATTTCCATAAGTATACATTTCCTTCCAGCCTCCTTTCTAAATAGTCTACTAAATAGAAACCCTGGAGATGCTAATATCCCTTTCAATGGATACAAACAATTTGAAGATAGACAGATCTACTCTTGAAAGGTTTTTTTTTTTTTAAATGTGGTAGAGCAATCTGTACAGAATAACTTTCACCTTTTCTTCCCTCCCTCCCTTTTTTGGGTTTGGGGGCCACACCCAGCAGTGCTCAGAGCTTATTCCTGCTCTGCTCCCGGGGGTCATACCTGAGGAGGGGGCTCAGGAGACTATATGAGCATGCCTGGGATGAACTCAGGTCAGTCATGTGCAAAGTAAGCATCCTACATGCCACATAATCTCTGCGCACCCCGCCCCTACACACACCTTTTTAACATTGAGCAGCGTTGGTAGCCTCATGCCACCGGGGTGCCCTTGGAGTGATGCAGAAAATGAGATGTCACTAATGAGTATGTTTCTGGACCAAAGTCCCCTCTTGTATTTTTAATGTAACTCAGTTTTCCCCACGGTGACGTCCTCACCTGGGTCTGCAGGAGAAGTGGCTCATAAAATTCCTCATTCAATTTTAAGAGAGGTCAGGTCATCGGCCACCTCATTAACTCATTATGAATTAAAAACAAGGAGTTTATTGAATTCTGGGGCATTTAAAATTTTAATAACCTCAGAAGGATGAGTGGATGACCGAAACCTGTAGTCATAATAGGACATATTTGTAGGATATTTTGCTGCTATGTTTTAAAGACAGGCTTTCCTCATCTTAAAGATTCAGGTGGTTGTTGGTTTTTTTTTTGTATTTTGATTGATTTTCATTTTTGCACCTTTCTTCCTGTATCTTCTTTCAAAAATTATTATTATTTTCAATTTGGGAGGGGGCTTTCAAGCATTGCTCAGGAGCCCGGCGCTGCCCCAGGACATTCTGTGCAAACTGGACAGGAAGGTTCACTGCTGATGACAGTTCAGTGTTAGGGACAGTGGTGCTGGAGGCTACCAGGTCCCACCCAGCAGGGCTTAGGGGGGCCATGCAGGCAGAGCTGGAGAAGGAAGCCCTCACCACTGAGTTTTCCTGCCCAGTCTCTCCCTTCTTTATATAGACAGTATTCACTGATGATTTGTTATATCAGAAATACAACATTTTAGGTTGGATATCTTGGGGGTTTTGTTGTTGTTTTGGGGGGCCACACCCAGTGATGCTCAGGGATTACTTCTGGCTCAGCACTCAGAAATCACTCCTGGCAGTGCTCAGGGGACCTAGGATTAAACCCAGGTCAGCCGCATGCAAGGGAAATGCTCTATCCTCGATGCCATCGCTCCAGCCCCAGCATTTTAAATTCTGGATACTATTTTTTGTTTTTACTTTTCTTATTTCATTTTTTTAAAAGTTATTCACGATAATTTATTACATTCAATATTCCAACATCACTCCCACCACCATTACACTGAATTTTCCCACCACCATCCAAACCTTCTCCCAAAGCAGGTCCTAAATAATTTATTTTTAATTTTAATTTTATTTTTAAGAGCCTGGCAAGCTCCCCGTGGCGTATTCGATATGCCAAATACAGTAACAATAACAGGTCTTATTCCTCTCACCCTGAAAAGAGCCTCCAATCCTTGGGAAAAATGAGAAAGGAGAGGCGGCTAAAATCTCAGGACTGGGACAAATGGAGACGTTACTGGCACCCGCTCGAGTAAATCCATGAACAATGGGATGACAGTGATACAGTGACGAATTTTATTTTTTAATAAATATAATTATTTTGTATTGCTTGTTATGAATGGTCCACTACAAATGATTCAAAAAAGTACCCTTAGAGGAAAGTGTGTGAAGATTGCGGTATCTCAGCGTGGAGCCATTAAGCCATTAAGCCCTTGCATAAGAGATTATGAACATGTTACAGGTTGAGCCTTGTGTGCTAATTTTTTTCTTTTTTTATTGAGATCAGTTGCCTTCTCCTTTACACCCAGTCAAGGGTGGTGTGCTACTCTTGGTACGATTCTGCATTCTAGATCCTCTTGTATTTGTCGCTTGCACCTTTTCACTGCTGCTTGCTGCGGGGGTGGTAGGCAATGGTTTGGGGTGATGGATTTCCTAGAAACGCTTAAGCGGAGGCAGTGCTCACCTGGGCATCTCATTCACTCTCTCCCCAGTGACCCACTCCTAGAGCAATGTTATGACTGCGATCCTACTGGGGGGAAAAATAGTCCAGCTTTCCTCCCAGTTCTTAACATAACACTTACACATGATAGAAAATGTATAAAATGCCAAAGCACCTCGGAAAAGTACCTATTCTTTTATAACCCTGCTGCCGCAAGGGGGTTTCTTTCCTGGGTACCTGCAAGCTTACGCTGATTAATTCATTAACGGACTTACCTCATCTTTGGGATGAAACGAGTATTCTGGATCATTTGAATATGTCATTGGGAAGGAGGGTCTCCTGGGCAGTGCTTGGGGCCAGAGGACCCCTCCCGAAGATGCTTGGGGCCAGAGGAATGGGGCCAGACCCATTCTGAAGACGCTCAATCAACCTAGCTGGCTGGTTTAATGCTTAGAACCAACAATATGGATGTGGTGCGCCTGAGACCTGGTGGTGCTCGGGAGACCCCAGGGCTACCGACTGATTGTCTCGGAGACCAGGGACCACTAGGGCCAAACTAGGGTCTCTATGCTTGCAAGGCATGCATACGCCCCTAACCACTGGGCAATCTTCCTGGCCCTGAATAGTATTATTAATTAATTAACTAATTTGGGGGGTATGGTGCTATACCTGACAGTGCTCAGGGCTCCTCTTGGCAGTGCTCAAGAGACTTTCAAACCTGAGTTGGTTGCATGTCAAACAGCAGCTAGGTAACTTTCAATTGTTTTTAACCTCACTAAAACAATGACTGTTGACATTATGCTAGGGACTATTTTATTACTCTAATGACTTTTGCTGGGGTTGTGATAGAGACTTCCATGTGTGAGGTTCTGAGTTTGATCCCTGGCAATATGCATACAAACCAAAACCCCAGAATATAAGTTTTAGTTTTTAAAAATTTTACTATATATCTAGCAATAATATATTTTTAGGAGTTTTATGAAACAGTATATTTGTAGTATGAATTGCGATGTTTTCTTGTCTTCTGTCTCCTTAGAAGGTGGCATGACCCACAAAATCTGGCTTCATAGCCAACGAATGATTTGTGAGCTACAGTTTGAAAACTACCCGATCACATATTTATTGGCTGTGAAGTGTTCCTGGAGGGTCTAGGTAGATTCTGTTTCTATTACTGTACAGCTGGACATTTATACTGCAGTGTTTTTGTCCTAAAACATTGCAGTGAACAAGTGGGTGCATTAAAGCAGTAAAGACACACATACATACACACGGACACACAAAATACACGAAACACACACAAGTACATGTACATATACACACACCTATATAACACTATTCATGCAGACACATGCACACACATATACAAGCTTTCTTAGGATCATTCCTGGGCACACCTGTGCATGTAATTATTGGGTCAAAGTGTGAATGTTGAGCATGATTTTAGGAAGTTTGGTATGTTGTTGCTAAATTTTCCTCTAGGAAGCCTTTATAAATATTTACAGGCTTGCCAATTCTGTCTGGCAATGCCTGGTTTTCCCTGTCTTTGCAAGTGAAAACCACATTCTTTGAGTTAACTTAGAATCTCAATTACAGATGAAATTCACAGCATCACTCAAGAGAGAGTGAAGGGATGTCTCAGCAGCGTGGGCCTGATGTAGGAAGATTGCTATTGTGTCTAAATTGTATTATGTTAATGCCCCATGCACACGCTCTGCAGTTGAGGGTTAGCACTGATATTTCTCATGTAAGCCACAGACAAGGAATGCATATTTTACGGATTGCACAGTGCCTTTTAGATCCTGAGGATCTTTCCACGGTCCTTGGTCATAGACCCTCTGATTCTCTCAGACGGTGTGAATACATGCAGTAACTGTGTTGCACAATTTCCAGGGCATATTTATTTCAGAGACTCATGCTCTCCATAGGCCCATTATGTTTCTTATTTGGTGTCCTTACTTTTGTGTTGGAAAGTACTGTTTCTGTAGGAACAGGAACGGACCTGCATTTAGAGCAAGTACTTTGCTATATGCAGTTTGCAGAAATCTCTCTCTCTCTCTCTCTCTCTATATATATATATATGCACAATTTTGTTTCTGTGATTTTATTATTTTAGCGAAGTAAAATAGATTTATTTAGAGAAATTTATAGGAATCTGAAGAGAGAGGGGGGAGAATGAGATGTTTCAAAAGGGGGAAAAAAGCAAGCCTCCCATTGTTTTATTTTTAATGACACAAGATTCAAAACCACCGGAGTGTGCCCCAGAATGAGGCTGGTGAAATAAATTATGTTGCTTCCACAGGAGGAATCCGACGATGCAGTTGGTTCAAACAAGGCAGTTCTGGGTTTGAAGCAATCCTCCAAATCCACTGTTGTTGAGAAAAACAGGATGCAGAACTGTTTGCAGAGATGCTCTCTTACAATGCAAATGGGATTTTAAGCGAATGAATGTATCACTTTGATTACCAATGGATCATGGGCATGGGCGGGCGGTAGATGACTTAAAGGCTAAGGCGTCTGGCGTGCCAGTGTGAAGCTGTGAGTTTGAACATCCTGGTGCCCATGCTCCTGGCATCTCTGCTCACCAATGGTCTCTGCTGTCACCCCTGGTGCCACAGGCAGGCATAGGCGAGTACCCCAGCTAAAGAGGTACAAACTCCGGTGAGCACCACAACTGGATAGATGTGTGGACATTGGGATCTGGAGTTTGACCCTCCTGGTGGGCACCGCTGTTGAGTGTGGGGCCTTGGTGCCTTCGGTGCATCTCCAAACATATCACAAACAAGCATAGGTGAGACCCCCTTCGTAAATATCCACAGACTAGACGGGAAGAGAGGGCCAATGATGACCGAGATTAGCAAGTACCTAAGATATTTTAGAAGCACGTGTATCGGAAAATAGGAACCTCAGTTATGTAATATCAACAGAGCATTGTTTCTGACAGGGAAATTGGAGTTGCGTTCTCCCCAGGGTGGAGGAAATCCTGGCAAAACCACAGACGCTTGGAGAGAGTTAAGTCCTCCTCCCAGCGAACCTGGCCCCCTCCTCCTGGTTCATATCCAGGGAGCACCCGAGTCATTCAATCATGGTTAATCTATTTAGAGGGAGCCTTTTGTCAAAGCTGAATTATGCCAGTTGGGGCTCCTCATGACTAGAATTATGATTGGCTTCTAGGGTTGCTGATCAGTCAGGTGTTTTATGGAAGACAAAAACTGGGGGAAAGAAACACACTCACTCACACACAGCCATGCATACACTCTGAAGTGATAAAATCAGTATTTATGACTTCCACAGTATGGACTGCGCTCTGGCGTGAGTTGGGAGGTGGCTCAGGGGCTTCTCCAGGCCCGGTCACTCATCGCCTGAATTGAACCCAACTCAATCCCAGTTGCATTTTGCAGTAGCTTTAATTTGGTCTATTCATTCTCATCCACGCTCAAATCTCAGGCCTGCCAACTCCCAGATGCATGACCTTGGACTAATTGCTTGGCTTCCCTGAACTTTAGTGTTGGATTTTGCAAAGTGTAAAAACCTTTGTCACAGGGCGGTTGATTGGGTTAAGGAGATAATGAATACAAAGTGCCTCGCCTGCTGGCTGCCCCTGGAAGATACTGAAGAACTGATAGCTGTTTCTTCCGTGGGTGATGTTCTGGAAGGACAGGCCTTCTGTTCGGAAGATGAGAATGAAAACTGAAGACCTTCATAGGCCACACAGCACACCAGGGCCAAAAGACAGCCCCTCCAGGGATCAGAGAGCAGTGGTGGCTGGGGCGAGGGGGCTGACTTACACACCAGGATTCTGGAAGAGTCTCCAGCACTGACTTATTATGTCTTTTGTTTCTCCATGGTGAGAACTGCTCCAACACTTGAGAAGTTCTATTTTTTTTTTTTATTTTTTGGGTCATACCCGGCTATGCACAGGGGTTCCTCTTGGCCCCATGCACTCAGGAATTACCCCTGGAGGTGCTCAGGAGACCCTATGGGATGCTGGAAATTGAACCCGGGTCTCGGCCGTGTGCAAGGCAAAGGCCCTACCTGCTGTGCTATCGCTCCAGCCCCAAGAAGTTCTAATCTTGTAGGTTTTTTGTTTGTTTGTTTGTTTGTTTGTTTTTGCAGAGACCTCAGGAAAGATTGGAGAGAGGGTAGATGTGAAGAAAAAAAAGGTGGAGAGAGAGTACTGTGGGTAGGGTGCTTGCCTTGCATGCGATCCTCCTGAATTTGGTTCCCAACACCCCTGTTATCTTCTGAGCCCTTCCAAGAGGAATTCCAGAGAGCACAACAGACGTAAGCCCTGAGCACTCCTGGGTATGGCCTAAATATGGAAAGGAAGAAAGAAGAGAGGAAGAAAGAAAGAGTCTGGACATAAAGTGTTGTATTGAGAGGTAGGCAGGGAGCAGCTCCAAAAAAAAAAAAGATTCAATCTGGAAAATAGGGGTTTCTTCCTAGAGGGAAATGGACACAGATCAGTGTGCTGGCCACAACTGCCCTGAGTGCCCGCAGTGTAGCACTGTTGCCCTGTTGTTCAACGATTTGCTCGAGTGGGCACCAGTAATTTGTTGTGACTGTTTTTGGCATATCAAATACGCCAGGGGGAGCTTGCCAGGCTCTGCTGTGCGGGCGAGATACTCTTGGTAGCTTGCCGGGCTCTCTGAGAGGGACAGAGGAATTGAACCTGGGTCAGCCGTGTGCAAGGCAAATGCCCTACCTGCTGTGCTATACCCATAGTGAACCCCCTGAAACCTTTTTTTAAAAAAAAATTGATTATTTTGCTTTTTGGGTCACATGTGGTGATGCACAGTGGTTACTCCTGGCCTTGAACTCAGGAATGACTCCTGGCAGTGTGTGGGGGTCATGTGGGATGCTGGGGATTGAACCCGGGGTCGGCAGCATGCAAGGCAAATGCCCTACCCGCTGTACCATTGCTTTAGCCCAAACCCCCTGAATTCTTGCTGTCATCCCCGCCCCCACCCCGCCCCCAGCCCAACATACCAGATCATTCTGATTCTTGAGAAGCAGGTCACCGGGGATAGATCCAGCCCGGGCACTGGGGCCAGCATCCCCTTCCTCCTTAGATGGAGTGAGGTTGGGGTTAACATCCCCATCCGGGCAGGTGGAGGAGCAGCGGAGAGGAAGGGACTGTCTGGGAGTTCAATCCCAAAGACAGATTTCCAACTACAAATTAGTGACGCCTTGTATTGTAAGAGACTCGAAGCCTCAGATTTCCGCTCATTTCCTTTCCCTTCTGGTTGTCATGGGGACTTCTTTTCCCTGAGTTATTACATCTTGCACTTCAGCAAAAATTTTATTGCTTCGGGACCATCGAGTCTCGGGTGGGACATTTTTCACTGCTCGTGGTGTAATACACAGAGGTAATTTCTTTCAAATGATTTTTGCTTGAAGTGGTTTTCAATGAATTGAGAAGAGTGAGAGTATGAATGGAGGGCGGGTGTCCTGGAGCACACACCGGGCCCGGCCAGCCGGAGCGTGCGGCCGCGGACGGGCAAGGGGCACCTGAGCAGAGAGAGGTCTGTTTTATGCTCTCGTTTGAGCACAAGAAAGGGAGCAGAAAGGCATTCTGTAATGCCGTAATCTATTTAAGTCTCTTCCGGATCACTTTGGAAAGTTTTATTTTATTTCTGAAATGGAATGTTTTCATCAAAAGGGAATAGCTATTACTTCTTGGAGGTGGAGGTTAGTAGTTGCGCTGGGGATACGGTTCGACAAAGCAATCTCGATGACAGCATGTGGAGTGTTAAATTATGCCCTGGCTGTTGTGCAGGTAGCCTCGGATTTTTATCTATTTTCACTGTCTTTCAAGGCTCTATACAGGTGGCATTTTTCTTTCCAGTTGTTCCTTTGGGTCTAAAGTGTAAGAAATTAGGTACTAGTTGGGTTGTTTTATTCTTGTTTCCCTCCCTCCCTCCCTCCCTCCCTCCCTCCCTCCCTCCCTCCCTCCCTCCCTCCTTCCTTCCTTCCTTCCTTCCTTCCTTCCTTCCTTCCTTCCTTCCTTCCTTCCTTCCTTCCTTCCTTCCTTCCTTCCTTCCCTCAGTTCCCTCCCTCCCTCCCCTCCCTCTCTTCCTCCCTCCCTCCCCTCCCTCTCTTCCTCCCTCCCTCCCTCCCCTCCCTCTCTTCCTCCCTCCCTCTCTCCCTCCCTCCCTCCCTCCCTCCCTCTCTCCTTCCTTCCTTCCTTCCTTCCTTCCTTCCTTCCTTCCTTCCTTCCTTCCTTCCTTCCTTCCTTCCTTCCTTCCTTCCTTCCTTCCTTCCTTCCCTCAGTTCCCTCCCTCCCTCCCCTCCCTCCCTCCCTCCCTCCCTCCCTCCCTCCCTCCCTCCCTTCCTTCCTTCCTTCCTTCCTTCCTTCCTTCCTTCCTTCCTTCCTTCCTTCCTTCCTTCCTTCCCTCAGTTCCCTCCCTCCCTCCCCTCCCTCTCTTCCTCCCTCCCTCCCCTCCCTCTCTTCCTCCCTCCCTCCCTCCCTCCCTCCCTCCCTCCCTCCCTCCTTCCTTCCTTCCTTCCTTCCTTCCTTCCTTCCTTCCTTCCTTCCTTCCTTTCTCCCTCCCTCCCTTCCCTCAGTTCCCTCCCTCCCTCCCTCCCTCCCTCCCTTCCTCCCTCCCTCCCTTCCTTCCTTCCTTCCTTCCTTCCTTCCTTCCTTCCTTCCTTCCTTCCTTCCTTCCTTCCTTCCTTCCTTCTTTCCTTCCTTCCCCACCTTCAGGTTTGACAATTTGCAAGAGTGCAAACAGTTTAGAAAAGCTCACACCCGCCTTTATGGTGCATTACAGCAGAACGATGCTCATTCCAGTGAACACACAGGGCAGAGCCGGAGAAGCCAGACTCTGTGTGCAGTTGTCCTTTCCTGGTGCAGTTGCACAGACCATGCTTTATTCTCTCACCAACCACATGGAACAACACGCATGAAGGCTGTCTTAGCAGGGAGCATCCCTAGACCTGGTGACCAAGAACTGTGTTGGAGGGTGAGCCTGGAGTACCCGCTGGATGATTCGTCAGTCTCCACTCCTATTCTGCAGCCCCATCTTGGCTCCAGAAATCAAACCCATACTAGTGGCCCAGTGCTGCCCCCAGACGAATGAAGACAGCCATCCCCTGGAATGAGCCTAGACTCGGCGTGGTGATGCAGGGGCTCAGGAATCAGAGTCGATATTTCAGGATATGGTCCAGGGGCCAATCCTTTCTCGCGAGTATGCAAAATTGGCTTACCCGACCCTCACCTACAGGGAAAACCCTTTACCCTACACTGTTCTGCCAGCACAGACTCCCTCACCCTCACCTACAGGGAAAACCCTTTACCCTACACTGCTCTGCCAGCACAGACTCTCTGCCCGGCAAGTGCAGGCAACTGGGGAATACAGATGCTTCCTTCCATCACATGTAAATTTGAAGACTTGCTGGGGACGACTAGAAGGTTTGCTTTCCTCTCTTTGCTGTCCCCACAGCAAGCACACAATTTTGTCGGAATCTACCACGGAAGAATAAACCTTCCCCTAATGTTTGCAGAGGAGCAGTTTGGTCCTGCGGCTGCCTTGCCAGTGGGCCTGTCCCGATCCACGTCTGGCAGAGATGCCCACAGAATCCGTCCCTGGTGCCGTCCCTGGAGGTCGGCCTGCTTGTGGACCCCAGGGAGCGTCTTGCAGCCTCAGCAGCTGGATCAGGCTTTCCATGTTGGGGACGTGTGTCTTTAAAACAGATGCTGCTGCTCCCCCTCCCACCGCCTTTTCCAACCCCACACCTGGACGAGTACCAGGTAAGCTTTGGGAAAGATTACCAAGCAGGTGAACCCTTCCTGCAGGCAGTTCACATCAGCTGCTTTTTACGTTGTGTGAATTCTCTTGACACAGTTCTGCTCAAATGCATTGTTATTCACATCGATATGGCCTCTCTTAGGCTGGCCCGTGGAACTTGGCCACCAAGCAACAGGAAATGCATAATTCGTTTCCTGCCAGCAGGCTGTGGGAGCAGCAAACTTTCCCTGCTTGAGCGTTACGCGATGCGAAAAATAAGCGAGAACCTGCAAGTATGGAATCTGTGTAACAGAGCGCAAGTGATCCGCCTCTTAGCAGAAAATGACAATGTCTTTGATTCCATAATTCATCCCCACAAATTCCTCTTCTGGACATGGGAGTCCAGAACTTTCCAGCGACTTTCCACTGACTTTCTGGGTGCCTTAATGGATGAGCTGAGCCCTGAGACTCCCATAGAGCTCTTGGTGCCTTAAAGAAGCCTCAAGAAATAGATTTGGGCAGCAAAACTCAAGTTTTATTGCTTGAATCAGATGAAGTGGGTTAGATTTCTAGAAGGGGGGAATCATAGGTAGCACAGGCCATTGGATACCCCATATTCTCTTCCTGTCTATCTCTTGGTTGTTTGGGTTTGGGAGCCACATAGAGCAGTGCGGAGGCCTTACTCCGGGTTCTGTGCTCAGGAGTCACTTCTGAAGATGCTTCAGGGGGATCGTATATGGCATAAGGAACTGAATCATTGTTGACTCACACAAGGTAAGAACCTTAGCTCCTGTACCAAGTCTCCAGACCAAACCCCATATTTTAACTACTTGGCTGGAGTGATGGCACAGTTGGTAGGGTGTTTGCCTTGCACGCGGCCAGCCTGGGTTCGATTCTTCTGCCCCTCTCAAAGAGCCCATCAAGCTACCGAGAGTATCCCGCTCACACGGCAGAGCCTGGCAAGCTCTCCATGGCATATTCGATATGCCAAAAACAGTAAACAACAAGTTTCACAATGGAGACGATACTGGTGCCCGCTCGAGCAAATCGATGAACAATGGGACAACAGTGCTACGATAGTGCTACAGATCTTGGTTCTACTAGTTCCTTGTTGTGGGACCTTGGGTTTGTCATCTAACTTGTTTAACATTTTCTCATCCATTACATGTGGGTACCAGCAGTACTTGCTTTGTGATATAATTATACTGACTTGTAGGAGAGAGGATGGAAGACTGTTAGCATTGTGCTCTCCAAGCACATAGCCAGCAGCTTTAATGTGGCAATAGCGATTGTTGACATTGGTAGTAATTCATTAGAACATTCTGATACAGCCTTGGTCCCTCCAGACCTATCTCTCTGAGTACAGGATGCTGTCCTAAGACAGGAGTCTCTTGAGATTCATCCCACTTGGGGGACTTTTAGAATCTTTTGCTTAGACTTCCTGTTCTTCCAGGATGTGGGATATAATTTTAGAAAGATCATTGAGATGGAAGCACATGCATCTTACTAATTCAAAGGTAGCAAAGAGTTGGTGTTGTGAGATACACTTTGAGTATCATTGGTGTGTCATTCTGATTTTCTAAGCCTACCTCAGGTAACTGCATTTGTTAGATATTCTTCTTTTTGCAGGATCAACTCTTGTGTGGAAGTTACATGTTTGCCAATAGACCCCTCTGCATGAACTGACAGTGGACACTCCCTTTACTTGGGTCTGTCCCTCCACTGGGCCCAGTCATCAAGCCTGTCACGTGGTGGCATTTTATTTTGCAAAGTTGTGTGACTCTAAAAACGATGTAGTGGGCTGGAGTGATAGTACAGTGGGTAGGGTGTTTGCCTTGCATTCGGCTGACCCAGGTTCGATCCCGGGCATCCCATATGGTCCCCTAAGCACCACCAGGAGTAATTCTTGAGCGCAAAGACAGAGGTAATCCCTGAGCATCACTGGGTGTGACCCCAAAAGCCTAAATAAATAAATAAATAATATAGTGATGACACTCTAAAAACTCAGAGGTATTTTTTGGGGGGTGGGGTCGGAGAGAAGTTACATGAGAACTGAACTATAGCTGAGACACCAGGATTAAATATCCTAGTTGAGTACTGTATCACTGTATCACTGTCATCCCATTGCTCATCGATTTGCTTGAGCGGGCACCAGTAAGTCTCCATTGTGAGACTTGTTACTGTTTTTGGCATATTGAATACGCCACGGGTAGTTTGCCAGGCTCTGCTGTGTGGACGAGATACTGTTTGTAGCTTGCCGGGCTCTCTGAGAGAGGCAGAGGAATTGAATCCAGGTTGGCTACATGCAAGGCAAATGCCCTACCCGCTGTGTGATCGCTCTAGTTGAGTACAAAAAGAAAAATGGATTAGAAATAGGTTAGTTTGGACCCAGGCCTCATCCCATTTATTTTGGTATGAATTTGGGGGAAAAGATCGTTTCTTGTTATTGGGTTTCTGTTTTCTTCTAAAAAGTGGTAAGGAAAAGAGTGAAGTTACCAGACCATTGCCGTGATCTGCATGAGGTTGTGCTGGTTCCTGTAGCTCAGAAGCGCACTGGAATGGGGAAGGATGGGTATGGACTATCTGGATTCTAGTCCTAGCTTGGCTTCTTTCTGGCTATGGAACTGGAAGCAACTTACTGGACCTTTCTGGTCCCCAGTTTCATCTTTTTTTCTCCCCTGGCTGTGCTCAGGTCTTATCCTGGCCAGGCTGGGGGAGCCATTTGGGTGCAGGGAATCGAAACACCTTACCCCGCTACTCTGCCTCCAGCTCTCTCAGTTTCCCCTTTTGAGGAGTTTGGGTCGAAAGAGTAAGGTCCTGTGATCACACACAACAAACGGCATTTGGCCTTGGTCCAGGACCTGCACTGGGATTGTGAACAGTGGGACTGGGGGGGATCTTGGTCTCATCCACATGGCCAGTGTTGACTTTCTTGTGTCTGTGGCTTTCATCTGCTTAGTGGACTCTGTCTAGCCAGAGATTTTATTCTGAAAATAAAAACCCAAAGTTTTGATTTTTATGTGAAGCTTCCCAATGTTCTGGATTGCTCCAATCATGTAAAGCTCACAGGACGTGTGAAGCAAGCCAGCCTGTGCAGGTCCCTGGCCTTGATCTTAATACCAGAGCTTCACTTCCTTACTTGTTGAAATGAGAAGCCCCCACCCCTCAGAGAAGCTTCGCATGGATCTGAGTGTATCTGTTTGGGCACAGTTCCTATAAGAAGCCAGCCTCTTAACTCCTGGCCCCAGGGCTACCTGCAATAAACTATTGATCTAATACATACTGGTTGTGTGCTGCTGTTTTAGCTTCTGGGGTACCACGGGTCCAGGGAAGATACCATTTTTCCATCTGGGGAATTGATAGTTTAGTGGAACACTCAGCCCACCAACTAGCAAAACAGCCCAGACCTCTCTGAGTTCATTAGGAGGCTGTTTGCTGATGGAATGAGCCAGAAACTTAGGTGACCCTCCTAGTGTGATGTAGGTGTGTCTCTACAGAAACCTTCGAGTGGGATGGTATATTCTCGAAGCGAAATGGGACACCTGGTGTGGCAACTTTGAACCTTATTAGGTGGTGGTGAAGGAACTGAGAAACGTTGGCCCAGTGAAATTTTCTTGTGCTTCTCATATGATTTCTTCCAGGGTCTCCCATTCCTGCTATGGACGGCTGACCAATCCCGGAATGCTTTCTACAACATAGTGATCTTCCCTCCCCTCCCCTCCCCTCCCCTCCCCTCCCCTCCCCTCTCCTCCCCTCCCCTCCCCTCCCCTCCCCTCCCCTCTCCTCCCCTCCTCTCCCCTCCCCTCCCCTCCCTTCTGTCTCTTCCTTCCTTCCTTCCTTCCTTCCTTCCTTCCTTCCTTCCTTCCTTCCTTCCTTCCTTCCTTCCTTCCTTCCTTCCTTCCTTCCTTCCTTCCTTCCCCCTCCCTCCTCTCTCCTTCCATCTCTCCCTTCCTTCCTTCCTTCCTTCCTTCCTTCCTTCCTTCCTTCCTTCCTTCCTTCCTTCCTTCCTTCCTTCCTTCCTTCCTTCCTTCCTTCCTTCCTTCCTTCCCCCTCCCTCCTCTCTCCTTCCATCTCTCCCTTCCTTCCTTCCTTCCTTCCTTCCTTCCTTCCTTCCTTCCTTCCTTCCTTCCTTCCTTCCTTCCCTCCTTCCTGCCCTCCTGCTTTCCTTCCTTTTAAAACACATCTGGCAATGCCCAAGGGTTACTCATGGTTCTGCACTCAGGAATTACTCCTGACGGTGCTCAGGAGACCATATGGGTGCCAGGGATCAAACTCAGGTTGGCTGTATGCAATGAAAGTATCCCTGTAGTGATGTTTCTAAACCAAGCTTTGGTTTAGAAAACCCTTGGCAAGGTTACAGATTCTCTAGGGCACTACTGTGAGTACACTTCCGTTGTCTCATTGGCGAGCTTGACAACCAGCCTCTAGGACTATTATAGAAAAACTCTACTTCAGATTTTGACCATCATGGTCCACTTACCAGCACATAAACAGTAGAGGCCATAATAGCATGCAGTGTTGGTGTAAGTCAGAGTTCTATTCATTCCAAGTAGCATTGCCTTTCCCACAAATAAATTCATTTGCTCAGTCATTGAAAAAAATCTTACACTGTCCAGCCATTTCAAAGTTGGACCAGGGTTTCGAAAACATCGGGAACTTGTCTTTTTAAAATTTCTCTGTTCTGTTCTGTGCTGACTTTATCCTCAAGCTGGCAACCTTTATGTGGTGGCTGCCAGCACTTGCAACTTTACTTTTAAAATGGCCCGTAGCAAACAGAAGATAGAAAATGCTTCAGCAAAGTTAGCACATTCCAACGGTTGCTTCTCATTGGTCTAGACTGGACTACTTACCCGTCTACTGATTTGCCTATCACTGAGAGCCTGCCTGATGACTCTGTGTCTCCTGTCATCCTTGCAGTTAGAAAGGAAACAGCCTGCCCCAGACAATACAAACGGGGAGGAGAAAGGGATGTGTTCCCTTCCCTCCCGCCCCAAGGAAAATTACCAGGAGATTGAAGATTAGGAACCAGGCACAGAAGCCCTCATGACTGGGTCAAATTATTTGCCTGAGATCATGGAAGAGTTCACTTTCTTGTAACAACTTAACTTCCTTCCAACATTGCAGTGTTTATGCATGCTCCTCCATTTGTCCTAGTACAGATTTTAATCCTCTCATGCCTCAGCGTTGTCTCTCAGATGTCTAAGCAGATCTGAGGATATTTTCCCCAGCGATGGCAGTTGGGGTTCTCCAGAGAAATAGAACCATCAGTTGATGGATGGATGAGAGGCTATGTGGGTGAATGGCTTCATGAATGGCGATGCTGTAGATGCAGATTTACTGTAAAGACGCATGCTGTGATAGAGGCCGAGGACTCTCAGGATGCTCCATCTGCAAACAGGAGAGCCAGAAGCCAGATGGTGTCCTTTAGTCCAAGATTCAGAAATAGGAATGTCCAAACGAGGACACAAGACTGTTTCACTCAAGCAGGGGGAGCTTCTACCCTTCTGCCACATTTTCTTTTTAGTCTCTCAATGGATTGCATAAAGCTCATCCATATTGGTGAGGGTATTCTTTACTCCTACTTATTCAAATGCTCATCTTTTCTGGAAACAACCTCACAAACACACCCCCACACACCAGCACACCAGGAGAGAAATGCTTGATCTACTCTCTGGGCGTCCCTTAGCCCAGTCAAGCTAACACACAACATTAAGCATCAGAAGGACATAGTGGGGAAGCTAATTAGAATGATGACCCAAAAGAAGATTGAAAGAACATATCTTCCAGCACTTGATCTCTGTTATTCATAATATACCACAGAGAAAATCGGGCCTCATTTTGGCCCTTTTACTATTGTGTGTATATATGTGTATATATATGAATATATATACACACACTATATATATATATACACGTGTATACGCACATATATTTTTTGCTTGATTTTTGGTTTTAGGTCCCACCTGGCAGTGCTCAAGGCTTCCTTCTGGCAGTAGATACCAGGTGTCACTTCTGGAGAGGTTTTGGAGACCATATGGGATGCTGGTGATTGAACATGGTCAACTGCGTAGAAGGCAGGAGACCAACCCACCATGCTATGGCTGTGGCCCCACGTGTGACTCATTTTGAATGAGAACAGAAACTATACTGTGAAGTTGCTTACTCACATCTGTGAGGTGGGGTTATCATGCGGATTTAGAGAATGTTGCTGTGAAGAACACATGCTCTATAATAATAGCACAGTTGAAATCCCTGGCACTCATTGGATGCTCTGTGTTCTCAGATTCCCAAATCTCTAGGGTAGAGTTTAGTCCCTATGATTATTGGGAAGAAAGTATTACTAGTTAAACTACAGCAGTACTTTTGCCATCACGATTTTCAATTTTGTATATTGGGAGAGCATCATTACATGAGGGTGTTTATCTTCCACCACTCGTGAATTTGTACACCCAGAAAAAGCAACTGAAATAAAAAATTTTTTTCCTAAAATTTCCTAGTCAAAAGTTGATCCTCCAGAATTCCTTCTATGTCTCTTGTCCTTCCCTGCTGCCCCTGTTTGCACCATCAAGACTGTTGATCTTGCGGCCTCTCTCAAAGAGTGCTCCATTCTTTTCCCCTGAAACTTTCCTAGGTTGCTGCAAGTTTTGATGCACAGGCTCAGGTAGTGACCATATAGCTTTACTACCCAGCTAGAGGCGATTGTGCAACACTTTCTTTTTAAAAAAATTTGGGGGGGGGTCACACCCGGCATTGCACAGGGGTTATTCCTGGCTCTGCACTCAGGAATTATTCCTGGCAGTGCTGGGGGACCATATGGGATGCTGGGATTTGAACCCCTGTTGGCCGCATGCAAGGCAAACTCCCTACTCACTGTGCTATCGCTCCAGCCCCCTGCGCAACACTTTCCGACAGATCCTGACTGATGAAGCACAGTCATTTTGCTTCCTTTCCTCTGTCTTCCCCAACCTTGCGTGGAACAGCTCCACAGCAGCAAAACTTCATTTAAATGCTTACACACAAGCATCCCCCTGTCCAGATAGGGTATAGAAAGTGTGTGAGCAGCTGAATTTCTGTGGACCTCTTTCCAGCGGATAGCATGGAAACCCATTATGCTGTGGAGAAGCGTTTATACCATGGAGCATTTAGCAACTCCAGTCTTATCTGTTTCCCCATCACCCTTATTCAGACACAGAGGCACGGGTCTTCTCAATTTATTGAGCATCCCAAGCTTATTTCTAACTCCTAACTCTGGCCTTTGTCCTCTCTCTTATTAGTGTTTCTCAGCGGGAGAAGGGAGGAGTTACTGCCTTTCCCCTAAAGGAGTGAGCTGAAACACGGTTGACTGCCCTGTAACTACAAATATCTAAAGATATTTGGCAGATGGGGTCAAGGTATCTTCTTTGAGATAACCTGAAACGCAGTGGCTCTTTCCTTTAGCTCTGCATGCTTATTTCTGTCCTGCCAGCCATTCACAGTGTGAACAGTATCACCTGGAAGTGTTCTGAATACACCCTGCATCTAATGTCCATATCCCTGCTCCCTCCAGCCCAGGTCTCTATTCACATCTCAGTTTAGATTATTCCTGTTGTGTCTCTCTGCCCCTGCTCCCTGATGTTATCCTGCTTATCTACTTCCTTCATTTGGTGTGTGCCTTTCCACTGTTACAGTCTCCATGAGAACAAGGGTCCTGCCTATTTTCATAGCATCCTAAGTTGATAAATAGTCGTTGTAGAAATGAAGACATGGACGAAGACTCAGCACTGTCTGCTAATTAACTGAAGCCTCCAATGAGACAGCTGTTTGGATCTTCCCTCCTTCCCTCTCTCCTCTTTCCTGAAGGATGTGCTTTGAAAAAAAAAAAAAAGAACGCAACTCAGATGACTTGCCAATAGTTAGTTGGCTGTCATAGCGCCTGTCTGCTATTCCTGTGCCTGTTTTCTAAGGAACAGTGACATTGCTCATCAGTGTCAAAATGAATTGGATGGGTGATGTCTTAAGCTGATTGTTTCCTGAAAAGTGCTTTCTAGAGCAATACTCCCTGGATGTCTCAGTCTATTTGGCAAGGCAACATGTGGGGGAGATGATCATGCTGGTTATTGAACGATGTCTTCCCCACATATGCTTTCTTTGAGTTTCCAAGGGCACATGAACAGATCTCTGATTACTGGAGGAATGGTGTTGTTCCCATGCTGGTATCTTGCTGTGGTTGAAATGCATGAGTAACAGCATCTCCTGAGAGCTTCCTCCCGAGACCGAAAGATAAGATTCCGGAGAGACTAAATAGTCCGTAGGGCTCCTTGGAAGCCCAAAACATAGAGGAATTCTGCCTGTTCTCTTAACAGAAATATTTTCAGCTCTGAGCAGGTTCAGTCTCTGAAAGTGGCATAAGCCTAGATGATCTGAGATTCCCAGAGAGATCCTTTTATAGGTGATGAATATGCTTGGTCAAGGTGGAATAAGTAGGTGAGCCACGGGTTTCTTTGTAGCCCCCTCAGTTTACAAGGAGTATTGTTGACCTTGTGGTGGCTAATTTAAATCATGCAAAAGAGAAGGGACATTTAAGCAATGATTATTCTCATATTATAAACACTTTCAACACCATTTTCTCAGGGTCTTGCTATGTTAACCTACAGATGTAGAAACTGAGGTTGAGAGAGATGGAATAACATAGCACACACAGTGTCAGGGCCAGGGACTTTCATATCCTTTCTCTCTCAATCCCCGAACCTCCTTCTTTCACAATTTGCCATTTCATCTCTCTTTGGCTAAGGCCCATGGGAAGAAAGAGCATATGAATAAGTATAGTTAAAGTGTATTGGGGAGAGTTTATGACTGGACACATCAGAGGTTTTCAGTTTCTATCTAGAATATGTGACTATTACCTTTTTGATTATACATTGCAGGTTGTATTTTGTGTGTGTGTGTGTGTGTGTGTGTGTGTGTGCCCATGCACGTGCACATATGTGGGTGCTTGTGTACTTGATTTTGCAGAAATCATTTGAATCAAAGAGATTTCTATTTTTGAATCATTTGTCTTCCCCCCCTCCTTCCCTGTGCAGGACTTTAGCAAATGTTGCAAAATTCATTATACACAGACATTTTTTTCATCCTATTTTTGCATTTGAACATCAGAGATGGATCATAAATTGTTTTTTTTATTACTTTAAATGATGCACTCCTCAGTATTTTTTGTTTTGTTTTGTTTTTGTATAAAGGAAAGCATTTACCTTGCCAAGATTTGATTTTAAGTACCAGCGCTGCACTTTCTTAAAGGATGCATTCAAGAAAAAAAGCAGGGGAGTGTGGGGGGGGGGGATGGAAGGCAATGAACCTAGATTGGTAGGGCTGCATCTAGTTGATTGAAATAGTTTGCGGGTATTTCTTCTCAATGAACTTAACTGAACTGTAGACTTAGTAGTTTTTTTAAAGAAATTATTTTATTAAGGTGGCTGATTTCTGGAGTTATAGCTGAGTTTCAGGATACAGGTTTCAATACTAATCCCACTGTGTGCGTCTCATTCCTTTCACCAATTTTCCTAGGTTCCCACCTACTCTTCAGCTTGCCTCTATGGTAGGCACATTTTTAAGCTTAATTGTTGAAATTTGGGTCTCATGTTTATAGTGTTGCCTCTATTGTTTAAATATGTACATATTCCACAACTCTATACTGCTAATGCTCCCAAATGCTCAATTCCTGAGTTTTTGTTTTTTAAAGAGGCCATGACATCACTATTTGAAATAAAAGTAAAAATATGTTATGTTCAGAACACATTTTTGTTCATATTATGTGATTTAACTGATTTCAGTTAATCCAGGGAGCTTTGTTTCTTCTTATAGATGCACTAGTCCTGTCCCAGGTACCTCCATGTGTGAGAAGCCCAGTTCTTGCTCTCAAGGAATTTGTGTTGAAATAGAGACACCTGGGCTCATAAATCAATATGCATCATGCTAGAGATCTCTGAAGTATAGCGATGCTATACAGCCCATCATTGTCAGTGGCAAGTGAAAAGAATAGTTGGTTTGTGCACATAACTGAAAATTTCTGTGTGTGGGGTGGGGGGGTGATATATGTCTATGTTTAAATAACTGTGTCTCAGCTTGTAGATGCCCCTCACACCAACCCCATCAAATTTCTTGCTCTTCTTTCTTTCATGCTGACGTACTTATGGATACATTCTTCCTATGAAAGCAGAGTTGCTGTTAGGAGAATAAGGAGGAATGGATCCGGGCAAGTCAATAGAAGGGAGATCTCTCCCACTTCTCAATCATTTAGTCTTTTGAAAGGTGCCTTTACTTCCTTCTGTAGCATGAGACAGTTCCCGTATTAAGCTGCCACTGGCTTCCCTTTCACTTCTTCTAATTCAGTGTTTTATGGTTCTAGTCTGATTATCTTCCACCTTCACGTCTCTGCTTTGTATCTTTCCAAATGTGCAGGCTTCATGGATTGAGAGTCGCATGTCCAACGACTGATTTCACATTCTTTATGTCTAGACTTGTACATGTACCACACATTTCTCTTGGTTCCCCTGAACTACTGTGCTATATTCAAATTAAAGTCTACATGTCACAAGTAGAAAACTCTACATGTCACAACCTCTACACGTCACCGGTCATACAACTTATCAGCTGCTTCACAGAACCATATTCTCACCAATCTTCCCCCAAGCTCCAAGTCATTGAAAGTATCAGAGAGGTTTGAAGTATCTAATTTCCTCCTCTATATTGCAGTTAACTGTGAAGATGGACTCTAACTGGAAGATCATGGGAATCATGATTATTTTCTTGAGAAGATGCAGAGGCGTTTTCTCATGATGAACACCTAGGCTATGGGGGCAGGAACACTGGTCTTTGTTCCTTGGTTTTACATTCATCTTCTAATCTGTGTGACCTTGGGCAGGTTATTTAACATTTCTTTCTCAGTTTGCTCATCCATAAAAATAGGGATAATAATAGTAACTGCTTAAGACTGTTGTGTGAATCAAATGAATTATACATATACGCACTCAGAATAGTGCTATCACATAATCACTTTTAAAATGTTAGATATTTATTTTGGGAACAAGATGAGGTGTAAGTCAATTAATCAATCAGTGTATCAGGGAAGTCAATATTCAGTAAGGTAGCTCATTGTTTTGGTTTGATGGGTTTTCTTATACTGACTTTCTTGTGTTGTTATATCCTCTTCTACTTACTGCTCCTGTCGTTTTGCAGGATGAGTCTGGTTGTCCTAGAAAATTTACAAATATGTAAATGCCACCCTAGTATTTGCTTCTCTAGTACCAATATCTAAATTCTTTAGTTGATATTTTTTTGGTCGTTCACTACTTTCTTAATTGCACTCCAAATCATCTAACTTTTTTCAGTATTATTCTTCCAATAAATTGTCTAGAAGTGAGTTCAGTATCCCCTCTGTTGTCTAAAAGTTATGCTAGACATCTTATGTTCTCTATTCCTGATATTCTGTCTATATTAATATAACTTGAAAATTATTTTTACGTCATCTACATAATGTAACTTACTAATATTGAGTCTATTCTATGATCAATTACGATGCCCAGGAGACTTTTTGTCCATCCCAATTTTCACTAAATTATAGTTAGACCATTTATAGTTGAAATGTGAGTGGGTTTGGGAATTTGTTTGAAGTTTGATTCAGCTACTTAGCACACTGGGTAACAAAGCCAGGTTGGTGTGAAATGCAAAATTAGTAAGCCAAGTGTGTGAGTTCAGGTGAGGTGCAATTTTGCAAAACAGAAGCATCTAAAGAAACATTGACTTCAAATAAAAATTTTATTTTTTCCCTTCAATGTAAAAGAAGTCCAGAGTTAAGTTTAGTATAATATAGTCAATTAATTTCTCCTTGGCTATCAAGGATTCAGGCTCCTCTTACTAATGTGCTTCTCCAATTTAGTATGCCACCTCCTGGGTCCTGGATGGCTTCTGGGACTCCAGCCATTATGTTCATATCTAGGTGGAGGAATAAAGAACAAATGCAGGAGAACCCAAGGAAGGACATACTTCTTCATTCTAGGGCAGTTTTCCTGAAAACTTTAAAAATGCCTCTTAATGGCTGGGGTGTAATCACCTGGTCATCACTAGCATCAAGAGAAGTTGAGAACAGAATCTGGGCTAGGAAAGTATAACCTATAAAAGTATAACCTATAATGTAACCAGATAAAAATACAGACTTAACAGTATTTAAGTCTTTAAGTATTTAAGATGAAGCAGAGAATAAATGGTGAGTTGAACTGTTGACAGTTTTAGCACTCATATATCGATGAGAACATTTTGAAGAAGGTCAAGCTTTGGGTAATATGTCAAGACCTTCCTGGGTCAGATGTCAAGACTTTGAGTAAATGTTGTGTTCATAAGCATTTCGGATTTGGTTCTCAAACCATCTGTGTCAGAGATACTTTGCTAGAGATACTTGTTAAAGATGCAGAATCCTGAGCCCTGTCCTATATTTTTATACATATTACATTTTTATTACTCTCTTTAAAATCAAATTTATTAAAATATAATTTATATTCAATCAGAATTGCAGTTCACAAAATTTAAGTGTTAATTTAATGAGTGCTGACGAATATATACAACCATTTGATATAAAATAAATGTTCTGTTTCTATTACTCAGCATTTATTTTAGTTAAAAAATTTCTTTGTGCCCGTTCTCACCTCAAGAAATATGCTTTATAACAGTTTATTTTTGACTTGTCTGAAATTTTGCATAAAAAAGAAACTTGCAGTTTGATACATTTGCATGCCATAAATTGAAATTGATTAACATATGTATTTAATTTTTGAAGAAAAAGCAGTTTTATTTAGGCATTATGAGGAAGAAGTGAGAGGGAGTGAAGAGTCTACATCTCAGGTTAAGATGCGGCTACCCCCAGTGTGGGGAGGTTATCTGCTTGCTTTTGTAGAGCTGGTTTTATACGTTTACTCTGAAACTGCCACCATATGCAACTAGGTAAGAGTTCATTGCTATGGTGTTATTGAAAGAACTTGAAACTTTTGGTGGTCCTTATCACAACCCTTTTTCCCTTCTGGAGCTTCTCTCCAGGGGGGGCGTGTGGGGAAATCCAGCCTTCCTGGGCCTATGCTGGTAGCAGTTAGAGTCTTAACAGACCTCAGTCCTTGTGTCCGCAAAGTGGCTCTGACCATAATGCTTTTAGGTGTTTTAGGTCTACCAACAGAGTAACTGCTTCAAATCCCATTTTGGTTTTAATATGTACCAAAAACTCATTGCTCCTCTACAACCTCCCTATATCCCCTTGATATTTCACCACCTTAAATCTTTAAGAGGAGTATGGGAGCTTCTGCATGCTGACAAATGGACAGTAGACCCTGTTCACGTAAGGGGTAAAAATCTCACAGAACCTTAGTTGTAAGGGGGCTCAAACAATAGTTTAGTGGGTTTTTGAAATTGCCAGATTTTCACCAAGTTACCTCCTTCCTGTTGAAGATCTTAATTTGATCCCTTTGTTGCCATCATTTTTGCTGCATTTGACTTATGTGAAGTGTGGAGAAGATAATGATAATCTCTCACTTCTCCCTCTACCCACCTGGGTCACATGGGAAGTGACCGGGGAAGTCTAGGACTGATGAAACTCTGCATTGAGTCTCTGCATGGTACCGACCTCATGTCTCACCAACCCCAGGAGGCAACCATCATATTACACTTGATTCCACTCATTCGCATGATGTAGGAAATGATCCCTGCCTACTGCTTTCTCAGGGAGTCATGGACTCAAGTTGGAACAAAAAAGAAGGTACTCTTTGCAGCAAAGGAAAGTCAGTACTAAATATTACCCAAGCCTTTTGGGTCTGCTAGTTTCCCCTCATAGAAAAGAATTTCAGGAGGAGATGAATAGTGAAGCAAAATAGTTTTATTTAGGATTATGAGGATTGAGAGAAAGAGAAAGAGAGAGAGAGAGCTGAAAGTACACATCTCAGATGATGAAGATGATCGCTACCCTCCCCCCCAAGAATGGGCAGGTGCCTCCCTATGCATGTTTCTGATAAATATACATGCTGACTCTCTTAAGCACGGTTTCAGTTGACTTTAACTTTTATATTAATATAGGGTGATTTATTAGATACTCTGGAAAATACTGAAGCATACATGTTCACTCTCTACATCCTTTCCCTTGCATTCTCACCTGGGCAAGCCACCTCAAGATCTTAGTATAGATTCCACCGCTATGGGAAAGCCTGTTCATTCTCCCTATTATGTGTCAGCGCTTGTTCCATGAACACGCTTATTGATTCTAAGCTTATTCTATGTCTGCTCCATTAGAGTGTGAGATTCTTAAGGTCAGTTTCTATTCTTTGTTCATCTCTGAATCCCCAGAGTCTGTGACACTGTCTGGATCAGTAAAAGTACTTCAAAAATATTTTCAAATGATTTAATTGAGCACAAAATGGTGCTACAAGTGCTATAATGTACTATAGGTCAGCCAAGGAGTATGGCTGTTGAGATTCAGAGAATAACTTTCTGGGGTTGTCACTGGAACATTGAAGAAAACACACTTGACAAAGAACAAAATTAAAACATCCCGATTAAAGCAAGCCATGTGGCCAAAGCATGAAGATATTAGTAGACATGAGACATTTGAAGAGGAAGGAATATTTCCAAGTGATCGGTGCAGATACACAGCAGGCAGTGAGAAATTAAGTTTGAGTCAGAAATAAGAGAGAAAACTAGATAACTGACAGGGAAAAAAGAATACTCTGCATTATTGCTTGGTAGTGCCATTCCCCTTCTCTCCATAAATGTCTGAGGAGATAGAGGCTACGGCCTCATTGCATAACAGTCGAGAACTATTTCCAAACACAGAGATGGCCTTATTTCAGCACCACCGGGTGGACAGCAACCACTTCAAACTGGGACTTCTGTTTCCCAATACAGACCCAGGGATTTAGTGTGTCTCCCTGCGGGGCATTTATGGGGCAGCATGGGACTCACATTGTATGATGGCAGAGCATCCATTGCACAACCCCCAAGTAACAGGTCCCCTCGCCGGCACCGGATATTCACAGGGCTTGTCTTTCCTGGTCTAATCCTCACAATTCTCAGGCAGATGTTGTGTTTGCGTCTCGTTTACTGAGAAGGGAATTGAAAAACAAGAGAGAAGAAATGAGTGACAGATCCCAGACTCAAGTCTGGATCCCCTGATACCATTATCTGTGTGCTTAGCCACCTGCATTTGTCTCCCAGCGGGTATCAGCAGACTCTCGGGGAAGGCTTCAACTTTCTCCTTATGCCCAAGAGTGGATTACTCCACACTGGAAAATTTGCACTGCAGACACGTCACGGCTGGCATCTCGCTAGATTGCGCTCAGCAGTGCTGGGGATGGTGGGAGCCCAGACGGCCATTCCTAGCCGCTCCCCTGCTGAGTGTGAACGGGTGCTTTCACCTCTGCGTGCCAGCTGGTCCCCGGGTGCGTGTGTCTGAACTGTTAGGGCAGTCACACCTGTGAAGCGGGAGCTAGTGGTGTTCAGCAGCCTCTCGTGATGTCGATAGGAGCCTTTGGCACTCTACTGGGAAAAAATCCGCAGCTACTTCGCTCACGAGCTTTATTTGTAATTATACTTTCCTAACGGTTGTCTGGGACCTGGCGAGTGGGAGGTCCATCTCGGAGTCTGTGGGAGAGAGCGATGAGCTCTTCACAGAGTCGCTGGTGGCTGGCTGTGCTCGGATAGGCATGCTCTCATATGGCATCAGCATCCCTTTCTTAATGCTTGCATGCCACTCCTTCTCGCTTTAAAATGAGCCCATACTGTGCCCCATTAGCGGAAATTGACATGATGGTGATTTTCAATGCCATTTCTTTAAAGAATGCAGTCTCACTACACAGCGTTAGCTCCCTTCCTTGCTAAGTGAAATGAAGAACCCCTGGGAAAGCATCGTGGCGGCTTTTCATAAGCAGCAGAGCCCAGTTCCTGCCTTCTCGCCCTCATGTCTACAGTTCAGAGAGCATCCCACATTATACAAACATTAAGGATTCCTCTCTCGGTGCAGAGTCCTCTGGAAATCTCAGGATCAAAAAGCTCCATGATAAAAATGCATGAAGCAATATCCTTATTGGTAAACTTACATATCCAGCTGAGATACTGTACATGATAATGCAATTTTCTATGCAAAAAAGGGTTTAGCTCCATCCAAATATTATTCTACATCATTATTCATTCTGGAGAAGTGATTGCTGTCCTAGGTTAACTGATTGAACTTTTGGAACCAAAGCTTTAAGCTTATCTTAGTGGTTATTGCCTGCCTTCTCATAAATTGCCATTAGATTGGTAGGGGTGAATAAATGTACACTCCATTAGGAAATATTAAAGTTTTTATACTGGTTTAGAATAAAAACAGGATTAAAGTGGGAGGGGGCATTTCTAAGATTCAGTACAGCATGAAATTGAAATCTTTTTGGCATATGAAATGTGCAATATGAATATTCTTCCCATTTTCTGATAGCTTGGGAGGATTATGATGAGTGGACAGACCATTCCAAATTTCACCTGTGGATGCTAAAATGGGGAGAAGTAGAAAAAGATCATTTGGGTATTTTCTGTCATAGATACAGGCTTAGATTCATTAGACTCATAAAATTGTAACAACATAGAAAATACCTTAAGTTTTGCCATGTGTTAGATAGCGTTTTTGTTTTGGGATGGACTTTCCTGGGTGGGCTCAGGGATCACTTCTGGTTCTGCACTCAGGGATCATTTCTGGTGGGGCTCAGGGGACCGTATCTGGTACCAGGGATTGAATTTAGCTTAGCCATTTGCAAGTCAAGTGTCTTACCTGCTGTACTATTGCTTCAGATCAGAGAGGTTTTATATGCTTGTCTATAGGCAGATTTTTTTTTAGTGGGTTAGGATCTGGAGACAAACAGCTTTCGTTTCAAATTAATGTTCTGCCTCTTATTGTGTGGGCTTGGTTCAGCTTCTGTTCTTTCATGTTTTCGTTTCCCATGTGTAAAAAGAATAATAATGACTTCCAAGCTCATAAGTTGTTGAGAATGAAAGAACATTGTATGTAAAATAATTATCAACAAAAAAGATCAAAATAAATATTGATTGCCATTATATTTTTGTTACTTTATCTTTTTGTGGATTTTCAAGGAATTATCAGGTAGCTGTTGTTAGTTTTAGTTCTATTTTACAGATTTGGGAATGAAGGTTAATAATGTTAAAACAGAATATTACCAGAAAAAAATAGTACATTATTATGGTTTCCTGTTGTGGTGTAATAACTTCCAAATGGTTGTACCATGAAGACAGCCCCACTGGACCTGAATGGTGTATCTTGAGAGGGGAAATAGTACAACTCATCAGCCACTTGGTCTTTGCTCTTTTGCTCTATAGCATTTAGGGTCTTGACTGGTGGGAGCTGGGATCCTCTTTTTTTTTTGCCTTTTTTTGGGGGGGTGTCACACCCGGCAATGCGCAGGGCTTATTCCTGGCTCTGCACTCAGGATGCTTGGAGTCGAACCTGGGTCGGCCGCATGCATGCAAGGCAAACACCCTTCCCGCTATGCTATCGCCCCAGCCCCACGCTGGGATCCTCTGGACACTGCTCAGTCCCTGTGTCTCAGACCTGGACTCTTCTGATGCTGGCTTAGCTGGGGTGGATGATCTCCGACTGCCACCTGGCCACTATAGGTCATAGGACAGAGACCTTGGAGCATTCAAAGCTTCTCATTGTCACAACTGAGAAAGTATGTCCTGACAAAGGAGCATTATGTGATCATTAGTGACTGAGTCTTGGGAGTCCTGAGGCTTCATTTTTGTACTCTGAGGACCATGGGTGATGAGCCCTTCGGATTCCAAGGGAAGGGACTGGAGTGCCATATTCCATGGGATAAATGCCAGAACTTGGCAGGTGTATTTTGTAACCACTGTATAGACCAAGACTTGATATTTATCGATAGTTATTTGAATACAGTCACTGCTGCTTCCACCTAATCTGGTGTTGGGAAAAGTTTGGGCTGATTAAGGAACTTGCTCAGGACTTGACCATGTTGCCATCGTAGGAGATCTTTGCATTTGTACTGGTGCAGCTTCTCCCTTAGGATTATCCCAAGTCCCCACTCAATGGCCCCACCTCTGTGTGTGTGTGTGTGTGAGAGAGAAAGTGTGTGTGTGTGTGTATGGGAATGTGTGTGTGTGTGTGTGTGTGTGAGAGAGAGAGAGAGAGAGAGAGAGAACAGGACCAGCCTATTCTGTCTTTGTCATCTCATCGAGTCCCTTCACCTTCCTATCTCCCCGTTTCCGTCTACTTCTTTCTTTCCAGTGGATTCAATTAGTTCTCTTTGCTGCCTTAGCAATAAAACAGTTCCCTCCGCCGCATTAGAATGAGTCTCTCTCATTATTTCATTTAGATGGTTGTTATGTTTGAAAACTTGAGGGCAGGGAAGGCAGGAGGAGAGGAATGTTAATTTGCTGGGAGTCCCTGTGGTGTGGTGGGTGTGCAAGAGGCGCCTGGAAGCTGCCTTGCCATAGTCACACGGACCTGCCAAGACTGAATGAAGGAGGCTTAGAACCACGCACGGCCTCAGCGTGTGCGCGTGCTGAGACCCAGGAACCCCAGACAGGGGCTGTGGAGAGGGTCCTGGCCAGGGTCCGGTTGGAAATGTGTGGCTGCCACAGTGCCCTTGTCTACTTCCATGGTGATGGAAGGGGGGATGTTTACTTTCCCCTGAAAGTGTGTGCACAACTATGGAGGGCTCTGTGTGTGTGTCTGTATATGCGCACATGTATGTATGTGTGTGTGTGTGTGTGTGTGTGTGTGTGTGTATGTGGCTTCATCCAGTCTCCCTCCACACTCACCAGTTATGGAAATGCTCCTTCACTGTGGCCATCACTGGGAACATACAGTAGGTGGCAGAGCCGGAGCTGAGGAATCCTTCCACGTTGACTCACAGACGCCAGCGAAGGCTACACAAAGCAAGGAATTAAGCTCTGTGAATGCCGCAGCCACGTTGACTGTGGAGGGATGACACATAAATAATTACAAAGCACTCAGGGTTTTTGTTCGTAATCTGTGTTTAGAGTCCCCCTTTCAGGAGTTTGAAATCTTATCAGCTAGCTGAATAGGGGACTAGGGGGAACAGACCTGCGTTTCATTCCTGCTTCCCACTGAGCTAAACAGGAATCTCGTTTGTTACCAGAATGAAGAGCATCTTAGTGGGAGGAGAGAGAGAGAAAGACAGAGAGAGAGAGAGAGAGAGAAGAGAGAGAGAGAGAGAGAGAGAGAGAGAGAGAGAGAGAGAGAGAGAGAGAGAGAGATAAAGACTGGTGGGGTGTAAGCAGGACTAGATTTAAATCTAATTGCCTTTCATGTTTTCCACTGCTGTTTGGCTTACACAGAGGGGTAGTATTTGTGGGAAATGAGGATTAGAGGAATGTTTGCTGGAAGGTAGAGAAAAGGCTGGGCCTGCTGTGGGGAGCAATCCCATGGAAGGAAGTCCCTGAGTCATTATGCATTAGAGTGTTTGAAAAAATGTCCTTTCCACTGTGTCTGGAAGTTTTAAACAAGCCCTACTACTCCATTTCCCTCTTTCATCTTAAGATTAAATCTCAGATTGTTTGAAAGCTTCGAGAGACTGACTCAGATCGTTTTGGGGATCTAAGTAGGGGGTGAATGTAAGTCGTAAGTGGAAGAGGGCTGACGGACCTGCCCTCTTCCACTTACACTAGGAAGAGGCTTATGGATCACAAAGGGAGACTTTCTATGAAGACTTTGTGGCCACAGTCCTTAATGATGCCAAACCACGACCCTCGTGAAGTGTCGCCTTCTTCTCCAGCATTGTTCAGCTCGCTCGTGAGATATTTCACAATTGCGAATGGCCAGCCAAATGGGCTCATCGGAAATCATTATGAATAACCTGGAGGTGAAAAAGGGAGGCGCTTTGATGGGTGGGGGTGTCGCTG
The DNA here is from genome assembly GCF_027595985.1 of Sorex araneus. Taxonomy (NCBI): domain Eukaryota; kingdom Metazoa; phylum Chordata; class Mammalia; order Eulipotyphla; family Soricidae; genus Sorex; species Sorex araneus. Next base: position 208,265,372 of record NC_073305.1, on the reverse strand, counting down.
ATCTGCATACTTAGACAAGAAAGGCCTTTCAGATTATGAAAAATGAGATCTTAGAGTTGTGCAAGAATGAAGGGGAAAGTTTAGTAATTAATCAGGTTGGCCGTAATGAGGAGAGGAAATCACCACGATGAAAGGATTTGTCTGAATGGATTATAGCAAATTTTAAAAGCAGGAGGGGGAAAAAAGTGACAAAGGGCATCGCCAGCTTGGGAACCATGCTCTTTAAAAATCTTCAATCATGCTCATAATCAATTCTGCATTTCCTCAGTCGCCCCGTGAAACACAGCTCTCTCCTCATTGTCTTAGATTAACCACTAACAGCAAACCATACATTAAATGAAGTATCGAGTATTTGTCTTCCAAAAATACACTTGAATGTTGTTTATTTCCCCGATAGGTCCGTGATGATGCATTTAGGTGCCATATTGCTAAATACATACTGTACTTGAATATCTGCACCAGCTAGTCTCCAACTGCCTTAGTTAGAAAGCAGCTGTGTGGGCCCCCCACAATTACAGATAGAGTTTTTCTCATAAACTGTTTAATTGTTTGCTTCTGGAAACAATTAGGCTGACGGTATTATAGAGTGAGTGTCGTATTGCAGCCGGCAATCCTCTTTATGAGTTTTCTTAGCAAAATACCATGTTGACATATGCTGGGCCCACAAAGAAGATTCAGTTACACAGTGGTCTGACCTCCAAGGAAACGATGCTCAGTAAATTTCTCCCTGGAAAAATGGCAACAGCTTTGAGCTTGTTCTTTGCCCAGTTTTTTTTTTTTTTTTGGTTTCATTCCCCCCAAGATGACTTGCTTGTTTTTTTTCCATCATGAAGCCTTCTACAGACTTAGATAGAACCTAAAGGAAGCCATTCTTCATCACCTCAGGGATAAGATCTGTAATCAGTCCCATACTCACAGTTATTGAGCTCCTGACAAGTGCTGGTCTGGCATGGTTTGCTTCTGATCAGACCCACCTGGGGAGAGGACACTCCTTCTCTGTAGCTGTTGGAGATAGGAGCTGGGAAAACTATGAATCTCCCTTCAGAACTGAATGCGTATTGGGGCTGAATCAATAGTACAGTGGGGAGGGTGTTTGCCTTGCACACGGCGAGCCTATTTTAGTCCCCGGCATCCCAAATGCAAATGGTCCTCCAAGTGCCACCCAGAGTAATTCCTGAGTGCAGAGTCAGGAGTAACCCCTGAGTATCGCTGGGTATGACCCAAAAGCCAAAACAAACAAACAAACAAACAAACAAAAACCAAAAAAACCTGAGTGTGTGTCTCAGAGTGTGGTGTGTGATGTAGCAGTCATGACTTGCATCCAGCCTGTGACACTATCATAGGACTTTGGGTTCCCGAGCTCAAGTATTGGCAGTGCTTAGGGAAGGGTCGGGTGTTTGAGACCTTTCACTTATAGGCATGTCTCCTCAGCCGGTGCTCACTGAATGGCCTCACAGCTTCCTCACAAGGGTGCCTCACCATCTGGTGTTCCATTTTGGCCAACTTTGTGCTTCTTGTGCCCAGGGATCTTACTGTCACAGACACTTGATGACTTCGTGCTGTTAGTTTTATTTTTCAGTGATTGATGAGGAGACTTGAGAGTGAGAAAGTGAAGTGATTTGGTGAAAGCTACTTACTTAGTGAGAACAAATGATGAGCCTTACTTATAAATCAAGGTCTGCTTAATCCTAAATCCCAAGTGCTTCACCCCTATAACTTATAGCTTCCGAGGACAAACCTTAATGAGAGTAAGATTTCTCATGCCCAGTGTTTCTTTTGGCAGAAAGGCTAATGAAGTAACTGTAAGGCCAATGAAATCATTGTATAATTGTGTTCTCATACATTTTGTTGTTTCTTCAGTAATCCATATACACAACTTCCCCATATTTATCCTAGCATGTGCAGTGTGAGAGACAAAATGGTGGGTAAAGATCTAGAGCAATGTCTCTATGAAGATCGCTAGTAGAGGGAGATAAAAGATATAAAACCAACAGTGAGCAGAAATGGAGACAAAACAAGTTCGGACCGTGAGAATTAATACCAAGTACAATGACATGATTGACTTGATTGGAATGACCAAGAAAGATCTTTCTAAGGAGAGTTCCTTGGAGTTGAAGCCTAAGCCATAAAAATTCTTGGGAAGAGCTAGGGGAAAAACAAATTTAAGGTCTGTGAGGATGAATGAGCTTGGTGTTTTCTAGAAACTAACATAAAGCCAGAGTATCTGTCTCAGTTCCTGACATCTACACACGTGGTCCTGGCAAGGCGCCCTTGATCGCTTCATCCATGCATCTGTCATTCTTCATATATATATATATATATATATATATATACACACACACACCTGTATAAAACTATCTGTCAATTGATTGATCTATCCATCAGTTCATTCATTCCTAATTCTGTGTATTCAGAAATTATTCACGTATCCATCTTAGCACCCACCCACTCATTCACATGGCACCCATTCACGCGCACACTCAGTTGTCCATTCTCCTATTCGTTGATCCACCTGTCAATCCATCCATACTAGCTCATCTAGCTCATCTGTTCCACAAGTATTCAGGTCTACTCCACAACTCCGTTGTTGCTAGCATTGGACTCATGAAGTGAAAAAAAAAAGAGATAAGGCATCATTTTTGTTTTTAAGAAGTCCACAGGTTATTGATTCATAAATTAATTCTGATACTGTGAAAATCCACAATGTGATTTTTTTAAAATGTGATTACTGATTGTAGTATAGAAGCCCACAAAGGGTAGTGATGAACTCCACCAGGTGAGTCAGGGAAGGCGTCACTGTGGAGATGACATTATTTTCGTGGAAGTTCTCACAAGCTTTGACTGGAGGGGTCTTGCCAGGGCTGCATATGTTGTGCCCCCAGGGATCATAAATGGCAGTGACTTTTGTGTCTCTCTCTGCATGTGGGTCTGTGCTGGGGATGAACTCTCAGCCTCACACCTTCTGATGTATCTTTTCCCCATGCCTTTTAAGGCACAAGAGTTTTAAAAAACTTTTAAGGAAAAGAGTTTTTTCAAAGGGAAAAGGAGGAGGAAGTAACAGCACACTCCAAAGGCCTAGCAGTGAGGCCCCTTCATCCATGTCTCGTAAATCTGGGCATGGATGGAGGGGCCGTCATTGTTAAAGGAGAGGGGAGGCAGTGCCTCCAGGTGAATACTGACCTCTGTTCCTGGTCAGAGGACACACAATGGGATTTTCAGGTCACACTTGCTTTATAGGAGAGCTTTGTCGAGTTTGATCAGAGGTATTGAGGTTCATTTCCTGGTTTATAATTAGATTTCACACATGACAATACAATATCACTTGTGGCAGTGTGTCAGTGCTAAGTCTTTCTGTAGGGTAGTTATGGACTGACCATCCGTCCGTGCTGCTCTCCTTCATGGGACCCATGTTCCCCAATGACCCCCAGATCTGCCCACCTTGGTTCTGTGCACAACGTTGAAACTGTTGGTTCTATTTTATTTTCACACCTTCACTATGATTTGTCTTCAAGAGGAAAGTTAAAGATTTTCCTTGCCTATGTCTCTTAAAAAAAAAAAAAACACCCCAAAACCTACCTAGCGTAGTTATCTATTTCAAGAAAAGTGAGAGAGAAAACACATTTCTTTGTGAAAGTGAAGAATGTCCTTTCATTTTTATATGCAAACAAAGTCTACCAATGTGGAAGGGTTACAATTTCAGATGACATTGTAGAAACACACACACACACACACACACACACACACACACACATAGAGTTTCTTTCCTATATGCTACCTGCTTGGTTCTGAAAGATCAAGAGCTTATAACCTTTCCAGCAGCAATCTGGGAACCTTGAAGCATTTTAAGCAGAGGAGGGACACTGTTGTTCTTTGATCAGTGGTATTGTAAAACCACCCTAGTGATAGCAGGGAGGGTTGTTGATGATGATGATGATGGTTTTGTAGTGGTGGGGTGAGGGTGAAGGGCAAATCCAGAAGCAGGAAGATCACCTAGGCAGGCAGTTCCTGGTACCCAGTTGAGGAGAGACGTGAGTGTGAATTAAGATAAGACAGTGGCAGGAGGAGTCGAGAGTGAGGGCAGGAGTGGAGATTTAGGGAGGACGTGAAAGTGATGAATCATGTGGCAGCCTCTCTGTCCTCATTTTAGCCCGCAGAAGGACCAGGATACATATTCAGTACAGACTGCAAAGCTGCCTGCAGAAGCATCTGAAGCTTCTCAAAATCTACAATGTGTCCTCGTAGCGAAACTGCTCTGTTGATAAAAATGATTCCTGTTTGAAACAGATGTCACTGGTGCTGGTGTAGAAAGATGAGGAGAGATAAAGAATTACAATGGAGTTGAAAACACTCTTAAAACAGCATCTCACAGCATAGAAGCAAAACTGCTTTGGAGCTACATATCTTTTCTGTATCTGACGGCGAAAGTCTGGGAAACTTCATCCTTCATTGCAGGAAGGTAAATTTATTGTAGGAGGTAGCTCCTCAAGCTCTCATCTTGTATGCCTGCTCCAGTAATATTAAGGATAACCTGAGACCAGGAACTTAACCATGTTTCCTGGATTATTTTGATAACCCCTTGACCTATATTTGTAGTTTAATAAAATCAGTTTCCCATGAACTTGGGCTGCGAGGTAAGATTATCTAGGATGTGCACTGCACAAATTTAGGGCCCTTTACTTAGGCTCCAATGTCAGTGGTCTGCTCTATTTTTTATGTGTTGGGAAGCTTAGCAACTATAACTTTGTCACCTTACCAGGTGTATTTATTTTCAGTACCATACTCGTTTGATTACTGTAACTTTGTAGTTTGCTTAAAATAGGGCCATGCGAGTTTTCTACATTTATGCTCATTTACATTTTAACAAGTTGGGTTCAATGCTAGGGTGAGGGCCCAAGTGGTAGAACACATATATGCCTCGCATGTGTGGGACCCTGGGTTCAATCTCTGGCCCTTCCTACCCTTGAACCAGACACGATTCCTTGACTTCAACAATAACAACAACAAACAACAACAAAATCCTGGGTTCCAATTTTAGTTCTAGCAATTCCAGACTATGTGACTTTGAGGACATGTTTGACTTGCTTGGGTATTATATTACTTGTTTTTAAACCAGGTTCAGGTATATCCCTTTACCTACTTTCAACACTCATTTCCTGTCTAAATTGATCATATCCAACTATAATTGTCATACTAGTCCCTTCTATATCCTAAGAGACACAGCTGATAACCTTTCAGTATCTGTATTGCAAACTGTATTGCCCAATGAGAGAGAGAGAGAGAGAGAGAGAGAGAGAGAGAGAGAGAGAGAGAGAGAGAGAGAGAGAAGTGCTTGCCATAGAGGCAGAAGCAGGCAGGTGGGGGTGCAGGGCAGACAGAAAGACAGACATGGGCATTGGTGGTGGGAAATGTACACTGGCGGTGGGACCAGTGTTGGAACATTATTAGACTGAAACCCAATGGCAAATAACTTTGTAACTGTGTATCTCCCTATGATCCAATTAATAAATATTTTTTAAATACAAAAAGAAAATAATAAATAAGAAAATAAGAAAAAAATAAGAAAATAATAAATAAAAATAATAAAGGTTCAGTTAGAACGCATATTCGTCATCAGTTTTGGAGCCTAATTGCCTTGGTGTGAAGCTCTCTTTCTTCCATCTTCTGACTGAGTAAGACTGTGAAAATCCACTTAAGTTCTCTGTGCCTTCATTTTATCACCTGCACTTCATGGAATCGTGGGGGTGAGCTGACTCTGTCATGTGCTCTAAAGAGAGCCTTGGTGAGCCTGTGGAAACACTCCATGTTGGTGCTCACTGTGGTCGGCTCTTGGTGCTCGGTCTGGTATCTAAGAATGGGCCCCTGGAGGAAAATAGTGTGTGCGTTATGATATTTAAAATATTAACTCCTCCACGGACATCACGTTCTACCTTACAGGGTCTGGGGAGATTCTCATGTCTGACCCATAGCCACGGCTCTGTTAGTTGGGTAATTGCTAACTGCTACATGCACCTTGTCCATTAAATTCTGAATGAAACCGAGTAAGGGAATACCAGGGTACCTAACGAAAGCAGGAAATTGTAAGCTTTGTTTATAATTTTTTTTCTTTGATGGCTCATTGGGTCAGACTCTTTATAAAATTGACTCTCTCTTTACATTCTTTGAGATTTTATTTATATATTTACTCAATTGAATTTATTAACTTTTTATAATTTGTTAATTTTTATTTTAGCTTCCTCCCTTCTTGTATTTTGTGTGTGTTTGCGTGGGGGGTGTTACACAGGGCTTAGGGCTTACTACAGGCTCTGCACTCAGGGATCACTCCTGGTAGGGTTCAGAGGACCATATGGGATGCTGGAGATTGAACCCGTCAGTCCCATGCATGACAAGTACCATACCCCCTGTACTATCTGGCCCCTCCCCTCTCTTTCTCTAAAATTAATTGAGATACTTTAGTTTAGAAGAGAATCAAAGTTTCTAAGTGTTAGGCATACATTACCACACCACTCCCTTGTCTTTCCATTTAAGTCTATTGGACTTCTCCACCCTTATCGCCAGCTTCTCTTCCCCATGGTGATCTCAGTTCTGTAGTCAAAATCTAAGGGTTTCCAAGTGCCCAAGAACAGACAATCGGTTAAAGAAACTATAGTACGTCGACACAATGGTACATAACACCATACAGCTGTTAGAAAAAAATGAAGTCATGAAATTTGCTTATAAATAAATGGATGGAAATGGAGAGTATCATGCTAGGTGAAGTAAGTCAGAAGGAGAAGAGACACAGAAGGACTGCACTCATTTGTGAGATATGAGGAAAAAATAAAGCATAGAATGAGACTAACACCCAAGACATAGAAACAAGGACCAGGACAAACAGTCCACAGTTGGAAGCCTGGCTCAAGGGTTGGGAGGAGAGGACTGTTAGGATAGAGAAGGGGCCATTATGACAATGAGGGATCGCTCTGGATGGGAGATGTGTGCTGAAAGTGGGTAAAGGACCCAACACGACGGCCTCTCGGTCAGTATCGGTCACCCATTGGACCATTGGGTGACTAAAACCCGAACAAAAAGCTTTATAACTCATCTTATGGTGATTCAGAAATATCTAAGGGTTTGTTTTAGTTGATTATTGTTTGCTCCTGTGCTTCATTCTTTTATATCCCCATATGAGTGAGGTAATCAGTTATTCGTCTTCATCCTAATTTGATTTCACGTGTCATGAGCCTCTTTATATCCATTCATGTTGTAACAAAAAGGTGAAGATTTCATCTTCTCGCTAACCAATATCCCATTGACTTTTATTAAAATAGTGAGTTTATTTCACATGTGTGTCTTGGCTTCCATTTTTTCCATTTATCTGATCACCTCTTCTTCTATGTCCCATAATAACATTCTATATGAACCTAAAACCAAGCAAAGTGTGGAATACCATCTTATTTTTTTTTCTTTTTGGGTCATACCTGGCATTGCACAGGGTTTACTCCTGGCTCATGCACTCAGGAATTACTCCTGGTGGTGCTCGGGGGACCATATGGGAAGCTGGGAATTGAACCTGGGTTGGCCCCATGCAAGGCAAACACCCTACCCACTGTGCTATCACTCCAGCCTCGATATACCACCTTTAAAAGTTAAATAGGCATTTGGGCAACACAGTCTTGGCAACGGAACCTGAACAACATTTATCAGACATGGCAGAGAAGTTCTCACTCTGTGTTGTATAAAGGACATCCAGATATCAACTAATAAGGGAATGAAATCAGATGGAACATTTTCAGGAGGGGAGGGTGGCGTGCGACAGCTGCCTATACTCAGGGCTTGCTTCTGGCTCTGGCTTCACTCCTGGCAGTTCTCGAGGAATCATATGTGGTGCTGGGGAGCGAATCCAGTTATCGAACTCGGGTCAGCTGTGTGCAAGACAAGCTCCCTACCCACTGGTCTTTCTGCTTGCTCCATGGAGGAAACATTTTGTTTTTAACAAAGTCTTTTTTTCACAGAGACTGCCTCCTCCACTGCCAGAGATTTTTGGACAGCATCTGGGTCAGTCACCAGCAGCAGTTCTTCACACAGTTGATGAATTTGGCTTCCACTTTAGGAAGAGAACCACCTTTTAAAAATACTTGCTTGCAATCTTGCTTTTGTCTTCTACAGAACCGGGTCCTTTTGGTGCCGCAGTGAGAATTTTCCAATTTTGTAAAGAATCCTTGACATTTTATGACCTTTTCCTTTTGGTGTAGACAATTTTTGAGTCTTTTCCATCTGGTTTGATTTTCTCTCATGTGCACTTATGACTGGAGTGTCTCAGATAGCTTTCTTTACTGGAGTGTTTTTTCTTTAACTTTCTCATCGTCAAAATCATCATCAACATCACCATCATCATCATCTTCCTTGGAGCAAGTTTTACTTTTTTTTATTTTTCCTGTGGGAATTTTCTGCCATTCCTGGGGGTGGAAAAGCTTTTCATTCTTTTTTTTTGGGGGGGGGTGGAAGTATTCCTGGCTATCACTGAACTCATAAATGACCCCTGAAAGTACTCAAGGGACCCTGTGGGATGCCAAGTTGAACCAACACTGACTGTGTGCGAGGCAAGTGCCTACGCGCTGTACTCTGCCACCCCAACTTTCCAGATAATCTTAAGAGTTTCACATATTCCCTTCATCTTCTGACTCTGCATCTTCCTTTATGGGGACGAAAGTACTACCCACTCATATGCACAGACTTTGAACCTCCCCTGAACCATAGAACCACTATGGTGTTACCTCACAGCCTTTAGGGAAACTGTTGGCTGTAAAGATATTTTCAATGTTGCTAGTGTTAACTTTAGTTGGACTGTCCGCCTAATGCTTCGCTTCTGCTTCAGCAATGTGGAATTCTTCCTCCGCACCAGCCCCCCTGATCTCACCATTCTCAATGATAACTGGTGTTCGTTTTCATCAGTATCCACTTTAGAAGTGATACTCTTAGTCAACTTAAAGTTTGCAATTGAAAAGACAGTTCTGGTGCTTCAGGGGGCTCTCCTCCATGTCCAAGGACTCTTCCATCGGGTGTGGACATGCACGTAGGTGGGAGAGGGGAGGGACATGGCTGTTGCAGTGGAGGAGTGCCTTGCACGATGGAATCGTACCAGCAACAGCCCATTGTGTGATTGTTTGTGTCAGTATGTGTGTGTGTGTGTGTGTGTTGCATTGCCTTTGTCCATTCACTGGTTGTTGGGCTGTTGCATTGTTTCCAGAACTTGGCCAAATGTGAATAGTGTTGTAGTCAACACGGATGTGCATATATCTTCTTGAAGTAGTTTTTTTTGTGCTCTTGAGATAGCTAACTAGGAGGGAAATTATAGGATCATATGAGTGTTATATTTCTAATTTGAGGGAACTCCCTGGAAGTGCTCTAGGGCCTCAGGGGTCCCTTTCAGTGGTTCTTGGCCAAGCAAACCATAAGTTTTAGTATTAGACTCCAAGAACCTGGTGCTGCATGGGCCAATGGCAACGGGAACCTCCAGAGTACCTCGCAATCAAGGTAGTCCTTGTAGGCTTGGGGACCATATGGTCAGGGATAAAATTTGGATTCTTCCACATTCAAGGCATGCATCTTTGACTCCTAAAGTATTTTCCTGACCCCTAATTTTATTATTTTTGTCTCTTGAGAACTGGAGTGATAGCACAAAGGGTAGGGCGTTTGCCTTATACCCAGCCGACCCGGGTTCGATTCCTCTGTCCCTCTCGGAGAGCCCGGCAAGCTACCGATTGTATCCTGCTCTCATGGCAGAGCCTGGCAAGCTATCCGTGGCATATTCAATATGCCAAAAACAGTAACAACAAGTCTCACAGTGGAGACGTTATTGGTGCCTGCTCTAGCAAATTGATGAACAACGGGACGACAGTGCTACAGTGCTACAGAGAAATGTCCATATCATTTTCCATAGAGACTGGACTAATTTACATTCTCATTATCTATGTCTGAGGGGTCCTTTCTCTCCAAACCCCCACCTTAATGTGTTATTTCTGGTTTTTTAGACAGATGATTATTTCATGGATGTTTGGATTTTCCTTTCCTTGGTAATAAGTGATAATAAGCATTTATTTTTTATTTGCCGGTTGTCAGTCTTTGTATTTTCCTTGGTGAAGTGTTCAGCTCTACCTATTTTTATGGTATTGTTAAGCTTTGTGACTTTTTTTGTGTATCCTGAATATTAGCTCTTTGTCAGTGTATGGTGTACAGATATTTTCTACTATTCGGTAGGATGTCATCTTGTTTTAATGATAGTTCCCCTTCCCCCACTAATTTTGCTTTATTTTCCTTGTTGAGTCAAATTTTTGAAGATATTATTGAAGGCAACATTGTATAACATTTTCCCTATGTTTCCTCTGGTGTATTTTATGATCTGGGGGGCTAACCTTCAAGTCTTTAATATGTTTTGAGTTAACTTTGCTGCATAGTGTGAAACAGTGATATTTGCATTTGGCGATCCATTGTTTCAGCACCATTGGTTGAAGAGACTTCTGTCTTTTGCTCTTGCCTCCTTTGTTATAAAGTAGCTGTGTATATAAGACTTTGTTTATGGGATCTGGAGACTCTTCCATTGGTCTTTGTATCTACTTTTTCCCTCAATACCACACTGTTTCAATCATTATAATTTTATAGTTTAGTTTAAAGTCAGACAGCATGTTACACCCCATGTCCTTTTCTTCTCTTCAGGATTGTTAGGGCTATTTGCAGGATCTGTTGTGTCTCTGTGCAAGTATTAGTAGTGTTCTTTTTCTACAAAGAACTCCTGTAAATTCTAGAGGGATTGCATTGAATTTGCACAATGTTCATCCTCTCTTTTAAAAAAGACTTCTAATTTTAATCCTATCAAATAATTTTATTGAATAATTTTATTATTTTAAATGTTTTCATTCAATTAAATTTTGTTGATGAAACGTACTGACAAAATTATTAACTTTAGGACATTCACAGCAAAATTGAGCAGAAAGTACAGACACTTCTCATACACACTTCTCACATTTCCCCATGTCTTCCCCATTTTCAAGCCCCCACCAGGTACTTCCTTATAATTGATGAATCTACATGGACACGTTGTTATGACTTAAACTCTATAGTCTACCTTAGAGCTAATGCTTGGTGTTGTCCATTCTATGGCTTTAAAATTGCAATAACTATTGATCTATGCAGACCTTTATACATCTCATAAAGAAAGTTTTAATGCCCTAAATGTCTCTGGTACTCTGTCTCATCTTTTTTCCTCTGCCCTCTCACACCCACTGGTGTCTTTTACTCTCTCCTTAGATTTGCCTTTACTAGAAGCCATGTGATGACTGAATATACAGCATTAAGATTTTTAAATTGGCTTGTTATAATTAGTAATATACTACATTTATGTGCAGATATATATTTACATATATATTATATAACACACATACATATTTATGTGTGTTATATATATATAATAACACACATAAATATGTATATATATTGGCTTCCTCTCTCTCTCTAGAGGAAACCTCCCAAGTGATGCTATCAAGGCCTGGAGGCCCTTCCCAGCTACTCTTGGTCTTCACGTCTGTGAGTCAGTACATAGACCTGAGGATGCAGCTTTGCTCAGGCACTGTGATGTAGCACATTTGCTTCTGTGCTTGGGAACTCCAGGCTGCACTCAGTGATGCTTGGGAGACTGGGCGGTACCAGAGATCAAAAACTCTGAATTATCTTTCACATCCTCTGTAATATTCATTTGGATTTCTTCCCTAGCTCCATGGTTTAACACCTTATTTATTTTTAGTGCTGAATAATATTCCATCATATGAATGTTTCATGGTATGTTTGTCCATTCAGTGAACGTGACATTTTGATTGCTTCCGTGTTTTGTTAATTATGAATAATTCTGCTGTAAATATTCATGTATAGACTTTTCTTATGTACATACATTTTTGACTCCTTCGGGTAAATACCAAGTCGCACAGTTGCTGGATCATATGGTAGGAATATATTTAGTCTCGTAGGAAATTGCCAAACTGTCTGCAGAATGACTGTGCTTTTCTAAAATCCCACGAGTAGCAAATGAGAGTTCCTGTGGCTTCAGACCTTCACCAGCATTTGCTATTGTCAGTATTCCATATTCTGGCCACTTGAATATGAATATTGCGGTATCTGACTGTTTTCATTTTTTGGTGACATTATGATAGGGAACGTCTTTATAATTTATTTTAATTTTGTTTTGTTTTGGATTTTACATCACCCCTGGTGGTGCTCAGGGTTAATTCCTGGCTCTGCACTCAGGAATTACTCCTGGTGGTGCTCAGGACTGTATGGGGTACTGGGGATCAAACCCACATTGGTGGGATGCAAGACAAGCACCTTACCTGATGTACTATTGCTCCAGCCCCTATCATTTATTTTTATACCTTTGTTTTTATACTATGATGGAAAATGTTTTAGATAACAATAAAAAGTATGTCTATGATAACATTCTGGTCCGATATTATGAAATTTCTATTTCTTTAGGGAACCTCTCCTCTGTTTCCTAAAGCGGGACTCAGACTCCTCAGCCTTCCTGATGAGACACTAAGAGATGGTCTGTGTGGAGGTGTCTAGTCAGGTGATGCTGCTGAAGGCGCAGAACCTTGCCAGGACAAGCTCTAGAATCTGACCTCCAAGCTCCAACCCTTCTTATAGATCCTGGAGCATTTAAGAATCACAGTCACAGTCATTGTCATCCTGTTGCTCATCGATTTGCTCGAGCGGGCACCAGTAATGTTTCATTGTGAGACTTATTGTTATTGTTTTTGGCTTATCAAATATACCACGGGTAGCTTGCCAGGCTCTGCCATGTGGACACGATACTCTCAGTAGCTTGCCAGGCTCTCCGAGAGAGGCGGAGGAATTGAACACGGGTTGGCTGCATGCAAGGTGAACACCCTATTGCTATGCTATCGCTCCAGCCCATTTGAGAATTGCAAGAAATATCGTAATATGTATGTCCCCAAGTAGAAAGTAACTTTTTTTCCCTCTTTGGTCACACCTGGTGATGTCTGGGTTTATTCAGGAATTAATGACACCTGGCAGTGCTTGGGGGACCATATGGGTTGCCAGGAACTGACCCTGGTCAGCTGTGTGCAATGCAAATGCCCTCCCCACTGTACTATCACTCCGAACCCCAGAAGGTAACGTTTATGCTATGGAACCATACTGCCGTACTCACCATACCCTGTTCTTGCATACTTTCCTGTGCCCTCAGAGTAACTGTCTGATTTGTCACAAAAAGATTCTTCTGGCACCTAAGATTCATGATGTAAGATGTCTCTCCTTGAGGACCCACCTTCACCCATTTCCTTCTATTCTGTTCACCCCAGAAGTGAGAGGGGGGCAGGAAATTTCAAGTCGAGCAGATGCTTTGTGCTTCTTTCTCACCCATTGTTGCTCGCACCTTGATATCATTCTTGTCTGTGACAAGTCTCGATCATATCCTTGACCCACTTTGTATTTATTTCTAATTGGTCGCCGCCATGAATCCTGGACTCTGCGGAACAGATCGTCCCCTCTGTCAGTACCTGCACTCTCATCGTCGCTGCCTCGCAGATTTAATCCACTGCTAGGATTCTCCGAGGGTGTCCCAGCTCATTATCTGTTATGTTGTCATGGGGCCAAGCTTGCTTCTTTCAGAGGCCATCTTTCCACGAGGGCCTTTGAACGCTTGGCCTTTCTCACTTATCTGAACGTCCAGGTGGATTATCCACTTGCTGATCCTCTGTCCCTTGCAAGATTATAACCACTACCTCGGTGCAGAATGCCTCCATTACCTGGGCAGCCTGTTTCATGAACTCTGGAGCCAGGTAGAAAAGTGAGTGATTTGGAGGCTTATAATTACCTGCCAAGCCCGTAGTAGTTGTAGTTAGAGGAGAGGGACTTTCGATTAAAGCAAGGTGCAGCGAAGGGTTAGGAGGAGAGATGACCTGCTGAGAAATCAGGAATGGGGAGCTAAATAATGTTGTTCTGGTGACTAGCAAAGAATCCGAGAGCCATTAATTAAAGCAATTCAGTAAAGATGACAACAGCCGGCATCTGGGAAGCGCTTACTCTGCACTGGGCACTGCGCTAAGTGTTTTGTATGGATTATCTGATCTTCCCATTAGCCTTTTATTTATTCATTTTGCAGCCTTTGTTGTGTTCGAGGTACCAGGGTTCAGCGCTGAAGCTGCTCAGATGAACAAAAGGAGAACGTGGTCTCTGCCTTGGCCCGTCTAGTGGTCTGAACTGGGTACTCATGAAAGTGACCATACATGGGGAGGGCAGGCGTTAGGAAAAAGAGGGGGTCCCCTTGCTGTCTGTCGCTTTGCCTGGGACCAGGAAACTGCAGGACCACAAGGCTGTGGGCTGGAGCAGACTTCCACGGCAGAGAAAGGCTGGGGAGGAGAGAACCCGGTGAGGCCTTTCATAGGAAATTGGAAGCAAGCAGCCACGTCCTCCTTTCCAAACAGGAAATCCGAGCCTGGTAGAGATTCAGGAATGTCCTCAGGTGTCCGCCAAAGGCAGGGCCAGGGTTGGACCTCCATTGTAGATGACTTCCGGGGTCTTAGGGCCCCCGTTATAAACCGCCCCTCGGGGACCTGAACTACAGGCATTTGTTCACTCACTATTCTGGAGGCTGGAAGACCATGAGCAAGGTGCCAGCGGGATTCCTTTCTTCCAAAAACATCTTCCTGTGGCTTGTAGGTGTCTCCTTCGCTCACTGTATCTTCTCATGCTCCTTCCTCGTCTGCATGTGCACGTCTGTCTGTGGCACTCTCTTTCCTAATCTTCTGTTCTTAAAAAAAATGAGATTCTGTTGTTTATAACCATATTCATAATGGTTTCTCATGCACATATCCTAACAGCGCACCCACACACCAATCCCCAGTGTACACCTGCCCTCTCCCAAGGACCCCGAGACCCCTCCGTCCCAAACATCCAACTCAATTGTGTGGATAGTTCTCAATTATATTACTCACGGCCCTGTTGCTCCCTTGCTGTGTATCTTCATTCCTAATTTCCTCTCCTTACAGAATCTCCAGTCCCACTGGATTAAAAGCCACATTGGTGATCTCGTTTGAACTGGATTCCTTCTTTGAAAGCCCTGTCCCAATAGAGTCACATTCTGCTCAGTGGGGTTGAGGCTTCGGCATGTGAATTGTGTGTGTGTATGTGTATGTGGGGGAGGGGTGATGGAATACAGTTCAACTCATAGCCCTGACCTCTCTCCAAAAAAGGTCTTCAGAAGGTCAAAGTGGGCAGGAGAGGGGCTGTGGAAGTGGTGCAGAACCAGAGCTAGAAGCAAGCTCTTAGAACCTCCTTGAGGCTGGACTCCAAAGACGTGTGTGTAGCGATGAGGAAGTGGGCAGACGGGAGGAGGGTGGGGTGGGTGGTTAGATTTGCCAGGGTGCGATTGCAGGCAGCCCAGTCTTCAGAGGGAGCCAGGTCAGAGGCAGGGAGAGGGCGGAGAGAGGCTCAGGCCTTAGGGGACCCGATGGGGAGGGGGGCCCAGCTGGATTCCTGAAGCCCATCCACATACTCTTTAATACAAACAGAAAATCACTGTGTGTCACTGCTTTGTGATTCTAACTCAGGCGGTCCTTCCCCTGTCCCAGTCAACAGAGTTTCTGCGACAACAGAAATGTTCTCTGTGTCACCAGCCATCACCGGAATTGTCGGGTCCCCCGAACCTGTCTGGGAACTGGCCTTCACTTTTCCTTAGTTTTAGTGCATCTGAGTGTTTCTAAAGG
The DNA here is from genome assembly GCF_027595985.1 of Sorex araneus. Classification (NCBI taxonomy): domain Eukaryota; kingdom Metazoa; phylum Chordata; class Mammalia; order Eulipotyphla; family Soricidae; genus Sorex; species Sorex araneus. The sequence continues at coordinate 208,249,620 of NC_073305.1, read as the reverse complement.
CACACCTGGTGACCTTTAGAGAGACCTTTTAGAGAGACGAGTCCTGGAAAGTGTAACCTTGTTGTTACAGTGTTGGGTCCATAGCATGAAAAGGATGAGGGGGCTCCAGGAGTCAGGGTGGGGGCATGCCCCTGAGAGCGGCACCAGGTAGGGGATCTTCTTGACGTGGATTCAGCTCTGAGAGGCTCACCCTCTGGTGATCTGCCCTCATGTTTTCCCTGGGCTCCCACCCCCTTTGTGTCTCTGTTCCAGCATGTCTCTTGCAACTCGTTACTGCCCCATCCGTCACCCTGGGCCAGCCACTCCCTTTATGCGTATGACTTGGAACCTCTTCAGCTTCTGAAGGAGCACTTTTGTTTTGCAATGAAGGGAAGTGGAACTCAGAAATCTTCTCAGTACCTTGCCTCCATCATTGGATGAAACGGAATTTGGACCCAGATCAGCCTGACTTCGGCCTCTATCTTCATACTCCCGATGTTCCTGTAGAAGTTCACGACGCAGGGGAGTGGAGGAAGCTGGGGAGGTTCCCGGAGGAGCCAACGGGATGCGCTTCTGGTTGACTCTCAGATGTAGCTCCTGTGAAGAGGATGCTGGGGGTTGATGACGCCCCTCAAGCCACAGCCAGGGTGGAAGCAGACAGTGAACAATGCTAAACCCAAAGGGCACCAGACGCTGTCTGCTGAGCTGGTGGGTCCTGAAATACATGTTAGAGTCAGGAACGGACATCATGGGGGGGCTCTCTAGGCCCTGAGGGTGCATCGGAGGTGAGAGCTGGACTCCCCTACGTGCTTCCAATCTCTTCCCACAGTGCTGCCCGATCCCTGTCAGAGCAGCAGAGAGCTCTGGCTGCCAGCATCCTGAGAATAACCACAGTGGCTACCCTGCCCTGACCTCTGGCGAGGTCATCTGAGGTCTCAGAGACTTCAGGTTTGTAGGAGACACTGACCATGGGGGACGTTGGAACAACTTGATTTCCAAGGACTTTTTTTTTCTCTTTGCCTTCTGCCCAGCTGCTCCTCCCATATGGAAGACAGCCCAGGCAATGGGAAATGCCACCTGCTGGCTAGTTCCCAAGTTTCCACCCTGCAGGCGTCCACCAGAGTGTGAGAGTGAGGTTTGCGACAGTAAACCCAGCCAGGGCCCGAAGAGGATACAGGGAGACATTTTCCTGTCACCTCAGTGGCTCAGCAGCTGGGAGTGCCAAACACTTCGTGCATTTACTAAGTGCCGGGGATAGGGTGGGTGCTGGGATGGAAGCAGGGGCAGGAGAGCACTATGTTGGGTGTTGGCAGGGTGGGAAGTTAGCCAGGGCTTTTAAGCATGTCACGAGAGACACAGAACATCGCAGACAGAGGGAGGGATCTGTACAAAGCACTTAATGATATACTCAGAGTCTTGAATGGCCTTCATTATATTTTGATTAAAAGCAGAACAAATTCAGAGCTTCAGAATCTGCAGTGTGTTGAAGCCTTGGCGAGTCACGGAAGATGTCCTAAGCCAACGCCTGTCTCCAATTTGGATTCTTTATTTTTGTCGTTGTTGTCTGTCTCTTTGGGTCACACCTGACAGTGCTCAGGGCTTAGTCCTGGTTCGGCATTCAGAGATCATTCCTGGGGAGTGCTCAAGTGTCCCTATGGGGGGCCAGGGATCAAGCCCAGGTTGGCTGCGTGCAAGGCAAGTTCCTTATCTGCTGCGCGATGGCTCTGGCCCCTCTAGTTTGGATCCTTGGGAAAATATCTGAGATTTGAAAGAGTGTGAGAAAGCATGGAGGAAGAGTCATTGGAAAGCTGTGGCAGAGCATGATGGTCCAGAGGCATGAAGGGCAGGCAGAGAGAAGGCGTGAGGTCAGGGAACAGGAAAGCAGAGTCGGAAAGACCCAGGCTGGGATGTGAGCACCCGGCTGACTCCTGGCTAGGGTAGAGGCAACCCCCATCGGCAACGTGGGGACACAGAAGGACGAGCAGGTGTGTGTGTGTGTGTGTGTGTGTGTGTGTGTGTGTGTGTGTGTGTGTGTGTGTGTGTGTGGAAAGATGATGGATTCTGGTGGGGACATGTTGGGACATCGAAGGGAGGTTCCCACTAGCAGTCAGACTGGGCTCGGGAGCTCATCAGTGAACAGGACTGGAGATGTTTGGCGGGCAAAGCTGGCGGAGGAAGGGAGGGGGGGAGGGGAATTAGTCTTTGCTATACCACAGACACTTTCATCAGAGCCCTTTTCTCCAATGCCCACAGTACACCCCCCTACACACAGGCGGTGAAGCAGAGGCTCATACAGGCAAAGAGGTCCACACTGGTGAAGAATCCTTCCCGTCTTGAACTGAGCCGGGCGCTGTGCCCTCTCTGTGTGTTCACGTGGGAGCTTGCACATTTGTGTGTGTTTCCCCCAGCAGACAGGCTAGTCATCCCCGTGTCAGCCAGTGTTAGGAAATATCACAGTTGCCTTTGCCAACTTGGCACATGTCGTTGGCTTCCTTCTCTGGGACATCTCTCAGGCTGCCCCTCGGCGAGGGCTGGTGCACTGATAGAGCCGTAACGCCAGGGGCTGGGGCTGAGCGCTAGCACGGGGAGTCGGGAAAGGAGGGAGAATAATCTCTCCACGAGAAGTGAACGAGAGATTGAGAAGGTTCCTTTTGGGCAGCACGCGACGATTTGGGGCCCCGACCCAGGGCCATCTGCATTGATCTTAGGGAAATCGCTTTTTCTGTGGAAGAATGAGAGATCAGAAAAGGATTTTGCTCAGTGATGTGTGTGCGTGAATCTGCTGCCATCTCGTTTGAGGCAAGAGTATCCTTTGGAAAGGCCACCCTCTGGTTCTGTATATTCTTTCCTTTACTGTGAATTAATCTTGGATGTATAAGAAGAGAATTAGCTTGGCAGGAAGACATGGGAAGGAAAGGAAAAACACTTGAGATCAGAGGCAGCATCCTGTTCTTCCCCTTCCTGACTCTTGGGACAGGAGTCCGTGTGACTAACCTGTGACAGAGCAAGTCAGGCCATAGCTATGGGGTCTCTGGAGTCTGGGACCTTCTTATTAAAAGTTACTTTTGATCTTTGGGAACAGAACTCCCCCAACTTTTTTTGGGGGGGAAGGGGGTGAAAAGAATAGGAATTCTGGCATGAAATTTTTGTTGCACTGAATTTATTCTGCAAGCCGCTCGTGTTCAGTGGACCAAGGCATTCTGGAAATCCAGAGGCTCTACAGGGAGGTCAGTTCTGAGGGATTTGGATTGTCAGGACCCAATCATGAGGAGCTGGTTGCGCCTTGACAATGTTGAATTGGAGCTAGGACAAAAAAAATGTTGATTCCTTTAAAGCTCCAGACAAAGGCCAACTCGGATGGGGTTTTGAGCAGAGCCCTGTGGATTAAGGCACATGGCCAGATTCTAAATCAGATCCAAAGAGCAGAGGCAAAGTCATTGCTTTGACCAGGGAGGATTGGTGTGGGTTATTTTATTCTTCCTTCTCAGTAAGTGGGATGGTGATCTCCACACCCCTTTAGGTCCTGTTTGAGTTCCAGGCATCTCTGAGAGGATTTGAAGGATTAGTCCAGAATGAATCATCTGCTAAGAAGTTGCCCTCCTCTAAGTGGGCAGAACTCTCTAGAACAAGCCTGGTGATGGCTGTTGGCTAACCTGTGGGTGAGGAATTTCTAGTCCAATCAATGACCAACTTGATCAAAGACAGTTTCCTTGGTGGGAAGGGCAGAGTTGGGGGTGGGGGGGGGGACGTGGCTGAACCATGACTGACTTGCCCAATGCAGTGTCTCGTCATGGAGAGAACTCGGCTCGAAGCTGAGGTATGAGGCTAGGTAATGGTTGCTGTATTGATCCATCACCTCTCTTAGCGAGGAGGAGCTCCAGGCGGAGCACAGGAGTTCGAGGAGAAAGAGACCCTCTCAGCACACGGATCTGCTTTGTCACAGATGTGGAAATAAGTCTCGACTTGGTTCAGATCTTCAAGTAGAGGCAGCTGGTGGGTGAGCTATTGGGTGGTGGATGGTTTGATGAACCAGCCTGAACTGGGGGTCAAGTACAGTGAGTTGACAGTGCTCATCTCTCGGGGAGGTAGGAAAGGATGAGGATGACTTGTTTAAAGATTTTAGCTACTGCCTACAGAAGAGCATGGCAGAATGTGGTGGAATATTCCAGGCTAGTATCTAGAGAGGAGATAGACGGGGGGCATCCACCAGTGACAATCCTCTCTTGATATTTTCTCATCTTTCACTTAATTTCCTGTATTTATAGACCACCAGTATATTGTTATTTTTTTAGTTGTTATTGTACTTATACATCATCTTAAAAGCAAGAAATACTCATTGGATGCCTCTTAGAAGCCAGGCACTAGGGATGCAATGATGAATAAAACATTTGGGGGTGGGGGCGTGCAAAAGCTGCTGGAGAGAAGCAAACTCATTATCTCCAATGACAGCATGTAATGGGCTTCCACATGCATTGACGTCTCCCCATCCCTGTTCTAAAGACAAGGAGAAAGAGATTGGGTAATGTGTGTGTGTGTGTGTGTGTGTGTGTTTACACATGTGGCAGTGAATGTCTTGTCTGCTCAAGTGCACATGACATGTATGCATTTCACTTCGTTGGACACATCCATTCTGTGGCAGAACCTCCTGACACAGCATCGCACTTTCTCTTGCATTATCCATCATGTAACTTTCTGGGGAAGGAGGAATTCTGACCTGACAGAACAAAGGGGAGAATTTTCAAAGTAGGTCTGTAGGGAGACCATAGGAAGTTCATGAATTGCAGGTAAAATACCAAAACCAAACCAAAACAACAACAACTAAATAAAAACCTCACTCGGTTACTTTTACTATTTTCCTATTTCTGGTTTTGAAATTCCCACAGCACGCTTTCTCCCCGTGCTTCAGGGCAGTTTGTATCTCTCTTTGCCAGGCAGATATTTATCCTGGTGGAGAGAGCGGTGACACAGACGTGGTGCTGTGGTTCTTATTTCAGAGGCCACCCCTCCCCCGGGAGTTTCAGTGCCCTGCATTCTTTGGGTTTGCTTCCCTTTGGTTGCTTGGGTTTTGGGGCCACAGCTGGCAGTGCTCAGGGCTTACTCCTGGCTCTGCCCTCAGGGCTCACTCCTGGGTTTGTGCCCAGGGATCATTCCTGCTGGAGCTTGGAAAACCACATGTGGTGCAGAGGAACCCAGTTCAGCTATGTGAAAGTCAAGTGCTGACCCTCTGTCTTTTCTTCCTGGCTCCATTGCCTTCGTTCTCCAGGGCCTTTCCTCACACCCAGAATAGTTCAGGGAGTGCAGGGCAAAGGCCCAGGGGTGTCAGTCAGCTTCAGAATGAGCAAAGGACATTGGGCAGGGGAAATACCAGTTATTTTTTTTTCTGATTTCTTTTTTTTTTTTTTTATTGAATCACCAAGTGGAGGGTTACAAAGTTCTCAGGATTATGTCAGTTATACAATATTCAAACACCCTTCCCTTCACCAGTGCCCATCTTCCATCACCAACCCCCCCAGTATATCTGCCGCCCCCTCCCACCTCCCTAGTCCCCACCCTTGTACGTGATAAGTTTCACTTCATTTACGCTTATCTCGATTACATTCCATGTTTCAACACACAACTCACTACCGTTGCTGGGGTTTCCCCCCAAAAAGAAAAAGACAGTCCTATTGCCAATGAGGCATTTGATAGTTCTCCATTACTAAGAATATAGAGATATTAAGTCCTGCTGTTTGTTACATAACTTTTCTTTTTCCCCCTTGCCCCGAGCCACCGAGTTCACGCCTGTTTAGTAATCGCCACGCTGTCTGACAAAGGGAAAAAAACCGAAGAGGATGATTATTTCCCGTCATCAGCCGGCGTGGGGCTCTGGCTTAGTTGATAGTCTAGTAGAGTGTCTGCAAGCAGTTTCTGGAACCAAAGGTCTTGCGCTGATATCGGCTCCGGCTCGAGATACCACCAGCGTCCCGCTGGTCCATGTACCTAATTTTTCCCCTTATTTCCCATTCCCACGCCACCAGGTCTGTTTGCTTAATGGACATCACACTATGTTTGACACCACACCACGTTTCTTCCCGAGAAAGAAGGATATTTCTTCTCAGCCGGTGTGGAGATATAGCTTAGTTCAGTCTAGAGAGATGGCTACCACTTTGATTGCCTTCAATATTTCAACAAAATACTTACTATTCTTGTTAGGATCACCCACAAAAGTCCCACGCATTAAGAAGGAACCATTACATATTGCTGATACTAAGATGACATTAGGTCGCGCGGCCGCAGCAGCGGCCACGCGGTTTTGGGTTTCTGTCTAAAGTCCAGGGAAAAAGTTGAAGGAGAGAGAGAGAGATTTCCGCACGGGGGACCTGGCGGAAACTCTCAAGTCACATACTGCAGGTTGCTGGTGGGCTGCTGGTGTCCCAAGCAGCTCCCTCCTCTCCGTCAGTCATTCTGGGGGTGCGGGCGCGGAGAAATGGGAAAGCCCACGTGGCTGCACTCTCTTTAAGTGTCCGATGTGGGCGGAGACCGGTACTTCCCCACCCTCGATCCCCCGCCAGCCGCGCCGCGCATTTGGGTGCGTCTCCCGCACCCCCAGAATGACTGACGAAGAGGAGGGAGCTGCTTGGGACACCAGCAGCCCACCAGCAACCTGCAGTATGTGACTTGAGAGTTTCCGCCAGGTCCCCCGAGTGGGGGACCGGCGTTTCTCTTTTTTTTTTCTTTAATCTCTCTTTCCCTCAACTTCTCCTGGGCACAGCACAGCATCTACCCCACTTCTTTTTTCTGATTTCTTAAAAACAAAACCAACCAGGGCGTGGCGGTGGCTCCGTGGCACCGAGTGGTTGCCTTGTCATTGCGAGGCCGTAGGTTCGATCCCTCCTCCAGTGCTTAGAACAGTTTGGGGGGCCTCTGGCATCTGGGAACTCTGACCCTACAGCAGGACCTGTGGGCTCTGGCTCACGGCCAGGTGTGTGCAGATTCGGTGACTGAAAGGGAAGGACAAGGTGGCCGGGGGCGCGCCTCCCCCACGGTGCCATGACTGGGAGGTGTGTGAACGGCAGTAGTGAGAGCATGCGGAAGTGAGTGCAGGAGCGAACGCTGCAGCTAACGCCTGCGATCTCTGCCTGCGGCTGACTGCGCAAACACGGAGCAGACACGCCAAGTCTGGTCACTGTGACCAGGGCAGCAACAAAGGGAAGGGAGGGGGAAGGGAAGTAAAATACAGCCCACCTCGAGAGCAAGCCCGGACCCATTGTGGGAGCCCATCTGCAAGTGCTCTGTGCTGGGTGTGTCCTGTCCGAAGTGCTCCTCACCCCACGCCACTGACCGGGGCAGTGGTGGCTGCTGTCCTTGGCACCTGCTCTGTGTCGGGCACACTGCAAATGCTCAGCAAATGGGATTTCAGTGAGGTTTAGTTGCAGCCCGGGGTGGCCCAGTAAGTCAGGGGCAGAATTCACTGTCTGATTCCCGTCTGGCACTTGGGGCATCTTTGGGCTCTCCCCAAGTTGCTCTCTTCACTCACAGTGTGCTCTGCTCCTGGCCCCGGCCTTCATGTGCCTGTGGGGACGAACTGCATCACATCCGTGACCTTGCAGGGGAGATATTCTCCCCTTGCAGGGGAGGTTAGAAGAGGGATGCTTCCGTCCCACCTTCCCATTTTGCAGGCAAGAGCAAGGCCCAGGGAGATGAAGCAAGAGGCAGAAGTAGGGTTTTGAGGTGTTTCTTTTTCAGCTATGTTTCTTTTTCAACACAACTCTTCAGTGATGTCTTACTTTTTTTCTATATATATGTGTCTGAATCAACATCGTTGAAATCATGAAATATATATATGTACATATTGCATAATTATATATGTTGCAATATATCATGCAATATATAATGATATCATGCACTGTAACATTGTAGCACTGTCGCAGCACTGTCGTCCCATTGTTCATCGATTTGCTCGAGCGGACACCAATAACATCTCCGTTGTGAGACTTGTTGTTACTGTTTTTGGCATATAGAATATGCCACGGGTAGCTTGCCAGGCTCTGCCGTGCGGGTGGGATGCTCTTAGTAGCTTGCCAGGCTCTCCGAGAGGGACGGAGGAATTGAACCCGGGTCGGCCACGTGCAAAGCAAATGTTCTACCCGCTGTGCTATCACTCCTGCAATATATAAAAATATATTGCATGATGTATTACTATATGTATGTACATACACATCCCAGTATCACACTCTATATTTATTTATCCTCATGTCTGATGTCCTTCCAGTGTCATTATTATTCTTTATTTGTCACGGCCCTGCAATTGGCTGGAGAATGGAGCGTCTCTTGGCTGGTCCAGAGGCCCCACTGCCTGACATCTGCCTGACTCTCTCTGCTTCTCATTTCCAGAGCAGACACACGAATCGGAAGCCTGATAGGAATTCAGGGGTGGGGTGGGGTGGGGTGGGACGAGCATGTCTGACTGAGTGTCCCGCAGGGTGCCAGTGAAACATGGAGGGCCAGCAGCGGAGAGGTGCCAGCCGAGAGCTGGTGCTATGGATGAACCTCTCCGGGCCACACTGGCTCTGAAGCCACTTACCTGCATGGCTTCCTCGTTCCTGCGCTGTGCTGGCGGGTGGGCCCCTGGGCAGTCACCCATGTCTGGCTGTTCCGTGGCAAAGAAGGAATGAAATCAGATCTGATTTCTTGGTCCCAGAGGGTTTGAAGACAATTTTCTATCCAGAGCTCATATTTTTAAAGTGAGGATATTTTACACAGTAGAAGCCAGTTTCTCTTTCTTTAAGAAGACAAAAAAGAGAGACAAAACCCTTTCTTACCAACAGTGACTTTTCCACTGCCGCTGGTCCCTTTGGGCAGGGAGGGGCTTGCTATTTGGCCATCGTCTGTCCCCAGTACTACCTATTGTGGACTTCGAGTGGCATTTCAGCTACAGACGGGATCTCTCTGGCTTTTGGAGGCTGTTGAGTTTGTGAGTTCTGGCCCCACTTGTTCGGATCCATTGGGGGGTCACCGTATATGCAGGCAGAACATGAAAGGGGCAGCATATTCACCTGGCGTCAGATGGGTGGGTGGCAAGAATCAGAGTGCTCCATCCCCTCTTGCAGGACAAAAATCCCCAGAGCAGTTGGACCTGCTGGAGCTTTCCTGTCTGAGACAAGTTTCCTTTGTCCTCGTACCCATGTCCGTGTGGGTGCCTGCCACGGGGATCCGGAGATCCAGCTTCATTGCATCATTTTCCATCTTTCGGCCTATGTTATCCCCTCTGAAGTCTTTGTCCCTGCTCGAAGCCTCGTAGACTTGTGAAGGGGTCCCTGGCTCAATCAATGGTACAGGAGCTTCGAGGGATTGGGCCGGGGGCCGGAGGGAGGGTGGCAGGAGGCATTTTTCAATTCATGGTGGAACCCTCTGAACAACTGGGGATTTGGGCATTGTCCCCATTGATGGCCTCTCACACGCCCTCTCTTGAGATGCTCTGCAGTATTCAGCCATTTCCTCCCGCCTGGGCTGCTGACATCAACTCCAAGCTCCAGTCCTGCCTCTCCCCCCCACCACCACCCGCCCTCCCCACACTGCCTCTCTCCCTGGCTCTCGAAAGGAAACCTTGACTTCTAGGTTGATTTTTAAATAAGCACATATTTAGCTGTGAGCGCTTGACATGCAGGGTGGATTATATCCTTTCAACAACTGGTTCAGCAATTCTAATGGACTCTACTCTTAGCTAATGAAAGGGGCCATTGGAAGGCGTCCCCCCTCCCGAGCCTCCTTTGTTTAGGTCCTGGAGACAAGCCCGGTATTTAGGAGGTTATTGACAACAGCAGGGAGGGGAGAAGACGGAGTTTGCAGGATCAGCGGGTCTCTCCTCTTCCAGGCTCTTCCGGTGCAGATTTTTCTGATCTCTCTCTCTCTCTCTCTCCCTGCCTAGTCCATTACTGGCTTGGGGGTGGTCACCATGGTTTTTCTGCCTCACGTCCAAGTGCACAATGCAGTCAACGAAAGTGTTGTTGTGTTTACACTACAGCAGAATCTTCAGTAAAGATGATGGACAGAGTGTTGAAAACTGGAAGGGAACTGGGAGCTTTCAGGATTCATCGTTGCTTCCCAGCCTGTGAATATTTTTCTCTGCTTTCATTCGCGATGTCTCAAAGCTAAAGTGCTTTTGCCAAAGAGATGAATAATTGTCATGTTTCTCCATCAGAGCTTCCCAGAGCGTGAGAAAGGGAACATACTCTCGTTTTACGCAAGTAACCATGGCCTTGAAGATAATGAGTTAATTAACAGTCAACATTCACTGACATTCATCCCTGCATGGCAGGCAGGGGGCTGCATGCTTTCCACCATCTGATCTTCCTAACTATCTTCGAAAGGAGGGTCCTATTGTCATGCTCAGTTTACAGATTCAAAGACTAGGGATGGAGAGGAGAGTTCATCTCTCTCAGCTGGTGCGGAGATTTGAACTTAGCGAGTTCTCTTAAGGAGAAACACAGTCTGCCTGTCCTATAGCTTCCATTGCTGCATGTCCGGTGGCTGCTTCCTGGTACTTGTGTCTCCACCTAATAAAGCACCGATGGAGGTTGAATGTTGCAACTCACCAAGACCCGTTGGTTTGGCGAGACAAGTCTTGTGAGCTGCAGTTTGATGGACAAAGAGGTGAATATTTTATTTAAGATCATATGGCTTGTCAGGCACTGTGCTAAGTGCTTTAAATGCATCTTTTACTTTGGGCCTCACAGGGACTCCGAAAGATGGGGGTGGAAGTCACTGATCTCAATCCTGCAGTCACATGTGAACCACGACTGATAAGGTCAGGGGTCACCTATCATCTCTCTCACCATTTCCCCTCCGAGGGCTTGTCTGAACCAGACTGGGGAAAGCTCAGTTGCTCAGAGAATACAGCTTGCTAGTGCCCTGGGCACTTCTGTAGTATTTTCTAGCTGTTCATGGCCTCTTTCTGCATCTTCATTTTTGTGCAACCCTCTCTTGGCTTCTTCCTCTCTCCCTCCAGGGAAGTTTAGTATCTTTAGTGTATCTTCTTCCTGCCTTGTCTGGTCCATAATTGGTATCCTTCATGAAGTTGTGATTGAGGTGGAGATGGCAGGGTACATGGAGCACTTAAAGTGGAGCTTATGTGTGTCCTTGTCTAGTGCCTAGGAGGTGCCCAGGTGCTGGGGGACTGGGTGCTTGAGTGAGGGAGTCACAAACAGGTGCCTAGCCTGTGAGGACAGTGGCAGGTAGAAAAGTGCTGAACACATACAAGAGGGGCTCACATTACTCAGGAATGTGAGTAATAATAAAGAAGCAGAAATAATCCCGGGGGGCTGAAGTGATAGTACAGTGGGTTGGGTGTTTGCCTGATAGGTGGTTGACGTTGGTTTCAATCCCCGGCATCCTATATAGTTCCCTGAGCATCATCAAGTGTAATTCCTGAGTGCAGAGCCAGGAGTAAGCCCTGAGAATCACTAGGCATGGCCCCCAAAGCAAACACCCAAACCAAACAACTAACGAGAAACAGAAACAATAAGATGTGAACAGAAACAGATGTGGACAGGGGAACATTTTTATTGTTGTTGTTGTTTGCTTTTTGGGTCATACCCGGTGATGCCCAAGGGTTGCTCCTGGCTCTGCACTCAGGAATTACTCCTGACAGTGCTCGGGGGACCCTATGGGATGCTGGGAATAGAACCCGGATCGGCCGCATGCAAGCCAAACACCCAACCCACCATGCTATTGCTCCAGCCCCATGGACAAGGGAACATTTTTAGAGGAATCAGCTCACGTAAATTTAGATACCAGGAAGGCTCGTGATCAGCCAGCTGCAAGCTGGAGACCTGGAAGCTGTGATGGAATTCCACATCCAAGACCCAGGCCCCAGGAGCACTGATGTCTAGAGGCAGGAGTTCACAAGACTGGATCCCAGAAGATAGGGAGAATGTGCCTTCCCTCCACCGCTGTGTTCTATTTGAACCTCTGTCTGCGTAAGTGGTGCCCAGCCACATTGGTGAGGGTTGATGTTCACTCCACAGACGACTGATTCCATTTCTTTCAGGAACACCCTTCCAGACATGCCAAGAAATAGGGCCTCCTTTTGCCCAGACAGCTTGTCTCAGGGAATGAGCCATCACGTGCTCACCGCATTCCTGCTGAGCATTCTTCCTCATTCTGCTCTCCTTCCACTTCTTTATGTCTTCTGCCTTTAAACATCTGGAACTGTTTGAAGCCCATGGACTGAGAAGCCTTATTCTGTAGAGAGGACAGATAGGAATTCTTTTGGCTTTGTGTCCCAACCATCCAACTCTGCATGGTTGATTTACGAAACACAGGAGCTGATTGGAGAGGTGCACATGCTGTAGCTGGCTGCGGATGCTTCTAGAGTATTTCCGTTAGGACAAGTACTAGAAGACGGTCTTTGAGCCCAGGAGAGAGGATTACGGGCTTGCATGCTGATAGCACACTTTGAGCCTTTTACCTCTAATTCTTCTGGGTCTCTTCTTAGGGGTGAGTTATGGTGGAAAGGACCCGTGCTTCGGAGTTGACCACTTTGAATTCTGCATTTACGTTGCATATTCTTGAGTAAGTCACTGACTCTCTCTGATAGTTTTGTCCACTGTGATACTGAGCTCTCTCCTTGCAGGGTTGTGAGGGAGTAGGATGCCTGATCCACACGAAAGTAACTGTGTTTCAGGCACATCATAGGGTTGGAGCAAATCTGAGTTGCTTTGTCTTCTTCTTGCAGGCTTTTATTCAAAATCTCAACCTTTCAACTGGAACATTGCAATGTAAACTGTAAAAGCCGCTGGAGCCCTCAGAGCCCCAGTGCCTTTAGAATTCTGGAAAGATTCTTTGAAAAGTGAGAGACATTTAAGTCTGTGGAATTCATCGTTTCTGACTGTCTCACCATTCTTTTTGAGAGAGGGTGAGAAAAATGTGACATTTCATTTTTGCACCTGTAATGTTACAAGTCGAATGCGAGCCTGGGAGGGAAAAGGGGGCTGTGACGTCAGGGGCCAGGGAAGGAAGGGTGGCAGGGTAAATGTGCGCCAGACCTGGGCCAGAGATGCTATCTGTGTCCAACTCTCCCCGGCAGGTAGATTTGATGTCCACAGCAGAGCGAAGGGACTGGTGGAAATCTGGACCCAGAGGCAGTGATGAGATTCTCCATTAGGAGAGATAAGAAATTGGATCAGTCTCTGTATAGAGCTGCGTGTGCCACATGACATATGCATCGCTGTGCGGATGGTGAAGGGCAACTAAATGTCACTCGAAAGTGTGTCTTCCTGGTTCCTCATCGGCCCACACAGTCCCAGCGTTTGTCTCAGTCAAGATCTCTGTAAATGTCTCAGTTTGGTCTGGGCTGACTTCACGCGGCTTACCTCCAATATCTTCATGGTTTCACAGATGCATATTCACACTCGGTTGCAGCCGAACATCTGGGACTAGGAGTGGCCTGCCCTGATGGAAATTCTCCTACTTGTCCAGCCGGCATCTTAAGCTTAATGCCACAGAACACTGAAAACAGGGAATGGAATGGACCAGAATTGTAAATTTATCTGGAGTGATAGCACAGCGGGTAGGGCATTTGACTTGCACGTGGGCAACCCAGGTTCAATTCCTTTGTCCCTCTCGGAGAGCCCAGCAAGCTATCAAGAGTATCCCACCCACATGACAGAGCCTGGCAAGCTACCTGTGGCATATTTGATAGGCCAAAAGCAGTAACAGTGAGTCTCACAATGGAAACGTTACTGGTGCCCGCTTGAGCAAATCGATGAACAACGGGATGACAGTGCTACAGATGGAAAGCGACTTACAGACCCAGAAGTGCTCCTGGCTTACTCCTGGTTCTTTGCTCAGGGGTCACTCCCGGTGGTGCTCAAGGCACTGTGTGCTGTGCAGCTGGGGTCAGCTGCATGGAAGACAAGTGCCGAAACCCCTGTGCTGTGTCTCCAGCCCCCGTGGCCATGCATTTTTAACCTTTTTAGCTTTTAGTAGTTGTCATGGCACTTATTAAGACCCCATAAATGTCACTGACTTTAAAAATAGAAAATTATAATCCTGGAGATATTTACAAGTGGACACTTTGAAAATGTCTTTAGATTCTGGTTATCCAGGCAAACAGATTGTGTTAACTTCAAAATTGAGTGGTTGGCCCAACCTTTTATTCCATCAGCCTTGCTGAACCTGGGAACCCCAAACAGTGGCGTCTGATGTAATTGGATTTATCCTAGGGTGCTTTGTCATTTCAAATATTAGTCTTGGAGAGCTTTCCTGCAGGATCCCCAGGGAAGAGAAACACTTGAATCTGACAGTTCCAACCCTGAGAACTAGCCAGTGGCCTGCAGGGAGATAAGCAGGAATTCTCGTGCATGCGATTGGAAGGAAGGTGGGTGAAAAGAGGTGCCTGGTGGCAAATGACTCACAGGTAAGAAGGATCCCTGATGTGAAAACAAATGATCATACACCCAAGGACAGTAGACACAAGGGCCAGGAATACTGCCCCGTATTTGGAAGCCTGACTCATGAGCTGGGGGAGAAGGCAGCTGGAATAGAGAAGGGATCACTAAGTCAATGATGGTTGGAGGGATTGCTCGGGATGGGAGATGTGTGCTGAAAGAAGATAAAGGACCAAACATGATAACCTCTCAGTCTCTGTATTGCAAACCATAATGCTCAAAAGTAGAGAGAGAGTCTGGGGGAAATTGTCTGCCATAGAGGCAGGGGGAGGGTTGAAAAGGGAGGGTAATACTGGGGGCGTTGGTGGTGGAGAATGTGCACTGGTGGAGGGATGGTTGTTCGATCATTGTATGACTGAAACTCAAACATGAACATTTTGTAACTATCTCACGGTAATTCAATAAAAATAGATAGATAGATAGATAGATAGATAGATAGATAGATAGATAGATAGATAGATAGATAGTCATAGAGAGAAGCCCTGGAGCCCATCTGGGTCACAGTAGCACCGAGTGGCTTGCCTGCCGTATGCTGGACACTCACCGACTTGGTTTGGAACTTGCAGACTGACGGGCTTCCAGTGTTTTTCTTTCACACCTGGGGACCCATCCCAAAGAATGAGGGTGACAGAGGTGGAGCAACACAGACTCAAACGCAAGCCTTTCACTCTGCGGAAGAGTCTCTATCCTGGCGGTGTCCCGGCGGTGTGGACATGGACTCCTCAAGACCTGACTGGGGCATCTGTCGTGGCTCTGTTTCTTAGGAACTTGACTTAATTTCTCTGTGCCTCCATTTCCTCCTCTGTAGAGGGAGAATTGTCATCGCTCACCCCCTCGCTGGGAGAAGGAAGTGATTCACTGTGTAAAGTGACGAGACAGGTGTCTTCCGGACGGCAAGCTCTGCATGGGCATTTGACTTTGGGTACCAGTCCGTGTGCTCAGTGCTGGGTCCTCTCGGTCGGCTCCGTGCATGCGTGGGCATTCCTGCTTCTCTTTCATGGGCCTTTTGTCCAGCAGTAGAGCCCATTTGCATATCAAAATGTCCTCGTCCTCTTCACAGCCCCATCTCCGTGGCCGGCATCATCGACCTTCCAAAGACTCGGAGACCTTTGCTGCATAATGCTCCCACTCGTCGCTGAAAATCTGGTGACTTGATTCTTCTTCTTCTGTAAGATTCTGCATCCCAGGGATATCTCTCTCAGCAGTGACTAAATGGGCTGTTATTTATGCAGGGGCCTTGGTGACTGAGCTGCTGTCACACCCACCATGTTTATGTGTGGTTTGCGAACTGGCAGATTGATTCATCAAGGGTTCCCGGAGCAGAAGCGCGTTTCATTTTGTTATTCTGGGAGGACCTTGGCCACACTGTCTGTTGGATGTGCCGGAGGGTGAATTTGCCCCCCCATACTCCCCCCCACCCCCTCCAGCTTACGGGACATCAATACTGAAGCTCCTAGAGGATGGATCTAGACAATGAGCGTTGCTGGCATGTGTCTGCGAAGAAGCAGCTGTTGCCTGCCTCTTGCCCTCCCATGAAAGAAGGCAATCCATGACTGCAGAATGTTCTGTCACCAACGCGATGTGGATTCTGCCATTAAAGTGGGCCGGGGCTTGTGATAAGGTTTAGAGGGAAAAATCCATGGTACACCAATTCGATCATCTCCCCTGCCTGCTTGCAGACTTCCGGTTATCTGTTAGATACAGTGTCAGGAGGACCCCTGAGCATCACATAAAGCTTGTCCCGGGTACCCTGTCTCTAGCTGTGTGTATCATGTTCCCTACTTGCACCTTATAATCACTTTCCCCTGAACTCACAGGTCTTTGGAAAATTTATACTCTCAGAGTCTGGCTTTGCAAGTGCTGTTTCTTTGGCATGGAAGGCCTTGCTCTTTTTTTTTTTTTTTTTGCTTTTTGGTTCACTCCTGGCGATGCACAGGGGTTACTCCTGGCTCTGCACTCAGGAATTACCCCTGGTGGTGCTCAGGGGACCATATGGGATGCTGGGAATCGAAACCAGGTTGACTGCATGCAAGGCAAATGCCCTACCCGCTGTGCTATCCAGCCCCCCCGGCCTTGCTCTCTTGGGATGGCAAACTTTGACCAATCCTTCAAAACCCAGCTCAGCTGTCTCTTCCTTTGGAGAAGACTTCTGCAAGACCAGTGAGCTAAATTACTTGATATTTCTCATGTTCTCATCTATCATTATTTTCTCTGAGATGATAATGGACTCACTGATTTGTTTGTTTCCTTGCTCCACTAGTCCCATATTGCTTAATGGTGGTCACCATTCACAGCTGAACACCAGGCTGAGCAGTTGTCCTGTGATTTTCATGGGAATGAAACACAAGTTCAAATCCCGGCTGGGGACTGGAGACATAGTACAGTGGGTGGGTCATTTGCCTTGCACATAGCCCACCTGAATTCAGACCCCAGCACCCCAGATGGTCCTCCCCGACCCCGTCACAGAACCCTGAATGCAGATCACCATTGGGTGTGGCCCCCAAACAAAAATAAAACCCTAAATAAAGTCCTAACTATAAGTTTGGTTCCTGCAGAACTGTGCCTAGCTGGTGAATCCCCTTTCAGTGTCCAGTGGTGATACTCTGGGAAGATCTTAGCAGCCTCCTGCCATCCAGAGATTTGGCTTTGGTTGTGTGGAGGTCTTTACTCGTGATTGGATCTTCTTGAGATTCCTGCATCCTGCTCCTGCTTGGAGTTCTTTCCTATCAAGATTCAGCGACCAGGAACAAGAGATCCAAGGTTGTTTACGGTCCTTAGCTTGCTCATGCTGGTGACCATTAGCACACACACACACACACACACACACACACACATACACGCAAAACACCTCCCAATACTGTGCTTAGCGTATTCTCAGTGGCACACTCGTTCCAGACCCTTTAATCAGAAGCTCCCTACCAGACCATCTGCTCTCCAGCACTTTCCTGTAGGAGGCTACAAGAACATCTCAACTCTAAAAATCTCTTCGTCTGTGTCGTTCTTCAGTCCTTAACCTTCGTAGTTGTCTGACACATTTTCTTGATGATCAACTCATGTTTGACTGGTTGTACTGATTCAGTGCATTCTATGTGTAGTCACAAAATATAACCAAAAATTTCCAACTACGCGGGACCTCATCATTATTAGAAGGGTACATATTCCCCTAGGTATTGTTTGGCCAATACTCTCTCTTAATTGGAACCAATGACCCTTTTGTCCTTGAAGACAAAAGACAAATGTTGGTGGTCTCCAGTGTATCTCTGAACTCTGGGTGGGGAATCTCTTCACCCTAGAGCACATTAGTCTCTCCACGTTGGTGAACGGACTCACGTTGCAACCAACACCACCTGAGAATTAACGTTTCTTGTCCCCACTCTATTTTGTTTGTTTCTCTAGTCTGTTTTACTTGAAACCTGCCAATATCCTTCACACCTCCCTGGCTTTGCCAGGATCTGGTAATCACTCATTTTTTAGAAAATCTTGGGCAAATATTTATCATTTGCCTTCTATGTGTCAGGCACAGCTCGAGGCAATGGGAATCCGTGGAAGGCAGCAATGCACAGCATCTGTCTAGGATCTGTAGCTAAATAAAATGTGGTGGAAGATGGAAGTCTGAACTTCCATCTTCTCAGGAAGAAGAAATGGTAAGTGCACAGGCCCTAGGATGGAAGCATGCCTTGTGGACTTGAGGGACACCAAGGAACAGATCTTGGCAGAAGTGGAAGGTGACTGTCAATCTTACTTTGAGTGAGTTAGGAAGACAAAAGATAGTTTGGAGTGGAAAAAAAAATAATTGACCTTAAGTTCTAGTAATGTAGCTCAGGTTCTGTGAAAATAGACTGTGCTGGCCAAGTGAGGATAAAGCCCAATTTACTTAGGACTTACCCTCAATTGAAATGGATCAGCTCAAAATATTGTCTAGGAGCGCCCCCTACAACCACCACCCAGATTTTACTGAATGCCCTGAGGTGGAACTCTAGTACCCTGATCTCAACCTCCCTCTTAGCCTCTTGCCTTTGGCCCTGACCTTCTGTAGGAAGGAGGAAGGACACAGTCTGCTTCTGTCACTGCAAACGAGAGCTGATATGGAATCTTGCTTGCTGTTGTCATGGTCAGCTTTGTGTGTCAACCTGGAGAAGCTATCACTGTTTGGAAGATTAGTCCAGATGTTGTGTGATTTAAAATGTGATTTTTTTTTAAAGATGTGATTTAATATCTAACTCAGGAGATATCAAGGAAAGCAGATTATGCTTTTTAACGTGGGTGGGTTTTTATCTAGTTGGTTGAATACCTCTACTTCAGTCCGCTATCCTCTCTCGATACGCCTATCAACCACAAGATCCCTCCATCTCTCTCTCTCTGTCTCCTGGTTCTGTTCTATTCTCTGTTCTGGAGAACGCTGATTTTGTTATGATTGGCCTGGTTTGCGTCAGGATGCCACCCACAGTACAGCTACTTGGTCTCAACTAAGGTTCCATGTTTACTCCCAATACCGTGGGTGTAGGGGGACCCTCTCCACATGCTTGCCATGTTAGCAAGAATGGGAGGGAGCTGAGTCACCAGACCAAGGTCGAGGTTTTACAGGAAATAAAATAATTGGAGACTAGAAGGAAAGAAACCAAACAAAAAAACAGAGGTCCATTATGAGAGCTACTATTATTCCCCTTCCCAGAGGAATGAGCAGACACAGAGAGGCTTAGTGGCTTGTGAAATTCATACAGGAAGTTGGTGATTGAGCAGGAACTTGACCCCAGTGGGCCTGACTCTGAATTCTTTGCTCTGTATTCCTCACCTCGTTTTTTTTTCTTAAAAAAATTACTCACTATTATCTATTTAGTCACTTACTCATCTCATCAGTCAACATGAAATATTGACAAGTTGCTTCCTGCTGCCAGGTATGGAAAGCACTGATTCCTGAGGACCTCCATCTGATCTCAAGAGTGTTCCCCACAAGAAAAATACTAAATCCGGTGTTGGGGACCACTTTTGAGTTATCTGGAATCAAATCCACTTTTCCTGAGCTTCTCAAACCAGGCGCGCATGCGCGGGCGCTCACACAGACACACACAGACACACAGACACACACACACACACATCCAGATTGGTCTTCCGAGATGAGTGCAGATTCGTTTTCTATCGCCCTCACTCGTTTGCAATTTCCGACATGAAGTCAGGCAGAGAAACAGGAGGCTACAAGTCGTAATCACAGCCACGCCACCACCCACCGCTGTTTACAGGAGGGAAGCATTGCTGATGGGGCAGAGGAAGATGAACGGCACCTGGGTGCCAGGGCTGGCGAGGCATCTTGGCGCGTCGCGGATTTATGGCCCCAGCGTTGCCAAAGGAGGAGTCCGTTTCCACTGATTTCATTCTGTGGTCCCCGGCTTGGTTATTGCTCCATTTCTCCTCACCGTGAGTGATGAGGGTGTCCAGGGAGGCAAGCGGGCGCACAAGCGTGAACAGTTGTTCCGTGGATTTATTGTTTATTCTCTACGGACTCACTTTCCCAGCTGCCCTGTGCATGAGGCACTGCCCAGGCCACTACCCTGAGCACAGCCCGTGCCTGCCACTGGGTCCTTATTCTCTCACCTTTGCCTGATCGCGAGGGTCTGCCCCAGCCCTGCCCTGTCCATGTGGCCAAGCTGGAACAACCATCCTCCTTGGACCTGTTCAGGAAACACTGTACAGGGGATGGAGTGTTTTCAATTCAGAGGAGACTTTGGAGCCAGGCTGCCTGGGTTCAGTTTCAGTGGGACCTTCACAAGCTGAATTATTTTGTGACATTCTCTCTCTTCTCTTTCCTGTCTATCTCTGTCTGTCCCTTCTCTCCTTTTAAAAATTAATGTTGGCTTTGAGGGTCATACCCAGTGATGCTCAGGGCTTACTCTGACTCTGCACTCAGAAATTACTCCTCGTGATGCTCAGGGGACCATCTGGTGTGCTAGGGATCAAACAGTGGTCAACTGCATTAAAGGCAAATACCCTACCTGCTGGGCTGGAGCGATAGCACAGTGATTGGGCATTCGCCTTTCACGCGGCTGACCAGAGTTCGATTCCTCTGCCCCTCTCGGAGAGCCCGGCAAGCTACGGAGAGTATCGAGCTCTCAAGGCAGAGCCCGGCAAGCTACCCATGCGTATTGGATATGCCAAAAATAGTAACAATAAGTCTCTCAATGAGAGACGTTACTGGTTACTGGTGCCCATTCGAACAAATCGATGAGCAACAGGATGGCAGTGACAGTGACAGCCCTATCTGCTGTACTATTGCTCCGCCCCATCTTCTTTCTTCTTGCCTTGCCTTTCTCTATGCCTCTTTCTGTCTCTATTCTCTCTCTCTCCTTCTCTCTCTCTCTTTCTCCCTCTCTCTCTCTAACTCTTGTCCATCACTCCCCTCTCACTTTATATCTCCTCTCTTCTCTCTGTTCTCTCTTCTCTATTTCTCCTCTTTTCTCTGTCCCTCTCTTTGCTCCTTTGCTTTTTCTCTTCTCCCTTTTCCCCTCTCTCACCTCTCTGCCCTCTCTCAGGTTTGGATGTACTTCCTTCTTGCTCTATTTTATTAGTAAAATCTAGGTATTCGGGGACCCTGGACAGTGCTTTGAACTGATCCATTTCAATTTACAGAGTAAATCCTAAGTAAATTATAAAGATTTTTTCCCTCTTATTTCTCTAGTTTTTTTCTCTTATTTCCCAAAGAAGGAGTAGTAAACTATTGTTGAGAAGCTTGGTTGTGTGAAGTTTCAGAACCATTAGGGCTTTGCAAGACCTTGGGCAAGTTAGGAGTTTTTTGTCCCCTATAAAGTAAGATGTGGACATGCCTAATCCTTGGTTTGCTGTGAAGGTGAAATAGAACATTGTAAAGTAATGAACTCAGGGGCTGGACTCAGGAAACACACACTAATTGTCTTCCGTGTTCCTCGTGCACTTACCTTACATATAGTGGCAGGAGCATGATTTGTATGATGTAATCCTCCAGTAACTGTATTTTTATCTTCTGTTGTCTCCTTAGATTTACTCAGTGGGGCTGGTTCTACTGCTGCCTCTGGATGAAAATTCTGGAAGGCCCAACTGACTTTATGGTACCTAATCTATTCAGTAATAAAAAAGTTCCTATAGCCTCTGTAAGTTGCAAATAGCAATTGCACACCAGTGATTAAAATATCTAGTTCAGGGCAATTGCCAACCCTTTGAACTTGGCTTCTAAAGCTCTGTGCATCCAGGGTGGCTTAGTATGACAGGGCAGCTTATGGTCATGAAAGGAGTCTACCCGACTTCTTTTTCCTCTCTCATCCAATGGACCAGTTTCTGCCTTCTCCCAGGCTAGACGGGGCCAGTGCGAGAGACAAGGTCTGAGGGTATGTACTTGGCTTTGGCTGGCAACGGCTGGTATTAGCATTTTCTGGCATCGGCAGATTGTTCAAGCAAGCTTTTCACTAGTGGTCTCTTTGGGCATCTTGGAGATTCTCCTCCACATCCCTAATTGTTGGAGCCCTCTCACCAGCAGTTCTCTTGATGACAGCAATTACATTTCTATTCCTGCTTTGTCCCTGTGGCTTCTTCCTCGGCCCTTAGGAAAGTCAGGCTTTCACTTCCATTCTCTTCCTACTGAGATTCCATTATCCTTTCACATTGCTTCCTTGGACAGAACCTTCTTTCTCACCCGTGGCTCACATCTGGTTCACGGAAACATGAACTTCCGCTCAAGCTGCTGGAATCTTCCCCAGGCCTGTGTACTGTTGTCTGTATTGACAGAGGAAGGATGGGAGACTTCGAGCAAACAGGTCACATGCCCAGTGCTACCCTGTGTGGAAGCGGCCATCTCAGTCCTGGTGGTCTGACCGCAGGGCCCAAGGTTTTCTCTGTCACCCACTTTGTATTCCCAACTCAACGTTTAGTGTTTTTGTTTTCCTTTACTGTTGTAGAAAAAGATGCTCAAAGATTTTTTCTTGGGGTTTTTTATAGCACGGGGCAGCTGTAAACATTCCAGTTATATTCAGTCATGATTTTTTCCTTTCTTGCTGCTTTTATCCCCCAAATCTACCCATACAGGAGAGAAAAAAAAAAGGTTCAGCCAACACCCAGAAGCACCCACTTCTCTTTCCCTGGAGTCATTTGCTCAACAACACGAAGCTGATCCCACTTTTGGTGCCCCTCCAAGACCCCCTTCCCTGCAGCTGTCACTCTGCCTCTTGCCTTTTCTTTGCATTTCACACCAATTCTCTCTAGCTCACGCTTAGATTTTCTCCACTGTCAGATCTTAAACAGTATAGTTTGGAAAAATATATTGCACCTAATCAGGTTGCTCTGCATAGTCTCTGTGTCTATTCACTGATGTCACTGGCATCTCGGGATTATTCGAGGGCACCCTGGCTGAAGGCAGTGCTAGGTTGGTTTTAAGTCAGATGCACCTTGCTCCTTGACTAGTCTGTTGTCCTTTCATAAAAAATATTGGGTGATCCCAGGCAAGCAAATCAGATGATCAGTTTGTTTTTGTTAATGCTCTGACCTCATTTAAAATTAATGACATTGTATTAACTTTGAGGGTCCACCTAGTTTAAAAGAAAATCGATTCAGATATTTTCGCAAACATGAGCATGTGAAATCAAACTACCAGTCTTATTGGCTTGATAGTTTAAAAATACTTTTCATAGATTTTAGTTCTCTGTGGTAATAGCCTGTCTGCTTCAGTGGTATTGGGTCTCTTGTCAAATGCTTTCATTGTAATCAGCGTTTTCTTTCCCCACTTAACACAAAGAAAACCTAATCCACCCCTCATTTTGCTGCTTTCTTTAGAAAGAGAGGGAAAAAAAAAGAAAAATGAAAAGAAGAGGATTGGGAGCTATTTAGCCAATCTGCCTTGCTCTAAGTTCTTGTATCTGAGGAATCCTAGTGTATTTTTTTTTTCCTTCAGATCTTATAGCTTGCAAATATGTTTGAAGATGCCATTGTTGGGGAAAGGGTTCTTTTCAATTTTCCACGGGTTCTTTTCAACAATCTAATTATCTCTTTAACTCACGGTTTGGTTTTATTTATAATTCTTGACGCCTCTCCTGAATCTCCTAGAACTTTCCAGAATGCTGCAGCTGTGAAAGCGTCTTCCTATTGCCTGTGTTTTTGGTGGTTGCCATCAGTGCTGTGGGGGTTACTTCCTCAGAACATCAGCTCCAGTTGAAGACAGTTGTCAGTGAAAATCACATTTCTTCTTCCTGTCAGAACTCTGGTAATCAAGCCAAGTCCAGTTTTATTTTGTCCATGGTGTAATGACAGTTTTCTGCTTTCTACATACTTGAGCCATTGGGAAGCTCCAACTATTTTTGTGGAGAAACTTGTTATGTGGAAGCATGGGTCAGGGTTACAGTAGGATTAATAAAGAGTGTCGCAGCTGGAGCGATAGCACAATGGGTAAGGCGTTTGCCTTGCACGCGGCCAACCCGGGTTTGATTTCCAGCATCCTATAGGGTCCCCCCGAGCACCAGCAGGAGTCATTCTTGAGTGCATGATCCAGGAGTAACCCCTGTGCATCGCCAGGTGTGACCCAAAAAGCCAATAAATAAATAAAATTAAAGAGTGTGGGATCATTCAGACATTGAGGTTAATTAAAAAAATTATCTATAGAAAGATATTTTCAAACATATTTTTGGATCAAATGTACATGACATAAAATTCGCCATCCTATTTCACCGGCCCAATTCAGGACTTGTGTGATGATCTGTAATCTTCACAGCACTTCCAGAACCCATAGAGATCCCGGAGATTTTTCAACTACTTTACGTGAATAAATTTGTCAAAAAGACTTCTAAAATCCTTTAAAGTTTTTACTTAGTTTTTATGTGCTCCTGACTCACCACACCGTTCTTAGATGCGTCTCTCTCCTTTGTGTTTAGGATACGTCCTTGTCCTTTCTGTATATCTCTTTGGTGTTTTTCGTTAACTTGTGCACAGAGTTCTGGGCACACGCAGCAAAGGTGATAACTGGAAAGAAGCAAAGCTTAAGCCTGGCATTGCCAAGCCAGGCTGGTCCTACTGAGCTCTGCCTCTCTGAGAGAGGCCCCTTATCCTTGAACGCTGTCGTGGGGACCCCCCCCCAAAGGAAAAGAGAATGTAGAAGCCAAGGAGATAGCTGTAGTAGTCAGGGGCATGTGCACAGGCCCAAACGCAACCCTTAACATGGCATGTTCCCCCCCGCCCCCCCGCCACCCAACAACAGCAGCTGTTGGCCTCACGACCCGCAGGACGTTGGCCCGAGCAACACTGCATCCTTGGGCCTGGACATTGAGTCATATTGGCCCAGTTGGCTGAGTGTCCCTTTGAGTGCCCCCCCCAATTGCCTGAGTACTGCTTGGGACTAATCTCTCCCCCCACCCCGACCCAAAGATGTGAGGCTTATAGCATAATGGGTTGGCTATTCAGCTTCTTTCTTTTTTTCTTTTTCTTTTCTTTTTTTTTCTTTTTGGGTCACACCTGGCGATGCACAGGGGTTACTCCTGGCTCTGCACTCAGGAATGACTCCTGGCGGTGCTCGGGAGACACTATGGGATGCTGGGAATCGAACTTGGGTGGCCTCATGCAAGGCAAATGCCCTACCCGCTGTATTGTCACTCCAGCCCCTAGCATTTTCCTTTATTCTAACAGATCTCCTTTTTGGAGATACGCAGAAAAATACAACATAGCCTCTATAAGTCAGAATTGTCTAAATGATCTCGTGTCAATCTTCACTCCCGCCTTCTTTTTTTTCCTTTTTGGGGTTGAGGGTTCGAGGGGAGAGGGCACACCCAGCAGTGTTCAGGGCTTATTTGTGGCTGAGCACTCAGGGATCATGCCTGGAGGGTCTTAAGAAACAGTATGGGGTGCTGTGGTTTGAACCTGGGTCGACCACGTGCAAGGCAAACACCTTACCTGCTGTGCTATCATTCGGGACCCTCCAGCCTTCTTTTCAACCCCCCATTCCAATGATACTGTTATCTGGGTTCAGTGACTCAGATGTGTTTTATGACATTGCTTTCTGGGTGTTAAAACAGATGATGTGGTATTGCTCGAAATTTTGCTTTTGCACTCTGTTATATCTCTTGCACAACAATACACAATATTACGTATGTATCCAACAAATGCTGTTTGAATCCTCACTGTGTCACAAAACCCATGAGCTAGATAACTTCATTTCTTGGCTTCATTTCACTGTAGTCACTCGGGGAGGAAGAAGCGTTAGCATCATCCTCCTTTATGGATGAGAAAGTGGAGCATTTGGGGGTTCAAGAGTTTTGTTCAAAGTCATGCTGTTACTAAATAGGATTTGAACTCAGGTCTTTCTCTGATCTTAAAGTATGCACAATTAGCATTTCCCTGTTATTGTTTACTAATTCAGAGATTTTAATCATGGGGAAAGAATGTTTCCAATAGGAAAATAAATATATAAGTATATTTATAAAAAAATAAATAAGTATAAATAAAGAGTCTATTTCTCATGTGGTCACAGCATAAATAGAATATAGCAATTGTGGTCAATGTTTGCAAAGAGAAATACCCACCATGCTTTGGGAAAGGGTATCTGACCTATCTCAGCTTCCTGGACTGAGGAGATAATAGCACTGAGGCACTGTAGCACTGTTGTCCATTGTTCATCGATTTGCTCGAGTGGGGACCAGTAACATCTCCATTGTGAGGCTTGTTACTGTTTTTGGCATATCAAATACGCCACGGGTAGCTTGCCAGGCTCTGCCATGCAGGTGGGATACTCTCGGTAGCATGCTGGGCTCTCTGAGAGGGACAGAGGAATTGAACCCCAGTCGGCCCCATGCAAGGCAAATGCCCTACCCACTGTGCTATCGCTCCAGTATGAGGAGATAATAAGGAACTGAAATTTGGAGGATGAATTGAAGTTTACCAAAGGGCAGGGGGATGAATGGAAGAGAATTCTGGGCAGAGGGAACAGTATGCCCAACAACTGAGCTCAGAAGCAGTCCAGAGCTTTCAAAATATTGCCCAAGTCCAAGTATGGCTGAAACAGAAATGGGGTGAGGGTGTGAGGTGATGCAAAGTACTGGGGTCCCTGGCAGGGTTATGGCAGGGCCTGTGTATTCCACGCTGTGAATTGCAGTCCTTGGAGTATTCATAAACCACCGTGCAGGTTTCGAGCAAGAAGAGGGGATTTTTTTTTTTTTTTTTGCTTTTTGGGTCACACCTGGCGATGCACAGGGGTTACTCCTGGCTCTGCAGTCAGGAATTACTCCTGGCGGTGCTCAGGGGACCATATGGGATGCTGGGAATTGAACCTGGGTCGGCCGCGTGCAAGGCAAACACCCTACCCACTGTGCTATCGCTCCAGCCCCGAAGGGGGGATCTTTTAAGTTTCTATAATCCAACACAAGTTGGATGCGAGCCGGAGTGGAAGGTGGGGCTATTACAGACTTGGAGAGCGGATGGCAACTCGGACGACGCGGAGGGTGGGTGGATACAATTGCTCTTGAAAAGATGAACTCAGCAGTTCTGGAGGTTGCCTTGAAATGTGAACAGGGAGGAAGGGAGAATATGAATCTTAATGTCTTGGGAATTTCTTGGTTGAGCAGCTAAATGGGAGATGGCGATGTTCACTGAGCCAGGAGGGACCAGAAAAAATAAAATAGCCAGGGGGTAGTGGGGGGGAAATCTCAGGAAGTTGATATTACTGTGCATAGCAGAGGGTTTGATACCCTTCCACCTTGATAGGCAGCACATGAGTTGTTAAGAACACATTCCCACCCATCAAACATGAACCGGACTCCATGCTCTGAAACCTCCACAGCTTCCAGTCTCTCTTCTGAACTTCCGTCTCTTCTGGGTCCAAAGGGATATTGTCAGTACCTGTCCTAAAAGATGGAGAGTATTAAATTAAAACTGTGCACGGAACGCTTAGTCTAATGTTCTGCATGTGACACTGATCATTAGCATTACCCCATTGTCATCATTCTAAAATGACTTCTGGATTACAAAAATTACTTTGAAAACGCTTTCCTTTTCCAGCGTATGCCAATGAAATTGTCTTCACGATGGACTTCCCCGAACAGTGAGTTCGCAAGCCCCCAAAGGACATTTTATTGCAGGGAAATCAGAAAAGGAGTCGCCTTTGAATTTTGTACAAAGAGCCACAATACATAATTGTAAAGGTCACCAGTGTCAGTTTTTAAATTAATTTTCTCCTTTCTTTAATAGTTCAGATGAAATTCTTGATTATATTTCTTTTCCCTGTCCCCAAAGGAAAAAAAAAATACTTGCTAATTTCAGAGACTGGTTTCAGCCTCAATAGTGCCAGTCACAGGACTGTACTATGATACGGGTGCTCACATGGGCACATGGATGGAAAAATAACTTTTAGGAACCCCAGATTCTCATGCAAGTACCCGCCTCTGGTATAGATCCACAGGAGCTGCCAGATGATTCTCTTTTTTCATACTTGTTAAATGAAAAGCAATTCAAACATCCCTGGTTGAAGTTAAAACTTCAAGACTGTTAAACATGTCACATAAAATGTAAATGCGCCTTTTGGGAAAGGGTGATTTTTTTTCCTTCTAGAAATTGCATAGGCAAATCCATCTGATTTTTAGAGAGAACAATATAGTTTCATTAAGTAAGTATATGCCAGAGCTTCTATGCTTCATCTCTATTTGAAGGAAGTTTCTTTTATAAGAAGAAAAACACTGAGTATTTGGAGAGTGGATCTGAGCAGCAATGGCACTGTCACGTGTCATAGGTGAAAGATAGAATATGTGTTGAAAATCAGAGGTGGGGAAGGGGTCATGACCAGACGTTCATCTTCCAGAGATGTGTTTGGCAAACATGGAATCAAGAAGATATGTCCAGGTAACCACATGAGTGGAGCCGAGTCCCCATTTATGATCCCTGTACTTCTGCATACTTTTCTCTCCACTGGCGACCCAGGTTCGATTCCTCCGTCCCTCTCGGAGAGCCCGGCAAGCTACCGAGAGTATCCCGCCTGCACGGCAGAGCCTGGCAAGCTCCCCGTGACATATTCAGTATAAATATAGTAAATTTTGTGTTACATAAAACAGTAAAAACAAGTCTCACCATGGAGATGTTACTGATGCCCGCTCGAGCAAATTGATGAACAACAGGATGACAGTGATATACAGTGCTACAGTCCTGCAGAAATTTGAGGGTATAGTCGTCTCCCTACATCTATTCTACATTGAAACGCGCAATTAGTTTCAGATGTCCTGGTCGTTGTTGTACTGAGTAACTGCAGAATGATAGGTGACATCTGCTGGGAGTTTTGGTTTCAAATTTATGGCCGCCAAGATGTGATCCCAGGGGTCGCACATGTGTGCAGCCTCTCCGCAGCTGCACGAGCGTGACTCCAGACGCCAGCTAAATTTTTAGGCATGGGCGGCTCTTCGCAGAATGTCTCCAGACTGAGAACTAAGCCTCGGCCCCATGCCCGCCCAGGAGGGGAACGGTATTTCTCTCTCTTGCCTCTTCCTTGCCGGGGGTGAAGGGCATGGTGAATGCCATATTATGACGACCACAGATGGGGTTTACAAGCTTGCAATGATCCAATATCTGGAAGAAATCTCCCTGGACTTAGTTGCTGAAGTACAGAAATCCAAAACTGCGCGCTGCGAACCTCATATCTCTTCACAACAGGGTACTCTAGTGGGGTACTCCTAACAATAATAGTGAGGTTTGTGTTGAAATATTGAATGTAACCAAAGTAAATAGAAAGTAAAGTGAAATTCATCAGTTACAAGGTGGAGGGGGTGCGGGGGTGCAGGATGGGAGGTGTACTGTGTTGGTTTGTTTTTTTTTTTTGGTGGTGGGATATGGGCACTGGTGAAGGCATGGTTGTTTCAGCATTGTATAACTGAGACTTAGGCCTGAAAGCATTGTAATTTTCCACATGGTGATTCAATAAAATAAAATTCTTAAAAATAAAAAAAAATTATGGAGTAGCTTAGAAAGTTTGCACAGTTTTCTGCCTTTAAATTCTATACATAATTTTCAAGGAAAGATCAAACTTGCTAATGGAAGGACTTGTCTCTTGAGTTCATTGCTCATTCTCCTTAGCCACTAAGCAGTGCATAGTTGATGTGGGAGATGCATTGCCTCATTTGTAGACTTGAAGCTGGAAGTGGCCCTGGAAATTTTAAGGCAGAGCTCTTGCTGCAAGTGATAGAAAGTGCGCACGGCCGTCTCAAACAAAGGAGCGGGAATTTATTGACTTGTACAGTGGAAAAGTCTAAGAGTGAATGTAACAATATCCAGGTGCTTTAAAAATATGTCCCGAGTCAGTCTCTATAGATTATCTAGTCTTTTTCTTATTGCCTATGATTCTATTTATCACCTCTTATAAATCTATCTGCCTATCTGTCATCATCATCATCACCATAATTTCTGCTTTTTTCTTTATTCTCAGGCAGAATCTCATAATACGAGAGCTAGGGAAGGATTATATTCACGAATAAGTTATCAATCTCAATGGCAGAGTTTGCTGTTCTTGTCAGATCCTTCCATCAAAAAGCCATGTTAAAATCATTGACCTTGTGTGTGATGTATACTTATTTCTTAATCAATCACAGATCTGACCAGAGATGGAATGCTCTGATGGGCCTGGCCCCGTTTATATGGAGTTGGGAAACACTTCTCTCTGAAATTCCTGGTCTGGAAATAGGAGTGTGGGTGGGTGTTTTCTACTGGAAGAAGTTGAAATGACACTCTCAAAAGTTCTTATTTAATTCACATTTCCCATTTTTCTGATAAATGAACTCATCTAAAGAGATTCTTCTTTTTTTTTTCTTGTCTCATGAAAAGATAATCAAGAGTGGAACTGGATTTTTAAAAGTAATTTTAAAATGGAAATATGGCATGCAGAGGAATGTGCATAAATCTTGAGTGTGAGGTTTGATGAATTGTCACAAAGGGGGCAGACTCATAAAATTGCCACCCATATCAAGAACAGGAACATTATATAAAGGGCCCCACTCTGCTCCTTAGCTTTATTAGGGCTGGCCTGACCTGTTGCCAGATAGTAATTTTACCTATTTGATTTCTTACACATACGCAACTAAAGGGTTTAACTTGTGTATCCCACATGATGCATAGCTTTTGTATCTCACATATTGTGATTTATCATCCATACTTCATTCATTTACATGGCTATGAAATATTAACATTGCACAGAGTGTATAGTTTCCATTCTCCCATTGATAATGTTTAGGATGATTCTGAGTTTTAGTTGTTACAGAGCGTGCTTCAGTGAACTTTATTGAATATTCTGTTAGGGGCATGTAAATAGCACATACATTCCCCCGAAACATTCTTCAAATAATGGAATGCTTTAGCCATTTGTCTATTTATCTTCAGAGTTTGGTGATTATTAGGAACATTTTCATGCAATTTTCTGAAAATTGCTAACAATTGAAATTTCTCCCCAGTGTTGGGGAGTTCAAGATGTTCCACGTCTTCTCTGACTTGTGATATTGTGGATGGTTTTCCTTTCTAGCTTTTTTGAAGTGTTGTCGTGTACTTTGTCATGTTTTTTATTAGCCTTGTGATGAATAGCAATATTGAATACTTTTGTAGGCTTAGGGATACTTGATTACACTCCTTCATGAGCCACATCTTCATGTCTTTTACCAATTATTTATTATTATTATTATGATGATGATGATGATGTTGCTTTTTGGGTCACACCCAGCGATGCTCAGGTGTTACCCCTGGAGGTGCTTGGGAGACCATATGGGATGCAGGGGATCGAACCCAAGTCCGCCGTGTGCAAGGCAAATGCCCTGCCCACTGGACTATCACTCCAGGCCCACACCAATTATTTTTTAATGGCTTCTATTCCCACATTGATTGTGTTTTAGGGGGCTTCTTTTTTTTTTTTACATATTTCAGAAAAAGTCAAGTTACCTAAAACACTGAAAATATTTTCAACAAGTCAGACACACTTTTATTTATGTATTTTTTTTCTTTTTGGGGTCACACTCAGCTGGGCTCTGGGCTTACTCCTAGCTTATATTCAGGGATTACTCTTAGAGGGACTCAGGGGACATTATACAGTGCCAGGGACTGGACCTGAGTTGACCTTGGGCAAGTGAAGTGCCTTATGTTCTGTGCTGTCTCTTTGGCCTGACACTTTCATTTTTCTTTTTGGGTCACACCCGGTGATGCACAGGGGTTACTCCTGGCTCTGCACTCAGGAATTACTCCTGGCTGTGCTCAGGGGACTATATGGGATGCTGGGAATCGAACCTGGGTCGGCCGCGTGCAAGGCAAACACCCTACCCGCTGTGCTATTGCTCCAGCCCCTGGCCTGACACTTTTAAACTCTCTTCATGTTATCAATGTGAAAAGGAATTTCAATTTTTAAAAAAATATATGGCCCAGTTTGTCAGAATTTATCTTTATAGTAAGTAGTTTTTCCATCCTGCTGAGATAGAACTTGATCTTCATGTGTTTCACCTGAGTTCAATCCCCCTGGCACCGCCCTTGAGAATAGAGCCAAGAGTCAACCCTGAGCACAGCTGGATGTGGCCACAAAACATTCCCTCTCGAGGAAAGATTTCATCTCAAGCCATTTTAATGCTTTTTAAGGGTTTAATGTTTTATTTTCAACACATCTATAATTAATGTACTTCTGATTTGTTAGGGTAATATGTGAAGGAGAGGTTAAAGATTTGTTCTTTTACAATTCTATGTTTTTAATTAAATCATTGTGCTATATACAGTTACAAAGTTGTCTATGATCAAGTGTCAGTTATACAATATTCCAATATCCATCCCATCACCAATGCACATTTCCCACCACCAGTGTCTCCAGTTTCCCTTCTTTCTGCCTCTCCCTGCCTCACCCTGCAACCTGTTTCTCCTCCTCTCTCTCTTCCTCCTCCTCCTCCTACTTCTCCTCTTCTTTCTCCTCCTCTTCCTTCTTTCCTTCTCCCTCCTCTTCTTCCTCCCTCTCTCTCTCTCTCTCTCTCTCATTTTGCTTCTAGGCACTGTGGTTTGCAATACTGTTGTTACTAAAAGGGTATCATGCATATCACTTTACCTCCTTTCAGCACTGGACACAATTTGTGTCCGGAGTGATCCTTTCCAATCATCATTGTCATGGTTGTCCTTTCTCTGTCTCACTGCACTTCCTCTTTCCTTGAAAAGCCATTTGCACTTCTATATGCATTCCAGTACTGATCACAATAACTAGAATCTGGAAATAACCCAAGTGCCGAGAACAGATGAGTGGATAAAGAAGCTATGGTTAATCTAGACAATGGAACAACAGTACATGGCTGTCAGGAAAAATGAAGTCATGAAAGTTACTTATACGTGGGTAGACATGGAGAGTGTCATGCTTGCAGAGTGAAATCAGTCTTAGGGAGAGGGACAGAGAATGGTTTCATTAAATTGCAGGATATAAAGATTTGTTCTTTCGAGATCCCCATCCCCCTTTCCTGATACAAATATGCAGTACTAAAGAGTTCACTTTTGTTTCGCCCTGCAATGTAATGATATTTTGTCATGAATCTACTGATTGTATATTTGTTGTGTATTTCTATATGTTGTTAAGTTTTGCTGGCTAATTTGTCTGCTCTTGATTCAATTTCACATCATTTAAGTCCTTATAGATTTATATTAACTCTTGATATCAGAAACATTAAGCCCTATAGAGATGTTCCTTTCCTTCAGAATTGTCTTCTTTGTCCTTGGAACTTGGTGTTTGCACACACACACACACAGACACACACACATATGTATGTATATATTTTAGAGTTGTATCAATTTCTACTCCCCAAAATAGTTAATGGATTTTTATTAGAATTAGATAAAATCTCTAACCTACTTTGTGGGTCAGTTGACATCTTTGAAGAGGGGTGAGGGGGGAACTTAGCAGTTGCTCTGAGCTTGGTGCTCAGGGTTCACTCCTAGGGCTTGGAGAAGCGGATGTGGTGCTGGGATGGAACCTGGGTCAGCCACATGCAAGGAAAGTACTCGACATATTGTACCATCACTCTGGTCTTCAGCTGACATTTTTTTTTCGGGGGCAGTGGGTTTGGGGCTACACCAAGCGGCTCATACTCCTGGTTGATCCATTGCTTAGGAACCCCTCCTGGTGGGCCTAAGGGTTTATATGTGGTGTTGCAACCTGGGACTCCAACCTAGGTCAGCCTCATGCAAGTGCCCTACCTGCTATTCTATGGCTGCAGCCCACTCATTTGACATCTTTATCTGACTATTTAACCCATGATTGATTGTGGTATATCCTTTTATTCACTAAGGTGTATTGGTTTGGCTCTAAAACGTTTTCTAGTTTTCTGCATGAAAGTCTTGCATAGCTTTTGTCAGATTTAGTCATAAGTATTTGGTGATATTGCAGTGTTATGATTAATTTTTTTTCACTTTCTAACATTGGTTACTCGCATATAGATAGGCATTTTTGGTATACTGTTCAAATTTACTTCTATGTTTAGTAATTTGACTGAATATCATTGTATAATCATACAAGCAAGTGAGCTGTGAATAATAACAGTTTTATTTCTTCCTTTCAAATCTTCCAGTCCTTATCTATAGCCCTTTATCTCTAATATATTGTTAGATAACAGTGAAGTTAGAAAGCATTCTAATCTTGTTTTTTATTTCAGAAGGGAAGCTTTCAATATTTTAAAGTTAATTATGATAATTTTTCTAGGATTTTGAAGTTTTCTTTGTCAGAGGAAGGTTATTTTATTTTATCAGTAATTTACTCATGAATTATCATGCATGAGAATCTCATCAGAAGATTTTAACACTACATTGGTATGGATTTTTCTCTCAATTTCTGTTAATGTGCCGATTTATATCGATATTGAAAATATTTAAATGTATCATTAGATTTATTTGCAGAACCCATTGGATAAATTTTATTTAGCATTTTATATTCATGTTAATTAGAGTGATAATTCTGTGATTTTTCTATTTTGTACTGACCGGGTCAGGTTTACAAGTTAATGCTGACCTTATGGAACTAATTGCAAACTAGCCCTGATTGATTCTAATTTTTAGTCTAAGATAGTTTCGTATAAGAGTGTAATATATGTACACATTACATATATGTATAGATACATACATATACACATATGCATATATACGTATGTGCATATATATGTATATATGCATGCATATATATAGAGAGAGATTATTTGTAGTATATTTGGGGGGCCACACCTGGCTGTGTCAGGGCTTACTTCTGGCTCTGTGCTCAGGATTCACTTCTGGTGGTACTCAGGGGATCATATGTAGTGCTTGGACTGCATTCATGGCAATTAGCTTATCCAATGTACTCTCCAGTACATTAATTATAATTGACAAAAATGTGAGGGTGGAAATTTGTGTGTTTGAATCTTTTTTGTCTAGTTGATAGTCTTAATTGATAGAGGACTATTCAGGTTTTCCATTAATGTTTGTGCTCATTTAAAAAATGATTTCTTTCTAGCGTTTTTCCTATTAATCTGAATGTTCAAATATGCTGGTATAAATTTTTTTAAAAATAGCTTATGTTATCCTTAAATAACTATAGTGGTAATAATAAATCTCCTATCTTGAAGTGAGACTGTGGACATGAAAGAATCCCCAAGACTTTTTTTATATGTCTATATCCTTAATCTCAGACATTATAATTTGATGATTTGGTGCTTGGACTCTGATGTTAAGAGATTTTCGATCAAATGAAGAATTTCTCACTAAATTATTATATGACCCTTTGCAAGTTACTTTTTTAATCTTTGATCTTTTGCTTTGTTAAATATTACTCAATAAAGTATTCGTGCTTTATTAAAGTATGAATAATAAATTGTTCTTATTATCAGGTCAGAGAGGGATCACCAAGGAATTAATCAATATAAGGATCTTGGAAAACCATCACATATCACCAAGCAAGAACTTGTGTTACTATTTTTTTTTGTTTTTGCTTTTTGGGTCACACCCAGCAGCGCACAGGGGTTACTCCTGGCTCTGCACTCAGGAATTACTCCTGGCAGTGCTGGGGGACCATATGGGATGCTGGGAATCGAACCCGGGTCGTCCGCATGCAAGGCAAACGCCCTACCCGCTGTGCTATCGCTCCAGCCCCAAACTTGTGTTACTATTATGTTTAATAATATCATCGTCGATGTTGCTATTGTGACTGATACTTCTTTACCATTCCCAAGTTTGCAGTGTTCATTTCCTTTCCAAATTTTCCCCATAAGAGTCAAGTGGCAGGTTTGCAGAGGTCCCAAAGCACTGCTCATAAACCGTTTGGAAAAACAGATGCTTGCATTTTACTGCCAGTGACAACTATGCTTTGTCGTCAATGGGTAGAACTATGAATAACAGCAGAATCCTATTGGAAATCAGTGTTACTCAAACTTTTTGTGCAAGTCTCTTTATGCAAGACTTGAGAAACCAAGGCTGTTGACTGGGACAAGGAATTCCTGTTTTGTCATCTTTGGGACGCTGTCTGAAAACAGATTTCATTCTCTGCTGCTGAAGCCATCGATTGCTTCTCATATCCCGATAGCACAGGGGCTGCTGAGACCATGTGAGTGCTGGAGAAAAGGTTATTTTTTTAAAAACCGAAGTTTGTGATGGACTTGGGGTAGAAGAAGGGGCAAGGAAATCACCCCCAGTCCCCACGACTCACTCCAGAGAGGAGTCAGTGACTCAGATCCTCACATCCAAAGATAGGAAAGTACCTTCTCAATTCTAAGTAAGAGACGCTCCCAGGCCACCTATGAGAACATAATTTGTGGTTACAGAACTTTAGGAAGAAGTGATTCTTGCTGTTAAGTGGGTCTCCAGGCTTGACTGCAGGGATGCAGTAGTGGATTAGACAGTTTGCACTGAGATGCTGCGTTAGTCATACATGACCCCCTTCCCCGCCCCACCCCCATTTCTAGTGTAACAACCACAGAAGTGAATTTCTCATATACCATGGGCATCAGCTGTAATTATGCCATACAAAACAATTCTCTCTTGGGGTCCAGGTTAATAGATCTACTTGTCTGAGACATCACTGCTTTTATAGGCGACAAAAGAGTACAAAAACTGAATACAGTGACACTTCTTGTTTCTGATTAGAAGTGTTTATGTAAAATGTTCATTTTTATTTCACCGGACAAAAGAAAGGTCTCTTAGACAATCTTGATCATGGTAGGGTAAAGAATAATAATCCTTCTACAGGGAGAGATAGTGAATTTTGCAGCAATGCTATAATCAACCATAAGGATAGGGCAGCTATAAAAAGGGGGGTTCCACGGTTTGGGCAACATGATTAGAGAAATCTGAAAATGAAGTGGTGGAGGCTGGGAAATGCTCAGTCCTTGAAGGTTTCACACCACCATGATCCTCCAACTGTTTGTCTCCTGCCATCTCTTGAAGCCTGCGGTCCCGTCATAACACACAATCATCAGAGATCAAAGTCCTAAACTCATCCTCAATACTCATCTAGTGCTTGTGTGCCTCTGACATAGATTAGCTGGCATAGCAGGGGTATCCCATACATTCACTCAAATAAGACTTTCTTGAGGAATCCCAGTACAATTCTGATGTGTGTGAAGCAAAAAGGTCTCATGCAATTTGAATATCTTAATTGTTGGCATTTCTTTCATGAGGTAAAACTAATTTTCATTTTAATAGAGCAGACCGGAAACTCTGAGGTAAAATTTCCTTGAAAAAAATTTTTTTTGATAACGGCAATCTTGAAGTGTGAAGATGGGGATTAGAAGTAGTTTCTATGCCACTATACTCAGAATTTCATTGTTAACTTAAAGTAACATTTCTTTACAACTTAACTCTGTGCTTTTCAAAGGATGTCTTTTTCCTGTTGGCTGATTTTAGTAAAACTTGCCCTCATTATGAGGGAATATTTTTTGGGGGGTTTAAGATATAAAATATGTATTTTAATTATTTATGACTTACGTAGTATTGAACTGTAAATAATATTTACATATTAATAGAAAATAACATCTTTAATTTTGCAGTCCAGGGATCTCCATTGTTAATGTTTTACTGTCCAACCTTTCTGAACGCTGTCTGTGAGCAATCTAAATTTATCTGAAGAACATAAAACTTTAATCTGAAAAGACCTATGTTCATCAGAGCACTATTTACAACAGCCAATTCCAGAAACAACCCAAGTGCCCAACAATAAGTGAATGGATAAAGAAATTGTGGTCTATATACACAGTGGAATACTATACAGCTATGAGGAAGAAGTGAAATCTTGCTGTTTATTTCAAACTGGAGGCAACTGGAGGATGTCATGCTGACTGAACTGAGTCCTGAGGTCAAAGATAGGGGCTGGAGCAATAGCACAGCATGTAGGGCGTTTGCCTTGCATGTGGCCGACCCGGGTTCGATTCCCAACATTCCATATGGTCCCCGAGCACCGCCAGGAGTAATTCATGAGTACATGAACCAGGTGGAACCTCTATGCATCGCCAGGTGTGACCCAAAAAGCCTAAGTCAAAGATGAATACTGGATGATCTTGTTCACATCTGGTCTATAAAGAAACTAAGAAGAAAATTAGGCAATATCTAATGGAATAGAAACAAATCCTGGGACAGGATCCACAGATACTCGAACTAAAGGGGGAAAAGAAGGGGGCTGTGGGATATGGTGGAGGGACCTGGAATCACTAGTTAAGGGGTAGGTTTAGTACACTGTATCACTGTATCACTGTTATCCCATTGTTCATCTATTTGCTCGAGCGCGCACCAGTAACGTCTCCTTTGTGAGACTTGTTACTGTTTTTGGCATATTGAATATGCCACAGGTAGCTTACCAGGCATTAATGACCCTAATGTCATGTAAACTATAATGCCTTAACACAAATAATTTAAAAAAGAGAAAAATTAATAAGCTATATATTATATATAATAATTATTTCTGTGGATGCCGGCTAATGGGACAGTTTGAGATTGATAACTGTTCTTCCTGTTCATCACTTAGTCTTGGACAGGTGTTTGGTGCATCCTCATCTGTAAAATAGTAATTTTACCTTATGATATGGTTATAAAGATTAAGTGTAGTTTTTCCCTTTGGGGCAACTCACCTGTGCCCTGTCTGTTCTCAGAGCTGACACTTGGCCCTCATAAATCACTCCTGGCAGTGCTTAGGGAGCATATATTGTACCAGGGATCAATCAGGATCAGTCTCATGCAAGGCAAATATCTTAACCCCTGTACTGTTTCTCCAGCCCAATATTAATTGAAAGATTTTTAATTTTTTTTTCTTTTTGGATCACACCCGGTGATGCACAGGGGTTACTCCTGGCTCTACACTGAGGAATTACTCCTGGTGGTGCTCAGGGGACCATATGGGATTCTGGGAATCGAACCCGGGTCGATCATGTGCAAGGCAAACACCCTACCCGCTGTGCTATTGCTCCAGCCCCAAAGATTTTTAAATGTTTAACTAAAATTTTCAGATACCAGTGTTTGAATTTTTCTTTGCATTACATAGCAATACATTTTATAGTAGTATAATATATGCCATCACTTTTATTTTTTATGCCATCACTTTTAATAAAATAATATTACTAATAGGGGTGTATAGCAATTATTTTAATCATTTTGTTTTGTGTAACATTTAGGATACTTTTTTCACTGTAATTAAAAAAACTACCCTCAAATATTACTAGAATTTAGAATTTTTAAATTTTTAGGCCACACCTGGCTGTGTTCAGGGGTTACTCCTGGCTCTGCACTTGGGAATTATTCCTGGCAGTGCTCGGGGACCGTATGGGATGCTGGGGATCAAACCCACATTGGCCGCCTCCAAGGCAAGAGTCTTCCCCACTGTACTATTTCTCCGGCATGATAGAGTTAAGGTTTCTGACTCATATACGTGCCCAATTTAATTTCCCCGTGCTCTCTCTATAAGATTTATCAGAAAGCTCTAAGAATTCTAATTTGACACTATTTGCGACTGCTATTTTTTCCTAATGCTTGTAGGGGAAAGTTTTGGAGTGGAAGAGAGAGAAAAATTATTCCATGCTTTTATGGATATTGATAAATGGAAAAAGCACCACTGTCATTTTTCTATTTTTCAGTTTCTTTCAATTCAAAATAATCTGCACATCTCTTTAGGCTCATAATAGGGTAACTGATCTGAAAACCAAATGCTGTTTACTTGATAATGGAAAAAGTTGGCAAATTGTCATATAAATTTCTTTTAATTCTAGTGTAATTGAATCTTTAAACCATACCAGGGTGGTGAACTGAATATAGTACATGCAGACATTGATGTACATGGACACACAACTGAAACCTATAATGGGACAATGTTACTTCAATGAAATGTTAATTTAGCCTTCTGTGTCTTATCATGAGTTTAGCACATAAATATACATTAGCATATATTAGATAAAATTTTGATGTGAAAAGCATATTCTTACAAAGAATATTTTCGCTGTTTTTAGAGATTGCATCAGACACATGTCGTTCACTTATCTTCTCTCTCGGTCTCCCTTCTTCTTCTCCTCACTCCCTCTTCCCCTTTCTCTCTGATGGAAATAACTCCTTTTCTGATTTCAGCTGTGATGTGCTGCAGTTGGAGTCCAGTAACATATATAGGAGAAAATGAAATTTTCTATGAAAGTACACTTCGAGATAATTATTATCAACATTTCAGTGTGTATCTTTCAAAATTTGTTAATGGTTCTCAAACTTTAGTGTGCATTAGGATGCTTGGTGAGTTTGTGGAAACACGGATTGCTGGTTCCTCTACCTTAAATTTATGATTCTGTAGGTTT
This sequence comes from Sorex araneus, assembly GCF_027595985.1. Classification (NCBI taxonomy): domain Eukaryota; kingdom Metazoa; phylum Chordata; class Mammalia; order Eulipotyphla; family Soricidae; genus Sorex; species Sorex araneus. The sequence goes on along the minus strand of NC_073305.1, from coordinate 208,209,458 downwards.
GGAGTGAGGCCTGAGAATTTTCATTTCTGATGGCCTTTTCGGTGATGCTTGGAACCACAATTTGAAAACCATTGTAATATAATCACAGACAGGACACCCATACTGCCCTGGAACTTTTTATCTTTTGCTAAATTTGTTGAAGATATAATTCCATGTAGTTCTGACCCATGTGGAACTGCAGCATAGTGTATATTATTCCATTGTGCTGATGGACCCTAATTTATTTGATATCTGTTGTTGTAGGTTTTTTTATTATAATAATAGCAATGCATCAAAATTCCCTTTTCCTATTTTTTTGAGTACTGTATTTTTCAGGCCTTTCTGTAAGACAATTTCCTGGAAACAGAATTGCCGGTGAATGGGCATGCACATATAAAATTTGACATATTTCATTGCTCTCCAGAAAGATTGTACTAAAATTTACTTCTGCTTTCCAGTGTAAGAGCCCCTGTTTTCTTACACTCTGGCCAAAGACAGAGTATAATCAGATTGTTCCAGTCATAGGAGAAACAAATTATAGTTCACTCTTAGTTTAATGCCGTATCTTTTATTACAGTATAATTTTTTCTTTCGGATACCATCATACATAAGGTTCTTATTTTATTCTTAGTATTTTATAAAGATAGTTACTTAATCATAGATATTTAGCCTTTGTAATACAGGTTTTCAATGTTTCCCATCTTGAATCTTGAAATCTTAGTTGCCATTTTTGACAGAGAAATAACTTCATATCACATTATTTTGTATCTTTTGAGTGTCACTTTAGTCTTTCATTTTATGCTTACCTCTTTGCAATCTGGCATTATTTAATGTTTTTACTGAGCTATTATACACTGGAAAGTTTTTCAGGCAACTGGGGATCGATTGTTAAAAATCCTACCTTTACAGTGCTTATATTCTAATGTGGAGAGACAGATAATAAAATAATAAAGCATTGATATGATATTTCCAAAGTTGTTGAGTGCTATGTAGAAAAATTAAGCAGGCTCATTTGTAATACTCTGGGGTCTGTGGGAAATTATTCCCCCCCCCACAATAAAATCCTCAAGGTCAGGATAGTCCCCTGAGTAAACTAGTTCAGGTCTGTTAGAATAAAATGGAAGCAAGCAAGAGCTCAGCAAAGAATGGGTCAGGTGATGGGGCAGGAAATATGCACCCAGGAAAGGACAGAATGAAAGTTTAGGCTCTTTAGACGTAGAGAGCAACAAGGGCCAAAGAGAACAGGAGGAAATTGTCATGACTTTGTACTTAAAGGGTGCCCACTGGTGGGCCGTGTGAAGTATTCTCTGGTCTTCGTGTATCCGTTGGATTGTAATGGGCTTCCTAACTGTCCTTATTGGCTCTGCCCACTGAGACAGTGGCTCATGTGTTGGAAACCAGGATTGGGGAGCCATATCTTCCTTTTTAATGTTTATTTGTTTTGTCTTGGGCCATGCCCAGTGGTGTTTAGAGCTTACTTCTGGCTCTGAGCTCAGCAATCACTCCTGGCAATGTTTGGGTAACTACATGGGGTGCCAGGGATTGACCCCTGGCCAGCCACATGTATGACAGGCACCCTGCCCGCTGTACTATCTCTCTGTCTCTCCCATCCGTTTTTTAATTTTTAGATAGTATTGCATCATTTCATATTTTCACATTACCACCAATTTTCTTGTTTTGGCTAAAAAAAATTAATGTTATCGGGTACATGGGAGCAATATTATACATAGCTTTGACCTACCCAAATGCCAAAGACCCTTCACCTCTGTCTTTGTGTCACTCTTCCCTCCTGTCTTCCTACTTGATAATCAGTTCTGTAACTAAAGCAGTTTGTCTCCACTGTGTACTGTGCAATTCCTCCCTTTATTTCTTTACATACGATACAAATGAGGTATAGTATATATACTTCATGTATAGTATATATGTATAGTATGGGAGCCATATCACCGTATTTCTTAAATGGCCAAACTGTGAGCTCACTGATGGCTGACTCTGTGACCCCAAAGCTTGGACAGTCCTTATGTGTTTATTCATCACATTATCTCTGCTGCACGGAGGTTGACAGTGCCAATCTGATTGACTTTCCTATGGTAAATTGTCACAGTTTTCATCCTGTGCACAGGAAAAAAAAATACAACAGTCAATATAAATGTTCCTCCCCCCAATCCAGGGGGAAAAATCAGGCAGGGAAGGTCATATGAATTTTTACTTCCGTTTACTTCAGTTTATTAATATGTTACCATTTAATTTTAGATTAAAATTTACTTTTTATTTTAAGGTTTATTGAGCTCTAATTGATTTAAAAATGCAGTCTTGAAGCCTAAGGTCAATAGCCTAGTTACATGACATCTGTTGAGATGTGATTGGTGTAAGAATTTAGATTTATATTCATATCACACATAGAAAGTAAATGAAGAGAACCTTTTTCTTTATGATGAGAACTTTCAAAATCTACTTTCTTTGCTACTCTCAAACTTAGCTTTCACACCGACTCTCTCTAGCTCATCCTCAACTTTTATTCATTTACAAATTACCTTGGTAATACCTCCTATGATTAAAAAAGCTTTCCTCTCTATATATTTATTTATGAAACATGCTGTTCTTTTCCTACATTCTAAAATATCAACCATAGGGTTCTCTATATGCCAACATATTTGTGTCTATTTTTATTTACCTTTTATTCTGTTCTATTGATCTATTTCTCTTAGTCTCAAAAGCAATTTTTATGTTTCCTTGCATTATATTTTATTTTCCTATGCTGAGACTTCTCCCTTGTTATTATTCCTTACTATATATAAGTCTATTTTGATCTGCTTAAACTTTCCGATGAGCTTTAGAATCGTATTTGTCAAGTTCCAAATAAAATCACTTTCACTTTGGGATGTTATTTAATGATTTTTAAACTTGTAGATTAATGTTTGAGGATTTAAAATCAATATGGATTGAGTTGGCCCATCTAAAACATGGCTTGTATAAAATAGTATATTTAGTTATCTTTATGTTCTCCATCAAAGGTAAATATTTTTCCTCTGGGTCACATACATTTCTCAAAAAGCTTTTTCAAGATCTTTTCTGGTTTTTATTTTTCATGTGAGTGTTACAATCAAGGTTATACTCCTTAACTAGATTTTTCATTATAGGGAAGAGGGTGGACTTTAAATAATATATTAGCATTTAAAATGTAGTATAAACATATAAATGATTAATATATTCACTTGCAAATCACTCCATTTTGAGTAATTGTAAGTTTACAGTTAAACCTCATGATGTCTGTGTAGTGTAATTTGACATACAAATCATGCTACAGCTGCCTCTTCCTTTTTAATATTTATTTGTTTTGTCTTGGACCATGCCCAGTGGTGTTTAGAGCTTACTCCTGGCTCTGAGCTCAGCGATCACTCCTGGCAATGTTTGGGCGACTACATGGGGTGCCAGGGATTGATCCCTGGCCAGTCACATGTATGACAGGCACCCTGCCCACTGTACTATCTCTCTGTCTCTCCCATCCAGTTTTTAATTTTAGATAGTATTGCTTCATTTCATATTTCCACATTACCACCAGTTTTCTTGCATGGTTAAAAAATTTAATGTTATCGGGTACATGGGAGCAATATTATACATAGCTTTGACCTACCCAAACGCCAAAGACCCTTCACTTCTGTCTTTGTGTCACTCTTCCCTCCTGTCTTCTTAGTTGATAATCAGTTCTGTAACTAAAGCAGAGTTTGTCTCCACTGTGTACTGTGCAATTCCTCCCTTTATTTCTTTACATACTATACAAATGAAATCATAGGTCATTTGCCTTGTTTCTCTCTGATTTTTTTTCTGCTTAGCATGATACCCTTTAGTTCCATCTAAGTTGCAGCAAAAGGCAAGATTTCGTTTTGAATAGCTGAGTAGTATTTCACTGTATAAATAGACCACTAATTTTTTGTCCACTCATCTATTGTGAAGCATTTGGATTGTTTCCAGACTTGCCTATTATAAATAGCACTGCAGTGAATATAGGTGTGCATATATGTATTTCCAGTAATGTTTTGTGTTCTTGAGATAGATGCCAGGGAATGAAATCATTAGACTATATGCAAGTTATATTTTTAAATTTAATTTTATGATTTTTGGGTATGCCACACAAGCATTGCTCAGAGCTTATTTCTAGTTCTACTCAGTGATCAAGTGACCAAACTCCCGGAAGCACACAGCTGTTTCGCGGGTGCGAGACATCTTATAACTTTTTAACTTTTTAAATATAAATATAAAAAAATATTAAACTCTCTGGCTAGCTACTGAGAGTTTCCTGCCCACATGGGAGAGCCTCACAAACTCCCCATAGTGTATTCATATGCAAAAACAGTAACAATGCTGGGTCTCATTCCCGACCCTGAAAGAGCCTCCAATGCAGCATCCTTGGTAAGGACAAGTAAAGAGAGGCTTCTAAAATCTCAGGGCTAGGACGAATGGAGACATTACTGAGACCACTCGAGAAATTCAACCATCAATGGGATGATGATGATGATGATGATGATGATGATGATGATAATAATGACTCAGTGATAATGACTCAGTGATCACGCCTGGAGGGCAGGGGAATCAGATGCAGTACTTGAGATTGAGCCCACATCTGCCATGTGTGAGGAGAGTGCCTTACCTGCTGTCTTATCTCCCTGGATCCTGGAAGTTCTATGTTTAAATTTTGAGGAGTCTCTTTCTGCTTTTCCTTGAAGCTGAGCCAGACAATAGTCCCTCCAGGAAGGCTCCTTTTTCACCACATTACCACCAATTTTAGTTGTTTCTAGTATTTTTGATATATTGATATTCCCACTGGTGTGAGGTAATACCTTCTTACTATTTTTAATTGCATTTCCCCAATAGTATAGAGTGGTGTTTCTATTGCCATCCATATCTCATTTTTGGCCATGTATCTGTTCATCTCCTCTTCATTTTTTGATATTGTTGTTGTTGAATTTTGTGAATGCTTTAAGTATCATGAAAAATCAGCATTTTGTAGATGGATGGAATGAAAATATTTCCCCCCATTATTTTTATTCTTCTTGTTATTGGGCTACTCCCAGTTTCATGAGCTGGGGTTTTAGGGATCAGTGTGGTGTAGAGATCCAACTGGGCTTCTGCCATGACAATCATGCAACAACCATTGAACTATCTTTCTGGCCCTCTGTAGGATATCTATTTCTTTTTTAATCTTTGCCACAATTTCTTTGACAGGACAAAACTTTGTACTTTTATGTAGACTTGTTTTGTTTTGTTTTTCCTTTTTGTTTCATTTCCAATGGAGTCATTGAAAATACTTCTAAAGTTGATGTTGTGGAGAGTCTTGCCTCTAAGTTTTATGGGTTGGGATTCAATATCTAGGTTTTTAATCCATTTTGAATTAATTTATGTATTTGGTATAATTCAGGTGTCCAATGAGAATATATAGAGACAACTGTAAAATCGCCACCTAAAACCTATTAGAAGCAATAAACCCAATTCAGTAAAATAGCAGGCTATAACTTCAGCACAAAAATTTGTTGTATTTTATATGTCAACAACAGACTAGAAGAGAACGAAATCAATAAAGCAGCACCATTTAAAATTGTGTACGAAAACATCAAGTACTTAGAAAACAACTTAACAATAAGTAGCTCTTAAAAGAAATAGAAGAGGCCACCAGGAGATGGAAAAACAGTCCATGTTCATAGGTTGAAAGAATTGACATTGTTAAAATGATTATGGTACCCAGAGCATTATTATATAAATTCAGTCCAATTCCTGAAAAAATTCCAGTGGCATTCTTCAAGGACATAGAAACGAACGCTACAAAATTTGTATGGAACTATAAAACTCTCTGAATATCTGATGCAGTTCTGAAAAAAAAAATAGAAGATGGGAGGCATTGCATTCCCTGGCTTTAGACTATAAAGCTGTTGTAATCTGGGTTTTGACTTTAATGCATTTCCCTCCTGAGTAGTCAGGAGAACTTGTGTGTTTTCACTTTTTATTTCTTGTAATTTGATCTTTTTAGGATATGACTTCCCCACAAATAAGAGTAAAAAAAAAAACCCTTATGTTACTGAGAGTTCTTATAGGTTATTTTTTTTTATGAACAGTAAATGAGGAATTCAATTCTTCAGTTCTTTTCTGCCAGAGAATTGTGTTGTTGTTTTCACAAAGGAGTTTCAACTTGCCTGGATATACTCTCTTGATACGACTGTTATTTTACTGGAACTGTGTATTTTGTTTCATTGCTTCTAGCATGGAATGTAAAGGTGTAGGAAATTGCTACCAGTTTAATTTCTATTTTTTCTCATATGACCAGGATTTCTGTTCCTTTTGGTGAAATTAAAAATATTAAGGGGTGCTGAGATAGTGCCATATTTCCCCCTTTGTTTCTTTTGTCTGAAGCCAATCACATTGGCACCTCTACCTCCATCCAGCAGGCATCGGTGCCAGAGAGACAAACAGATATCTAAGGAGATAAAGGAGCACACAAGGACTGTTCAGACTTTAGGGTCAGCTCCAGTGAGCTCATGGACCCGCTGGTATATGTAGTACAGTATCACTCCCCTACTGGCCCCAACATTGCGAGTCATTGTTTAAGTTGAGAGAGGCATTAGGACAGTTAGTAAGCACATCAAAATTCAATGGATGCTTGAACAGTAGGTTCATGACAATTTCCTATTTTATTTTTGACTGTGTTGCTCTCTACATCTAAAAGACCCTAAATTATTTTATTCATTCCTAGGCACTTTCTTTTTTTTTGCTGACACTGTTATCTATCCTATTCTTCCCTGGGGGCACTGATCATATTCTAAAAGATCTGAATTATTTTGCCCCGGGGACTAAGTTTAGGGCTTTTAGTTAGGAGGATAATTTCCCACACCTTGGATATAAAATAGCCATTCTGTCTTGTTTGTAGGTGTTCTTCCCCCTTCCTCCTCCTCTCTCTCACCCCCAGTCCTCTCTGCAAATACCTGGTCTTGCTTTCGTTGTGGAATGCTTACACAGCATCCGTACTTCGTGTAGAACGTGTTGAGGAAGTGATGGTACCGTGATGCCTACCCAGTTCTGGTTCTGCTCCTCCTATTCTTCCTCGGGATTTCCAGTTTATATCTCCCATCACTGTCATCACCTTCCTACAGAATCTGTTGTAAAAGTGATTTCTCATTAGTTTCATTCCAACCCTTTCTTTTGCATTCAGAAAGAGCTTCTCGATTTGTCATGCACCGTGGGGAAATTTCCTGTATGTTCAATTCAGATCTTAACCACTTTTAATGCTTTAATTCTGTAAACCATCTCTTCTTTCCTTGAATTGATTTCAAACTCACTGGGATTCCTTTCTTATATTTTCCCCGCAGCAAATTGCCTTATTATTTCCTCTTATTTTACAGGATCTGGTGTTTTCGATGATTTCCTTGAGAGTGAAAAGCAGATGGTAGTTAGAATTTTTTGAACATCTTTTTCCTTGAAAATATGATCCTCCTCTGCCTGTTGTAGGTTATGTTTAAATCCTCCTTCAAAGTTAGAAGTTCTTTTCACAAGCCTCTTATGGTGGAGGTGGTGTTTTTCCCTTTCAGACTTTTCCTTGAATGTGGACAGCTATATTTAAGCATGTTTAAGTCACCCCCAAATCGTACATTTTCCTAGAGTCTGGTTCTGTTCACCCTTGGGGCCCTGGGACTTTTCAATATTGTCTGACTGATGTATGATAAAGTAATCTCGTTTGGTAACCTTAATCCATTGACGAATGTTTGGTAATAGTACTTGGTCGTTGGTTATTACTGTTATTGTAATTGTTTTCCCAAGCAGGAAAGGTCAGTGACCTAGGTGGGCATCCAAAGGGCACAGAGATGACAGTCAATCTCTGATGGGATGCAGAGGTGCTTTGGGGAGGAGACAGTTCTGTCAACGTTCTCTCTGTGTTTGTGGAAACTCTAGCCTATTTGACTGTTTGCTGGCAAAGTGGAACAGTTGAACCGTGGCCCTTTCTGAATGCTGCCATCATGGACGCATACTCTGCTCTACTTCCGCTCCCTCTCCTCCAGATATGAAGAGGGTCCTGATGGAAGATGATTCCATTTCCCTTAGATGATATGTTCTACCACTGTTTTCCAGAAGGGAAGTTGTCGGCAGTCATTTTTCTGAGTCCTTACATCTGTAACGTGCCTGCTCTATCTTTTGTAAAGTGTTGACAATGATGTGGCTTCCTTTTCTAGTTGTAGCTCTGAAACAAAATCACCCAATTAGGTTGATTTCTGATCTCTCCCCATGCCTTCCTCCTGCCCCCACCCCTTTCTCTCTACTCTCCCTTTGTCTTTTGCCACATTCACACTGTAGACAGGCCAGAGGTCCAATGCTCATGCCTCCTTTCCTACACACAAGTCTTCCACTTATAAAACACCAACTATGCTCTTTGAGTTAACATCTGCTCAAGTGCTAAGAGTTATCACATTCTGCTTTAGTGCTTTCTTTATTTGTTCTCTCCAGTAGATCATCATTTTCTACAGAGTGGAAAGTATTCTTACTCATTTTTATTTAAAAAGAATTTTATTGTTGGGTTTGTGGGTCATACCCAGCTATACTAAAAGTTTACTCCTTTCTCAGTGCTCAGGGATCACTCCTGTCAGTGTTTTGGGACCATATACAGTGCCAGGGATTTAAACTGGGTCAGCCACATGCTAGGCCAGAGCCTTACCCACTGTGCTATCTCTCCAGTCTTGCTCATTGAAATTTTTATTTTCAGGGTATCATAAAATCGGAGAGAATAAGAAGTGATCTCACCGTATACATTTTTTCCTTATAGTAGTATGGAGGACTGGAATGATAACAGCGGGTAGGGAGTTTGTCTTGCACACAGCCAATCCGGGTTTGATTCCTCTGTCCCTCTTGGAGAGCCTGGCAAGCTACTGAGAGAATCCAGCCCACACGGCAGAGCCTGGCAAGCTACCTGTGGCATATTTGATATGCCAAAAACAGCAACAACAAGTCTCACAATGGAGACATAAATGGTGCCCGCTCGAGCAAATTGATGAACAACGGGATGACAGTGCTACAGTGCTACAGTAGTGTGGATACACATGAAGGAACACTTTAGTGCAATATTGCAAAGACGTTATTGTCATCAGTAAATTCCTCCAGCTGTAACCAGGTTTTTTGGTATCCATTTGTGCGTGTGCCTGTAGGAGTGTGCTTGTGCTGTGTCCATGAGATTTTAGTCCTGTGCATTTCATCACAGGCACGGTTTGCCAGTCCACCACTGTCAAGAGAGAGAAGAGATTCAATACCCTCAAGATCTCTTGCTGCTCTTTTATTTAAACACAACCCCCTTCTCCAATGACATTCCCCCAAGCCTCTAACTCTTGCCGGTCTATTCTCCCCTTCTCTAATTTGATCATTTAGGAGTATTATGAGTAGAGTTATGCTGTGCATAACCTTTTGAAGTTGACTTTTTTTCTTTCAATTATTTTTTCATCTAATTTATTTTCTTAGTTTTGGGGTGCCACCAGCTGTACTCGCTGTTTACTCCTGGCTCTGTGCTCAGGGATCACAACTGGCTGAGCTCAGTGAACCCGATGGGACACTGGGGATGAAACCTGTGTTGGCCGTGTGCAAGGCAAGCACCACACCCACTGTACTATCTCTCTGACCCTTTTCTTTTAGTTTCGTTTCCTGAAAATTCATCCCAAGGTGTGTGCATCCATCGTTCATGTCATGTTCACTGCAGGCAATGGTGATGCAGTTCAGTTCATCACACAACTCAGATATTGACTGTCATGCCGTTTTCCAATTTTAGTTTTTAGAGATAAGGGCACTGTAAACATTCACGTGCAGGTTCCTGTGTGAATTAAGTTTGCATTTCTCTGAGAGGCGTGGTCACGAGTGCAATTGCTGAATCATGTGATGGCTGCATTTTTAATTTTATAAGAAACTATCCAACCGTTTTCCAGTGTCGGGGTACCATATTAGCATTCCCAACAGCAGTGTGTGAGTCATCCAGTAATGCAGTCATTCTTTGCATTCTCGTTTACATTGAAATTGGCACAGTTTTTAATTTTAGCCTTTCAGACAGATGTATATTGATATCTTATTGTTGCTTTAATTTGCATTTCCCTAGTGGCTAATGATGTTGATTATCTCTTCATGTTCTTATTTGATATTTGCATATCTGCAGTGAAATGTCTTATTTATGTCATGGGCATATTTTCTAATTGAATTGCTTGACCTTTAATTTAATTCTGAGTTCTGAGAGTTGTTTATATATTGTATATACAATTACTTTGTCAAACTTATGATTTGCAGGTATTTTCAGTCTGTAACTTGTCTTTTTATCTTTGTAATAAGATCTTTTGGAGACATTTCTTGTTTCCAATTTTTTTCGTTTTCCCCCATTTTTGTTTCCTTAGGCAGCGTATTTTTAAATGCTATGAAAAATAATGTTTTAAGCTTACACACCACCAATGTCAATATCTCTCCATGAATGTCTCCAAGTTCCGTCAAGTTGATGAAATTTTTCTTTTATGAATTGTGCTTTGGGTACCAAGTCTAGGAGGGTTGTTATCTCAAATATTTTTTCCTCTTTGTATTCTAACAGTTAGAGTTTTACACTTTGTTCACAATCCATTTTGAATTTACTCTAAAATTTGAGATTTTGATCTGTGTGTGTGTGTGTCTGTGTAACAGGAGACCTTTTCTATAGTAGATCGAGTCTGTACTTCTTTCCAAAGCAAGTCAGGTGTATTTGTGTGTGTTCTTTTTGCGTTCCCTGTTCTGCTCCATTGATCTGTGTCTCTGTTCTGCATCTGAGGCCACCGTCTTGATTAGTGACACCATCCACTAAGCCTTACAGTGATCCCGCTCACTTCATTTTTCATTGTCAAAATTGTTTTAAAAGTGTTAGATCCTATGTCTTGCCATATGAGTTTTAGGACATATTTGTCATCTGCAGAAGCCCTTTTTGAATTTTGACAGGAACTCATCAGATCTGTAGATCAATTTGAAAACAGTTGACATTTGTATTCTGTTGAGTCTTCCAACTCCCTAACATGAGATACGTTTCTCCATTTATTTAGGTCGTTTTTGATTACATTCACTTGATTCATTTTACATATTTAAAAAAATCCTTATTTTTTGGGGGGGTGGGGTGAGATGGGGTGTAGTGCCAGGGATAGAACACAAACACTCACATGTGCAAGGCCAAATGCTCTACTATTGATCTACATACCTGGCCCTATTCTTATTTTTAACATTCAGTATGTAGCTCTTGTGCATAACATGTTAGAATTTTTAAATTTTTCTTTGAATAAATGATAAGAGATTGTGTTTTACATTTGGGTTTATCCATGTTTGCTGTTAGTGTGACAGGTCTATTAATTTCTATGCGTAATTCTGTGTTCCACATCTTTAATGAGAATACTTATTAGTTCTAGAAGATTTGGGCAGGTATATTGCTTAGAATTTTCTATATGGAGAGTCTTGCCTTGTAGAAATAGGGAGAATTTTATATCTTTCTTTAGGATACAGTTATTTTCTTTATCCTTTCTTTATTGTAGTGGCTGGAACCTCCAATTTTATATTGAATACAAATATTGGAATTGGACTTCCTGCATTGTACCTGAAATTAGTAAAAAGGAATGTAGACTTTCACCTTGATTGTGATATTAGTCTTTCCCCCCAAATTGTCTTTAGTTTTTCTTTGTTTCTAACTTGCTAAGAGGTTGGTGTTTTGTTTTTTTTTTTAATCATCGGCTTTTTTCAGATGGTTTTGTTGCCTCAATGTTTTTTCTTCTTCAGGCTCTTGATATGGTGGATTATATAAATTGATTTTCAAATTGGCCTTGCACACCTGAAGTAAATTCTTTTTGGCCATGGTGTATAATTCTTTCTTACACATTGCTGAATTGCTAATAATGTGTTAAGTCATTTTGTGTCCTAAGATTATGAGTGTTATTGATCTATATTTTTCTTCTTTCTTTCTTTCTTTCTTTCTTTCTTTCTTTCTTTCTTTCTTTCTTTCTTTCTTTCTTTCTTTCTTTCTTTCTTTCTTCCTTCCTTCCTTCCTTCCTTCCTTCCTTCCTTCCTTCCTTCCTTCCTTTCTTTCTTTCTTTCTTTCTTTCTTTCTTTCTTTCTTTCTTTCTTTCTTTCTTTCTTTCTTTCTTTCTTTCTCTCTCTTTCTCTCTTTCTTCCTCCCTCCCTCCCTCCCTCCCTCCCTTCCTTCCTTCCTTCCTTCCTTCCTTCTTTCCTTCCTTTCTCCCTCCCTCCCTCCCTCCCTCCCTTTCTCCCTTCCTCCCTCCCTTTCTCCCTCCTCCCTCCCTTTCTCCCTCCCTCCTTCCTTCCTTCCTTCCTTCCTTCCTTCCTTCCTTCCTTCCTTCCTTCCTTCCTTCCTTCCTTCCTTCCTTCCTTCCTTCCTTCCTTCCTTCCTTTTTTTTGCTTTATTTTGGTTTCTGAGCCACACTTAGATGTGCTCAGGACTTCATGCTCAGAGACCTTTCCTGGTGATGCTCAGGAGACCTTACGGATTGCCAGACATCAAGTGCAGCTCAGTTGAATACAAAGAAAGTGCCCTATACATTGTAATAGCTCTCCTACAGTGTATTTTGCTTTTTTGTATTATCTTTAAAGCACAACAGCAAGATAATAGTGGCTTCATAGTGATTTTAAAAGCGTTCACTCATTTTTATATTTGAGCAGAGGTCACATATAGCTAGTGTTCACTCAATTTAAGTAGAATTCTCTAGTAAAACTATCTGGGTCTGGAGGGTATTTTGGTATTTTTAAAACAATGAATGCAGTTTATTTAACAATTTCAAGATTGTTTACACTGTTTTATCATTGAGGGGTTTGTTGGATTATTAGCACAAATTGTTAATGGTATTTTCTTATTATCATTTATATATTTTCCATTGTTCTAAGAGGTATAATAATCTCTCCAATTTCATTTGTCATGTTAATTTATGCTTTCTATATTTGTGTCTTCTATATTTTAATTTTTTTCAGTTTGTGCTTTTTATAATTTATTTTTTCAAACTTTTATTAATTTCATTATTCTTTCCAGTGTAAACTCTTTGTCTTATTAATTTCTTGATTATTCTATTTTTATTGATTTTTTTCTTTATATTGTTATTTTCTTATGTCCACTTTGGATTTATTTTGTTCTTTTTATTGTAGTGTATTGAGGCAGGACCTTGAACTTTATAATTTTGATGTTTTCCTTCTAATCATTTAGTACTACACATTTCTCTGCCAGCAATGCTTTTGATACACCTCCCATGTTCTGCTATGTTGTATTTTATTTTAACTTAATTTTTATTTCCTTTGCGACTTCTTGAACCTGTACATTACTTGGAAGTGTATTACGTCCAAATTTTTTAAAGGTTATTTCTGCCATCTTTCTGATTTTGTTTTCACTTTGGGTCCGTAGTGGTCAGAGTAAGTTAATCTTTATGATTTAAATTAAAAAATAAATTTAAATATTAAACCCTAAGGTATGGCTAGAAACTGTGATGTGAAAATACTAAGGGTAAGGAATTAGACCTTGGAAAAATGTGTGAGGGAGGGGCTGGAGCGATAGCACAGCGGGTAGGGCGTTTGCCTTGCGCCCGGCCGACCCAAGTTTGATTCCCAGCATCCAATATGGTCTCCCGAGCACTGCCAGGAGTAATTCCTGAGTGCAGAACCAGGAGTAACCCCTGTGCATCACCAGGTGTGACCCAAAAAAGAAAAAAAATGTGGGAGGGAATGTTGGCACTTTGGTGACGGGTCAGTGTCGCACCATTGTAAATGGGAAGCAATAATATTAGTACTGTCATGAAAAGAGTAACATGAACACACTTCTTTTTCTTTGCGATTTTTACACATTTTATTTTCATAAAGTAGTTTACAACAGTTCATCACAGATAATATTCAAACACTCACCCCGCCAGCAAGCACCTTCCCACCACAGTAAGAGGGAAGTGTGGGAAGGTTGTTGTATTTCATTCTGGAGCCATTTAAGCCCGGATATGAGAATACAAGCAAGTATGTTAAAACCAAACAACTATTTGCTACTTTGGGTAGATCAGTGGGCTAGAATATAATAGTACGGCCGCACACTCCAGGAAATACTTCATCACTCTCTTCGGGAGCTTTATTTCATAGTCTCTGGATCTTGGCCATTGGTGAGATTACATGGCACTTTGATGGTGGTGACATGGGGTAACTTCTTAAATCAACATATACTGTATTATAATCATGTTACTCAACAAAAATGGTTATGGGTTATATTATACATCCTTGAGTATGATCGAACTTGTTGAATGTTCTGTGCTGTGTGGGAAAATGAATATTCTGATGTTCATTGGCATACTCTATGTTCGCTAGACCCTATTAACTGGGCTCTATATTTTTGCTGATTTTTCTAATAGCTTTATCATCCACAGAAAGTGTGATAAAGTTCCCAACTCTGATTGTGATTTATCTATTTTTACTGTTAGCACCATTATTGATTTGGCTCCTCCATTATTAGGTGGATACACATTTAGTATATTTAGTGTCATTTTCTTACTTATTATTATGTTTCAGGAGCTAGCATGTAATACAGACTTTTAGGAAGCATTCCCTGAGTGATTTAGTAAATTAAAATCAAATTAGTAGATAAATAAAATAAAAACATTTTACTTCCTCAAACTATGATCCCTGTTGGTCATATAAAGTCTGCATGGCAATTTCATTGAAATATTAATTATTCACTTAGGATTTTTTTCTGTTGGCTCAAAAATATAAAGATATGGAGTTAAATTTAGCATAATACAGATTTTTCAGTGAGATGGATTTGATTTTAAAATTATACAGTGTGACAAAGTAGATATATACCCTTTGATTTTCATCTTCTTAGTTGAAAAATGAAGAGTATGTCACTCTATCAATTAGTAAACTGTTTCTGATAAGTACAGAGTGATGGCTTTTAAAACAATGGTTTATTTGATCAAAATTTCAGAAGCATCTTATTCTAGGTGGGGCTTGATCTGGCCCACAGTTTCATGGTGAGTCAGACAATCTAGGCTGGGTGACTTCCATTCTTCCAGACCTCAGAGGCTTTCACTTACCCACCACAGTTTACGTAGAAAAGGCAAACATTTCAAGGAGCATCTCCTTACAAGAACTTGCTCTGCAGAAGTCATGGAGAAATTTTCTGAATTCTCATTGGCTTTCATTGGCTCACATGATCAATCGATTGATCCTCAACCAATACCATGATTACTAAAGGTGGAAGTAGGACTTAGCTGAGAATTAGTCTAATGGCTGCTTAGCTGAGAATTAGTTTCTGTCGGAGTCTAAGGAGGAAATGTAGGCAGGTGAATGACACAACTCAAGTCTCTTACTGTGACCAGTCTTTGAAGATGGGGATGAGGACTAGATAGGCAGAGTGTAGTTCCTATCAATGGTAGTTACAGGTCCCGTAGCTCAGGAGTATAACCACAATGGTAACCAGGCGAGTTTCGTAATATTTGTAATGTCTCCAGAAAATTCTTAGGACAGTTGTGATAGTGACTGCAAGATAAGCAAAGTTCTGAAAGTGTTCCATGTCAGGTTATATACCTGATAACCTTTCAGTATCTGTATTGCAAACCATAATGCCCAAAAGGAGGAAAGAGAGAGAGAGATGGAGGGAGGGGGGGAGGGAGGGACAGAAGGAGGGAGAGAGGATGCACAGGATGGAAACTGGGAACATTGGTGGTTGCAAATGTATACTGGTAAAGGGACTGGAGTTGGAACATTATATGACTGAAACCCAATCATATAACTATGTATCTCTCTGTGATTTTTTTTGCCCTTTGGGGTCACACCCAGTGATGCTCAGGGGTTACTCCTGGCTCTGCACTCAGGAATCACTTCTGGTGGTGCTCAGGGGACCATATGGGATGCCAGGGATCAAACCTGGGTCGGCCACATGCAAGGCAAACGCCCTACCCACTGTAGTATTGCTATGGCCCCATCTGTGACTCTTTTTTAAGTGAAATAATTACACAAACTTTGGGGATCTAGGAGATAATTGACAATGAATTTTTGACTAATATTTTTGGTCTATCTTCTGGCTTCTTAGAGATCTGTCTCCATCTGACTTCCAGAGTGAAATTCCAAACTACAAATCTGATCAAAGCATTCCCCCGTCCAAAACTTCAGATAACTCCCCTTGAAATCATTAGTGCTTTTCAGACTTTTCGACGTGTAAGTTACATGCAGTAGTGTTGAAATGCAGATTTTAGTTTGGTCGTTTATAATGAGGGCTGGAGCATAGCACAGCGGTTGGGCGTTCGCCTTTCTCGAGGCCAACCCAAGTTCGATTCCTCTGACCCTCTCGGAGAGCCTGGCAAGCTACCCGTGCGTATTGGATATGCCAAAACCAGTAACAATAAGTCTCTCAATGAGAGATGTTACTGGTGCCAGCTCGAACAAATCGATGAGCAACGGGATGACAGTGACAGTGACATTTATAATGAGCTCCCAGGTGATCTTGCTGTTGCTGTTCTGAGAATGAACTTTGAGAAAGAACAAAAGTTCTATGTGGCGCAACTTCTCAATAATGTGACTATACATATGTCCATAGCCTCCTCTCCATCATGGTCCAGCCTGTACTACACACTGCAGACTCGCCTAATAACGCCAAACATTTTAATCCTGCACTTGACCTTTCTTCATTCCTAAAACAGTATTGCCGATGCAATCTTTCTAAATCTTAATTTACTGTCTAATAATCTTCCAGTCTTCTGTTGAAAAATTTATTTGGCATGTCTTTTCGTATTCAATGAAGAGCTCTTCCTAAAATTCCCATAGTGATACATTCTTCGAACGCCTCAGTCCTGCAGAGATAGTATTTTCTTCATAGTGGAAACAGTTTTTCTTTAAATTTTCACTATATCGTCAAAACAACAAAATGTTAATTGCTGTGGATCCTGTGTTGAAGGTGTTCCATGCATTATCATATCCAATTTCATTTAATCATTGCGTCTTCTCTGTGAAGTAGGTATTGCTTAATGTGTTAATCAGAGCTCTTACTTATAAAAGATGGAATCCAGAGACTAAATTCAATAGACCTTTAAAGCAGATTTTATTGTTTCATATCACAGAAAACTCCTGGGGTAGGTATGGTTTCATATGTGGCTTAACTCACCTGGATAAACAATATTCACAGTGTGTCTATCTGACAAAGGATCCCTGTTCTGTATGTCTAAAGAGTGCCTCCAAATCGACAATACAAATACAGGCATACATTAAGATGGGCAAAAGACTGGAACCGATACTTTGCAAAAAGAAGATATACAAATAGTCAATAAGTGGATGAAAAGAAATTCATTAGTCACCGAGGAAAGCAAATTAAAACTGCAGTGAGATACCATTTGACAACCACGAGAAAGACAGAAACAAACAAAACAAAACAAAATTGGCAGAACAAGCTTTAGGATATGGAGCAGCTGCCAGACCATTATATTGCTTGCTAGGAAGTATCAAACGGTACAACCATTTTGGAGAACTGTTTGTTAATTTCGTATTATAAATTTTATAAATTATGAAGTTAAATATCCATTTACCCAATGATGCAGAAATTCTACTCCTAAATATTTACCCAAGAGAAATGAAATCATGTGTCCACAAAAATGCTTGCATAACGATGCTCACGGCAGCTAGATCCTCTGTTGTCTAACCCTGGAAACAATCCATATGCCCACCGTTGTGTGATTTTATTGACTGTTGCTGGTATGATTTCAGACAATAGGGTATTCCTTAATAACAATAACAGCTAGACAAGTATGTTTTACATGTGAATATATGTATATATTTTATTGTATGTGAATATATGTGTATGAACTGGCATAGATACACAATATGAAAGCAATAAGAAGAACATGATGCTGGTCAAATAAAGCTAGAAAAGAAGATAGCTGGTATGTATCAAACATGATATTTATCTGTGGAGATAGAACAGGCCATTACTACCGAGGAACCAGAACTGATCTGAGAGGGGAATCAAGGTAATTTCTGATTTTCTTCAGTGGAGATTACATGGAAGTTGCCAAACTCACCAATCTGAATACTTCAAAATTGTGCATTCTGCTGACTTAAATAAACTAGGCCTCAGTCTAACCACTATGTAATAGAGTGTAAAATTAAACAAAAAAGTGAGTTTCTGTCAGAGGCAGAAAAAGAAGATACGCACTCTAGCCATGTCCATTCATAGTTGAGAATTTGCCCTCAGATTGATTCTTTGACTTGTGCAAGGTTACATAGCTTTTCAGTGGAAAGCTGAGTCCTCTAGAGCTATACATCTTTGACTTTGTCACTCCTCACTTGCTCCAGCAGCTGCTACCAGATCTGACCTAGTAGGAGTGCCAGAGATGATGGAGAGTGAAGGCAAATATTTGTGTGTGCATGCAGGTATAGTTGTGCCTTACACAAGAAAGGGAGCCACACATTCAGGAAGGCACGACACGTGGCACACTTGGGCTGGTGCTAGGACTGGCTTTATTACCCCCATCCCAGAAATACTAATTGTTTCTGTGAGTGAAACCTGTTGGAGCAACTAGGAAGGATTCGATGGGTGGAGTGTGATGGTGAGTGGACCACCAAGAGCAGGCCCATGGTGCATCTGGGTTCACAGGTGCAGAAAGCAAGTGAGAACCACACTTTGTTTCACGAATATGAAGTGGAAATGAAAAAGGAGATGATTTCTCTCTTCCAAGGAGGTGTACCCTGTGATTCTTCAGCACAGCGGCTGAGCTATCTTCTCTGTGTAAACACACCACGTGTTCTCCAATGTCAAAGCATGGATTCTATCAAGAGAGGCTGTCCAGAATTTGTGGCATTCTCTGCATATAGTTCTGGAATCCTGTTTAGGAAAAAAATGAAATAAGACATCGAATTTCAAGTAGAAAATGGTTGTCAGAACATTCTTTTGCTTCTTCCAAAGGTCTTGAATGAAGCACCACCTTGTGAGGAAATAATTGAAACTTCCGGTGCATTAATTTTGCAGTAAAGTTGCCTTGGTGCCCAAATATTTCGACATAATCTGCTTCCTTTCTTCTTTCCTATTTCCCTCAGTCCCCCCACCCCGCCCCCAGGAGGAGCTTGAATCTTCAAACTTCCACTCACCTCCAGCTTTTTGGGCCTTCCTAAAGTTCCCTCCATATTACTAAACTAATGGTTCTCAATCTCTGTTCAGCTTAATTCTCCCCTTTTACAACTGTATTTTACAGGCCCTCCTGAAATGAAATTCGTAGATAATATAACCAATCCACATGAATAATTAAAAAATCAATGTGACCTAATTGTAAAGGAGACATTGTAAAGTAGAAATAAAAGTGAAAGGAATTTATTCTAAAATCATATTCCAGGATTTGACCCAAGGCTGGAGTTTCATCCCTAGAGTGGTTAATGGTGGGAAAATAGGATAAAATAGAAGGACTGATACGCAACAGGATCACGTGGAAGAGAGCTGATAGCTTGGGCTATGAATCTGTGTCTCTTATTTTTCTTTTAATAGGTATAGAATTATATTTTACAGTCTGTTGCTGATCATGTTTCCACTTTATTCATCCACATCTAGAAAACATGTTTTAGGTAATTAGGTACACTTTTGGAAACACTTTTTAAAAAAATTTTTTTTCTCTCTCTCTCTCTTTTAATTAGTGAATCACTGTGAGGTTACAGCTTTACACTGTGAGTTACAGCTTTACATATTTTCGTGCTTGTGTTTCGATCATACAATGCTCCAGAACTCATCCCTCCACCAGTGCCCATTCTCCACCACTGATGATCCCATTATCCCTCCTGCCCCCCAGTCCCATCTCCCCCACGCCACCCTGCCTCTGTGGCAGGGCATTCCCTTTTGTTCTCTCT
Source organism: Sorex araneus (assembly GCF_027595985.1). Taxonomy (NCBI): domain Eukaryota; kingdom Metazoa; phylum Chordata; class Mammalia; order Eulipotyphla; family Soricidae; genus Sorex; species Sorex araneus. The sequence goes on along the minus strand of NC_073305.1, from coordinate 208,189,613 downwards.
CTCTTTGTGGGTGTTGTGGTTTGCAATAGGGGTATTGAGTGGCCATCGGGAAACACTTTTTTTTAATAGCTCAAACTAATAATTTATTATGTGTAGATTAAGCACCATGCATTGGGCTATTTCTCTCTTGCTGCAGATGTGGACCCACCTTTGTTTATTGTCGTTCATACATTTGTGATATTATTTATTATTTTGGGGTTTGGAGTAACACCCAGCAATGCACAGGAATTACTCCTAGCTCTGCACTTAGGAATTACTCCTAGTGGTGTTCGGGGACCCTTTGGGATGCTGGGGATCAAACCAGGGTCAGCTGTGTGCAAGGCAAGCACCCTACTGGCTGTACTATTGTCCCAGCCCTATGTTGCTATTGAACATTTTGTATATTCAAGAAAATATATTCACTTCATAGACCATGGTGCACGAAGGCAGGTATTTGTGTGTCTTGCTCAGCGCATACCTAGAATTTGTAATTCCATGAATTTGTAAAGCCCATGAAATCTTGGCCTTGACAGAAACCAGCTTCTTGAACAAGTCCCAAATGAAATGCTGATCCTGACAGTGCTCTTTGTGGGTCAAAGATCTGTGGTTTGTAAAGACCATAGAAACTTTAAAGTAAATGCTCCGCTATCTGGAGTATCACTAGGGCAGCAAACTTTTTGTTGCTGATGTTTGTTTAATCTGTCCTCTATTTTCTAGATGAGCAAGAAAAGTATGTGGCCCTTTCCCAGAAGAGACACAATGGGCCCAAATAAACAAGGCTTGTTCAATGAGGAAGATAGAAAATAAAAGCAAGAGGGCTTGGAAAACCCTCCCTGAGGCTCTGTATTTACCACCAAAGGACACTGAATGTTCATGATACCGGTGTCTGATTATTGGATGGAATCATGATTTCTCTTGTTTGCATTACCACTTCTTCTGCAGCGATGTTCTCAGGAGTGCTGGTACTTAGAGGAAGGCCTGGGGGTCTGGGTGCATGAATTTGAGAGAGAGCCTGAAGGGATGGAGCACAAACCTAGGATGAAACATCAGCTTCAGAGAACTTACCTGGTGGGTAGACCAGAAGTTCATACCAGACTCCAGAGTGTACAAGGCTGCATCAGTAGCAGAGAAACCGAGGCAGAAAGTAATCAGATGATCAGCTCAGAGTCCTTCATGCCCCAGCTCTTGGCCACATGGAACATTATGTGGTCAGGAAGCCTTGACTTGAAAATCATGGCGTGGGGTGGGAAGGGTGGGAGGGAATGTTAATTTATTAGTCGGGTATTAGAAACCGCAGCTCCATAAGATCAGGAAGAACCAGAAGAGATTACCTGCACATGTATATGTGCTGTGTGTTGCTCCACAGCCCTTTCTTTTCTTAACCTTTGCAAGCAAGGTCTTCTCTCTTCTCTGACCTTCAGACCAATTCCCTAGGCACTGTCTCAAGCCACAAGATGACCACAACACCCTCTGGTCATTTTTGTTTAGGAGAGTCTGGTCTTTCATGAGGCAGCTTTCATAAGTGAAATGAACTAGGAGATCACAGACTTCCTGCTGCTAGTGCTCTCCCGGGGGTCCCTTCTTTCCAAATCCCATTCAGTTCCTTGGACTTCCTTCTGCCGGCAAACAGTTGCATGGAGCATCTGTTCTTGAATGGTGAATTTACCATCAGTGATCCACAGGGTCTCATGATCCCTCACAGTCCTGGGTGAAATGTCACTTCCACTGGTCATATGCTCCTGGGGGAAGCTCTGGGAAAAAAAAAACCTATTTGTAATTCAGACTCTTTAATCATAGATGTCTTTTTCTTTGTGCCATAGGTTGGCATTTTAGGAAAATAAGTAGGCTAGGGCATTGTAGAGTCTGATTTTTTTTTTTAATTGGAGTGAGGGGACACACTCCTGGTAGTGCTCAGGGTTTATTCCTGGCTCTCTGTTCAGGGATCACTCCTGATGGGCTCTTGGATCTGTATATCTATATATCTATATTGCAGGATCTATATGTATCTTCAGGGGACTGAAGTCAGGCTGGTCTGTGTAAGGGATGCACCTTACCTGCCTGTGCTGTTGTGCTGGAGTGTCTGATTCTGGCCTGTAGTTTTGGGGAAGAGTCCACTGAATATGAAAGTCTTAAAGCTTCAGTGTCTTCTGGAAGAAGTTTCCTGGGAATGTGCAACTCCATTCCACCAACTATGGTGATTTAATTTCAGTGCAAAGAAGAGGAAGATCTTAAATTTGACAGATGAAGAATTTGCTTCCTGTCCACCTGATTATTGTTGAGTCTTGTGTCAGGACTTTGGAGTAGTCAGAAAGATTACCCCATATTTTTTATCCTCTGTTGATGGCCCATTTTGTCTAATGTGTTTTCTTCTTAATGATTTATAAGAACTCTTTACATAGAATGCTTCTAGTATGTTGGCAATGCTGCAAATGGTTTTCCACCTGTCATCGGAAGGCTATTCATCAGTTTATGTATTGATTCTGGTTGTTCTGTAATGAGATCTATGTCTTTTCAATGTTTTTTAAATTTTTGAAATTTCCATTAGAAATACTTCCCATTCTTGGCAGTCCCAAGACTGTGTATTTCAGATTACTTCTCTGGTATGATGAATCTGATACCTTATGACTGCATTCTTAGAACAGCTATTTTGTATCTTCCCTAACATTTGTGCTGCATATGTTTCAGTCTACTGTTTTCCTGAAAACTTCTGTATGTCAGGGGCCAGCAATCCTAGGGAAATACAGGTACTTAGTTTGGGGGTCAATTGCCCCAGGACCATCTATGTAAAAATAGCAGGATTTCTAGTGCATAGGGATTCTTTTTAGGGAAGGGGGTCACACCCAGCGATGCTCAGGGGTTCCACCTGGCTCTGCACTCAGGAATTTTGCCAGATGGTGTGCAAAGGACCATATGGGATGCTGGGGATCGAGTCCAGGTGGGCAGCATGCAAGGCAAACACTCTCTACCTATTGTACTTTCTTTCTGGTCCCCATCTAGCAGGACTGGGTTCCTCTGTGTGTACTTGGCAGTTTCACAAGGCCCCATGTTGCAAAAGACCCCGTGCTTGGTTTGATGTGCTGCTGTCACCATTCTACTATGTTTACATACTAAAATTATATATATACTTTTATTGGGGGTGGGGTGTGGACAAGGGAGGCACCCAAGTGGTGCTCAGGTGGTCTGGGTTCTCTATAGATGCTACTTCTCCATCTGGCCAGTGGTTCAATGTGAGGGCCAGAGGGTAAGGTGCGGCTTGGATCCTGCGGTGTTGGCAGTTACCCGGGGGTACTCCAGTGTGGATTTGGGAGCTTACAAAATGCACTCAGTAGTGTTTGGGAGGGTCACGAGGTGCAGGGGATCAAACTGGTGTCATCCACCTACAAGACATACACCCCCTTAACCCCAGCACTATGTCTCGGGTCTTATGACCTACAGTTTTATGGTACATGGGGCCCCACAATTTGGGTCATTGGTCCTGATCAACAGACCCATTGCTGACTCGTTGGTTCAGATCAGCCCTTGTTGGAGCCATATTTTTTATGGCTTTTCTGGCCACTTCCTGTCAGTAGTAATCCCTCCCTTCCAGCTGTGACCAGCAGATATATCTCCAGACAAGGGTAAGTGTACCCCAGGCAGGCGGGACAGTTGCCCCCTGCTGAGAGCTGCTGGGTTGGGCAGTCCCTCTAACTTCCCTACATGACACCTCTGTCTTCAGCATTTATTTCTCCAAGGAGGGAAGCAGGGCTGGTGGGCATCCCCCAGGAATCTCGCTTTTCTACTGTAATAACAAGCAGATTTCATAAGAAGGGATTTGCAATTCAGGCTCCAGTTTCTTCTTTATAGTTAGATCCGTCTCTGCTATGTTTAGAGAGAGTTTTTGGAAGTTTGTGCCAAATGGCCATATTTATGTCATTGATTTCTGTAGATCAGGGAATTCTTCCCATTCAGAGGCTGCTCGTCCACATTGGATTTTCTGCTTCCTGATTTCCCTCAGGTCTTAGGTTTCTGAAATGAAAAGGTCCCAACTTTTCTAAGACAAAGTAAGAGAAAGGCTCCTTTTTGTTTTTTTCCTCTGCTGCTTCGCCTCCCCTTGATAATGACTGCTTAGGACTGCCCCACAGAAGGGAGGGTACGGCCCAGGGATCAGGAATGCATTATGTAGCACATTGAGTAACTCTTCCCATTCAGAGTTTTCCTGTAATCACTGGGGATGATCTATTATTGATTAGATCAATAAGACTTTCAGAACATTTTCTCCAAGGACACTCTTTTTTATGTCTTCAATTTTTATTTAAGTTGGATCACCCTCATATGTATCTAGAGTCTAAGAAATGCTGTGGAACTTGAGGAATGTGGTCCTCAGCCTAAGAGGAAGCCAGAGGAAGCTAGAATATTCCCAGCAACAGGAGGCGGACCGCTGTGGAAGAGACAGGCTGAGTGAGAATCCAGCTCACTGAGTTTGAGGCTGGGAGGGCCCAGGCTTAGCCACATCCCCTGGTAAGGGCCAGTACAATAGCAGAAAGACCTGCAGGTGAGGTGACCAGACCCAGTCAGACTCAGGATGCTTTCAGGAAGAGCATCTGTTTGATGGGATATGCAGAGAGCAAATCCAGTGTTCACAGAGCTGATATCCCTGGACCTTGAACGAACCCAAATCCAGGACAGAGCTAGTGTGTCTTCCTTCCCCCTGGCCACACGAGGTTCCTCCTGCCTATGCCCCAGACTCAGGGGTCAGTGGTAGAATACCCTGAGGACTTGGGCCTGCTGTGGAACAGGGTGACTTCTGGGTATAGGGTGCTTGAGTGCCTGTGCACTGTGGTCTGTGCTTGGTGTCTTGCATTCACGAATGAGCGTTTGGAGATGACTATGCGTCCCCTTCTCCACATCCCCCTCACAGAATAGGTTGTCTAAACTCCCAGAAACCTGTGGGTGTGTTTTTGGAAATCTCTGCAGATGTCCTTAAGATAAGGCCATGCTGGAGGCTGGAGGAGTGGGAGGTGACAGGGTGACGGGTGCCACACACAGTGATGCCATGTGACAATGAAACCAATGACATATCCTGTGTGTGTGTGTGTGTGTGTAAAACTTTTTATTTATGTATTAGTAGCCCATACCTATGGGTCATTCTGATAAAATCTTAGGTGGGATCATGTATGTCTGGATTGCTCCAGGAATGCGTGTTTACATGAAAATAGCATTCACTGGGGCTGGAGCGATAGCACAGTGGGTAGGATGTTTGCCTTGCACGTGGCCGACCTGGGTTTGATTCCTCGGTCCCTCTCGTCAAGAGCCTGGCAAGCTACCAAGAGTATCTCATCCATACAGCAGAGCCTGGCAAGCTACCCGTGGCATATTCGATATGCCAAAAATAGTAACAACAAGTCTCACAATTGGAGACGTTACTGGTGCCTGCTCGAGCAGATCGCAAATCGATGAACAATGGGATGGCAGTGCTACAGTGCAGCATTCATTGAGCCATTTAAGGTTGCTGGAATTCTCTCCACTTCATTGTAGTGGAGGGTAAAAGGTTTTTCTGTGGGGTCTCCTAGGCAGTGCTCAGCGGGCCAGGAGCCACCCCCAATGATGCTCAGTTAACTGGGCCCGATAACTTAAAGCTAGAACCCCAGGAGGACGTGTTGCTCCGGGCCTGCAGTGCCAGGACCACCAGAACCTCTCCAGAGGTGGAGTCTTCTGGGTCATCCCTGGTATTTTTCTGGGGACCACGCAGGGCTGGGGATTGAACTGGGGTCAGGCGCAATTGAAGTATGCGGCCCTAATCTCTGGGTTCCTACCCTAGTCTCTGGGTTCTCTCCCTAGTCTCTGAGTTCCCACACTGGCTTCTTTAGCATGTTTTGATTATTAATGAACATGTTGTTTGAGCTGAGAGTAGCTCCCAAGCACCACAGGTGTGACCCCAGCACCCCCCTCCCTCAAATACAAAAGAGACAGTTCTCTCAGGAGACCAAAATTGGAAATTACAAACTCAGCAGGAATGAGAGGGCAGGACCAAGGGTAAGAAAGGGCTGGTATCCCAGATAGGCACTCTGTGTCTTCTCGGAGTGCCTAGATCAGTGTTTCCCAAAATGGGTAGTGCCAAGGGTTCTCCAAATGACCCAGGGGCGTCAGTAGAAGACTTTGGTACCATTTAGAGGTGTTTCCTGTGTTGGAGAACATTTCCAAGGAGTGGCAAGGGATTTGTTTTCTGAAAAGGAGATGGGAGTAGGACAAAGAGGCTTGGGAAACTCTTCACATTGTGTCTTTATGTATGGCAGCTACCGGCAAAGCTCACAGCCATCTGGACTGACTGCCTCCCCGGGAAGAAAGTGCAAAGGGACTTCCTCTCCCCCTCTCCCAGTCTGAGAGTCACACCCTTCATTCGGGTGGGGATTGGGGGGTTTCTCTTTATCTCTGTCCTGATTCCACAGCACAGACAGTAGGACAGGTGACCATATCCAGGCCGGGGGTGTGGCCTGGACACTGGATATATACAGATCGCTATGGGATCAACCACAGTTCCTCAGGAGAGAGAGCCCCAATATATACCCCAACATTAAGGTATGAGGACGTGAAAGAACATATCGAAGAGGGGAGATGCAGGCGACACATGTGCTCAGGCACTACATGCACATGGGCACAGACTGCACATGGGCCTGGGCAGCATTTGCATGTGCTTGCACTGTTGATCAGTAGTATATAAAAAACCTAAATGTGAAATGTGCTTCTCACCCAAAAAACCATACTTTTTGTTTCTATCCTGGTGGAATGTAGTTATTTATGGAAGGAATCCTATGTAAAGTACCAAAAGAAGTTTCCAGAATAATAACCCCTGCAGCGGCTGCATTTCATGAGTCTCTAATTTCTCCCACAATCGGATTTTTGTGTTTAAACTCATCCATAGGCATCTCTTTCAAGAGTCAATCCATCCTACCGGGTGCCGGGTTGACTTGTGAACCAGGCTCGCTGCATCGTCGGATTGTGCTGTTATTATCTTCCAGTCGACTCCGCGCATGGCTTCTTTAGACCGCCGAGCTAGCAATCAGCAGGGATGGCATTTAACCTAAATTGGGGACTTAGGAGTTAGGGTTTTAGAGGAACTTTTCTCACTGGTCACTGGTTACTTTAGAAACGTAATCTTTTCATTCTAAGCTATTCTAGTTAACCAGTAATAATGTTTTTACTTTACCCTTTCAGTGCTGCCATGCCGTACCCCTCGCCAGAGTATCAGAATCCCTCCACCGTTGCCTCTTCTCAGCCCCCGTCCTTTGCACCCTCCCTCAGTTGATAGTCCCGTTGGTGCTATTTCAGGGTTTGTTTCCAGGAGTGATGGCCGAAGCGATTGTTTTGTTTCTTTAGACTCCACATATGAGTGAGATCATCTGGTGTTTGTCTTTTTCTTCTGACTCACTCAACTTACCAAGACTTCCTCCAGTTCCATCCAAGAATCAATCAGCCAACTGCAAGATTTAGTCTTTCCTCCTGTGAGGTGTATTCTGTTGTGTGTATTGTAATTTTTTTTCTTTAACTGACTTTTTTCTGTGTTCTAAAAAAAAAAATTAGTGCAATTATTTTAAACTCATTTTTTATTGTAGTCCATTGCTCTTCATTAGGTTTTGGAATGATTTCATTTTAGAGAATTAGCTTTCTCTTTATTATCTCTCTCTTGAAGGTGAGTTACTGGAATTCATGTACAAGGGGATGTGTGAGAATTTGATGCTCCTATTGTTACTTGCTGGGCCAGTTGTGAATAGCTAACATGGAGTTGCTCACACCACTTTGTGACTAAGGGCAAGTGGGGGGCACCAGTCAGTGGGAGACAGAAGGGCTCTGTCAGCCTCAGATTGATGACTCTGTAGGCACGAGGACTCCTTGATTAGAGCAGGCCTCTCTTCTCACACTGGTGCCTGGACTAACTTTGCCACACAAGGGCCCACAATTCTTTATGCTTGGGCCCTGGCTTCCTTGAGGAGAAAGGCCGTTTGCTCTGCATCTGTCCGTCAGGAAACCAGTTCCACTCCTGGAGGATGGAGAGTCACAGGAACAGAGAGACGCCACAACGGGTCCTGAAATGATTTCTCTTGAGGGGGATCTTAGCTGAGGGGGTAACCCATATCCCCTGAGAGAGCCTCGACAGTAGCTAAAATTGTTGGTCAAGAGCAACCCTAGCTGACAAGTTCTCCACAATACCACAGAGTCTTTGCTGTCCTCACCCCCTCCTCTTGCATCATCTTGATTCTGGACAACTTTGTCACCCAGTGGAGATCCCTTGTGTGAGGTGGCTCACGGTCTGAGAGCCACCAGCTTTTACCTGACTGTGTTTTCTGTTCCCGGTTCCTCAACCATCTCCTCTTCCTCACTGAGGAGCTCCAGAACCCTGACTCCACGGGTCACGCCCATCTTTGAATCCCCAAAGACTCCCCTGACTTCTGCCTAGAGAGATCTCCTCACACCGTGATGCCATGTCTTTATTCCCCAGATGCTATTTTTTCCCTCCCTCAGTGAGCAGAGAGCTGCTGACTCAAAGAGCAATGAGTATCTTCTTTTTTTGTTAGAGTTTGAGCTCCACTCCCTACCAGCCCCATCCCTGACACCTGTGTTCCATGGCTGATTTCAGTCCATTCATTTTCCTCTCCACAAACCTCACCTCTTCAGAGAAGTGTTCTCTCGTCACCCAGCACCCGTGCCTCCTCTCCACACACTCCCTATCACTTCTCCTATGACAGTTCTCTACCTGAAACAATCACATTCACCTATTCTCAAACTTGCCAGAGATCTGGATTCATCCCTGGGTGATGAGGGCCGGGAATCTGCACGCTTTCAGGCATGTGCCTCGGTTGCTGGTGGTAGAATCACACATACAGCCCATATAGCTCTTGAACTACCTGTGAAATGAATACATGTGACGATTTAGGAATTTTCAGAGTTGTATCATTTTATTAGTGACCCTCTAGCGTCACTGTCACTGTCACTGTCTTCCCATTGCTCATCGATTTGTTTGAGCGGGCACCAGTAACGTCTCTCATTGAGAGACTTATTTACTGTTTTTGGCATATCCAATATGCACAGGTAGCTTGCCAGGCTCTGCCGCGCGGGCTCGATACTCTCGGTAGCTTGCTGGGCTCTCCGAGAGGGGCGGAGGAATTGAACTCGGGTCGGCTGCATGAAAAACAAACGCCCAACTGCTCTGTTACCGCTCCAGTGATATAGTACGGGGATGGGGGAGGAGGGTCGCGCCACCCTCTAGAGTCACATACACTAATTCTCAGGTCTCCATGCAGGAGAATCTCTGCCAGGGCCCTGCTCCTCAGTAATCAGAGTTGGTTTCAGAACCTTCAAAATTTGGTTGACTGGCCCATGGTGCTGCCTGTGGTCCACATGTTGCTGCCAACATCCCCCCCACCCCCTTGAGACGTGTGTACTTTTATACCTCCACACTTTAATACTGGATGTCTACTGGGGCTCTCTCTCCACTCTGGAGAAGCCAGCATTCTCTCTGAAATATGTTCTCTCTCTGTCTCTCTGTCTCTCTCTGTCTCTCTCTGTCTCTGTCTCTGTCTCTCTGTCTCTCTCTCTCTCTCTCTCTCACACACACACACACACACACACACACACACTCCTTCCCTCTCCCTCCCTCTCTCCCTCCCTCCCTCCCTCTCTCTCTCTCCCTCCTTCCACTGCCCCCATGCTCCTTCCCTCCCCAGACCTTCTCAGAACTTCCAAATAAAACCTGTTTTCACTTCACAGAAAGCATTTGATTGTCTAAAGGCCCTTATGATTAATCCATGTAGCCGAAGTTTGTATTGAGATGCCTCAAGTGGCAAGGGCGGTTCCTAGTGTCAGAGCACAAAGCGCTCCTGGGTAGATGAGAGCCTACGGGTGGGCCCCCACTGGCTAAGGGTGTAGAAAAAAATGCTGCCAGGGAGGTGTCAGCTCATTTGGATGTAATTGAAAAGCACACAATGGCGGGGACTTCATAGATTTGCTGCAGTTTTGCTGACTTTGCCATTTTAGCAAAAAATAATTTATTCTAATGTGATTTGCATTGCATAAAATTATAATAAATGTTTTTAAGAACAAGGTGCTGTATATTTATGAAATTGTTGTATTTATATGAGGAAGAAGTTTAAAACGTATTGGCATGTATTTTCCACAAACACTTATATGCAAAGCTATACACTCTGCAGCCTTGACATTAACATATATTATTTGCATAAACCATAAACAGTGGGCAATTTCTTTGTCAAACAAAAAGTACTGATTACCTTAGAAAGGATATTAATATCTTTCCTTTATTCATATTTTTAAATTTTGCTGACTGTATTTTGATGATCATTCATCTTGTCTGGTAGCACAATCTGCAGCAGAGACTCTCAATATTTCCCTAAACAAAAAATAAGATACGGAAAAGGCAACGGCTTTTGAATGTGAATGATCTGTGGTACAACCATTTTGACTGGTAGACAGAAAGCCTTTCTTCAGCTCAAGTTCACAGCTATTAGCCCCGGGCACATGCCAGGTGGACATCTGATTGACAGAGGGGTGTCAGCGAAGATATATTCAAATTAAATTTCATGTTTATTTTAAGCCTCCTTAACAGCTTTCCATTGGAGTTTTGGTCCACTGAACCTCGCTCTTATCCTCTGGGGGGAAAAATTGGTTGTGCAAGTAATTCTCTGTGTTTTCTCTTAATAGCTTGGTATCCTTAAGACTAATTTTAGCTGGATGGATAGGAACAGTTCTGAGTTGCATCCCCCTCAGAGCTGAGATTTCTTTGTATCCATGAAGAAGAGAAGTGACTTGCTGAAGGACTAGGGGAGAAAAGAATCTTGACATTGGAGTCAACCAGACCTGGATTTCGTTGAGCGTGGTCAACAACAGACTAAGATCTGTTGACTTAACTGCTTGAAACTTTAGTTTCACCCACTAAATGGGAGATTTTATTTTATTTTATTTTATTTTTTGCTTTTTGGGTCACACCCGATGATGCACAGGGGTCACTCCTGGCTCTGAACTCAGGAATTACCCCTGGCAATGCTCAGGGGACCATATGGGATGCTGGGAATTGAACCCGGGATGGCCGCATGCAAGGCAAATGCCCTACCCATTGTGCTATCGCTCCAGTCCCTAAATGGAAGATTTTAGTAACAGTTAACATTTAAAAAATTGTGGTGGTGAGGAGTGCTAAGCTCTGGTATTTGAAGATCTCAGTTTAACTCTGGGTTTCCCCCAACTTAACTGCTAATCGATTGCTGCTTTCCAATAATATCATTGTCTGTCGTAGCACTGTTGTCCTGCTGTTCATCCATTTGCTCAAGCGGGCACCAGTAACGTCTCCATTGTGAGATTTGTTGTTACTGTTTTTGGTATATCGAATACTCCACGGGTAGCTTGCCAGGCTCTGCCGTACGGGCAGGATACTCTTGGTAGCTTGTCAGGCTCTCTGAGAGGGACGAAGGAATCAAACCCGGGTCGGCTGCATACAAGGCAAATGTCCTACCTGCTGTGCTATTGCTCCAGCCCTAATCACATTAACTGAATAAAAATCCAGTTTGTATGTTTTTTAATATATACATATATATTATCCTCAATGAAGACTATAGAAAATGTTATTAAAAATAAAACAAAATAAAACAAAGAAGTATAGAAAAACACTTAAAAATAAAACTGAGGAAGAGAAAATACATTTATGGCGCTCTATTTATCAATACTATAGATTTGTCTTCTGTTGACAGGAAATCTGCATGTAAATGCACTTGTTCCGTTCACACTTGCATCTTTCAAGGGTCACTGGTACTTGTACACCAGACTGCAGAGGACTGGATAAAATGAGCTTCCAGCAATGCCTAATATGCTCAATCGCTTTGCCTGTTGTCATTATTATCATCACCATATAAGTTGGGTATAATGATGCTTGTAGCGGAGCGTGTGTGAAAATGAAATGAGATCAAGTGCCTGACACATAGTGGAAAAAACTCAGTGTCTTGGTATTTCCTTCCACTCCCCCAGTGATGGACCACACTCCTCACCTCCAGTGCTCACTGGAAGACAACTGGGTCCTGACTTGCATGAGCTCCATTTGGGTTATGAACGGAGGATTCGTCGGAGGAAAATTCAAGATTTTAAAACTCGGGGGAATTAACAGAATCCCCAAGCATGTCCTTTTCACCAGAGTTCCGTTCAGGAGAAGAAATTGGTTGATTTAGGCTCTTCTGTCGCAGGGCGAGAATGAATGCAGAGACCTGACCAAGCAAGTTGTCCATTTGCCACCAACTTTGTGCTGTTTTGATGAAACCCAGCAGATTGGCCAAGTTCCTGCCTGCGAGACTAATTGGTGACTTTGGAAAAAAAATAACAAGGCATTTTTCCAAAATGGATGAGCATGTGGAGAATGGAAATGAATATAAAATGTCAGTTTGGCTGCTTTTGAAAAGATTCAGGAGAGCTTGCAAAGTTGAAGGTGGGTCGACTCTATCACCCACCACAGCCCCTCTTAATAGAGATAAGAGCCGCGGTCCTCAACATTTGGCTCTTGGGTGAGCAAGACCCACAGTCCTCTGGGAACTTGTTAGAAAGGGTAGATTCTTGACTCATCCCAGTTCATCCCGGCGAATCATGACTACAGCTTCCTGTATAATCATACTTGGCAAGCGTGAACACTGTAACTCATGATAATGGTTGGTCTCTGAAATTTATGACGTTGAGGAGGAGAAGCACGTTGCCTGAGAACGCTTGCAGCCTGCCATCATTGGTTTTGCCATTTGTAGATTTGCAAAACAAAGGCTTTATATCGGGATGTAATTACAGATCTTGTTCACAGATGAAGGTGGATACAAAGGCAGATGTCGGGAAATTAGGATAAAGAACAGTGATGGAAGTTCCAGGAGGAATTTTATCTCTAGTTGCAGTGTTTCCATCCTTTTTAAATTTTATAATCGCTTTTTGGGAGCATTTTTATTATTTTTATTATATTGAGGGTAGTGTTAATGTGAATATTTTCAGTATTCAAAGTTCTTATACATCCCTGACCACCCAAACGGCAAAATCCTTCACACTGTTCTTGTGTCACTTGATCCTCCACCTCGTTCCCAGCCCCCACCTTCCTTCCATCACTTGGTAACCTCCGTTATTTCTTTATTTTTCTATTTTTGGTCACACTTGGTGATGCACAGAGGTTACTCCTGGCTCTACAATCAGGAATTACTCCTGGCGATGCTCGGGGGACCATATGGGATGCTGGGAATCAAACCTGGGTCGGCTGCTTGCAAGGCAAACACCCTCCCTGCTGTGCTATGGCTCCAGCCCCACCTTCATTATTTCTTAAGCTGAGTGATGGATCTTTTGGTGTCATTATGATTCTTTCTAATTGTTTGTCTACAACCAACTGATTTTTAAAAGAGGCTTTCCTAAAAGTCGTCTTCAGGGCAGCTTCCATTTCCCCATCTTTGAACATCAAAACTCTCAACTGCTCGCGAAGCATGGCTTACCAGAGGCCTCACTGGGCAGTCACAGCCTTGCTCTGGGGGCCAGCTCAAGTTCTCCATGCACCAGACGGTAGTTTATCCTCCTTTCCCCCTCTGGTTTTATATTTGTAGACTCTCTATTTCTAAGTATTGTCTCACACATTTTATCCGGAAAATAGCTCTGTGAGTGCAGATATTATTATTCCTCACTTGACAGATAATGAAAAAATATTCAAGTGAGCTAACATGGAATAAAACATCAGGGGAGAGGAGTGCTTCCTCGTGGCCATCCTCCGAACCTGTCTGATTGAGGAGGAAGCCAAAGCCAGGTGGGCTGAAGGGAACTTGCTCAAATCTAGGGAGAGCAGCATCAGAAGTCGAAACAGCAGGTCTGCCTGGAGAGCTCGATTCCTGGCCTGAAGAACAAATTCTCTGCCCTCTCTAGAGGTGCGTGGGCTCTTGTGACTCATCCAAAAGCTGGTTGGGTTTGGAAATGGGGCCCTGCTGTCTTCTCCAGTGTTATCAGCACGATTCTTGTGTTTGGTTTTAATAGTCTGTGTAAGGCAGACTTCTTGATGGCAAGTCACAAAACTGGATGCTCCTGCATTGAAGCAGCCGAGAACATAATGAATGAGTCAGAGTCTCAGGGGGGCCTCAGGAGCAGAAGGAAGTCCTGCTTGGAAGAAGGACTTAATGGAGGACCAGGCGGGCAGTCAAGACAAGAGCAGACAAGACCACGTTCAGGCATGGTGAAGAACTAGACTTTTCTTGGGCGCCAAAGATAGTCATCCTGAATGATCCTACGGCTGCGGCTGCAGGTTGGGAGAGAGCATTGTCCTTCCTGGGCTGCCGTGTCCCTGTTATAAACTAGGGGGGCACAGAAAGGAGTGGATGGAAGCCGGGTATTCGGGCAGAGTGGCAGAAATGGAAACAGGAAGTTATATTCCTAACAGGCAGTCACACTAAACAAGGAAAGAAAGAAATAAATACATCTTTGCTGCCTGGCGTCCCCCAATGGGTAATTAAAATGATGCCACTGCTGTTTTTACTACATTCAAAAGTGTTTTAATTTGTATTTAGCCAGAGGCTTTCCAGCAGCAGGAACATTTTTACAAATCTAACAAATAATTATAAATAAATAAAGGCTCTACTTCTGCTATTTGGGGGAACGTTTCCTTCAGGTAACACATTTATAAATCCACCTGTTTGACAATATGGAGCTAAAATAACAGTAGAGCTTGAACTGGTTGCTTAAGTGACAGTTGAAATGGTGTATTTGTCAGCATAGAAATGAAAAACAATATCATGCAGGGAGGTAATCTAGTCCCAAAGGCACCATGGACTATAAATGCTAAATTACAATAGACCTGGAATGTAACCTTGCATAATTCTTGAATAAAGGGTATCAGAAGCAGAAAACCTAAGGTAGCAAAAATTCAGATTAAAGAAAGCCTATGCAATATATATTCAAAGTGACTTTAAGACTATTGATATGGTCTCTAGGTGCCTCGCCAGTGATTTTGGCAGATATTCTCCCTGAACAATACTGGATCACTGGATCACTGTCACTGTCATCCTGTTGCTCATCAATTTGCTCGAGCGGGCACCAGTAACGTCTCCATTGTGAGACTTGTTGTTACTCTTTTTGGCATATCGGATATGCCATGGGTAGCTTTCTAGGCTCTGCCGTGTGGGCAAGATACTCTCGGTAGCTTGCTGGGCTCTCCAAGAGGAGTGGAGGAATCAAACCCGGGTTGGCCATGTGCAAGGCAAACACCTTACCCGCTGTGCTATCGCTCCAGCCCCAATACTGGATATAACCACAATAATAATAGTGACGACAGTCATTGAAGGAGGGTTTGCTATGTGGCTGTGTGCTGATGTGCTCTTAGAGACCTGAGATTCTAAGAAAGTATGAGTCAAATTGAGTCATGATTATTCTTCAGCTCACGAACTGATTTCAAATGAAACAAGATTTTCTTTCTAAGCATAGTAATAGCTGTCCCCATTTGGGAGGGACTTGAGCCAGTGGATATATTTCCAGAATTGTGTGGAACCAAGAACGCGTAGAATGCTCTCCAGCTCAGTTATGTTCAGATGAAACATATATGGGAGTCTAGGTGTGAACATTTCTCCTTGCTCCTCTTTCCTCTCATTCTGAATGACCAAGACCCTAGGAGGCACATATCCTCCAGGCTTAGGATAAAACAGTTTCCAGTAAGGAAAAAAAAATTAAGTGATAAAATTTATAATAACCATCTTCCAGACATTTCTTAAGGCTCTCTTAAGAAATGATTGAATCCTCTTTTTTTTTCTCTTTTAAGAAAAGATGAGAGATGGGGAGAGGTCAGAAATATATCAAATCTGCTGAAGTTATAGAGAGAAAAAATGCCTTTCAGTAGGAAAGGCTCAAGGTTCACCTCTGTCCACCAGCACAGACAATTGTATGATACCAATAAGGGGATGATTTCTTCTAGGTGAGAAGTCATAGATATAGATATTCTCCATAAAAAATACACCAGGATTCCAATGCAATAGTAAATCTGGCTTCATAAAGAAGTCCTGTTGTTAATTAAATGCTTTGGGGAGGGGTAAAGGGGGTCACACATGACAGTGTGTGACCAGGATTTACTCCTGACTCTCTGCTCAGAGATGGCTCCTGGTGGGACATCGGAGACTATAGGGGGTGCTTGAACCTGCATCTGTCACGTGCAAGGCAAGCACCCTACACACCGCACTACCTCTCCAGTCCAAAATGCTTATTTTTGAACTTCAGTTCATGCATTCTAGGAAAAGAAGCAGCGGGGTGATTGAGAGCAAGGAAATAGAGTTGGCTTCCTGGTTTGGACTCTTAATGCTCTAGCTCCCGAGTGGGAGAAATGTGCCTTGGCTTCCCAGAGACCAAGTGGGAATGCTAACAAAGGAATTAGTTTGAATGACGTATTGTATGGACTCAGTGGCTATCAACCACTCTTCCCCTGGCCTACCTATATCAAGTCGGCTAAGAGCTGTCTAGATTTATTGGAAGTGTGTGGCAGGCTTCTTATGCAGTCTTCCTGGAAGCCCTTATCTGATCTGAATCATTCTCTTTATTGCTCTCCCTCACTTTCATTCAACATTTACTGTGTACCTGCCATTTGTCAGACATAGGTACCTGTTTTTAACAAAGGAAGAAGATAATAGTTTCAGCTCTCAAGGATCTCACAGTGTAAAGGCAGGAAGCCAATGAGTATATGATTGTGATTCTTGCTGGCAGTTCATTCTTTCATCTGTTTCCTGGTAAAAATTTCCTCAGCATGCCGTTGACTCCAGTCTTTGGAAAATAGCTTGCAGTTCTCAGTTGGTGGCTGGGGTCCGGGTCCCCTGTCTGCTCACGCCTCCTTCCTTAGAGCACTGTCTTTTCCTCGACCCTACCCCTTTTTTGTGCTTCCTACTACATTTGCCTCTCTTCAGCTCCCACCCACAGAGACAGGCATTAATCTGAAATCACTGGAAACATTCGAAAGAAGACAAGCGCTCAGCCTAGAAGATCTCCGGGACCCTTTGGGGGTCTTCATTAATCCCAGTGAAAAATGAAGGCTCCGTTGAGGAGTGGGAGATACCACCAGAGGATTCTCTCTGGTGATTTGCCTTCCCTGCCACTAGGTGTCACTGTCCTACATAAATATAATGGAACCAAACTGGCCTTGGTATTAGGAAATTTGGCCTTTGGTTATAAAGTGGTATGGCAGCTTTCGGCACCTCCAGGTTTTGAAGTTGTCAAGGCACCTCCACTGCCACCTAAAGACTGACTGCAAACGATATGGAAACCCGAAAAACAATCCATAAGATCAATGAAACAAAGAGCTGGTTCTTCGAGAAAATAAATAAGATTGATAAACCGCTAGCAAGACTCACAAAGAAAGAAAGAGAGAAAACCCTAATAAACCGAATCAGAAATGAAAAGGGGGACATCACAACAGAAACCAAGGAGATTCAAAGGATCATCAGAGACTACTTTGAAAGTCTGTATGCCACAAAACAAGAGAACCTAAAAGAAATGGATGAATTCCTTGACTCCTACAACCTCCCAAGACTGAGCCAAGAAGACGTGAAATACCTGAATAGGCCCATAAATATCAAGGAAATCGAAACGGTAATCAAAAGTCTCCCCAAAAACAAAAGCCCAGGTCCAGACGGATTCACTGGCGAATTCTTCCAAACATTCAAAGAAGACTTGTTGCCAGTTCTCCTTAAGCTTTTCCAGGAAATCGAAAAGACAGGAACCCTGCCGAACAGTTTCTATGAGGCACATATCTCCCTAATACCAAAAGCAAACAAAGACACCACTAACAAAGAAAATTATAGACCAATATCCTTGATGAATACCGATGCGAAGATTCTCAACAAAATACTAGCAAATAGAATCCAACAACTCATCAAAAAGATCATACACCATGACCAAGTGGGATTCATCCCAGGGATGCAAGGTTGGTTTAACATTCGGAAATCAATCAACATAATCCATCACATCAACAAAAGTAAAGATAAAAACCATATGATCATATCCATAGATGCAGAAAAAGCATTTGACAAGATCCAACACCCATTCATGATAAAAACTCTCACCAAAATGGGTTTTGGAGGAACTTTTCTCAAGATAGTCAAAGCCATCTACCATGAACCTATGGCGAGCATTATCATCAATGGAGAAAAACTAAGGGCTTTTCCTCTGAGATCGGGGACAAGACAAGGATGTCCACTCTCACCACTTCTCTTTAATATAGTACTGGAAGTATTAGCAATAGCCATCAGGCAAGAAAAAGATATTAAGGGGATTCAGATTGGAAAGGAAGAAATCAAGCTCTCACTATTCGCAGACGATATGATACTATACCTAGAGAAACCTAAAAGCTCTAGTAAGAAACTCTTAGAAACAATTGACCTATACAGTAAAGTCGCAGGCTATAAAATCAATACCCAAAAATCCATGGCCTTCCTATATGCAAACAATGAGACAGAGGAAAGGGACATGAAAAAAGCAATCCCATTCACAATTGTGCCCCAGAAAATCAAATACCTTGGAATCAGCTTAACTAAAGAAGTAAAGGACCTCTACAAAGAAAACTATAAAACGCTACTTCATGAAATAAAAGAGGACATGAGGAAATGGAAAAATATCCCCTGCTCATGGATAGGGAGAATAAACATTGTCAAAATGGCAATACTCCCCAAAGCATTATACAGATTTAACGCGATCCCTATGGGGATACCCATGGCATTCTTCAAAGAAGCGGAGCAAGCAATCCTGAAATTTATATGGAACAATAAACGCCCACGGATAGCTAAAACAATTCTTGGGAAAAAGATGATGGGAGGCATCACCCTTCCCAACCTTAAACTCTACTACAAAGCGGTAACAATTAAAACAGCATGGTACTGGAACAAAAGCAGAACTGCAGACCAATGGAACAGGGTGGAATATCCCCACACACAACCTCAAATGTATGATCATCTAATCTTTGATAAAGGTGCAAGAGATGTGAAGTGGAGCAAGGAAAGTCTCTTTAACAAATGGTGCTGGAACAACTGGACAACCACATGCAAAAAAATGGGCTTAGAACTCGATCTGTCACCATGCACAAAAGTCAGATCAAAATGGATTAAAGACCTCAACATCAGACCACAAACCATAAGGTACATTGAAGACAAGGTAGGCAAAACCCTGCAGGATATTGAAGATAAAGGTATCTTCAAAGATGACACGGAACTAAGCAATCTAGTAAAAACAGAGATCAACAAATGGGACTACATTAAACTAAAAAGCTTCTGCACCGCAAGAGATACAGTGACCAGAATACAAAGACTATCCACAGAATGGGAAAGGATATTTACACAATACCCATCAGATAAGGGGTTGATATCAAGGGTATATAAAGCACTGGTTGAACTCTACAAGAAGAAAACATCCAACCCCATCAAAAAATGGGGCGAAGAAATGAACAGAAACTTTACCAAGGAAGAGATACGAATGGCCAAAAGACACATGAAAAAGTGCTCTACATCACTAATCGTCAGAGAGATGCAGATCAAAACAACCATGAGATACCACCTCACACCACAGAGGCTAGCACACATCCAAAAGAACAAAAGCAACCGCTGTTGGAGAGGATGTGGGGAGAAAGGGACCCTTCTACACTGCTGGTGGGAATGCCGGCTAGTTCAGCCCTTTTGGAAAACAGTATGGACGACTCTCAAAAAACTTGAGGTTGAGCTCCCATTTGACCCAGCAATACCACTGCTGGGAATATATCCCAGAAAAGCCAAAAAGTATAGTCGAAGTGACATATGCACTTATATGTTCACCGCAGCACTGTTTACAATAGGCAGAATCTGGAAAAAACCCGAGTGCCCTAGAACAGATGACTGGTTGAAGAAACTCTGGTACATATATACAATGGAATACTATGCAGCTGTCAGAAAAAATGAGGTCATGACGTTTGCATATAAGTGGATCTACATGGAAAGTATCATGCTAAGTGAAATGAGTCAGAAAGAGAGAGACAGACATAGAAAGATTGCACTCATTTGTGGAATATAGAATAATAGACTATAAGACGAACACCCAAGAATAGTAGAAATAAGTACCAGGAGGTTGTCACCATGGCTTGGAGGCTGTTCTCTCATTCTGGGCAACTCAGAGAAGGGAACAGCAAGTAAAATGTGGTTGTTGGTCATGTGGGGGAAAGATGATGCGGGCCAAATATAGACTAGAGACTGAACGCAATGGCCACTCAACACCTTTATTGCAAACCACAACACCTAACCAGAGAGAGAGAACAAAAGGGAATTCCCTGCCATAGTGGCAGGGTGGGGTGGGGGGAGACGGGACTGGGAAGGGGGGGTGGGATGTTGGGTTTACTGGTGGTGGAGAATGGGCACTGGTGAAGGGATGGGTTATCAAACTTTGTAAGGGAGAAACATGAGCACAAAAATGTATAAATCTGTAACTGTACCCTCACGTTGACTCACTAATTAAAAATAAACTATTAATAAAAAACTTAAAAAAAAAAAAAAAAAAAAAAAAAAAAAAAAAAAAAAAAGACTGACTGCAGTACAGGAACTCACCCTGCACAGGACGCCTTGGAAATGCAAGCATCTGGCACGTGTAAATCCGATACTCTGTCTAGATCCTCTTTGGTATTGATCCTTTAAAAACAGATCTTTAAAGATTAACTTCTTGGAACAAAGATAATGTATTTATGGAATATATTATTTATGTATCTGCTTGGGAGTAAATACTGGCTGCAGCAAGAGGCCAGAGAGGAAACAGGGCAAATCTCACGGGCGGGGACTCTTTGCCCTTTCTCTGCCGATTTTTCTCTTTGAGATACAAAGGGAACCATAAACTCACTCTCAGATAAAAATGTGACATTTCCCATTTGACTTTACCTTATTTAAAAAGACATTTTCTAGCAGTTTCTAGCTTTAGGACTCCTAGAAGTGGTTTCTCAGCAGTCATGAAGGGTTAGCAGCAAAATACAGTCCCCTCCTCCCCAACCCGCCCATCTACACAGATGCACAGAATTATTGAATCAATGATCTAATGCAAATGAGACCTCTCCCTGAATTATTTACGCGCCCTGCCCTTTCCTGGTAAGAAGGTATTATGTTGTTGTGTTTTGTTTTTAAAATATGAAGTATCTTCAGCAAAGGTAGCGTTTCACTCTTCATATTTTTGTTCCAAGTGGACATTGTGTCTCTAAATGCCAACTCTGAGAGGCTTTAGGCAGGGTTGTATGCCCTTGTCACTCTCCTCTTGGATGGACACGAAATTTTCTTGGTAAGCATCCCGAAGCCAGTCAGCACTTTGGGCTATGTGTAGCGTCCAGCTTTGGCTCCGTGAACAAAGGCAGGGCTAGTTCTTTGTGAGCAAAGGTAAGCCCTGCTGCGCACTCGGAAGCAAGCACGGGCAAGGGAGAAACCAACTATGGACTGTTTTGCTGGTGAAACCCTTTGCATTAAGACAGGGGTTGACAAGAACAGTAGAGATAAGTACCAGGAGGATTACTCCACAGCTTAGAAGCCTGTCTCGCGTGCTGGGGGAAGAGGCAGGTCAGATAGAGAAGGGACTACCAAGTAAAGGGTGCTAGGAGGGCCCGTTCGGAATGGGAGATGTGGGCTGAAAGTAGACTATAGACTGAACATGATGGCCACTTAATACCTCTACTGCAAACCACAACAGCCAAAAGGAGAGAGAGAGAGCAAAAGGGAATACCCTGCCACAGAGGCGGGGTGAGGTGGAGGGGATGGGGTGGGGGTGGTGAGAGGGATGCTGGGACCATTGGTGGTAGAAAAATGGGCACTGGTGGAGGGATGGGTACTTGAGCATTGTATGATTAAAATGCAAGCACGAAAGTTTGTAAGTCTGTAACTGTACCTCATGGTGATTCACTAATAAAAAATTAAAAAAAAAAAAGACAGGGGTTGAGTCACACAGTTGCTG
Source organism: Sorex araneus (assembly GCF_027595985.1). Taxonomy (NCBI): domain Eukaryota; kingdom Metazoa; phylum Chordata; class Mammalia; order Eulipotyphla; family Soricidae; genus Sorex; species Sorex araneus. The sequence continues at coordinate 208,167,692 of NC_073305.1, read as the reverse complement.
TGTGTTGGTCAGGAAGACCAGAGGCTCCTTTGGTGGATCTGTTCCTGGATATATTCTGTCTTTTCACCCCAAGTGATGCCCTGAAGCTTGGTAGGGTGTGACAGAGACAGCTGAGACAGGAATTCTATCCAGGATTTCTTAAATCCCTTGCATATAAACATCCTAAAAGCAGTTTTCTTGTGAAATTCCTTGTTGTAAACAGTAGACAGAGAGCTTGGATGATTGCTGTAGAAACGAGACTAGATTAAGCCCCCTTTGAGCCATTGGGAGAAGCAATCTCCACATTCTAGAAGTTTCCTACATGGTATGGATGTGTGAAATGAGAATGGTATTTTGACTCTCCTACCAGAGAGGTATTTTTGATGGGCTGTATTAAATAACTTACTTTAGTTTTCTTCCAATATGAAGTAAATTGTTGGTCATCATGTAACTTCTAGCCCAGCTAGTGCCTCCATGTAAATAGTACTTAGATGCTCTCTCATTGTAATGATAAAGATAATGTAATGTCAGCTTCCTGGAATAGAAAAGTGATTTTTTCCATAAAGGGCATTTTTAAATGGGTCATTAACTCATTTTATGAGTACCTTAATGCGTTGAGCACTGCGAGGAAATAATGTATCAACCTACTGGGGCCAAAATTGATTCGGAAAAGAATTTCATCACCTACAGAATATCCTCTTATAAGGTATCGCACCTCCTAATGGCCTGGCTCAAATAAACAAAGCAGAGTTTACACTGATGCATCAGGTAACATGCGTGAACATATGGTGCTAAATCCAATCAGGATATCTGGGGTCAAGCAGGTTTTCCGCTCTAAGCATCTTAGATTTGCCCCCATTCAGTCCAGCATTTAATTCTTCTAACATTTATGCCCTCACATTTAATTAAAAGCAGGGATAAATTTGTGGCATACCGCGTCACTAGATTTGCCTTCACAAGTGGCTCTAAGAATGTCTTCTAGGCCATGTAGTTTCCAATGATGGTGGTGTCATTAGGACCTCCATCAGTGGGTGGCTTGGAGGAGGTGCATTCAATGGGGTTCTCCTGCTCTTATTGCTGAAGGAATAGTCTTACACCCAGAGCTGTAATGAAGAGGGTAGGATTATCCATAGATAAGAGTTCTAAACGCATTCTGATGGAGGCTTATAATCAGTACAAATTGTAACGGTCGTAGAAGGAGCTGTTCTGCAGATGGCTTTATTCTTGAGTACTCAGTGCCATCTGGCTCTTTGGGGCTGAGCCCAGCCCCACTACTATAAGAAACCATATTTGCGAGGTATTGGCACAAATAGGAAGTCAATGACTCCTTGACATTTTGGGCTCCTCATCGTATGTCAAGTCCAGCTGTACAGCACACCCTTTTGCAGTGGACAGGGAAGTGGCTCGAATGCTTGCCTTCTGCTGAAGCAAAGGTCAGCTCAAGGAGTCCCGGAGCTTTGGTCAAAGTCTGGGAATTAAACGTGGCCCTGTTAACCAGTTCTTTTAGACCGAAAAAAGTACTCGCAGCATTGATGTAGAAATATAACATCACGCTAATGCGTTTAGGCTCATGTTAAAATAAATATCAGTAATTGAGATACTGAAACAATGGCGGCTGTCTCTTTCTGTTCCTAAATGATTTTATAAAGATTTTTATTATTGCGTGTATCCCATTGTACTCTGACTTGTTCTTGTTCATTTCCCCATTTGGCTGTGATGCTTTTGAAGGCAGGAACTATCTTTTTCATCTCTCTCTCTGTTCCAGGAATCTAGGATCTAGATGAGCATATTTTAAATAATGAGTCAATTCATCGAATTAGGACTAGTAACCTTGGTATTGGTGCTATCAAAATCTCATGAATAGGAAGTTATTGAATTAGGAACCTATTATCAGAATCTTGGAAATCAGGATCTTTAGGGAAATCAAGACCTATTTTAAAATCTTGGAAATCAAGAGCTATTTTAAACCATGGGACTTAGAGCCTTTTAATGGGCCCCTCTCTGATTTTCCTGGAAGAATATGTGAGTGACTGCGGATGCTCACTGCTTAGCTGCTTTGCCATCTTGAACCATCTTGAACCATCTTGAACTTTGACTTCCAAAAGTCTTGACTTCTGCATCTATACAATGGATTCATGACAGTATCCACCACCTCTGAGATAGTGGATTTCAGGAACATAAGCATGTACAGAAGAAGAGCAAATAGAATCAATCTACTAAGAAACGTATCTAAAGAAGAAGCATGAGAGCATCTGCATTCCTCAGCCTAACTCCTCTCAATTTATCTCTAGAGGATAATTGTCTCAGAAAATGAATGTTTTTTTTTCCCTATTTATTGCTACAAATAAATGACTCCAACATCCATAGGATTGAGATAATACTTCTTATTACCATTCTGACCACAGTCCTGTGGGTTCATCTGGCTCAACTGGTCACCTCTCACCTGTGTTCCGAGTAGGCATACCTGGGATCCCCCTCTCAGCAGTAGGGATATCTGGCCAGTAGTAGGGAAGTCTCCTTGGAGCTTCCCCACGTGACCTTTCCTCATGGCTCAGGATTTTTATGATGGTTTCAGGTAAGTTGCCCTTGGACAGTTAAGCTAGTTTCAAAGGCTTAGCAGCTCAAGAATGAGCATTGCAAAAGCCCCCACGAAGTGGCCAAGCTTCTTACAATCCAGTGTTAGACCCTTAGCTCTTCTGCAGCGCGGTGGTCCGGCTCTCATGCTGCAGAGTGCACGCCCACCGCTGCCCTCGGTGAACAATCCGATATTTTGAGGCTGCAGATAGAGACAAAGACAGGAAGATCCCATTTCCAAAGCTTTTACTATAGTATACTATAGTAATTGTATTTGGTTATTAGATATTGCTGTTACTCTGCTACTGTGTCTAATTTAGAAACTAAACATTGTTGTAAGTATGTGCCCACATGTCCTCACTTAAATTGTCTAAATAGGTTTTTAAATTGCCATCATAAGCAAAAACATGTCTAATGAAGCAGTATTATAGGTTAATTAAAAAAAAAAACAAGGTTAGTTCATATATATATATATTGGAGCAATAGCACAGCGGGTAGGGCGTTTGCCTTGCGTAAGGCCGACTCAGGTTCAATTCCTTTGTCCCTCTCAGAGAGCCCGGCAAGCTACCAAGAGTATCTCACCTGCATGGCAGAGCCTGGCAAGCTACCCGTGGCATATTCGATATGCCCAAAACAGTAACAACAAGTCTCACAATGGAGACGTTACTGGTGCCTGCATGAGCAAATCGATGAGCAATGGGATGACAGTGATACAGTGATACGGTGATATATGGTGATATATTTGATATCTTTTGCCATAAAAGCATCACCGAATTTCTAAACAAAAGAACCCAAACAATTCTAATGAGTAAAAATCACTTGTACATATGAATTTATTCATCTTCCAATCTGCCTAGTCCAGTTTAGGTTCTTAGCTGCCAGAATCTATCCTAGTAGCTCAGGATCCTTGTTGAAATCCCACACCTGGAGGGAAAACCATTTCATCACAGAGCCTTTTCGCATGGGTTCAGATATCGATGGGGGTCTTGGAACATAACCTCTGTCCATAAGGAGGGGCTGCTGTATTCTGATGGCCCAAAACACCTCCCAGGGCCAGCCCATAGTTAGAGAGATGTGCATCTCACTGTGAAAACTCTGAGGCATAGTTCCCTAAGGAACAGGGAGTAGAGGAGAATGAGCTTTGGCAATGAGCTACCAGAGAAAGCCTCAGTTCCTATAAATAAACACGGGGGCAATGGGGAGGGGGTAATCTGCCTAATGTCCGTCTACACTTGAACAATAGAAATCAATTTCTATCTTTCCGTCACAGCTATTAATGAGTCCTATTAGCTTGAAGGCTACCGCTTGTGGCATAGCATGAAGATTCTCTGATTATCATGCAAGTCTTGGACCAGATTATCATTTGAAAAATCAGGATGTCTTGATGCAAAATGATCTGCTGTGACACTGCTTGAACTCGACTCCCCTAGGTGTAGAATGGCTCCTTCCCTCAAGCTGGCCAAGCCTCTCCCCACATCTGTACCCTGGATTCTTGAAGCAATATTTTGCTCCAGGTTCACCTCTATGTTCTTGTGCCTGATCTGGTTTGCAGATGAGTTGCAGGTCGTCATTCTCAGCTGCTGAGGAGGCCCCGTCCCCATCCTGCTCCATCGTTATCCTCGGTGGATGAATCCTTCTTAAGAACTTTGGTGTCCACACACCCTCAAATATATGATCATTTAATCTTTGATAAGAGAGCAAGAAATGTGAAGTGGAGCAAGGAAAGCCTCTTTTACAAATGGTACTGGCAAAACTGGACAGCTACATGCAAAAAAAAAAAAGGGCTCAGATCTCTACCGAACACCATGTACAAAAGTCAGTTCAAAATGGATTAAAGACCTCAACATCAGACCAGAATCCATAAGGTATATTGAAGACAAAGCTGGCAAAACCCTTCACGACATTGAAGCCAAAGATATCTTCAAAGATGACACACTTCTGGCTCTGCAATGGAAACAGAAATAAACAAATGGGACTATCTTAAACTAAGAAGCTTCTGCACCTCAAAAGAAGCAAGGACTAAAATACAAAGACAGTCTACAGAATCGGAAAGGATATTTACCCAGTACCCATCTGATAAGGGGCTGATATCAAAGATATACAATGCACTGATTGAACTCTACAAGAAGAAAACATCCAGTCTCATCAGAAAATGGGGCGATGAAATGAACAGAAACCTTCTCAAAGAAGAGGTCTGAATGGCCAAAAGGCAACATGAAAAAATGCTCTTCATCACTAATCATCAGGGAGATGCAGATCACAACAACAATGAGATACCACTCACATCACAAAGACTGGTACACATCCAAAAGAACAAAAGCAACCACTGTTCGTGGGATGTGGGGTAAAAAAGGACTCTCCTTCACTGCTGGTGGGAATGCCGACTGATTCAGCCCTTTTAAAAAACAGTATGGGCGACTTTAAAAAAATTAGAAATTGAGCTCTAATTTACCCAGCAATAATACTTCTAAGAATATATCCCGGATAAGCAAAAAAAGTATAGTTGAAATGACATCTGCACTTATATGTTCATTGCTGTACTGTTTACAGTAGCCAAAATCTGGAAAAAACTCGAGTATCCAAGAATAGATGACTGGTTAAAGAAACTTTAGTACATCTACACAATGGAATACTATGCAGCTGTTAGAAAAGATGAAGTCATGAAATTTGCATGTAAGTGGATCAACATGGAAAGTATCATGTTAAGTGAAATGAGTCAGAAAGAGAGGGATAGACAAAGAAAGATTGCACTCATCTGTAGAATATAAAGTAACAGAATAGGAGGCTAACACCCAAGAATAATAGAAATAAGAACAAGGAGGTTTGGTCCATGGCTTGGAAACTGGTCTCACATGCTGGAGGAAAAGACAGTTCAGATAGAGAAGGGGACACCAAGTAAAGGGTGTTTGGAGGACCCACTTTGGTTGGGAGATGCGTGCTGAATGTAGACTATAGATCAAACACAATGGCCACTTAATGCCTCTCTTGCAAACCACAGCCCCCAAAAGGAGAGAGAGAACAAAAAGGAATGCCCTGCCTCAGAGGCAGGGTGTGGGGGGGATGGGGTGAGAGTGGTGGGAGGGATATGGGGATCATTGGTGGTGGAGAACAGGCACTGTTGGAAGGATGGGTACTCAATCATTGTATGACTGAAATGCAAACACGAAAGTTTGTAAGCATGTAACCATACCCCACGACGATTCACCACTAAAAAAATTTTTTTAAATAAAAATAAATAAAAAATTTAAAAAATTTTAAAAAAAGCTTTGATGTCCATCCTTTAATACTTTCACATCTGCTCTTGAGAAGACACGAGTACAAGTTTGTTGATCCAAGTTGAAATCATTTACTCATGGGAAGTGGGTATTTATTCCCTTAGAAATTATTTTCTGAACGTTTGTGAGTCTTATATTTTAAGCAATTAATTTTATTCACTGATTTAATTTTGGGGCTCCCAGGCAGTTCTCAGGAAGCCTGGAGTCCCTCCCTTTGATTTTCAGCCAACCAGGCCAGCGAGTCAATGAAAGGTTCACAGGAGGCAGTGCTGCCCAGCCCATGGAATGCTGGGAATTATCGGGATCACCGGCCTATGCCCAGAGACCTGCATGCCCTGTAAAGTAACACGCAACCCGGAGATTCTTCTTGCAGCAATTTATTAAGAAACCTTCTCATGCAAACGTAAAAGAAGACGAACGAAGGATGGACGAAGGAAGAGGAACCAGGGGGGAACCCCTAGCTAGGCAGCTTCCCTCCTTATATACCTCTCGCTGTTTGTTTACGCCCAAGTATCTGCAGCTGATAGGCTAGTTACACCTTGTGGGCGTGACAGGACATCCTGTTTTCAAAGCACGGTGAAATTGACAAGAACAGGTGTTGTTTATGAAGCACGTCCTGTGGAGGCTCTCCACAGTTCCCCCTTTTTGTTTTAGAACATCAAGTCTGTGTAGCGACCTCGGCCCCCTTGGCCTTACCCGTCATTGGGAGCCCTCTCGCTTGTAGGTCCCTGTCTTAGGTTGGTCCAAGGGTCAGGTGGGGTATAGTGCACCCTTTCAAACTCCTCAACTACAGGAGGTCCCCTGCAGTTAAGGGCTCTCAGCTGCATAATACCTAATGCTACGTCCAGCTAGACCTGATTGTTCTAAGCGAGATTATTGTTTCCAAGTTGCAAGCCAAAGCTGCGGGGATTGCTGTGCCTCCAGGGCCACGAATGCCTGTAAATATCATGCCTTTGTAAATAGTTGTTCTTACTTCATTTTGTATAGACACTAGGCAAAAAACCAAAGCAACGAGAAGCAACAAGGACAGTACTGCTCCCACCCCCGCCCACTCTTTGATAAATGGAGGGGACTTCTACTCTGGTCCTATCAAGATGGGTAAGGAAGGGGATAGGATAATCTATGCACAGGCGTTAAAGCAGGCCATGTTGTAGCAATGGCCCAGGAAGCTGCTTCTTCAGCTCATATCACAGGAATCAGGCTGAGCATGAGCACCAGTTTGCACATCTTGGTCTACTGGAGGTCTGAGATCCAAATCAGGTGGTTGAATTCTACCTCTGATGAGACGGAAAGGGATCCAAAGTTCCTTAGTGGGGTTATCACCTGTTGAAACAAAAGCATAGCCTTTTCCTCGAATGAGGAGTTTTCCTGCTACATTCAAGTGAGAAAATACCACCTTTTTGTATTTGATTTAGCATTCCATATGTCCACTGAAAATGCAGAGGTGGTGGGCTTAAGGCCGCAGTGTTCTATACTGAAAAGGAGTTGTAGTAACTGTATCGGGGCAGGAAATAGGCTGCGCTTCCTGCCGTCCCTGGCTGCAGCGATTATACTGATTGGAGCTCTGAAACTCCACACTGGGGAAAGGGGCTGAAACTGGGAACATCCCCTGATTTTGCGGGGCCTGGGGCTGGCCCCCTGGCAGATGTCCTGAGTTGAGGTCACCCACTACATCAAAATTAAAGTGACAATCTCTGGCCCAGTGATTTCCCCTCTTACACCGGGGACAGGGCCCCGGAGGTGTAAGTCTGGCTCTGCAGTCTCTGGCCCAGTGGTTTCCCTTCTTACACCTGGGACAGGGCCCAGGACGTGCTCTCGTAGCACGGCTTGGGGGCGCATAGCAATCTCTACGAAAGTGGCCTGGTTTTCCACAATTAAAACATCTTTTCTGAGCTTGTCTCTGTAAGGCATTGACCTGTACCTTATGTTTAGCAGAGCCAACATTCCTGCATGCTTCCAAATACCCGAATATGTCTTCCTTCTCCTTAATAGGGCGCAGAATGGCCTGGCAATCCTTATTAGCATTTTCAAAGGCCAATAGTTTAGTCAACAGCTCCTGAGTTGCCTTATCTTTAACCTGCATTTCAATGGCTTTCATCAACCTTCCTATGAAATCTACATAAGGTTCTGAGGCTCTCTGGAAAATCTTTGTAAAACTTCCCTTAAATTCTGCTTCTGCATCAACCTTCTCCCATGCACGCAGGGCTATTTCACGGACATGAGCAAGAACAGCATGAGGCAAGGTGACTTGCCTTTCTGGGTCGCGCCATTTCCCTTCACCAGTTAACATCTCACAAGTCAACTCAATACCTGAAAAGTTTTGTCCAGCATGGCCTAGGCCTTGAAGCTTTGCCTTGGCCTCATTATAGAGCCACATTCTCCATTCCAAGTACTGAGAACGGCTTAAGCATGTCTTAGCAACCATGTGAAAATCTTGAGATACCCAGTAGGCCTTTTTACTCCAGTATGCAAGATACTCCGTACAGTACGGAGATGTAGGCCCGTACGAGACACAGGCCTGTTTGAAACGACTGAGAGAATCCATCCTTAACCTGCGATGAGATGGATGCTGCTGCTTCTCTGCCTGGACAGGGCGATTGGGAGCATGTCCGAAGCGGTCTGGAGGCCGCTTGGCTGAGTCACTCTCGGACTCACAATCTGAGTAAGTGGCAGCAGACTCATAACCCACATCACTTCCATCTAATGCACTGGAAGTAGAGCTATATTCACCAGCCTCAGAAATAGTTTTACTATTAAAATCCTTTCGAGACTTAGGTGTGAGAGGAGCTGAGGCCATATTATTCCTAATGTTCTCCACATCAATTGCACTATTCAAAAATAGGAGAATAGAATTAACAATCTCCCATGTAGTCCAGAATTTCTGGGGGATCTTAGTCCCTTTCTTAGATGCCTTATAGACATTTTTCCTAACTTGTCTCCAAATCTTGCTTTCTAAAGTTCCTTCATCTGGGAACCATGGGTTAATCTCATAAACTACTTTAAGGCAGGACCGAAGTTAGTCTCTGGAAATGTAGAGTTCCGGGTTTCCTATTCTGCGGGAGAGAGACTGAATGAAATCCATAAATGACTTGCCCTGTTCAGTCCGGCTCGAGAAAATACGAAAGATCTTGGGAAGGCCCAGAATCTGTCCCATCTTAGTGGGGGATTGCTGCTAGGATTCTAAACCGCAGCACACACACAAAAATCCTGATCTCCCGCTCACCTTCTAGAGTGGGGCGCACCGAACGCTTATTCTTACCTTTAGTCGGTAATTCGTGCCCACCCAGGGACGCCAGCTGTAAAGTAACACGCAACCCGGAGATTCTTCTTGCAGCAATTTATTAAGAAACCTTCTCATGCAAACGTAAAAGAAGACGAACGGAGGATGGACGAAGGAAGAGGAACCAGGGGGAAACCCCTAGCTAGGCAGCTTCCCTCCTTATATACCTCTCGCTGTTTGTTTACGCCCAAGTATCTGCAGCTGATAGGCTAGTTACACCTTGTGGGCGTGACAGGACATCCTGTTTTCTTACACCTTGTGGGCGTGACAGGACATCCTGTTTTCAAAGCACGGTGAAATTGACAAGAACAGGTGTTGTTTATGAAGCACGTCCTGTGGAGGCTCTCCACAATGCCCTACCCACTATGCTATCGCTCCAGTCATATGTATATGTGTATATACATATATATATATATTTTTTCTTGGTACATAGAGATATTCTCTTTTTTTTTAATTAGGGGTCTTTTTTTTTTTTTTGGTTTTTGGGTCACACCCAGCGATGCACAGGGGTTACTCCTGGCTCATACAGTCAGGAATTACTCCTGGTGGTGCTCAGGGGACCATATGGGATGCTGGGATTAGAACCCGGGTCGGCCACATGCAAGGCAAACGCCCTACCCGCTGTGTTATCGCCCCAATCCCATTTAGGGGTCTTTTCTACAGTTTAGTAGTTGTGGTCTAAAAGTTTGGTGCTAAGGCCATCAGTGCAGTGCTCAGGACTCCCAAAGCTACCTGATATATCGTGTTTGGGGTTCCATGGAATGTCAGGGGTCAAATTTAGGACCTGACCCATGCCAGGAATGGCCTCTGTGCCCTTGAACACTCCCCACTCGAGTTCTCTCCTCAGCAAACTTTTCTTCTTTCCAATTGCTTTCCTGGATTCTCAATCCACCACTTATTTAATGCTATCTGTATGTGGTATTGCTGCTTTTTATTTTAATATACATTGGTAATCCTTCTCTGGACACACACATACACACACACACTTTTTTTTTCCTTTTCTGCAAGCAAGATAGTCTGAGAAGTGGAAATGCTGGGTCAAAGGAAAGGCTATTTAAAATTTTGACAAAATGAGACGAGAAATTTGACTTTCAAAATGACTGTTCCAAGGATAAGCCTGTGATAATGATAGTGATAGAGATTTTCTTCATGCCAGCAGCTCTGCATGCAAGAGCTCTGGTTTTACTTTTACCCGTCTGAAGACTGAAAAATACCATTTCACTGATTATTATGTCCTTTCTTACAAGTGTATTCGCTTTTTACATTAAGTTGTTATTGAGGTATCATTACTTTACATGAATGTAAATGTTCGTTTTAGAGGCACAATTTTAACTTACCACACCCAGCACTGAAGTTCTGTGTTCCTCCACCCACTGTCCACGGAAATCTTTCAGCCCACCATACACCCCACATTCTCACCTCTGGTCCTGCCGATGCCAATTGTGTGACAGAGTCTAAGAGTTGTTCCATTAGGCTTTGTTGGATTTGCTGATTTGTACACCACCTACAAGTGAGATCACACAATTTTTGTCTTTCCCCCTCTGGACTTCCTTTCCTTGGCATTCCCTCTTAACCCCTCCACTAGGGCCACTTATATTGTAGCAAATGACAAGATTTTATATTTTCTCATAGTGGAATAATATCCCACTGTGTTTATGGATCACTATTTTTTATCTTGCCCGCACGCCTGGCTGTTTTCCCCAGGTCCCCTCCGAGGGGATGGGCTCCAGCTTCCCTCCCCACCCCGAGCAGAGCTCCCGGCGGCCGAAGACCACCGCAACCTAGCTACAGCCATGCTGGAGGCCCCTCTCCACACGTTCGGACAGGCCGCATGCATGAACGTACCGGCAGAGGAACCCAGGTGTGTGTAATCTCATCAACGGCCAACATCCAGAGAGAGACTTAAAAGCAAGCTCCCAGAAGCGATATCTTTAGGCTACTTCTCCCTCTAGGAGAAACTGGCAATCTTCTGAGAGTTTCCTGCCCCCATGGGACAGCCTTGCAAGCTTCCCATGGTGTATTCATATGCAAAATCCAGTAACAAGCTGGATCTCATTACCCTGACCCTGAAGAGCCCCCAGTGCAACATCCTTAGGAGGGCCGAGTCAAGATAGACTTCTAAGATTTCAGGGAGAGAACGAAATGAGATGTTATTGAGCCCGCCTGAGAAATCGGTGATTAACGGGATTTCTTGATTCGTGATTTTTTATCTGTTCATCTGTTGTGGATATTTAGGTTGTTTCCATTTCTTGTGAACATAGCCCTCATACATTTTAAAAAATTATCTTACAAATGCATTCTTAGAGTTTAATCCACAGTTGTTTATCTTTTCCTTGAAATTTTTGGCTCCGGCCCTTTTGCCCATTTTTTTTCCTGTTTGGGTTGTTCGTCTTTATTATAACCTGTTGTGCTCTGTTTATATCACTGAAAATATTTTCAGAAAACAGAGCACTAGGTTAACAATGATTTTAACCAATGAGGGTTTATTTTTCTTACACCATGAGAAGCCGACAGGTATGAAGCTATTGACACTTGTGCTGTGTTGCTTATCTTGCCAGCACTGGGGTCTCTAAGTCTCTTGGCTTTTCCTCATCAACACAAAATAACGCTGTTGGCATCTGGCCTTGTTGTCAGAAAGTGATATCTTTCTCAAAACCCGGAAAGGAGTTTGTTCTATTGGGAGTAAAGGCATGTAGCAGTGGAGCACTGTCGTCCCATTGTTCATCAATGTGCTGGAGCGGGCACCAGTAACGTCTCCATTGTGAGACATGTTGCTACTGTTTTTGGCATATTGAATATGTCACGGGGAGCTTGCCAGGCTCTGCCATTTGGATCGGGTTATTCTTGGTAGCTTGCCAGGCTTTCTGAGAGGGACAGAAAAATTGAACCCGGGTTGGTCACCTGCAAGGCAAATGCCCTACCCACTGTAAAGGCATAGTAAAATGAAATTTACAAAGAGTTTCAGGTTAATTAGCCAATAGAATGTTCTTCTTTGGTACTAACACCTTTTTAATTGCGGATAAGGTTATACTTCCCCCCCTTATCATCATTATCTTAAATAAATTTATAATACCTTTCAGCTAGCTCACATGAATTTACACTTTATTATAATTTCACTTTTAGTCTTTATATTATGTAAGCATTTTTCTGGTTTTTTATTTTGTAATGTAGTAACATTCTTACTTTTGTTTCTTTTAAAATCAACCAGGGATTTAATTTTATTGGTGGTCTAATGTGGGACAGTATCCTCACAACCCCTTGAAGAATGAAGTGTTAAGACAATGATTGTTGGAGGGATCTACCGGGTTGGGAGATGTGTGCTGAAAGTAGATAAAGGACCAAACATGATAACCTCTCAGTCTCTGTATTGCAAACCATAATGCCCCAGAGTAGAGAGTATGGGGGAAATTGTCTGCCATGGAGGCACGGGGAAGATTGGTTGGGGGTGGAAGCTGGGGACATTGGTGGTGGGGAATGTGCACTGGTGGAGGGATGGGTGTTTGATCATTGTGTGATTGTAACTCAACCACGAAAGCTTGTAACTGTATCTCATCATGATTCAATTTTAAAAAAAGAAAAAGAAAAGAAAAATGGTTAGTGTTAGGTTTTGTTTTGAGTTTAAATCTGGCTGTGCTCAGGGATTACTCCTGCTTCTGTGCTCAAGGATAAGATCACTCCTGGTAGTTCTTGTTGGGATGGGTGTGGAGGGAGATCATATTGGGTGCTGTGCATCAACCTGGGTGGTCTCTGTGGCAGGCAAGCACCTTACTTGCTGCACAATCTTTCTGACTCGGTATTTAACCTCTTAACAATTTTCAGGTATACAACTTTAATATCGTTGATTGCAGTCACATTGTTGTACATTAGAACTCCAGAACTTAACCATCTTGCTGGATTGAAACTATGTACCACTGATTCATCATTCCCCTCCAAATGTCTCAAGTCTCTGCTTCTAGGAGTTCAACTGCTTCAGATTCTATATGTATGTAGGATCGTACAGTATTTCTCTTCCTCTGCCTGGCTTAATTTTCTCAGCTCAGTGACCTCTGTATTCATCAATGTTTATGAAAATGGCAATACCTTAAAACAATAATATCCACTGTCCTCACACACACACAGTTTATTCATTCATCTGTCGATGGAAATTTAATATGTTGTCCTATCTTGTCTGCAGGGAACAGTGCTGCAAGGAACATAGAAGTTCAGATTTACATCTTTAGGATACTCATTTCATTTGCTTTGGATATGTGTGCAGAAGTGAAACTCTGCATCTTATGGTAGTTCTATTTCTGATTTCTTGAGGAAACTCCATACATTTTTTTCCATAACATCCTTAGTAATTTAAATTCTCACAAACACATAACAGGGTTCTCTTTTCCCTGAGCCCCACCGACTTGTTATTTTTTTTCCTGCTTAGTAATTCTTCTACCAGCTATCTCATTTTGAGTGTTTTCATGGTGACAAGCAACTTTTCACCTCCCTGTTGGCCATTTATATCTTCCTTTGAGAAATGTATATTCCAGCCCTTTACCCATTTTTAATTGGGTCATGACTTTTTTGATTTATAGAAGTTCCTTATCTATTTTGGATGCCATTCCCTTTCGGATAGATGATTTTCCAATCATTTTCTCCACCAGTTTACATGTTGCTTTTTCTTTCTCTTGATTGTTTTCTTAGCTGTGCAGAGGTTTTTCTGTCTCTTTTGCTTTGTTGTCAACTGTGCTTGTGATGTCCTATGTGGAAACAATGGCCCAGGCCACTGTCAAGGCCATCATTCCCTTCCCAAGTCACCTGCATCCTTGCCGGAGGCTGTCATTTCTCTACTACATAGAACTCTCTCCCCTCTCATCGTTCCTATTCTGTATAATGAAAAAAAAAGAAAGACAAATTGCCCCTATTTTCCTAGGATTTATGGTTTCAAGTCTTACCTGTAGGTATGTATTCCATTTTGAGTATCTTTGTACGCAATGTCAGATCAGGGTCCAGTTTGGCCGTTTGCCTGTGGATGTTGAGAATTTCCTGCCCTGTTTACTGGATATGCTCATCATATCTTGAAGATAAGGAACAGTGAGTGTGTGATTTCTTTCTAGATTGTCTGTTCTTTTCTATTGACCCGTAGGTCATTTTTACGGGAATCATTGCTAGTTTGATAATTGTAGCTTTGTAATACTTTTTTTGAAATCAAAACTGGTGTGATACCTCTGGCTTTGTTTTCAGCTACTCAGGATCTTTTGGCTTTCTGTGAATGATTGCATTATACAGACCTATTTAGACAAAATGAGGATTTTAGCAACATTATTTCTTCTAATATGTAAATAGTGTATTTTTACATGTCATTTGATTTTTTTATCAGAGTTTTGTAGTTTTCATCCTAAAAAACTTTCACCTAATTGTATTCCTCTTTTGTTGCTGCTGTGAACAATATTGCTTTATTTTGTTTATAGCTCAATAATATATTTCAAGCGTTACTGCGATATAGTTGCCATAAAATTATGTATGCAGAAGACATAGAATGTGATTACTTGATGCACATATGTATTATGAAATATTTACTGCAGCAACTTAGTTTTCACTTCCATTATTATTTCTTTTTTCTTTTTTGGGTCATACCTGATGACGCACAGGGGTTACTCCTGGCTCATGCACTCAACTCAGGAATTTCTCCTGGTGGTGCTCAGGGGACCATATGGGATGCTGGGAATCGAACCCGGGTCAGCCACATGCAAGACAAATGCCCTAGCCACTGTGCTATTGCTCCAGCCCCTCCATTATTACTTTTGACGTTGTAATAAGAAGACTTGAGATTTGCTCTTGTCAATTTTCAGTTTATACAAGTGTAGTCACCATACTATACAATAAAATCTCAGAACTTAATTATCTCTCATAAATTGAATTGTGTATTCTTTGACAAATATATCCTCCCTTTCCCCACCTCTAAGTTCTAGCAACCAATCTAATCTTTATGAGTTTGACTTTTTAAAATTCTGTAATATAGTCTGGAATTAGAATGTCTGTTGATTCCACCTTTATTCTTTGTCACGTTTGCTTTGGCTATTCTGAGGATTTTGTCGTGCAAATGATTTTAGGATTGTTTTTTTTTTTTATTTCTGTGAAAAATATATTGGAGTTTTTTAAAGGATTATATTGGATCTGTAGATAATATTTTTGACTGTCTGGGCATTTTAACAGTATTAAGTCAGCTTCACAAACATGAAATATGTTTTCCATTTATTTGTCTCTTTCATTAATGACATATTTTGAATGCATAGATATTTTAACTTCCTTAGTTAAATTCATTCCAGAGTATTTTATTGTTTCTTTTTTATGCTGTTGCAAGAAGGATTACTGTATTTTTATTTGAGATAGGTCATTGCTAGTAAATAGAAATGCAACTTATTTTTCTGTATTGATTTTTTAAAGCCTGTATCATTATAAATTTATTTATTAGCTCTAATAGTTTTTGATGCAGACAACCACAAGAACAGTCATCATGCAAAGCGAAGGATGAGTTAACTAACCTTTCTGCAGAGATACAGACACACATCCTAATCTGCCAACAGAAACTTTTTTATATTTTTTACTCTGTGTCTCTAGTTTTTCTTGCCCAGAACTGTCCTTGTTGAGCAGAATTGGGGAGAGTGGAGAGTGCCCCCCCTTGTTTTATTCCTGGTCTCAGTGGGAAACCTTCAAGCTTTCCTCACTAAATATGATGTTGACTTGTACTTTGTCATCTATGACTTCTATGATTATTAGTATTCCTCCTATACCCATTTTTTTGAGTCATCTTTGATGCAATTAGTTTTCATTTTTTCATTTTTTTTCCTTTTTGGCTCATACCCAGAGATGCTCAGGGGTTACTCCTGGCTCATGCACTCAGGAATTACTCCTGGCGGTGCTCGGGGGACCATATGGGATGCTGGGAATCAATCCCAGGTCGGCCTCATGCAAGGCAAACACCCTACCCGCTGTGCTATGGCTCAAGCCCCGATACAATTCAAGTTTTTTTTTTTTAGATGTTACATCTTTGTGGTCTTTTTTACTTTACATGTTATCAATTTCTGTTTTACATTTTGGTCAGAAAAAAATGCTAAGAATGATTTTGGTCTTCTTAAATTTCTCAAGAGTTGTTTATGATACAACACTTACTAATACTCTAAAAAATTTGCTGTGTACACTTGAGAAGTATTTGTAGTTTTCTTTGTTGGTGGAAGTTTCTTTCTAATTCAGATGTTTCCCTTTCTTCTATAGTGTTTCTTTGTTTTTTTTTCCCTTTGTTTGTTCATTTATTGATTCTTTTGGGAGGTATGAGTGAGTGTGTTTTATTGATGACTGGCTAGTGTAGTATTGTTTATCTGTTTGGATGTGTCAGTATTTGATTTATATATTTAAGTGTTCAGAATTGACTGTTTGTATATTCATATTTTATCTTTATGTCGAAATTTTTCACTTCATATAATGATAGTTTTTTAAATCACGAATACAGTTTTAGAATTATTTTTTTTATCTATAAAATAATCACATTTGGGGCTGGGGTGATAGCAGGTAGGGCATTTGCCTTGCACTTGGATGACCTGGGTTTGATTCCCAGCATCCCATACGGTCACGTGAGCACCGCCAGGAGTAATTCCTGAGTCCATAGCCAGGAGTAACCCCTGAGCATCGCCAGGTGTGACCCAAAAAGCGAAAAAAAATATCACATTTGCTTTAGTGTGTCATACTTTTACCCCTTCAGTTTCACCCTATTTGTTTCCTAGAGTGAATCTCTTACAGACAGATTTTTTAAATATCCATTCAGCCATTTTGTTCCTTTGGATTATGGAATTTAATCAATTTATATTTGAAGTAGTTGTTTGTAGGTGATCAATTACAATTCCTATTTGCTTTATGCTTTGCGATTATTTCATTCCATTCTTCCTCTTGTCTCCTTTTGTTTTTTTTAAAATTTTTTGTGTGTAGTGATTTATTCTTTTGTTTGTTTGTATAATAATCTATGTTCAGTTAACCACAATTGAATTCTAAGAACATATAAAGCTGCACTTTTAAACTCTCTCACATTTTGTGTTCTGTGTGTTAGAATGTCATAGTAACCCTTTTCATAGTTCGTCCTTTCTATTTTATATTAAGAATAAGTTATTCCAGTATACCAATAAGTTCTAAATAAATACCTCATTAACTTTTTGTTGTTTGTGTATACATTTTCCTTTTCTACAGTTTAGTTTGGGTCTTGTGCTTCCAGTTTTGGTGCCTCTGTGGTGTAGACACAATCATACACCCCCCTCTGATGTGCTAGGAGCCTTGGGTGCTGGCCCCTGTTACCTCACATCCATCTATTCATACTTGCCTCGCCAATTTCTTTCCTTCCCTGTCCCATTTTTGTAATTCCGGGTGAAGGGTAACCGAGATGCCTCCACTTTGATCATCAGTCATTGGACACCTAGGCGGATTCCATATCCTAGCCTGATGAGCTAAGCCTGCAGGGAATAATGGTGCAGCAGGCAGGCAGGCAGATAGGGAGGCTCCCACCTCAGCCCCGCTTCATGGAAATTAATTCCTGGAAGTAATAAAACCACCTAACCCTAAGGTTGTAGGGACAGGAACTAAGACTGGATAAGACCTTTACCTGGCTCCAGCACAGCCCAGAGAAGGCTGGACCCGCCCCCTCTGAGAACAGCTCCAGCAGGAACAAAGGCCAGGAAAGGACTATCAGAAAGACCATCAGGTATTCCCAACTCTACCCCCTTGGCAACCACGCTAGCAACAGACTCCACGTGGGTCAGCCTGGGAGAAACCCTAGAAAAGCCAACTGAAAGGAACAAAGCATGTGCACAAGCTGCCTGAGCCCAGGTGCTGCTTGTGCTCTTGTGTTGCTGCCAAGAGCATGTGGTGCCCGAGCACGTGTGTCATCTGCATCTCCCCTTGTGGGATGTGGACTTTCATACTTTCCCATCTAATGCTGGGATGAGTCCTGGGGCTCCCTATTCACTCTGGAGAAACCCACATTCTCTCTTGAGTCTCTCTCTCTCCCTCTCTCTCCCCCTCTCCCTCTCTCCCTCTCTCTTTTGCTCTCTCCCTCTCTCTCTTTCTCTCTCTCCCTCTCTCTCTTGCTCTCTCTCCCTCTCTCTCCCTCTCTCCCTCCCTCTCCCTTTCTCTCTTGCTCTCTCTCCCCCTCTCTCCCTCTCTCCCTCCCTCTCTCTTGCTCTCTCTCCCTCTCTCTTTTGCTCTCTCCCTCTCTCTCTCTTTCTCTCTCTCTCCCTCTCTCTCCCTCTCTCCCTCCCTCTCCCTCTCTCTCTCTTGCGCTCTCTCCCCCTCTCTCCCTCTCTCCCTCCCTCTCTCTTGCTCTCTCTTCCTCTCTCTCTCCCTCCCTCTCTTGCTCTCTCTCCCTCTCCCTCTCTCTCCCTCTCTCTCTCTCTCTCGCTCTCTCTCCCTCTTTCTCTCTCCCTCTCTCCTGCTCTCTCTCCCTCTCTCTCTCTTGCTCTCTCTCCCTCTCCCTCTCTCGCTCCCTCCCTCTCTCTCTTGCTCTCTCTCTCCCTCTCTCTCTCTCCCCCTTTCTCTTGCTTTCTCTCCCCCCCCCTTTCCGTCTTTCCATCCTCTTTCCCTGGAAACTTCCAAATACAATTTGTTATACTTCACTGCTTGTGTCCACTTGAAATTCCTTTCTGTGAGGGGAAGGCAGAGACCCCAAAGGCCCGAGTAAGGTCTAGAACTGACTTCTCTTTCCTGCAGGGAGCAAGCTCCAGCCCTAGATTGCCCCAGCCATCCCCCGGGCGGCAGAGATGGATGGACAGGTCACTGCAGATTCCTTTCTGCTGCCACCTCTCTCCTCTCATCTTCACTTACGTCACCGGGGGACCCACGCTGGGATCAGTGGATGCTTATGTCCTTGAATGAGGGTTTTTATACCCTGGAGGTAGATAACAAGAAATGAGAGTGCTGGGTCCACGGACAACTATATTCTTACTTTTCTGAGAAATATTGATCCTGTTTTCCAAAGAGGTGGAATCAGACATTCCCACCAGCAGTAGGTGACTATTGTATTCTCCACTGCATCCTGGCGGAGACTTATGTGCCATTCTCACTAGTGTGAGATGGTAACTACTTCTGGTCTGATTTTAAGGTCTTGATCCACTTTGTATTGACTTTTGTGTAAGGTGTGAACCCAGCTTCCTTTTTCATATGTTGTATCCCATTGGTCAGAGTCTATTCTTATTCCAGATTTTGAAGGACATAGTTTCTCATGTTTGCTTCTCCAGATATAATTTTACTAGCAGGTTACTGAGTTTCACTTGAACATCACATCAGGATACAAGAATTTCATTGAAATTCACTATTAATAAAATAAAAGATTGTTCTCTGAATTATTTTTAATGAACCTTAAGGAAATTGTGTAATTTTTCTTCCATCTTATATTATTTTTGCTAATGCATTTTATACTACATTGTATATCTTATTCATGATATGTGTAAGATATCATCATTAGGATTTTCATTGTAAATTCTTATGGGTGTTAGGAGACCTATTAATCTTTATTTGTGATTTGAACACCTTCATATTTTATTAAATAAATAAATTGATCTTAGTAGTTTTTTAGGTCAGAAGTTAAAATGCATAAATACAATAATAATTTTATCTTTCTATATTTAATTCTTAATGTAACTGAGAAGTACAAGTTGGCAATGATGCAACTTCTGGCAGATATCTCTCTGGACTTAGTTACTAAAATACTAAATTACAGAAACCCAAAACCGAGAGGCCGATAAGTGTGCTCACTCGACCTCATACCTCTTCATCCTCAGCAATGGAAAACAAATTATCTAATGCTTCCTTTGCAGCAGGTCAGACTTTAGGGGAGAGACTCTCCAAACAATAATAGTGAGTTTTGTTGAAATATTGAATGCAATCAAAGTGAAAGTAAAGTGAAATTTATTAGTTACACAGGCGGGGGGGGCTAAGGATGGGGGGGCTAGGAGCGTGGGGGGGTTAGGGGCGTGGGGGTGTGGGGTGGAGCTATAATGGGATTCTTGGTGGTGGAATATGTGCACTGGTGAAGGGATGGGTATTCGAGCATTGTATAACTGAGACTTAAACCTGAAAACTTTGTAACTTTCCACATGGTGACTCAATAAAAAAATTTAAAAAAAATTGGTGCACTGTCTAGAATGCCCTGAAATTTATATTTGAGTAATAACGGCAACAAATTATTTAAAATAAATTTAAATTATTTATTTAAAATTTGTTTAATTTTAATTAAATATTTTAATTTAAAAATAAATTATTTGTTTTTAATTTATATAAAATAAATTAATTATTTTATACAAGGGTATAAAACCATTCAAGGACATAAGCAACAAAATATTTATTTAGTTTTTACTAACTTGAATTAAATAATTCAAAATAATTATTGGAATTAATTTGAATTCCTATAATGTTTCACTCCTGTGATGTGTATTAAATATCTGCTGAACACTATTTATTAGATAATATCGTGTCTCCTTGTTTCTAACTTGCTCTGAATTTAAGAACTTCATTATATATTTATCAAAAATATTACCTCTGTGTTGAGGTGGTCTATATATAAGCTTTATCCTTTATATTATGACAGTGGTAAATCCTAGTGATGAACCATCCTGGTCTTCTGGAGAAACCCTTACTTAGCCTTACTTGCTGATGGGTGGACTATAGGTTGCTTGATTGACATTTCTGTGATAGCTTTTGGCATTCACCTTTGTGTCCTAGAATGTTTTTTTCTTATGCAAGTCTTTGTTTCTCTTGATATGCAGTTTAGCTTTGGTATCAGTGTTAAGTATGTCTTTGAGTATGATTTGGAAACTTTTCTTTCTTGGGGGGGGCAGGTGGGGAGGGTGGCAGGTGGGAAATTGGGGACATTGCTGGTGGGAAATGTACACTGGTGAGGGATGGGTGTTGGAACATTGTATGACTGAAACACAATCATGAACACACTTATAACTGTGTGTCTCACGGTGATTCACTTAAAAAAAAGATAGAAACGTTTTGACAAGAAAGTAAAATTTCAAAACCCACCAAAATTATGTTTCCCTTTAGTAAAAAAATATTAAAACAAAAATAAAATAGTCACAAACAAGTATAGGTTATCTATTGTGAGACTGGTAGGATTGCTCATCAATAAACTATCTGAATCAAGAGATTATTGAAGGAGCTTGGTACTTTGCTAATTTTACAATTTAGGATATTTTTCTTTGTCTTTTCTGAATCCTTTTTGAGTTTATTTTGGCAAGTAAAAAAAACTTATTAAATATATTTGATCTAGATTTTCATATATTGATATAAATTTTATGTAGTATAAAGCGTCCTCACGTTTGCAGTTCTGATTCCTTTATCATTCTTAAAAATTATTGTTTGTGCTCTGTTCCCTGATCAGAGCTGCTAGGAGCTTATTTTATTGCTGTTTTTACATAGCTAGCTTTTGGTTTTATTGCTGCAGTCTTCTATTTCTGTTTGTATTTTTATTTCATGTATTTCTGTTTTTATTTTTATTCATTCCTGCTTCACTCCTGTTGGTTGTTTTTTATTATTGTTTTTGTTTTTACTTTCCAGTTTTCTGAGTTGAATATTTAGCTCATTTATTTTCAATCTTCTTAGTTTTATAATACACAGACATTTAAAGTTATAAATTTTTCCCAGAGTGCTGCACGTTGTATAATTTAGAAATATAGAGTTTTAGTTGTTGTTCAATTCCAAACAGACTATATTTTCTATTTGACATCTCTATTTAATCCAAGAGTTATTTAGAAAAGAGTTTTAAATATAAAGGTGGAGTTTTTGTGATTTGTTTATTTACATCTGTTTTTGGGTCAATTATTAATAATTTGTAGTTTATCCCAGTAGAGCACCTTTTAAAACATTAGCTATTTTTAAATTGTAGATTGTGTTTATGGTTGAATAAAAGCGTTCAACATTTTATCAGTTTATTTTTAAAGGTTTTTTATCATATAGTAAATATTAAGTAACTGAAAAGCTGGATATTGTCATACATATAAGGTCACATATGCGCATCTACTTGTGTTTGTTGTCATCTGTGAAATCCTTTGGCCATAATCCCCTTAGAATTATGAATTGTTTCATATCTGCTCATTTTTAGGGTTTAATGTTGGGTGATTAAATTTTAAATTTAGTAACTTCTTAGTTGATCTTTTAAGAATGAAATATCCTCTTCTCTCCTTTATGACATCTGTAGCACTGTAGCACTGTCGTCCTACATCGATTCATTGATTTGCTCGAGCGGGCACCAGCAACGTCTTCATTGTGAGACTTGTTACTGTTTTTGGCATATTGAATATGCTATGGGCATTAACTTTTAGTTTTATCTGCTAGCGAAATCACTTACATCATTCCCTTCCCCACCAACACACACATTTGACAGACATTTTGCCCTTTCTTTTTATTTTAATCTTTCTGAGTTCCTTTGTTTCAGAAAAATATGTTGCAGTATGAATATAGATAGTATTTTAAATACTCAAGTCATTAGACATTTATGAATTCTCTATTAGCTGAAAAATCCACAGATCTTGACTGTCTTGACCTTATTTTTTTCTTTTTAATTTTTTTTATTTTTAAATGAATCACCGTGAGGTACAGTTACAGATTTACACACTTCCGTGCTTACATTTCAGTCATACAGTGACCGAGTACCCATCCCTCTACCAGTGCCCATTCTCCATGCGAGCTGGAAGTAGACTACAGACCGAACATGATGGCCACTCAATACCTAAATTACAAACCACAACACCCAAAAGGAGAGAGAGAGCAAAGGGAATGCCCTGCCACAGAGGCAGGGTGGGGTGGGGGTGGTGGTGTGGGGGTAATGGGAGGGATCCTGGAATCATTGGTGTCTTGACCATTTTTACTCCGTTATTTGGCTGGAGTGATAGCACAGTGGTTGGGTGTTCGCCTTTCATGCGGCAGACCTGTGTTCGATTCCTCTGCCCCCCTCAGAGAGCCCAGCAAGCTACCGAGAGTATCGAGCCCGCCCGCACGGCAGAGCCTGGCAAAGTACCCGTGCATATTGAATATGCCCAAAACAGTAACAATAAGTCTCTCAATGAAAGATGTTACTGGTGCCTGCTCGAGCAAATCGATGAGTAACGGGATGACAGTGACATTGACATTTGAGATTAAGTCCAAACACCATATCCCTATGTGAAACCTTTCAGAAATTCTGAGTCCTAAAAAAATTGGTGGGTTTTGCCTCTGTAGATCATTTTATTACTTCTAAACCCTAGTTCCTAGAACATTGTACAATAAGACTCTACCCAACTAACATTCTTCAGAATTCATGAAAAAGAAACCAAATTTCTCTTTCTTTGCTTCTTTATACACTTTGCCTTCAACACCTCCCTCCAAACAATTACTACTACTTTTCTTGTTTCTGAAGCTCTCTGAAGAGATCTTAGAGTCTCCTAAGTATTTAGATGTTATGTTTGCTGCATGCAGAAACATTTCCAAGAAGGATGTTTCCTATAAGGCAGGAAAGTACTGTCTCTGGGCCTTTCCACGCAAGAAGGTGTTTGTCATTGAAAACTCTGCACCAAGGAGAGAGAGCAGGGAATAGAGGCAGATGAGGATGACAAAGGAACACTTTTACAAGGCAGAGAAACAGTCTTTTCCTACAAAGGCAGACCCTGAGTCTATTGATTCTTTACAGAGTTGGGACTCAATTTGCACTATTGACACGACTAGGGCTTACGTCATCCTAGAGTTTGACGACTGGTAATTCTTGCACTCCTAAAAAAGTGGAGAAATGCCTCAAGAAAAAAATTGCCAAGAAAACTGAGACTTGATCAAGCATTCAGGCACAAATAGGTGAATGCAACATGCGGTCATTTTTGTCACTTTCCCACAAGTGCAACTGGTTCCATTGAGGGTTTGATATTTCGTGAGGAAGGTTTCCTATCACGTGCTTGCATTTCCACAGGGATGGCTGACAGCTTGGGTAAGATGCCCAGATGGTTTTAATATGTGTGTAGTATTTGCTCACGGGCACTAATTCCGTGGAAGAGGGCAAGTTGCACGTGTCATATGTATGCTCCCTCGTTTCCATGTCAGTGAACTTTTAGGCAGACGTGGTGTTGCAGTGTGAGCTGTTGGGTGAAAACGCCCCCATCTGCCCTTTATCACAGAGAACCCGTTTCCAATGTCTTCCTTGCAGACCCAGTGTTGCCCTTGCGTGACCTCTTCTTCCTTTCAAAATAACCCCATCGTGGTTCTCTTTTATGGTTTCTCATTTACTCATGAGACTGCCCTCCTCAGATTTCCTTGGCCCCACTACACATATGCAGACACATGTATTCTAGTGACCAGAGATCTCAGAAGTAGGTTACCAGAATACATTTTCCTCTGGTAGAAAGCTTTGGGCGTGGGAGGCAGGGGACGTGAATAGTCAGCTGTTGAGGCAGGAGAAACCTGGGTTGAGCAGGTGAATGAGAGAGTGGCAGGCAAGAGAGGAGGTCATGTTTGGAATAATCACTCTAGACTCAGGAAATGGCTAAGAATTTGTCACACATGAATGTGACTTCTGAAGGATGTCACTACCATTCAGTTTGATTTTGACAATAGGACCCCTTGATGTAAATATCTGTGAGCCTTTTAGAGAAGTGAGTAATGGGTATGGACAATGTCTGCTATGCCTTGTCTGTGCATTTTATATGTTTACTCATTAATCTTCAGTGTCAGTGGTATAAGCTTGGTTCTGTGTGGATTTATTATTATTTTGTGAGTTTATTATTATTTTATAATATATGTAATTTATTGTGTATTATATGAAATATTTATATATAGTATATTTAAAAAATATCACTGTGTCACTGTCATCCCATTGCTCATCGATTTGCTTGAGTGGGCACCAGTAATGTCTCTATTGTGAGACTTGCTACTGTTTTTGGCATATTGAATACACCACAGGTAGCTTGCCAAGCTCTCCGAGAGGGGCGGAGAGATCGAACCCCAGTTGGCCACGTGCAAGGCAAATATATAATAACTTATTGTTATTATTTTGGAACGAAACCTGGTGATGCTCATGGATTACTCTTCGCTCTGCACACAGTTCACACCTAGTTCTCTGGATATGTGATAGTAGGAATCATCACGTTTAGATCCGCTATGTTCAAGGCTTACCCTCGGTAGCACGATTTCCCTGACCCCCTTTGCGAGCTTAATTTTGCAAAGAGTGTGTGTGTTTGGAGATTGAGTTGTTCAAGTTTCTTTTATTTTTTTCTTGGCCAAGATGACTGGAAGATGGAATTGAGGAGATGTAGGAGAGTCTCTAGCCTTGCAGCCCATAACAGACATTGCGGGGGCAAGAATTCAACCACAGACCCCGGAGATGATGAAGACCAGGATGATAGTGGCAGCCATGATGAGGAAGAAGACAACCATCTGCATTTATACTGATCAGTTATTGGGGCCTCGGTGAATTTTGGTGAACTGCAACCTGAAATGGTTCAGATTTTATAGCGAGAGAACCTGGCATAGGCTTATATACCACGAATAAAAAATCGTATCTATTGCTTCAGACAGAAATCTCTTCACAGTATCAGGAACCAAGCCAAGAGGGTTTTGCTGAGCTAGGAGTAAGAGATTGTGCTAAGGATTTTGCCAAGCAAAGGAGCAGGAGAACGTGGTTGTGGGACAACCCTAAAGTAGTGATTCCAAAGATAACTAGTTTGTAGGAAGGAGTGACAGACAGTGACATTTGTCTGTAGCAACAGATACCCAGTCTGAAGTCTGTTAATTACATCAGAATAGTTTGGTCCCATGATTCCTTAAAAAAATAATGAAGAGCTATGGTTTTGTAGGATTGGTTAGAGCCATCAATTTGTGATATACACAATGAGTAAATGGTATTGCATGTTGGTCTCAATAGGAGAAAAACAATCAAATCAGGTGCTATCCAGGGAAAGCTGGGGATGTGTCAGAATCAGTTAGTTCTGCTTGGGGCTGATTTTATGAGGTAGAAACGATACAGGTTCTGATTTTATCTAAATATTTGGCTGACCCTTAGAAAACATCAGCCTTTCACCGTGTGAATCAAGTCTACAGGTGCGAAAGCACTCTAAATTGTAACTTCTTTTAATTTTACCACTTAACTGGAATAAAAATACCTATAGCAGGCAGTTCTATGAGTTTTAGCACGTGTGCAGGTTCATAGGAGCACCACAATTAAGAGCTAGAATGGCTCCAGTGTTACCCTAAACTCCCAGGGGTTGCTCCTCTGTCGTTATCCCTATCCCTAACAGTAATCTCCCGCTGGTCATTCTGGATGCTATTTTCTTTCTTTTTTTTTTTTTTGCTTTTTGGGTCACACCCGGCAATGCTCAGGGGTCATTCCTGGCTCTACACTCAGGAATGACCCCTGGCGGTGCTCAGGGGACCATATGGGACGCTGGGAATCGAACCCGGGTCGGCCGCGTGCAAGGCAAACGCCTTACCTGCTGTGCTATCGCTCCAGCCCCTCTGGGTGCTATTTTCCATCACAATCATTCAGTCTTTCTGAGAATGTCATGGAAGCGAAATCATATTTTTACTTAACACATATTTTGAGACTCCTCTAAGCCTTTGTGTGATTGGCAATTTCCTTTCTTCTTTTATTGATGATAGTGTTATGGATTGCATCCTCTAAAATAATTCTTGATAATTAATTCAGCACTGAATTAGAAAAATGATCATTATTTTTATATAATTTTTATAAGAATTATTAAAAATCATTCAGCACTGCTGCATTTCACCTTATTAAGGAATAGGACATTGCAGATGTAAATATAGATAAGAGGAAGTGATGCTAGAGTAGGGTGTGGCCTAAATCTTGTGGCTAGAGAGGGGCACCAATGACTACCAAGGACAGGCACGCAGGTGACAGCCATGGGAGATAGAGGCAGACATGGGAGAGACGCTCTCACAAGGATCTTCTGAGACCACCAGAAGCTAACACAAGGCGAAAAAATGATTCTCCCCTATTGACTGGTGAGGAAGAATGGTCTCGGTGACATCTTGATTTAGACGTCCAGCCTCCAGGACTGCGAGATGATAAATTTCTGTTGTTCTAAGGCTTCCCATTTCTAGTGCTTTGTCATAGACACCTAGGAAATAGTGTAAGTAGAAAATGTGGCTTTTAGAGCAGCTAAAATATATCAGCATTTTTACCAACTAGGGTTGTAAGTAACAGAAGATGAGCCTCAAAATCAAGGGTGCAAACAGACGGGAAAGATTGGGGGTAGCTCCTAGGATGAAATAGAACATTGAATAAAATGGTATCCAAAAGAATCGGAATCCGGCCAATTCTGGGACAGGGGTAGAGTATCTTCTTGGCACTGTGAAATAAACTCATCTCCAACTGCTTGAGAATCAAATCCATTTCTCTAATTACTGGTGAATTTGAACTTCTCTTCAAATATTTATTGACAATATATGTTTCTTCTTTTCTGAAATTTCTATGCCTTTTTTTCTCCATCAGAATGGTTCATCATTATTTTAAAACATTTTTTAGGGGGGCTGGAGTGACAGCACAGCGGGGAGGGCATTTGCCTTGCACTTGGCCAACCCGGGTTCGATTCCCAGCATCCCATATGGTCCCCTGAGCACTGCCAGGAGTAATTTCTGAGTGCAGAGCCAGGAGTAACCCCTGTGCATTGCCAGGTGTGACCCAAAAAGTAAAACCAAAAAAGAACAACAAAATTTTTTTTAAAATAAAAGCATTTATGAACCTCCCAATGGTAGGCCTCGAGGCCCTTTGTGATTCTTGGTCAACTAGGATGAAGGAGCAGTGCAAGGGCCTGAGGATACTATAGAGCTCAGTCCTCCCTGTGTTGTAGTTTGCCTGGGCCACCTCCGCAGAGCTTAGAGACCTCCAGGGCCACAGCTGGTGGTGCTGGGGATGGAACCTGTGCTATCCACATGTGATGTATGTTTTATTAACCCCTATATATTATCTTTCTGGTCCCTATCATTCTCCTCTTCCTCATCATTGTTTTATCCAGGTACCATGATTTACTTGTTCACTGTATCACTCACTGTCATCGATTTGCTCGAGCGGGCACGAGTAACGTCTCCATGGTGAGACTTGTTGTTACTGTTTTTGGCATATCAAATACGCCATGGGGAGCTTGCCAGGCTCTGCCATGTGTGAGTGAGATACTCTTGGTAGCTTGCTGGGCTCTCCCAGAGGGGCAGAGGAATTGAACCTGGGTCGGCTGCATGCAAGGCAAACACCCTACCCACTGTGCTGTCGCTCCAGCCTAGTTTTTTATCTGCTTGTAGGAGCACTTGATATTCCAGATTTTATCACATTGACTTCATATGTAGGGCAAGTAATCTCTGAGAATGTTATGTATACCAGGACCTGAGCAATAGTACAGCATATAGGGTACTCGTCTTGCTAGCAGCTGACCTGGGTTCAATCCCTGCTATCTGATAAGGTCCCTGAAGTCCCACCAGGAGTGATTCTTGAGTGCAAAGCCAAAAAGTAAGCCCTGAACACTACCAGGTGTGTTCCCCATCCTCCACCAAAAAAAGGGGGGGAAAAAGAATGTTATGTACGGAAACCTCAATCTTGTACCTTTTTTCAGTCTTCTGTTAAGCAATTTTTAACTTAGTCACAAGATCAGATTAATCCATTGTTTTCATTTATCGAGTCTTTTGCTGTTTAATATCCTGCCATCCCAATGTTATCAAACTATCATTTCATATTGTCTTCTTATCTAATTTTGATGGTTAGCTTTTGAATTTATCTGCGATTTAATTTAGTGTTTCAGTGTGAAGGATGCACCTCATTTAACATTTCCTGTATGTAAACTGAGTTGTACCAATCCCAGGTTTTGAAGTAGAAATCAGATCTGGTTTTCAGTGCTGCTACCTCCGTGGTCTTTATTCAAGTCAGGATTCTATTTCTGGATTCTCTTCTTCCTGCTAATCTATTTCTCTGTTCTTACATCAACAGCACACTTGTTAAATTATTTAGCTTTCTACATTTTTTGATAACAGAGCATGTGTCTTTCTGTCTTTTTTCTAACATTTTATCGTTCTTTGTACATATTTACTTTAAAAATATCCTGCCAATTTTGAATAAAAATAGGTATGAAAATTTTATGAAGCCCTGAGTTTATAGATAACTTTTATGATGAAGCTTTTAAAATATTTCCTTATCAAGGTATTCAGATCTTCTTTAAGAGACTCCCATAGAGGTACAGGATTTGCTTTGTATTCATCTTGCCTTTTTTTGTTGTTCTGTATGCCATTGTGTCATAAAGGTGTGGAATTATGTGCTGCACTTTTTACTTAATGACGTGACATATTATGGTATGCTTGTAGGATATGGCATAATGATGTGTTCAGTATATCTTGTCACACATGTGATCTCATTATTCCCCATATTCCTGCTGCCTGATGATGTCATACCCTTTATAAAACCGTAGCTCTTTGGAACCGGTAGTGTTTTCTCTGGAGCAGCCCCATCTGTCTGCTTGCTGTGTTCCTGAATAGCGTCACTTCCCTCTGTCTTGGATTTAATCTCACCCTGTTTGGTTCATCATGGTCCCTATGTGTATGGAACCCACCGTTTCTATTGCCAGTCAGAGGCCATATAAAATTATTGACCTGGAAACGAAATTAAAAGTGACTAAGAACTAGGAAAGTGAAAAGTCAGTGATGGTTATTGCTTGCCAGTGAAGCATATCCCATTCTATCCTTCCTTGCGGTCTTAAAAAACAAAAAAGGTGATGGAAGCTGCTTCGTGGACAGCAACAAGACTTACAGAAACTTGAGGACAATATATCACAGACTGAGAAATTCCAAATGCCCTCGACTGAAGACCAGAAGCAGAGTGCTTTCCAAATGTTGAAAGGAAAGTCTGCCCTCAATTATGATGGTCAATTTACTGTTAGCTCTGGGCAGTTGAAAAGATTCGAAGGTCATTATTCATCAGTTAATGTGAAAGTGAGGGATGTGTCAGTGAGTGGATATAAAGGCAGATCTTTAAAAAATCAGCTGTTCTGGATAAGCTGATTATGGAGGAAAATTACTTGCTCGAGCAAATCTTGTACAGGACAAAACTCTCCCATTCTGGAAGCAGATACGTGAAAGACCTTGCATCCCTAAGGATTCAATGCCAGTTTTCAAGATCTCTCAGGACAAGATCAGTCTTGTTTAGGGGGAAATGTTGCTGCCAGTAGCTAAAACTTTTTGATCTGGCACAGTGAGAACTCCAAGGCCCCTGAAGCGTGCCTATTTGTTCCCACTGCTGTTGTATGACAGGAGCAATGAGAAACTTTGGCCTACCCAGTCTCTCTCCTTAGCCTCCTAAGCTAAAATGTCTCCTTTTAAGTGCTATGCCAATGAAATGGAGTAGTACTAACTAGAGAAAAGCACAGTGAATCAAGGGGTGCAATTTTTAGGCTTGTTACTCAAGGAATGCGTGTGGCGTAGGCTGTTGTTGCAACAGAGAAAGACACTGAGAAGAGACTGATGCAGTTCTAGAAAAATGTCAACATCTGTGACTGTGGCATGAATCTTGCTCATAAGGCTAGAGAGATATGGGACTGGGGTCAAGGAACATGCTTTGAATGTCACCAGCTCTGGTTTAATCATTGGCATTACAGAGTTCCCCAAACATTGTCAGGTGTGGCCCTTAAGAATCCCTGAGCATGCAGGTAATCCCTATGAATGTAGGGGCCAAATAGTACTACATCCGCAGTGCATTCAACTATGAACCTGGCTGACTTGACACAAAGTACCCAGAGGGGACCCTGGGCCTCCTGGGCATCACTTGGTAATCCCCCACCATGTACAAAATCACTTTTCACTTGTCATCGCTTGTCATTTCATTGACCTTTGATTTGCTTGAGCGGGTGATGCCAGTAACATCTTCATTTGCCCCTGTTGCATGCTAGTGTAGCCCAGTGGCATCTGCTCGCTCCAGGAACAGGAAGAGCCTCAAACCATTTGTTCAGGGTTTTGACATAGAGTCTGATCATCTCATAGGTGGACAGCATGCATTCTTTTGATGTCCTGTGGAATCCAGTGAATAACAGCTTTAGTCCAGTGGTCATCTCTATATCACATTACATGTCCGGCCCATCTGATTTTCAATGCTTTGGCAAACGAGATAGCGTCCCTGATTCTTGATTGTCGACAGAGGTCGGAACTCCGGATTCCTTCTCTCACTTGAGTGAAATGTGATATTCCAAGCATAGCTCTTTCGATTCCTCTTTGGGATACCCGAATAGCATTCTTCTCCTGTTTTCGTAGGGCCCAGGTCTCTGAGGCATATGTTAGTGCAGGAAGAAAGGTGGAGTTGAAAACATGTGCCTGGACCCGGAGGTTCTTTGTCCTCTTAACATCGAAGTCAGCCAGCATTTGTGCCACTTGTCTAATGTTTGGTGTTATGAGAATGATGTCATCAGTGAAGCGGAGGTGGTGTAGTTGTCGACCATCTATCTTCCCATTTCTTCCCATTTCAGTCATCACATGACTTTCTCGAGAGTGGCACTGAAGAGTTTCGGTGAAATGGTATCACTCTGTCGAACCCCTCTTTATGTCAGTGATCATTTCCTTGTAGAATGATGAGATCTTGGTGGTGAATCCATAATACAGCTCATGGAGGATCCTGATGTACTGAGTTTGAATGCCCTGTTTGGCTAGGGCTTCGATGACCACTTCAGTCTCAACAGAATCGAAGGCTTCTTTAAATCAATGAATGTGAGACAGAGCGGCATCTTGAGCTCTTGCAAAACTTCAATGAGCTTGGGCGTACAAAATATAAATGCAAACAAAATCAGAACCTGCCTCAGGCTTCGTGTGATGTTGCTAAGATTGGATGAGTAGCACCCTAAAGAAGACTGTCATGAAAGATTTGTTTGTGACATCAGATGATTTGCCAGGGATGAGGAGGTTGAACAAATCAACAAAGCTATGGTTAAGCTGTGAAGCTGCTTTCATCTGGGGGTAGCTGAAGGTGCCACTGAAGAATTGCAAGAGGCTGAAGTGGACCAAGAACACATAACTGCAGAAGAGGCATGAAATCAAGAAAGTACCAGAGGCAAAGAGTGAAGAACCCAAAGAAAATTCACAAGGAAGGAGCTCACAGAAGCTCTCACCCATCTCAGTAAGCTTTTCAAAACATTCCAAAGCAGTGACCAGCAGCTCTATGAAAAAATCAGAAACAAACCAGCTAGGTGAACAAACTCTGAAAAGAGGGCCAGCTCCCCAGAAAACTCAGTAGTTCCTTTGGGACTTATTCCACAGAGAGTCCTGGCAGTACTAGATACTCCTTTCATGTTGTTGCTCCTTGTGCCACCACGGGACAAGACATGAAGGCAGAAGGTGGTGAGAACAGCTGTAGGTCTAGTTTAATGTTTGTATCTTAGTCTTGAACAACAACCAGAGGTTTAAAGTGTAAAATAGATTTCAAAACTCCGTAAAAGTTTATAGAATAAAGATATTTTGAAAAGAATGTTTTCAAATAGGGGCTGGAGCAATAGCACAGCGGGTAGGGCGTTTGCCTTGCACTCGGCCGACCCGGGTTCGATTCCCAGCATCCCATATGGTCCCTTGAGCACCGCCAGGGGTAATTCCTGAGTGAAGAGCCAGAAGTAACCCCTGTACATCACCAGGTGTGACCCAAAAAGCAAAAAAAAAAAAAAAGAATGTTTTCAAATAGCTGTCGGACATGTTCGTTTGAAAAAGGTGAACAAGCCTTGGAATGTTGATAAAGTACAAAAATATACAATCGGTTAAGTCAGATGAATTCATTAGGGAAGAAAGACTTTGCTTGATTATTGTTTTGGGGGCCATATCTGGGGATCACACGGCATGCAGTGGAAGAGGGTCGCGCTAGTTCTATTCCAGGGGGACTCTCACTGATTAACTCGGGAAGGTGCAGGGTTTCTAACCCACAAGCTCACACATACAAGAGACACAGTCTACCACCAAGCCCCACACATTGGCCTGGGTGTTAAAATGAAAAAGAAGCTGGTATTGCCTGTGTGGACCGTGATTATAAAGACAACTGTAACCTGGGGTTTTGTCATCCCTTTCACTCCGGTCCACTCTCACTGATACTTGAGGTAACTTCCAATCCTGAAGACTCCCCTAGAGCAAGTGCCCCATGCAGGTGACTGCTGCCGTTCACTCTGGGCCTAGATGCGCAGTTGCCATTGTGTCACAGTGGCCTGAGAGATTTGATGGGTAGCATGTGCGTGTAGGCTCGAGGCAGTTGGCCAAGCTGTATTGGCCAGTGTGTTGCAGGCACACACTACCGTCTGAGTCTGAGTGTATTCCATAATATTTATACAAGGACAGGATCACCCAAGGAAGCATTTTTCAGAAACTCTGTCATGAAATGACACCTGACATTTTGTGTTTCAATTTTCCTTTGTTAATGTTTTTTAATTTTTTATTTTTTTTGCACAGGACAAAAAACAACTTTTGTATATTTACTGAGTGGATTATAGTATTACTTTGAAAACACTTCTGGTTGATTTTTTTTCCACATAGTCATCTTAATAACTATTTCACCCTTTTCAATATTTAATCTACTTTAACTGATGTCATGCATTCATTCAAACTCTAGAATAACATTAGATGGCAAAGAAGGGAATCTTGTCTTTCCCTTACGTCATTAAGAATATTGTTAGGTTATCTTTTAGACATCTGGTATTCTTTTTTTTATCTACAGGCTTTTGTTTTCCAACAGTGTTCCTAAAAATAACAAGGGCTGAAGTCTATGAAGTGGGCTCTAGTATATAGATGAATAAGCAAATATATTTGTACTGAACCTGTCATATAGTAAATTGCATCAGTAGAATTTCTGCAAGTGATTCTTGTGAATTTTGTTGAAAGTCGTATATGAGAGAGTGGGTAATAGAACCTGAGGGAAGTAGACCGTTAGGAAAAATTGATGTTAAATGGCTATGGTTTGTTTAGTATTCATTCACCTATTGGCAGTAAGGGGTTCAAATTCCTCAGGTGTTTCTGTCTCCTCCAAGTATCTGTCTTGCAGCTCTCTCAGTTGGTTTCGGTGGTGCCGGAGCCTGATGCTGTGGTTGTTGGTGAAAAAGAAGATAAACTATAACCCCATTAAATCTCAATCTGTAGAGGAGCTGGAGTGATAGCACAGTGGGTAGGGCGTTTGCCTTGCACTCGGCTCACCCGGGTTCGATTCCCAGCATCCCATATGGTCCCCTGAGCACCGCCAGGAGTAATTCCTGAGTGCAGAGTCAGGAATAACCTCTGTGCATCCCCCGGTGTGACCCAAAAAGCAAAAAAAAAAAAAAAAAATCTCAATCTGTAGGATTTTATGTCCCTAAACTGCACCCTTCACAGCATATTGTAATGTCATCTTTTCCTTCAGGCAGGACTGGGAGGGTTGAGGGACCCAGGGTGAGATATTGACCTGTCCCAATGAGTGTACAGGACAGATTTGTCCAGCTTCTCCTGGCCAGCTGCCTTCTCTTGTGAAGAAATCTTTGGGCATCTTCTAAACTGTTCTCTCTCTCTGTCATCCTCCTCAGTGCCCTTAGGAATTTCTAGAGATAAAGTTCATGAAAGAATGGGACCCCACTGACATTTTCATTTTTTAAAGAAAAAAACTAACTGATTTTAGTCTGTTTTTTAATCAGTTTCTGGCACAGGGAGTTTTACTTTTTTTGTCGGGGGAGGGGTGGAGGGTCACGCCTGGTGATACTGAGACACTTTCTACCTTTTCCGATTTAGAACTTTAAAGCATGTCTTTAAGGACTGGCAGAATCATCAAAACCTGGGTCCCTTCCCCTCATCACCAGGTCCTCTCTGTACCAAGTACTCAGTCTCTTTCTTTCTGCTGCCTAGTTTGTGCTTATAAAATCATGAATGCATGTGTCTGCTTTCACACACAGGGGATTCTTTTGATGATCGGTAAAAGTCATAATTACATATATTTTCCTTATCGGCGTCTCGCCTTTTATTCACTATCAGTATGTTCTGCAAATTACTCCAAATCAGGTGATAAAAAACAGGCTTATTCTTCTTATGGACTCGACACCATTTTCCCTGGTAGGTCATTCACTTTTTACCCTGATTTTTTGTTTGTTTGTACAAATAATTCTGCATTAATAACCTTAACACGCATCCTGTGTACAGGTGCTTTTATGTCTGTCTAGTAGACTCCCAGGAGTGGGATTTCCAAGTTGATGGGTGTGTGTTTCTTAATTTTAATAGCTATTTCCAAATTGCTTTCACTGGTACCTCATTTTGAGTAGGTTTTTGACAGCATTTCCAATTTCTTCAATGGTTATTGGTCTACTCGAGTTTTCTACCTCTTCTTGAGTCAATTTCAGTAAATTATATTTTCCCAAGAAGTCATTCATTTTGCATGGATTTTCAAAATTGGTGGTATAAATTTTACATAGTGCTCTTATGGAATTTTTTTTAACTCTCTCTCATACCTGCAGATGTTTGAACATTGTGTCAGCATCTTCTCCCATTTTGTCTAGCATCCATGAGGCCAGCTTCATAAGCTGAGGATACTCAGGGGCCAGCAACTTTTTGCTCTTGTTGACTTTTGGTTCAGATGTCAGGTCATTTCTGGTGATTACTCCGCCCTCTTTCTCCCCTAGATCAGACACACTTGCTTAACTTTTGTGAACTCTTCCTTATATGTTTTTCTTTTGGCATTTTTGTTTTGGTTTGCGGGCCACTCCTGACTGTGCCCAGGCCTTACTCCTGGCTCTGCTCTCAGGGATCACTCCTGGCATGCTCAGGGCTGGAGTTGGGTGGCGGGAGATGGAGTATTGGGAGTCAAGCCCAGGACTGCTGTGTGCAAAGCAAGCACTTTACCCACTATACTGTTTCTTAGCCCCATATTTTGTTATTTCTTAGAATTTTGAGGGAGAAAGTGATTGTTCTGAAATTGCATATTTATTTAGTCTTCTCTCTGGTGCGGATTGTCCGTTTGAACAAAAGTGTGTTTACCAGGTCAAAAGGACTAGATAATCTTCCTGGCAAGTCTCTAAAGTGAGTTTGTGGTGAATAGAAGATAAATAAGGGTGTCCTGATTGCTTCACGTGTGTTCTTACTCCATCTGTCCTGCTGTAAGGTAAGTAGCTGGGTAATTACGGTCATTTTGTAGTTGATAAAATTTTACGTCTCTAAAATGTCTCAGTCCAGTAGGAAATTCAGCTGGTAGGTGAAGAGTCAGGAGTCCAACAGCTTCATACCCAGCTTTTCTCATTTCTTTACTGCCCTACCAAACCCATTCCTCTCTGTAGCCAATGCTGCTGGAAAAGGAATCAAAACATCCATTGGAATTGAATGTTATTTTGATTTCATCGAAAGGTGGTGTATGGTGTGTTTTCTTCTGGATAGTTCAGGTTTTATGTCACCTGGACACAAAGACTTTGCACACCAAGTTTTCCTCTGATGTGCCCTCATTTTTCCCAAGGTGCCCCGTGTTTGCAGTGGTTGGTGCTGCCAGGAGATCTTCAGAGAAGAGGATAATGTAGTAAATATGTATTTCCTTGCATACCAGACATTAGACATCAGAGGCCCATTGCCCTGGGTACTTTCTTTCTTCCTTTTCCCGTGGCTGCAAATGTCCCAGTGTCACTCTGTGACTTCTTTTTTTAGGACCCCAGGGGGATTGGATTAGGTCCTACCTGCTGGCCCCATGTCAACAGAATCATATCTTTAAAGGCTTTATATCTAAATTCAGTCATAGTCTGAGGGAGTTGGACTTTAGAACTTCAACTCTTAATTTAGAGGAACATGATTTAATTCTAACAGTGGCTGATGGTCCAAGACCCATTTTGCATGATCTGTTGGCACGAGCTTACAGGCACTTGCAATCCACAGATCTGTCTCCAGGACTGCCCTTGTGTTCAGAGAAATTAGTCTCTATATTAAAGTCAGCATTATGACTGAGGGGGGTTTTGTTCTTTCCCATTTATTCGTCCATGTCCTGTGGTCTTGTATAGAGACGTTAATGGGAAGCATACCCATTTCATTGACCGCTGCATTTTCTAATCCTCCTTGAGAGTATGTAGGGAATCCTTTCTCCTGGAAAGTATATCTGTTCATTCATAGGGAGGAGAGATGGGCTCAGTCTGTACCAGAGTCAGAGGAAATGCATCCAATCCAAGCTATATTTTCTTTGACAGAGTTAAAATAAGTTTTAAAAGATTCTATTCTGAAAATCCTGTCGACTATTGAGATGCATTTAGAAGATCAGGAAGGGGCTGGAGGGGACAAACTGCTTGCCTTGCACTCCAACCTGGATTTGATCCCCGGCACCCCGTATGGTCCCCCCGAGTCTGCCAGAAGTTATCCCTGAGCACAGAGACAGGAGTAAGTCCTGAACACCACTGGGTGTGGCCCGAAAAAACAAACAATATGACCAGTTAAACCCAAAAGCAAAAAAAAAAAATTAAAAAAAAACCCAAAAGCTTACACACACACACACACACACACACACACACACACACACACACACACACACACACACACCACATACACTGGGGTTATAGGATCCAGTTTTCAGTGCAATAGCCCTCTTTAGGAAATTCTGCAAAGACTGAATTCACACAGGATAATCACAGAGAGGGATGGGGAAGAGATAAAACTAACATCCCTCTTGTGTTGCTGCCTTGGCAGAGCTGGAAATGGAGAGATTAGATCAACCCTTAGATTCTAAACTCTCCACAAGAGCTGTCTCCTCTCTACAATGTCCCCTGTCTGACTCAAGGACCCACTGCTAATAAGATGTCCTTAATCTAGCCAAACACATTTTCACATTTCTACTGCAGTACAATCCTTCTGCTTCAGCCTTGTAAAACCCTGTCTTCATCTTTACTACAGAGTCATGCATATGTGTATGCATGTGTGCATGGAAAAGCATACACACAAATACACACACACACACACACACACACTAGCTTAATATATACAGGGTATGCACGATGGTGGATTTAATCCCAAAAGCACTCTGAGTGTCTCTCACTGACCACAGGGGCTGGTGCCAGTTAGGTAATCCATAAACAAAGGTTGAGTGCTGAAATTGTTCACGGTCAAGATTAAGAATACCAACCCTGTGGGATCCTGAATAAGTAAGAACATTGGGAAGAAATGATCGGAGAAGAGCTAAGTTGATCTTCACTTAGGTAATATGCAAGCAGCTTGCTGCATCTCACAGAGCCTGACACACGTAACAGGAGCTTAGGGGGTATTTGTTGAGTCTGTCTTTACTCAGCTCTAAAAATACACACTGAAATATAGGCAAGGCAGTGATTGATATATAGGGAGAATAGAGCCACAGGGAGGGAGGGAGACCGGCAGGTATGTATTTGCTGTGCATGCGTCTCCGCGTCTGTGTTCTTTGGAGACATCCAGAGAAGAAGGCAGTGGAAATGCTCTGATGGTCCCTATCAGATACCCGTGTATCCACCCGAAATCCATCCCCGCCTCCTTGTCTTGTTTCTCCTGCTGCTTCTGCCTCTGCTGCCTCCCACTTGAATGGAGATAGAGACGTGCACTGCCAAGATGGAAAAAGCCAGAACTCAACCACTTTCTCTGGAATCCTGTGAAAGGAATGGAACAGACTTCAAACTTTGGCGGCTGCCACGACTTCTATGCCAAAAAAGCTGCTTTTTTAAAAAATTGAAGATTCATTGGAAGATACTAAATCCGGACGGAACAGCAGGCACCCCAACCTGCTTCTCCCTCCTCCTCCTCCTCCTCCTCCCCCTTCCCTCCGTAGGAGTCCGAGCCCTGACAACAGATGTCCCTTCTACCAGCCCACGACAGACTCGCGGGACCACCGTGACACAGAGCAACAGCCTGCTAACTTCCAGGGTCAGCGGCAGAGAAAAAGAAATGCAGCCCCGTTTCAGTTGGAGGAGAAAACATTTCGCAAACAGAGACCATTTGGTGAGCCCTCCGATTGAAATGGTTCAGAATTCAGACAAACAGAAGCAGAATGCAGCATTGCATCCGGAGGCTAAACTCCGTGTGAGTAATTTCCTCCAGGAGCAAATGTAATTCTGACTGTCAACTGTTTAGGAAACAAGAGAAATCGAGATTGTCCTCGAGGACCCCCATCATTGCCCACCCCGCCCCCTGACATGTTCCCTGCAGGGGGGAAATCAGGGGGGGGGGGGCGCGGTGAGGGTTAATAAACATCTGCCTGGAAGAGAAAACCAAATGAAAGGTTCTCTGTGGAGGGAGGTTCAAGGGAGGATGCTCCTGGAGTTGCTTTGTGTCAGGCAGTTTCTAAGAATCTGTGTGTGTGTGTGTGTGTGTGTGTGAGAGAGAGAGAGAGAGAGAGAGAGAGAGAGAGAGAGGAAGAGAGAGAGAGGAAGAGAGAGGGAGTGTGACTGTGCATGCTATTTTATGTTTGAGGAGAGATAGAGACAGAAGTAATGCTTGTGTGTGTGAGAGAGAGAGACAGAGACAGAGACAGAGATGGGTGAGGGGGAGAGGGAGGGAGGGAGGGATAAAGTGTGACTGTGTGTTATTTTATATGTTTGAGGAGAGACAGACAGAAGTAATGTTTGTGTGTGTGTATGTGTGAGAGAAAGAGATGGAGCTGTGTGTGAGTGTTAGTAAGTATGTGTGTGTGAGACAGAAGTGATGTGTGAGTGTGTATATGAAAGAGACACAGAGATAGAAACTGTGTCAGTGTGTGTGTGAGCATGTGTGTAAGTGTGTATATCTGTGTCTGCACCTCTGTGCATGTATTACCTTTTCTATCATTCCTTGGGGACTTTTCCTTTTATTAACTCTTATTTAATGTAAGACGAATCGCAGTAATTACGAGCAGTTCCTGGGGTCCCAGGAAAGATCGCAGTGAAAGATGGTTTCTGAGGCCGCCATCTGCTCTGGGGGAGTGGAGGGGCTTGGAGCCTGGGCCCAGCCCCAGGACCCAGTGGAACTTGCACCCTAGGGAGAAACAGCACTGACAGATCACCCGGGACTGGGGTTGTCTTTGCTGTGAAGTACAAAAGAAGGGACAGACTGTGGCCCCTCCTTGTATGCCAGCGGACCCCTGGCCTCCGTGGCTGGAGGGGGTGAACAGGCACATCCCAGCAGTCCCAGGAGCCTTCATCCTCAGGTTACCACTTTGGGAGTAAGCTATAGGACTCCATTTTGACTTTTCTTTTTCTCCAATACAAAATAGGTGACAAAGAAGTCCTTAGAGCACTGAGGCAGGAGCTCCATTGCTTGTTCCAGGGTAGCTGTAGGGCTGGGACACCCGCCAGACACCCACAGGCCCAGCATCAGTAGAGCACGGGCAGCCGCACAGCCTCCTGTCAGCTCGCAGAGGCTGGTGGTGGTGTGATGAGGAAATGTGTGTTTGAGGCACCGTGGTTGATTCATGACGCTTTATTCTGCACAGGGAGACTAAGGCCCAGGACAATCTGGCTCTGGGAGTAGTTAACATTTGTTAGGTAGGTCTCAAAGTACCTCAACATAACATATCTCAAAGTAAGATAATAAGATATTATCTTAATGCACACACACACACACACACACACACACACACACACACACACACACCGCGATCTGAATTTTATTTATTTATTTATTTATTTTTGCTTTTTGGGTCACACCTGGCGATGCACAGAGTTTAGTCCTGGCTTTGCACTCAGGAATTACTCCTGGTGGTGCTCAGGGAACCCTGTGGGATGCTAGGAATCGAACCCGGGTCAGCCACATGCAAGGCAAATGCCCTACCCGCTGTACTATCGCTCCAGCCCCACGATCTGAATTTTACAGATGAACTCAAAGTAAGAGATGATTGGTAAGTTGGCCAAGGATACTCAGGGTATCATCCAGAGCTCTTTGGGTCTTCCTGGAGCATCATTCATTGTCCCCTTTTAGACATTAAGCCAGAGACGACCACTCATTTCAGAGCCTAAAAGATGAAGGGAAGTGAATGGACAGAGAGCAGTATATTTTCACAGTAAATCCACGGGTATCAGTTCCATTCTTCTGCGTGGCAGTTTGCTTCTTCTGTGAGCTGTGTGGTATTTCCAGAAACTGGCCACATCCTTCTCATTCCCGAGTCCTTTCTTTCCTTCCTCCCGCCACCTTTTGATTTCTCCCTCAGGTAGCTGGTTGTGGATACAACTGTGTACTAAATAGATCATTTCCCTTGCTGTCATGCAACTCGCATTCTGTCAGGGAGAGAGACGGGAAATACCCAGATAAAACATGTTGAAGAGAAATTGGGTTAGAAAGTGAAATTTAATAAAATGGTGAAGAGGTAGGGAGGGGCAGTCTGATGTTTCAGGATGGCCAGGGAGACCCTCTCTAAGCTGGTGGCATTTGTTAAGACAAGGGAGGGAGGCAAATGTTTGTCTTTGGAAACCGCTTAACAGAGGCAGCTAGTGGTAGGGCTGGGAAGTGGAAGAAGCATCAGAAGAAAGAAGCCAACCGTGATCAGAGTGAGCGGGGCCCAGGGTAGGCAGGTACACCAGGTGTGCCTTTACACCATGATGAGGACCATGGGTTTTGCTCTGGGTGAGATGGAAATTTTCTGGAAGATCTCAGGTGCTCTGTCTTTTGTCTGAGAAGGGCTTTAGTGACTGTCGAGGGTCTTGTGCAGAAGGAGGAAGACTGGGTAAGATGCTGCTGCTGTGATGCAGGTACAGACAGTGGCACCATGGAGATGGAGGACGTGGTCAGCCACCTGTTCTACTGAAGATCTAGGTGATCAGTTGTGGTGTGGCATAGAGTCCACAAGTAACTCCCCAGTCCACTCGCTCCTGGCCCAGAGAAAAGGGAGGCGGAAGCTCTGGCTGGTCAGAGGCTATTGCCTGTGGTAGCCTTCAACAGTGACTCGGGAAGGTAGGATTGACTGTCGTAGAGTATAGTGTGGATCCCCCAAGAAGCAGACGTGGATGCTGATAGATGAGACTTGTAAGAGGGGTAGGGAGGAATGTGGTGGCGAGGGTGATGGGGCAAAGTGATGGGGAAGGTGCATTCATCAGATGACATGGGAGTTACATACCGAGGTGAGGGCAGAACAGGAGGGTCGGCTTAGAATATTTTGCAGACACAGCTCTGAAAGGTTTACGGTCAGGGAAGAGCCCTCCAGCCAGAGGGCCTGATCCAGCAATGCTCTCTGCAGCTCCTTGCACTGTCCTAAGCACCGCTGTAGAGGAGAGGAAAGAGAAGTCCGTGTTGGTGCACAAAGGTCAGTGCCTCATATCAGGGCTGGTTTGGGTGCATGTGAGAACAGGATGACAGGTACAAGGAAAAAGGACCATCAAAAATGAAGGTTGAGCTTTATCTTGTGCTGGCAATGGTGAGAGTCAGGACTAGTTTGTCTGCATATTAATCTGATCTTGACAACAATCTACGAGACCGCACATGAGCATCACATCCAGCAGTTAGTATCAGGGTTGGGACACTGTGGCATAGAGACATTAAAACCAGTGACTTCTGAATTTGGCAAGTTTGGTCAGCAACTATACCACCTCTGCTTCACTGATGACATTGTTCTAATAACATAAAACATTAGTCAAGCAGCACGAAGGCTGGCCGACTTCGACCGACCGTGAGTGTGGAAAGGTTGGACTGCAGCTGAATCTCATGAAGCCAATGTTCATGAGAAACGAACTAGTTCCTGACATTCCATTTGCTCTCAATCGAACGAATATCTCCGAATGCAGTCGTTACATGTAACTGGGTCGAGAACTCAATATGACAAACGACTTGGCACCAGAACTGCTCAGGAGGAAGAGAGCAGTGTGGAACGCCTTCAAGAGCTTCGAAGAAGTTGTTAAGAGGACGAAGAACCTCCGGCTGTGGGCACATCTTTTCGACTCCACTGTTCTTCCTGCACTAACGTATGCCTCAGAGACATGGGCCCTACGCAAACAAGACGAGAACACTATTCAGGTCTCCCAAAGAGGAATCCAAAGAGCAGTGCTTGCAGTATCACATTTCACTCAAGTGAGAGAAGGAATCTGGAGTTCCAACCTCTGTCGACAGTAGAGGATCAGGGATACTGTTTCGTTTGCTAAAGTCATTGAAGATCAGATGGGCCAGACATGTAATGAGATTTGGAGATGACCACTGGACTAGAGCTGTTACCGACTGGATTCCATGGGATGTCGAAAGAACGCCTGGCTGCCTACCTACAAGATGGTCAGACTTCTTCGTCAAGACCCTGAATGAACAGTTTGAGGCACTTCGTGTTCCTGGAGTGAGCAGACACCATTGGGCTACACTAGCACGCGACAGGCACGAATGGAGATATTCCCGGTGCCCCGCTCGAGATGAGCAATGGGATGACAAGTGATACAAGAACTTCTGAATTCAGATGTGGCCTGTGGAATCCAGAGTCTTTCGTCTTAGGCACTTTGTTCAGAGCAAATATTGCTGGATTTCCTTCTTCCTGGGCTCTGCCTAGCAGTCTAGCGGGAGTTGTTTTGGCTGAAGGCCCAGGATCAAACTAGACAATTGTCATAATGCCATTTTCTGCTCAAAACTCCATTTCCTCCACCCCCAGAGGCTCACTAACTATGCTAGGGATAAAGCCCCTACTGTCCAGTCTTCCATTCTATTTGCAGGTCTTATACTGGGGTCCCATCAA
Organism: Sorex araneus; assembly: GCF_027595985.1. NCBI lineage: Eukaryota > Metazoa > Chordata > Mammalia > Eulipotyphla > Soricidae > Sorex > Sorex araneus. The sequence goes on along the minus strand of NC_073305.1, from coordinate 208,123,987 downwards.
TGTTTGTTGGATAAAGCACTTAAAAATTAAAAAGTGATTGAGTCTACATTGCCTGTAATCTGTCTCTCGGATTCCAGAGGGGTCAGCTCAACGTCTTGGACCTAGAAGCATATTTGCTTGAAAATACTATTCTCAATGTCTCAGTCTTAAGAACTGATCAAAAGGAAAGAGTGGCGTCCTCCACATCTGCCTGGTGGCCTAGTTGATCATGGGTTCTCACACTTACCTGTGTTCCAATGATTTCTTTTTCCAATAAAAGGAATTACTGCCTTTATTCCAGTAAATAAGCATACCCCTATCTAAAATTGGTCAATAGGATATTAACAAAATGAAAGAAATTAATGAAATTTCCAAATAATCATAACCAAAATGCCAGAAACACATGATGAAAGTCAGGATGAGAAAAAGAACTCTATAATATGGAAAGCTTACTAATGACAGGCCATTCAACAAGTGACATTGTGTCACTCATTATTGTTTCAGCAAATTTCAATGTCAGTAAAAAGCATATTTTAAATGATGGACTTTATAAATTTTTTCTGATGAGTTTTCACGACACCACACACTGTCCTAGACTTCCTGGCTCACAACAATCAGTACTTTATTGTGTCTTATGTTTCTGTGCAGAGAGGCTCTTGCACACACGCCTGGCTGTCTTCCCTGGGGCCCCTCGGAGGGGATGGGATCCAGCTTCCCTCCCCACCTCGAGCAGAGCTCCCGGCAGCTGAAGACCACTGCAACTTAGCTACAGCCATGCTGGAGGCCCCTCTCCAAACGTTTGGACAGGCTTCATGCATGAAGGTACCAGCAGAGGAACCCAGGTGTGTGTAATCTCATCAACGGCCAACATCCAGAGAGAGACTTAAAAGCAAGTTCTCAGAAGCGATATTATGTAGCCTACTTCTCCCTCTGGGAGAAACTGGCAAGCTTCTGAGCATTTCCTGCCCACATGTGGCAGCCTTGCAAGCTTCCCATGGTGTATTCATATGCAAAATCCAGTAACAAGCTGGATCTCATTCCCCTGACCCTGAAGAGCCCCCAGTGCAACATCCTTAGGAGGGCTGAGTCAAGATAGACTTCTAAGATCTCAGGGAAAGGATGAAATGAGATGTTACTGAGCCCGCCTGAGAAATCGGTGATTAACGGGATTTCGTGATTTGATTTGTGATGTTTCTGTGCAGGTGAGGTGGTTCTGGTTCTGGGCCAACTCCATGACTCTGTGGCCGACACTGGCTGGCTGGATGCATCTGGAGGGTCCAGTTCATGCGTGACAGTTGGCTCATTGCCGGCTGGGACAGTAGACCTGACCCAGCCACATGTCTCTCATTCTGTAGCAGGCTCTGAAACAGCGCTCGCTGATTTCCCAAGGGAGGAAGAGAGTAGCTTCCAGGTTGCAAGCCCAAGTCATCCTCTGCTCCTATCAGTATCTCACTTATTATTGTCCCATTGACAAAAGGGCCAGATCCCCAGTGCTGATGAGTGAGTTCCACCTCTGGTTGAGAGAACTTGTAGACGCACACGTTGTGCATCTTTATGTGTTGAAGGAATCTGTGGCCACTTTTGGTAATGTAGCATACCCTTCTGTCTGGGTTCAACTCCTTTGCCAGCATTACATCCCTCAAGTGGGCCCTGATTTTTCTTTTCCTCATGTCATCTCAGTTGGCATCTCTGACTTTGCCCCAAGTCTGTTGCTTCCATTCAGTTTTTAAATATGTGGACATTTGTCTGAATGGACTGGGTTTTGCCTCTTGGCTTTTATGAAATTCTGACTATCTCCATATAGACTATTGCTTTCGCCTTCAGTTTATCCTTCCTTCTTTCCCTCCTTCTCTCTTCCCTCTTTCCCTCCTCTCTTTCTCCCTGCCTCCCTCCCTTCCCTCCTTTCTTTCTACTTCCCTCCTTCCTTTCTCCCCCTTCCCTCCTTATTTCTTTCCTTCCTTTCTTCCCTTCTTACTTCCTGACCTCCCTCTGCCTTTCTCTCCTTCTCCCCTTCCCCCACTTTTTATTTACTCTGCCTTCCTGTGTCCATTTCATGCAGTTGAGTCCTCTGTAATGTTTGTGTAGCATCTCTCTCAGACCCATGTTTAACAGGGTAAATGGATGGTGTAATAGTAGCTCACGCCACATTTGAAGTAATACGGGAAAACTGAGATGGAGAAGCTAATTCTATTCTCGTCCTACACTCCCCCATTCGCTGCACTTTCCCCTTCTCAGCAGTTATCTGACATGTTTGGTTTTTTCCCCATCTTCCCTGCTGAACTAAAGTTTCTTTGCATAAAAAGATCATATTTGTCTGATTTGCTATTATATCTTGACCCCCCCCAGCACAGTGTCTACCTTCAGGACACATTTCATAAACATGTTGTATTAAGTTGAATCGAAAGCTACAGAAATGATATAACATTTGAACTGGAGTCCAAACAATAGCAAATGATATTTAATACACAGCAACTGTGTGAGTCGCTGGGGTTATTCTCACTTTATAAGTGAAGAAACAGGCCCAGGGTGGGGGTGGAGGGGAGTAACTGATTTGCTCTAGATCAGATAGATGGTAAAGGATTGGATCCAGGCTATGTGCATTCTGCTGACAAATTACCATCAAACACAGGGGAACAAAACCCTGAGAGTGAGAGATCTGCAGTCTCTTTTATTGATGACTCACCCCTGGTATTCACAATTCTGCCTTGCTCTTTACCTGTCCATCAATTCATCCATCCTTCTGGCCATCCATTGCTATCATCAGCCCAAACAGCCAAAAAATATTGAATAAACTCCTGACTTCCTTTTATTCATAGCTAGATCCCCAGTACTGAGAAATGCCTGGTATGTAGCTGATACTTGATAAGGACTTAGTAAATGAGTGTCCCAGGGAGTTGGAAGGCAGGGAGACCTTAAGGCATGGATTCTGGAGTCAGTTACATTTGGATTCATATCCTTGATCTACCATACAGGAGCTAGGCAACCTTCTGTAAGCTCTCCAGTCTGCCTCAACTATTCAAGTGCCCATGGGATTAATGAAAGTGCTTGCCTCATGGGACTGTTGACTCACTCAAACACCTAGTCCTATGCACACGCCTATCCACATTCTTGTAGAATAATGCTTGGCTTGTGTAGCCTCACTGTAGTGTCATTGGTTTGTTATTGTTAAATAAACAGCATAGAATGTTGATAAAAAAAAAAAAAAAAGACCAGGCCACTGGCGTCATTGAACTTACATCTAGAGAATTTAATTACCAGACAAACCAGATAAACCTAAGGAGAACTGCAGAAAAACAAATGTTCCCCTGAAGCTTCACTTTGATCTGAAATTGTTTTCTTGTTTATGTCATAGAACCTTAGACTCCTGGGTATCTAAAACCATCGCTACTCGCTACTCTTACTTTGGGGTAGAGAGCTTCCAATTGGGGAAGGAGGGAAAACTCCCCCTCTGGGGAACCTTGTTCATTCATGGTACCAACAGTGGTACCATATGGTTTTGTGTGCCCAGCTAGGCTGTGTCCACAGTGAGTATGTAGCCCTGTCTCTTTATTCCTCGATACAGACAGAAGCACCTTTGTCCCTGTGGGCTGAGTGGATTTCAAGCAATCCCTGGGTAGTGTGACAGTGGCTCAGTCTAGTTATGTGCATATTAAGTTGTGTCTGCAGGCTCCAACTCGATTTCCTATTCATAGGAGTAATCTGGAGCTCAGCGGTGGGAATTCCCAGCATTTTTAAGTCAATCTCTTTTGCAGTCCCAAAGGAGGGGGTGTCACAGCCGTGGAGGTGTTCCACACGCTCTCCGTGATGGTTACTGGCAGCTGTGTGATCTGTACACCCAGGCACTATGGGCTACGGGAGCCCAGGGCAGTAATTCTTACCTCTGACTCCCTGCTTCCCTGCAGATTGATGTATACGATAAAATGCCCAACAGCAGGCGCATTAGGACCCGAGGCCATAACTCAGGCAAGGCTAATGTTCCCTTTTCTCTTGCAAAGATTTCTGAAATACAGACTCAGGTAATCAAAGGCTTTTGGAATTCGACGGGATATAAAAAACCTCCACCGTGAAACCAAACTTAACTTGACCTAAAGTCTCTTCCAGCGTGATTGCAACCATTTCCTCACTCCTTCACCAACCGTACTAAATTTTCAACCCTTTCGAGAAAGCACCCTGCTTTGGGGCTTTCGTACCATCTGGTGGGTTCGTTTTGGATGTCGGATTAGCTCATGAAGAATTATAGAGACATAGGTGCCAGGAAGTCCAATTCACACTAGATCACGGAAAATGAAAATCATCCATTAATACCTAATGAAAGGTCCATATGTACGTCTGGCTCCAGGGGCTGTTTGATTCAGGATATGGAGTCTAACAGGAGCCGACCTTTGGCTGAACTTCCAAAACTCTCCATTCACAAGATCTGCTGTTTTCACGGGAGTTTTGAGATTCTCCCTGTAAGATGCAGATTCCATCAGATACAGACCTCATATTCTAGTAGTAGTATGTGGAGTGAAATCCAGACCACTTTCCTCTACCCCTACTGATATCCTCTCCTCTCCACCGACTCTAGATAAAATTATGGGATGCATGGACAAGCCGAAGTTCCTAGAGCTGTGGATGTGATCCTCCCGCCCAATCAACAATACTGAGAAGGGAGCAATGGTTTCCCAAGAGAAAATTTTATTTTCACTAGAAAGGAGATGGATCCTGGACGAGGGACAACTTTTTTTTTTAGATTTTCTGGCAAAAAAACACTTCTCAATGTCACAAATTATACTTCCCCATGATCTTTCTAGGCAGAGACTATTATGTAGCTGCTCTGCTTCCATAACTCCTCATGCAAATTGTTCATTCATGGCACCGACAGTGGTACCATATGGTTTTGCGTGCCCAGCTAGTCTGTGTACACAGTGACTGTGCAGCCCTCATCTCCTTATTCCTTGATATGGACAGAAGCCACTTTGTCCCTGTGGGCTGAACTTCCTTACATTGTATTTTGGTCGTTCTTCTACTGATCTCTTACCCCATCATGCTTTGAGATCTACCAAGGAAACCACCATACCTGATGCTTATTGGAACGGCCCAGCCTTGTACCAAGTTAAATGAAGGGACTAAATCTTACACTGATCTTTAATTTTACTCCACTAGTCCTTACTCTTATATTCTAAACCTTCTGCCTCATCATTCCTAGGATCAAGCCATCTCCTCCTTCCTCTTGCCTGAGATTATCCTATTTGGTGATTGCATTAGGTTGGAGAGGGTCCTCCAAAATTCTTGCCCCCAACCCCGAGTTTATAAATGAATCCTGTTTTGGGAACAGGGACTTTGAAAATAGTCAAGAGGGGGTCACACTGCATTGGGGTGGACTAGTCATTTTAAGAGATGCAGAGGAGACGGGAATGACTTGTGAGATGCAGGAATGACTTGTGAACATGTAGGCAGAGATTAGAATGATACAGCTGTAAGCCATGGGTCCTTAAGGGGTCTGAAACTGCCATAAAATACAAGAGTCAATTTTTCTCTAGAACCTTCAGTGGGAGCCTGTCTTCCATCAAGTACATCATATCTCAGTTCATGTAATGGTTTTGGAAAGCAAGAGACCCCAGTTCATAGCCAAGAGCTACCTCTCACAAGACGTGTTATTTAGCTTCTGCCGGTCTGTTTCTTCATCCTTGGTTGGGGATAGAGTTGTGAGCTGGATTCATTGCTGCATGTTCCATGTTCAGCCATTCAGCCCAAAAAACTGCTACTTTGATAGCTTCTTTAGAACTTGGAATAAGAGGCCATCGTGTTTGACTTAGTGATTCCTTCTCTTTCCCAGTTGCCTTCTCCCCCAGCTTATGTGGCAGGCTTCCAACCATGGAGCAATCCTTCTGGCCCTTGTCTCTCTATCATTGGGTGTCAGTCTCATATCATGATGTTTTGTATTCCACAAATGATTTCAGTCATTCTATGTCTCTCTCTCTCTCTCTTTCTCTCTCTCTCTTCCTCTCTCTTTCTGACTCACTTCACTTAGCATGATAAGCTCCATGGCTATCCACTTATAAGCAAATTTTATGACTTCATCTTTCCTAATTATCTGTAATCTGTATTGCAAACAATAGTACCCATAAGTAGAGAGAAAAAGACTAAGAGGGCAATTGTCTGCCATAGAGGCAAGGGGAGGGGTGGGACAGGGTTGTGCAAGGGGAAGGATACTGGGGACATTGGTGGTGGAAAGTGTATACTGGGGGAAGGATGGTTCTTTGATCATTGTATGACTGAAACTCAAACATGAAAGTTTTGTAACTGTAGTTCATGGTGATTCAATTTAAGGAAAAAAAAAAGATTTGTAATAGTGGAGCTTCACCCCAAATCTTTTTCTTTTCACCGTTCACTCAAACTTTCTTTAGTCACAAAGGCTGTGGCTTGAAGTCCTCCAGTATAGTATCATAAAAGGCAAAACAGAGGAGAAATATCACCTCCCTTGCTCTAGACATTTACTTCAAATGATACAACCCCACATGATTGGCCAGTCTTTGAGAGCCACCTTGCACTGTTGGATGGAGCTTTTTGGTGATAAAAATTGTCCAGGTGCACTCACACCTGCTTCCCCAGTAAGGGCTTGTCCAGATGGTTGTTAGGCCTCAAGGGCAGGACCTTGTGTTTATCTCTGTGACATTTCATGTTGTGTAATTCAACTTTGCACAGCAGCTGGTGGAAATCTTCTGGGATCCGGATTCCTTTACGGAGCATATTGCCTACAAGATGAAGTCCCAATTTAGTAACACAGATACATTTTTTTATCAGCCTTTAGTCATACCCTTGATAGAAACATTGAATACTGGTCAAAGGTCAGGATCACCCTTTTTCTTGGCTAATATATTAAAAATTACTCTGGAAGTATCTAGAGGCCTTGAGTCAGGCTCTGGAAGGCCTCCCATAAACTCCCAGCTACTCTCAGAGAGAAAGAAGGGTGTTTCTGTCTCACACAACAAAGCTGGGTTCCCCGGGGTTAGTTTCAGCAACAACTACACGAACAGAACTAATGAACTAATTTAATTCAGAAAGATCTTAGAAGTTCTTAGAGGATTAACCGATGTGTCTTTGGATGAGCAATGAACCCACACTTTAGGAGGATATTGGAAAATACATGAGCTGTAATTGCTCACCTTAATTAAGAACTTACTTTGGGGCAGACACAATGCACTGACTCACTTAATATCCTCAACAGAATCTTGAGGTGAATCCCATTTAGTCCACGAGGAAATCTAGTCTGTGGAAGGCTAAGGAAGTTGCCTAGGCAGAGAAGTGGCTCCGTGTTGGAGCATTAGAGCATGTGTGCGTGCGTGTGTGTGTGTGTGTGTGTGTGTGTGTGTGTGTACCTATCTGATCCCCAACAATGTCTGACTTTCCCCTGAAAACGGTCTCCAGCCCTGCCTTTGTGATTCCTGGCAGTAGCCAAATTTTCCAGCCTTGGATAACCATACAGAACAACAAGCTGAAGGAGAAGGATGGACGGGAGGGGGAACAAAGTAAATCACCCAAAGCAGGTACTACTCATTGGTAGGACGCTTTCTCAGTCTCATGCAAATTTTTTTCCAAGATTCTGGGATTACCAGGCTTCTCCCTGAGTGCCCCGGTGTGTCTTGGAGCAGGTGGCATTTGTGTGGTTGATCTATTAATGAAGCACGTGTCCTTTGGAGCTCCCGTGTTTCACTTGGTTGGGGGCCCTGACTCAGTGGAACCTCTCCTTTCTCTGCCACCTAGCATAGTACCGGGCGCCGGGCGGACGCTCAGTAAATGGCTGTTGGATGAACTCCAGGCTCCAGATGTACATGTGCCCTAACTCATTTTAGTAGAAGGAGAGCTTGATTTAGGGTCCTTTTATATTGACATGCAACCACCTCTGTGCAGTAGTTCTGAGTCCCAAACGGGAGCGCTTTCCTCCTGGAGCACTAGAATTAATTAAGGTCTGTGACACCCTTTAAAATCCCTTCCAATATATAACCATCCTCATCAGGCTAAGCACAGGCAGCATTATGGAGCCATTACTGGGCCTGATGCTAATGGGCATTTGTCAGCCTCCTCCCCCTCCGCAGTGGAGAGACCTGTAAGTCCCCCAGTAATTGCCAAATAACTCATGGAGTGCTTGGGTTGCTAAATTAATAGATGAAATAATAGAGTGAAAATAGGAACAGGCATGTGGAATGAATAGAGACGTCCCAACAGGGAGGTTTTTCCCTGCGTGTATGTCTTTTAAATAAAGGCTGGGACTCCAGTTAGGAAGGCGAGAATGGAGTTTTATAGACTGTGGGACAGCTCCGCGGTTTCCTGGGAGGATGTGATGGCTGTAGTCGATTGATCAATGACTCTGGTAGTTTCTTCCTGAAGTAGAGGGAAGCTAGTCTGAGTTGAAGGGGGAGAAAGTAGACAGACATGATGAAGTCCCCAAAGCATAGCACGTACCCCCAGACTGTACTTGAGACTGGTTCTAATTCAGTATCACTGTCACTGTTGTCACTGTCATCCCGTTGATCATCGATTTGCTCAAGCGAGCACCAGGAAAGTCTCCATTTGTCCCAGCCCTGAGATTTTTAGCAGCCTCTCTTTACTCATTCTTTCCAGCGGGGCCATATTGGAGGCTCTTTCAGGGTCAGGGGAATGAGACCCATCATTGTTACTGTATTTGGCATATCAAATACGCCATGGAGAGCTTGCCAGGCTCTGCCATGTGGGCAGGATGCTCTCGGTACCTTGCCAGGTGCTATTTCCCAGAGAGGGAGTCGCTGCCATTCATGCACGACCTCAGGGGAGGACCAGCAGCAATCAAGAGACAGAAGACAGGAGCCTCTCATTCAGTGTTTAATGTTTATTAGATATATAGATTTAGCATGGAACTTGTCCTTTAGAAAACTGGGTTTCTAGAAGCAAACAAAAAAAAAAGCCTTGGATGTACCAAATTAGCCACCAAAAAATGGCAGGTTGAGGATGGTAAGGTAGTTAGGAGTTTCGGAGATGTGCCCTACCTGAGTTTGACCCCAGCAGCACAGTGCCCCTAAGGAGCCCTCAGGCACCTAGGGTCTGGGTAATCCGCCCACCCCAAGGCCCCACTCCCACTGCATCCCCAAGTCCCAGCACTGGACTACTAGCCTGCCTGACCAACTGTCACTGGGAATGAACCCTAAATCCTCTCTGATCATTGCTTGGGGGACCCCTGAAAGCCAAACCAAAGTGAATGTGGGTGAGTGGCAGATTCTCAGGAGGGACTTGAACTTTGAGAGATGGACCGAGGTCAGTGTTTGTGTGCAGAGAGCAGTGGTGGACAGACAGGGCGGTGCTGGCGCTCAGCGTGGGCTGTCCTGGTAGGGTTTGCTGTGGATGGTGGAAGCCTCATGGTTGTGTAGGTCACCATCTGGCCTCCTTGGTGATGGTTCTGTGTCAGTGAGGGACTGGCCAGGTGATCCCCAGAGCACAGGCCCTCAGTGCAACAGGGAACTCGGAAGTCAAAGAGCTGAGAGATCTGTATTTCTTAAACACGGAGGATCCATCCTAGAGCTTCATACATACCAGGCAAATGTGAGTGGTGTTCCCCAGCCCACGATTTCGGTTTGAGTCTAAGCGCTGTCCCTTTGGAGAAGTAAGAGCTGGGGTGAAGAACGTCACCTTGTGATTTTGACTTTTCTCATTTGAAAAATGGCAGCAACGGAGCACATATTGAGGCTCTTTTTTTTTTCCACCACATATTCAGGCTTTTTTTTCCCCCACATCGAAACGATCATTTACTTTGTGGAAATATCATCTCTAGAATTCTGCATGGGATCAGTAAGTGATGGCACTGTCTGTTACTATTATAATGGGCGTTATAAAAATTCCGTGCGGTAAGAATAGAACTAAGGACCAGGGCCCACTGGTGAGATAGATGAGACCCACAGAGTCCTACTCAGACTTTCCGGGTGGCACAGATGGGGCAGAAAGAGTGCCCCGACTTGGGCCTAGAGTCAGAGAGAACCTCCTGCAGGAATGTCTGTTATTATTATCATTTATTTCCCTGGGGGCCTCCCAAGCATTATTCAGGGTGGTTCAGAGACCACTCCCAGCGATTATCAGCCACGCAGGCTGGCGGTTCAGTTCTAGGGCCAGAATATGCCAGGCTGTTTGGGCCCTGCTGTACCAGGTACTGTACTGCCAAGGCCACTTCGGGAGTGTAGGGTAATCTTTTTTAAAAATTTTATTATTTTTTTTTTATTGAATCACCCTGATATACAGTTACAAAGCTGATCATGGTCGAGTTTCAGTCTTGCAGTGTTCCAATGCCCATCCATCCACCAGTGTACATTTTCCACTACCAATGTTCCCACCTTCCCTCCTGCCACCCTCTTCCCAACCTGTCTCTATGGCAGGCACTTCTCTTCTTTCTCTCTCTGTCTCTGTCTTTGTGTCTCTCTCTGTCTCTGTCTCTCCCTCTCCCTCCCCCATCCCGCCACCCACCACTTCGGGCCATTATGGTTTTTGCAATACAGTTACTGAGAGGTTATCATGTTTGTTCTTTTTACCTGTTTCCAGCATGCAGCTCTTATCCAGAGTGACCATTTCCAACTCTCTTTGTCATGGTGGTCCTTCTCTATCGCAACTGCCCTCTCCCCCAGCCCTTGAGGCAGGATTCGAACCTGGGACCAATCCTCCTGGTATAGGGGAATCTTCAGCGCCATACTTGGGTGATGCTAGGAGGCCTCTAGGGCTCATCTAGGGCTACCCCTGGCTATGCTTGAGAGGCCATGTGGTTCTGATTCAGGCACAGCATGGCCTGTGCCCTCACCCCTGTACAATCTCCACAGTCCTCTTCTTCTTCTTTTTTTTTTTGGTCTCCCCCAAAATGCTCAGGAGCCCAAAGTTGATCTTCAGTCAACTGGGCCAAACAATTCAATGCTCAGAATGCTGCTTGGGTCCAATTTGTTCTCTCTCTCTCCTTTGGGCTGTTGTGATTTGCAGTAGGGGCACTGAGTGGCCATCATGTTCAGTCTCTAGTCTACTTTCAGCACACATCTCCCTCCCCGCGCAGGATCTCCAATCACATTTCACTTGGTGTTCCCTTCTCTGTCTGGGATGACTTTCCCCCAGCGTGAGAGGCCAGCCAGCTTCCAAGCTATGGAGCCACGGGTTGGTGCTTTTAGAAAGGTTTCTGGAGTGTGATGTTCAGGACACAAACGGACTGGGTTAGGGAGACCCAGGGGCTTAGTGCACCTGACTAGCTCTACACTGCTGAAATTGTGATCTTGAAATTGTGTTTCGATTCCAGGAGAGGAGGGTTTCAGAGGGAAGAGAGCAGAGCAGAGGGCTCTGTCAGCTTCCTGGTAGTAGTTTTCAGTAGTCTTTCCTCTAGACCATTGGTTTAATATGGTAGGTTGTCTTCCCAGCAACTCTCTTTTGATTGCAAGCATATAATGAAGGTGTGCTTTAGGATTGTCCCTGCGCCAGGGAGAATTCAAGCCGAGCCCTCTCATCCCCAGCAAAACATCCATTCCAAGCTGAGTCTGATTCATCTAGAGTTTTAGAGCCCCTATTCCACTCTTGAGGGCTTATGACTACTCTGGGCCATTGTAAAGGGGCTTTGTCCACATGGGGGTAATTCGGAGAGTGCTAAGCAAAGTCTTTGCTTTGCTGGCTGCAGTCTTTCCCAGTGCCCTGGAGAGGAACAGGGATCATGGGAAGGTAAAGTGCATACCCGAATGGTAGGATGCAGGCCTAGGTTTCTGCCTCTAGAGCCAGGACCTCCAAACTTTCCTCTCCTTAGCTAGGCCAGGCTGAAGATCCCAGCCCACTGATCTGACTCTTGGGGATGCTAGGGAACCCAGGAATCCTGTTCTCTTACCTGGTGTCAATTTGCATGACTGAGATTTGGGTCTTTGAAACTCAGCTCAGAAAGCCTTTGTGCTCAAGACTGTATTTCTTGCCTGGAGTTTCAAAGGCATGGTTTGTACCTCAAAGGCCAAACCCTGAGTCTTTTGCCTTTTGGATCTCTGCAAGGGGAAAAAACAAACCAACCCGTGTCTTCCTGAAGAGAGTGGGCATCAAATGTTCTAGTTATTGAAGGAATAACCGGGATACCCGGATTCCTCAGAGATGAAAGAACCAAGGAATTTTTGATCGGCTTTACTTTACAAGGACTGATCCCCAACGTATTTGAACAAGAAAGGAATTGACCTCCAATTCAAGTTTGCATCTGCCCAATATGACACACATGTGTCTTGTAGAGTTTTTCCAAGGAGAGTAGTGAAAGCAGGGTGAAGAGGAACCCGAGGGGACTGTATCCCAGGAAAGAAGCTGAATGTTGTAGCTTCAGTGTCCTCTGTTTACAGCTGGTAGAGGGCTGTGGAAATTCTGGTTATCATTTTACACTGAACTCAAAAGGAGTTGCATCGTTAGTGAATGGTATGCAGAGCCCCAACTCAAAGGTCTGTGAGAAATGAGTTAATGTGGTGAAGGGTCAGTATTGGGGATGGTCAGGAAAAAAGAGGGAAATTGAGATGTTTTGTTTTATTTTTTATGGTCATTGTTCATGTGGCTCCATTTATCAGGAGAACCTGCTCAGACCATGAAGGGCTGTTTTCTTTTATTATTCATGTTTCAGAGCTGAATACAATAGTATGATACAGAACTTCACCGAACACTGTGATGACCAGGTCAATACCTTTGGGTGCATTCAGGGAATCCTGTTTTCTTTTCTTTTCCTTTTTGAAATAGCATCTCCTTCTGAAGTTACATTTTCATTGATTCATATGTATTCCTTATCTCCTCATTTTACAAGCAGAATTTCTAGAGCATAGACTGTTGGGATGAGGTATTTTGTGATTCTGGGCCCTTGTTCATTCTGGGACTTTCGAACAAGTCTGCTCATAGACTCTTGCTCCCTGAATCTATTTGGATGCCTTTAGTTGGTTGAGATGGAGCAGTCAGATGGACGTGGAGGAGAAAATCCTCATCTTGCCTATCTCTAAGCCTTGTTTAAGACTAAAAACAAGATGGCTCAGCTGCTCACTGCTTTTTTAGCATTGATGTCAGAAGCAGCGTTGGAAGGCTTGGCTGGTGGATTTGGGTCTGCCTCCTTAAGTGAGGCCCAGAAAATGTCTTTGATGTTGACCTTCATTTGTTTATCAAAATGAGAAGAGCCTTTGTCTCCATCTGTGCCCTCGATCTGCCTTGACTTTAGGGAACCTAGCTTTTCAACTCAGAATTATGAAAAGAATCCTGGAATGTGAAGTTGGAGCTCTTTCACCCTAAGAGAGGGGCCGGAGATGGTTGAGATGATTTCCTGATTTCCTGAAGCATTTTCAAAGCTCAGGAAGACCACCTGGTCCAGCCAAGACCCCAGAGCCTGCTACTTCAGAGCATTTGGAAGTACTCTGGGCTCTTCTTCCCCAATCACATTTGAGTTGTCACAGAAGAAAAGATTTTAAAAGCTCATGGTCTCCAGCCCATTATTTAGAGCAGGCGCTTCCCCCCCCCCTTTTTTTGGGTTACAACAGCAATGCTCAGGGATACTCCTGGCTCTAGACTCAGGAATCACTCCTGGATGGTGCTTGGGGCCAGGTATATGGGATGCCTGGGATTGAACCTGGATCGGCTGCTTGCAAGGCAAACGCCTAACCTGCTGTACTATCACTCTGGTCCCAGAACAGACTCATTTCTGCTAAACTGGACTCCTTTATTTTGAGGCCCTTTCATAACATTTTGGTCCAGTTGCAACCTGAGTCTCATAAATGTATGTACATTTATACATTACATATATACACATGAATTAAAAATGGTATTAAATCTAAAGAATATATGTTTATACGGATTTATGATGACTATCAAACACCGAAAAATAATACATTTACACACAGGGTTATACGTGTGTCACGTATGTCTCTGGGAGCATATGGTACCTTTAGACTCTGCATTTGAGTTTTATATCACTGTTCCAATGGAAGAGAAAAATAAGTCATTGGCTTCCTTAGTCGAAGGGAATTAAAAACAATAAAATGAGAAGAGGATATACTAACACCTTTTTTTTCCTCTGGCGTTTTAAAAGGAGAGATTAACAGTGTTAACGTCACATGAATGGTAACGCTTCGGTTTTAATCGGGAAGAGGGGAGGGAAACGGGAAAGCATGCCTTCTGTACAGTGTATTTTAATATTGTCTACTTTCTCAATTACTTAAATGCCGCTGGCACGTGTCTGTAACGAGGGCGATGAGTCTCAGGCTGTGGGAAGCAAAGGCCCCGTCAGACTCCAGAGTCTCATCTTGGGACTATGAGACTGGCCTGGCCACATCATCCCACCAGCCCTCCTGGGATCGTTTTTTTCCTCTCTGGAAGCTCAGTCTTCTGACACAATCCCCTCTCCAAATTCTCGGTCCCGGAACCGAGGAGGTTGAGTGGGGTGAGAAGGAAGAAGTCTCGAGGAGCCTGAGAAGACAAGCTATTTTTGGCAGATGGAGCAGCGTTTTTGGAGGCAGAAGGAAGGAGGCTGCGTGCTTGGCCTATTTTAGGGAAATCACAAGTGGGTTTTCTGGGATGGGTGGCTCCATATAGAAGAAGGCTGGAGAGGAGGTGGAGGGAAGAGAGAGGGGTGGTAGGTGCGGCCCACCCCGGAAACCAGGCAGGCCCTGTTCCCAACTCTGCACTGCAGCCGGAACACCTTCATGGAGTTGCTGCTGCCCCAAGCCCTTTGCACCGGTATTTCCAGGTCAATCGTGTTTGGGTGGTAGCAAGCATTCCTTCTGGGAACAGTCTATATCTATTTTTTGCTGCATGAATCTATTGATACATTTTGGGGGTGGGTGGGAGGATGTGAGCACTTCTAGGATTTCTGTTTGGCTGCATGGGATACGCAGGCTGTGACATGAGAGGAATTTCCCAAGATCCTAAAAGGAGATTTGTAAGAAATTGGATAGTCCAAGACAAAGATGTGCAGGAAGGACTTTGCATTAGGGGCATTAAAAAAGGAAGCTGTTTGGTGAGAAATGGATGAAGTGTCTGTTCGCTAGGCAGAAGCAGACAGGAAGACCAGGATCTGGCATGTGTCACTTATGTGGGTTTGCATGAACACTACCAAGTCATCAGGGAGGTAAGAGAGGACAGGGAGAGTGACTACAAAGCTAGTGACTTTGCCATCACTGTGGGTACCTATAACCTATAGCCTACAACATATAACCTATAATGCTGGGGAATGGGGTAAGGCATATGCCTTAGAATAATTGCTCTGACAGACTGAGAAGATAGTATTTAATCTGCCCTTTCGGTGGTAGAGAAAGATAGAAGTTCCCAGCCACCAAGGACTCCTTTATGGGCACATACAGACAAAGCAGGATCTGCCAAGGCAGCTTATACTTGATGGTGGCCTGAGAGTGGAGTGGAATGAGTGGAGAGTGGAGAAAGAAGGACATGAGTGGGGCATGGGAAAGCCACCACCTCTGTTAGGGGTGAGGCTTTCCTAGAAAGCCCCATGAAATTTCCCATAACTATTTTCTTACTCTTCCAGCCCTAGGATGCTAGATCTGGCAAGAAGACATGGCTTAATGCTGAGTGTGACCTTGAGTTAGGTTTCACAAGCTGGACTGTCTGAAAAGGCCCGCAACCCACAGCTTACCCATCCACACCAGAGTCCTAGGGTTCTACTTAGTTGCAGTGACAGAAACACAGCTCCAGTTGACTTAAAACCAAGAGAAGTTGGGTGTGGAGGGGGTGGTTTGAGAAACGTTTTGGCTTTTGGAACTGACAAGAGTAGGAATGATCTTCAGGTATAGCTGATGTGAGGAGCTCAAAATGATCTCTTCACGTGTATATTATGTACCATAGTTTCTTTATCCTGTCATCTGTTCTTGGACACTTGGGGTGTTTACAGAATTTGGGAATTGTGAATATTGCTGCAATGAACATAGGAGTAAGGATGTCTCTTAACTCTGTGATCTACAGTGAATCTATAAACCATTTTTTAAAAAATAATATCAATAGGACCATAGTATAACAGGTAGG
Organism: Sorex araneus; assembly: GCF_027595985.1. Lineage (NCBI taxonomy): Eukaryota > Metazoa > Chordata > Mammalia > Eulipotyphla > Soricidae > Sorex > Sorex araneus. The sequence goes on along the minus strand of NC_073305.1, from coordinate 208,108,012 downwards.
GTGCTTAGCTTGCAGGTGGCTGACGCAGATTCAATTCCCAGCATCCATATGATTCCTGAGGACAGAGCCAGGAGTAAGCCCTGGGCAACACTGTGTGTGGCCCCAAAGCAAAAAACGATCTCCTCAAATTTTTACTCTCTCTGTCTCATATCTCTGTCTTTCTCTGTGTTAATTTCATTCTGCCCATTCCTGTAGTAAGGTAGTTTCTGGATGTTTCAGCTGTGTAGTTAGTGTTTCCATCAGCCCGTGGGAAGATGACTTTCTTCTAATCAACAGTCCTCAGCAATTTCAAGACTGAGTGTCACTGAGCCTGAGGGGTCTCCTTGGATCTCGGGCACATTCATAAAGCTCTTGTGCCACATAAGATACTTCTTTCAAGAATCTTGGGTCTGATCAGGAGATATCTGCTTACATGCCAGAGACCCTCATGCTAACTTCTACCCACATCTCATGGATTGAGAAATCTGCCAAAATAAAGTAGGTGGCTGAGGACAGATACTGTGCAAGCAAATGCAAGAGAGGCATCCACCACAACCAAGCAAAATCCACCAAGATGCTCCAAGATGTGGAGCGTCTCCAAACTGAGCTTTCGAGACTCAGACCTAGTTTTAAAGTCCTGTTGCAAAACCGGCATCGAAGTCTAATGCAGTTCCAAGCAGCCATGCTAGAGATGGGTCCTCCTTCCCGAGTCAGACCTCTGGTTTCCTTCCAAAGCTGCTGACTCCAGTTGATGGATGAGAGTCTCGGGGTTTCCAAGGCACTGGATTTCCGTTGACTGCTATAACCTTGAGCTCCAGGCTTTATTGGCAGTATTTAACGCAAATCTGTTTTCCATCCTTGTCAGATCCCACTTCAATATGCACCACAGGAGGAGAAGTCGAACGCTAAATTGATTTCTTTAATGGGGAGTGCTCTGCAGCAGATAGCAACCCTTCTGGAGATGCATTAGTCAGATTACAATTGAATCTTTTTCTCACTAGCTTTTATGGACTCTCATTTCTGCCAGAAGGATCAACTCTGATGTCAGCCCGGGCCTAATGCTATTGTTTGGCGCTAGAGACTGAGAAGGGTGGGGTTCTCACATTCAGCTGCTAGATCAGAAGTGGGGCCTTCCAGAGATAAGACCGGTAGAGAAGGTCGAAATTTAGAGTTTGGAGTCTTGAGATTGATGAGAGTGATTCATCATCATCATCATCATCATCATCCCATTGACCATCAATTCTCTTGAGCAGTCTCAGGAACATCTGCATTCGTCCTAGCCCTGAGATTTTAGCAGCCTCTTGTTACTTGTCCTTCCCAATGGTGCCACATTGGAGGCTCTTTCAGGGTCAGGGGAATGAGACCCATCATTGTTACTAGTTTTGGCATATGAATACGCCACGGGGAGTTTGCGAGGCTCTTCCATGAGGGCAGTAAACTCTCGGTAGCTTGCCAGGTTCTCTGAAAGGGAGAACTAGGCTTAAAGATGTCGCAAGGACCACCAGGAGTAAATCCTGAGTGCAAAGCCAGGAGTAACCCCTGAGCATCGCTGGGTGTGACCCAAAAAGCAAAAAAAAAAAAAAATGTCGCAAGGCTGCAAAGTGGCCACACACACAGGGACTTGGTTTTATAGTATCTGGATGTTGGCCTTTGATGGGATTACACGGTTCTGGGGGCAGTTTCTGGATGTAACCACCTAACTACTGGAAAATGGAAGATCTGGGCGGAAACGGCCCAATCCCAAGCAGCCTTGGAGACCTCAGTCCCAGGTCCCACTAATGAGAGTGATTAGTGCCAAAGTATTTCTTGGCAACTTGGGCATAATAAATGTCTGTAACTGTGTCATTTAACAGTTAGGAATATAGGAACTGACATTCTTGCCTCTTTGTGGAACTTTTGGCATTGCTTTTTACCATATTTGAGAAAAATTTTCTGTTTTTTTAAGTATCAAATAACTGTCATTGTTACTGAAAGAGTCCCCAATACACCATTGGGCTACACTAGCATGTGACAGGGATGAATGGAGATGTTACTGGGGCCACTTGAGCAAATCGATGAACAACGGGATGACAGGGATACAGGGACACAGTGATCTAGTAAGAGTTTGCTTATTTTCATGCAGCAAAAGACTTATTCCATTTCTATTTATAATAATAATAATAATAATAATGACTATTTTAGGTTTTGTTTTTATTGTCTATAAGACTCTCTCGTAGTCTCACTTGATCCTTATAGTAGCCCCACGGGTTGAGTTTTTCTCTTCTCATAACATGATCTGTACACGGAAACTGTACCCATGGCCCAAACTAATATTGCTAATGAATAGCAGGGCCTATATTTAAACCTTTGTTTGGTTTCCAAGGTTTTTATTTTTTGCTACCACAATAGATTACCATCCGTGAGAAGGTATCATGCCTCCATCCAAGTGTGACCTAGTGCCATGTCCTGGTTAAAGAGCCAGAATTACAGAGCTGGATTCTGAAATGTGACACAGAGAGGGAAACAGACACTGTAGGAATTCTGGAAATGTCAGTCTTCTAGAGGTGCTCATCATACCAACTCGGGAGGAAGAGTTCTCTTTATTTCTCCAGCAGATTTCCTGGATGCATGGATGATATAAAGTCTAAACTCAAAGGAAGGAAGTATATAGACCAGGGTTATTGTCTCATTAGTACATCAGGTAGATTCTGGAGATAAATCCAATGGTTTTCCCATCTTGGAACCCTTGATTGACCTTCTCTTAAATCTTCCTATGTTCTGACCTCTCAGGGGATACTGAGATGGCTTCAAACCACGGTATATTCCCCCAAATGACTTACTCTCTTGTATCCTCACATCCTTCATCTGCATAACAGAATCAATAATCAATAATGTTTTTTAACTACACAGCATAACTTGTGATAGCTTAATTCAGAGGGACATACCAAGGATGTGAGTTGTCAACTGCAACTATTTTATCTCATTTGGCTGGGATTCAACTTTTTTTTTCTTTTTTTTTTTTTTTGCATCGCTCCAAAGAATAGGGATCAGCTCCAGTCTTGCACCAGGACTGCATCACCTGGGAGAGAAGCGATGCAGGAAACTGAGATCCATGGAGTAGCTTGAGGGAGTCAGAAGCAGCTTCCAGAGAGAGAGCAAGTTCAATCTTGCGGGCGAGTTGGTGTCATGAGGATCTGGCTTTAGACAAGAAGTAGTAATTGAGGTTGACTGCTGGTGCTTGGAAAGTCCAACAATAAATGATGGGGTGACATATCCGGCTGGCAGAATGTGATGAACCTGTCGCTGGGTATTAGAGACTAAACCACATACCATTGAGAGGCCATGCTTTGTAAGCAAGGTTATGGCAGGGAGGGTGAGGTCCCGGTGCAATAAATGTGTAACAAGGAACTCAAAACCAAGTGGTATAAAACAATCATGTTATTAGGCTCATAGCTTCTGTGGGTCAGGAGTTAGGGAGGGCTTTCCTGTTGTGTGGCCTCATTTGGGAAGGCTTAAAGGCTGGGGAGGGTAACACAATGACTCAATGAAGGGACCATCTGGAGGCGGCTTTACTCATGTATGTGTCTAGTGGTGATGCCAGTAACAGCTGGGAAATCAGCTGGGGTGTCAGGCAGAACACCCACGTGTGGCATCTCCATGTACTCTCCCCAGGGGCTAGTTTGGGATCTTCCAAGTAGCATGGTTCTAGGAATAGGGTTGGAGCATCGCTTGTGAACCAGGCAGGCAGGCAGGCGGGAATGGCATTTTCATTATCCAGCCTTAAAAGTCTCATTGTTTCAGACAGGTCGGGGGCAGGAGCAGGGGACGCAAGTCCTGCCCCTTTGTGAGAGGGTCATCAGAGTGGAAGCAGATGGGATGGGAGATATGGTAAAGTCTATCTTTGGGAAATCCAGTCTGCCATAGAGGTTCACAGCCCTGCTAAATTATTATAGTGTGAATGCTTTGGAGCAGGACTTCTGGTGAGTGAGGCATTTTAAACTTTGCAGAATGTAGCTTCCGCATCTGGAAAATGGGGCTATAAAACGGTGTCTCTTTGATTAGCTCATTGAGATTAAACGAACCAAGAACATGACAAGGTACCCAGAAGGAAGCCTGGCACGAGAGTAATACCAGCTAAAAATGAGGTTTGAGAGACTGAGACATAGGGCATCATCCAGGAACAGCTCAACAATTCAGAGCCCAAACCAAGGATCCAAACTCAGGCCAATCTATTAGATACTAGGTCTGAGGCCAATGTGGAACTGGAGTCTGGACTTAACCCTGGAGATGAAGCCGTTGTCTTAGGGGCTGGTGAAAGGTGAAGACTGGTACCTCCTGCAGGGCGGTTTAGGTTTCAGGCAGAAGAGGAATTCTGGGGCTGATTCTGTCATTTCTAATAAATGTCTGATCCCACCCCACCACTTTTTCCACTTTTCTCCTGGTCCATGTTTCATTGTGCCTCATCTTTCTTGTCAGCAAAAGGCTGAGAACCAAGTGGTGCTACGGTGGGTAAGTAACAGAGACCTAAGCCATTAGGGTCACAAAGTGTCCAGATCTCTTTGAAGACCCTGCAGGTTGAAGTAAAGGAGACTCCTTCACAGGGTGACCACCATAGATGCTATAAACAGTCCTGCAGAACTGAGAGCTCTCCGGCGCTAAGGACAGAACGGAGGACATGAACACCATTCAGACCAGCTTAAACATAAGAAGAAATGTATTTATTCCTGTTGCCAGAAAGTCCTGGAAAAGATTGTTAGGTGGGTCCACAGGCCCAAGGGATGCTGTTCAAAACTCCCATGCTTCAAGGCCACTTCTCTTTATTTATTTTTAAATATGGGCCTATTCTCAGCAAGCATCAATCCATTCATTAACTCACCTATCAGCAATGCTTATGGGGATTTTATTTTATACTGTGTTTTTTTTAAAGAGGCAGCCGTGAATGAGACAACAATGTCCTTGATGTCTTAGAATTTCTTTCCAGAGAGGGAGACAGATGAGGTAAGGAGACAAATGAAAGTGTGTGTGTGTGGGGGGGGGGGGGGTTCTCCTACATTATATTCATAACACAGTTGTGATAATGAAGCTGGGTGCAGAGACAGCAATGAGGGTAAAGAGACACGTCTCAGGAAATCTCTGAGCCGGTGGCATGTGACAAGGCACCCTCTGTCATGAGAAGAGCCTGCTGTATGCTGATGAGGGGATGAATGATCCAGGGGAGAGGACCTAGTGACAGTCCATGAGAAGATGAGTGAGAGAGATGGGGGGGTGGAAGAGAGAGAGAGAGACAAAGAGAGGGAGAGGGAGAGAGAGAGAGAGGGAGAGGGAGAGAGAAGAGATAGGGAGAGAGAGAGAGGAGAGAAAGAAAGAACAGGGACTGTGGCCAAAGGAAGAAATTACCATTATTTTCACTGTAATGAGAAGCCATTAGCAATTTTTAAGTGAGGACAAATGTGATCTATTTTGGGGGGCTGGAACGATAGAAACAGCAGGTAGGGTGTTTGCCTTGCACACAGCCCACCGGGGTTCAATTCCCAGCATCCCATATGCCAGGAGTAATTCCTGAGTGCAGAGCCAGGAGTAACCCCTGAGCATCGCCGGGTGTGACCAAAAAAGCAAAAGCAAAAAAAAAAAAAAAAAACCTCCAAAAAAAGCAAAATACAAAAATGTGATCTATATTTTGCTGGAATGGTGGTGGCCAAGGGGGGGCATTTCTGAGTCAAAGTCAATCTCCCACATTAGAAACTTCTTCAAAGTTCCCAAGAGCAAGAGCATCGGTTAGCCCCAAGTTTCATACAAATCCATGGGTCCAAATTGAGGGGGCAGTTTGAGGGCCCACGCACCCACTTTTAGAGTGTGGAATGGGGCCAGCTCTGCCAACTTCTTAAATGAGATTGAGGGAGTAACTGCAGCAAGCACGGTGAGAGAGTGTGGTGGTGAGTTGAGTGACTGCAGTTCCTCCATGCCGCTGCCTCTCCCCCCACCCCTCGCCCCTGCAGCTTGGCCAAGTGTAGATCTCTCTGTTGAGCACACTCAGCTCCTTCCTCCAGCCTTCCAGCCTGCCTTCCTTGCCCCCACTCTCCGGAGTAGCCATAGTGGATAGCGAGGCATTTCCTTTGCATTTCAAAGGGGCACAATTTCCATCCACATGGTCTTAGTCTAACTTCTGGTCCCAGATGAGCTCAAATACCTTTTCACATAGCTCTTCTGAAGGGATTAGAGCATCTTCAGAATCAGTCTTTCTCTTCTCTTTGTTTCCCCGTCTGTACTTTCCTTCTGGTCTGGTTCTTTTCTGTAACCCTCCTAGCCTAACAGCTGCCCCACCCCCACCCCAGTCTGGGGCCAAGGGTCCCTTTCATTTCACTGTGGCTCGCTTGGACTCTCTTGGGGGCCCAGGGAGAACCTCATGACCTCCAGTTGAAAAATACCATTCTAGATAATCTCAGCATTTTCTGGGTCCAGATCCCAATTTTATTGCCCTCTTAAGTGCTTCCCATAGAGTGTTGGAGATTTCATCCTATTTTTAAATGTTCTGTTTCTGTCAATGGAGGCTGACTCCTCGTGAACCTGGAGCAATTTCTTATTGTCAGCCTTTCAGTGGGAATTCTTCTGAGAGGGACCTGGGAATATGAATGAGCAGGAAGAAATAATAGATGATGAGTGAGGCAGGATTAATGTGTGTGTGTGAGTATGTGTGAGTATGTGTGAGTCTGAGTGTGTGTGAGTATGTGTCTGAGTGTGTGAGTATGTGCAAGTGTGAGAGTGTGTGTGTGTGAGTGTGTGTATGTGAGTGTGTGTATATATGTGTGTGCGTGTGTGTGAGTATGTGCGAGTGTGAGTGTGTATGTGAGTGTGTGTGAGTGTGTGTTTGTCGGTGACTGTGACAAGTCTCACTGGTGGGCACCGTGCATATAAAGGAAAGCAAGAGGGTTTGAAAGAATAGGGTGACGGGAGTTCAAATATGACTGGGAGGAAAGAAAGAAGGATAAATGAGACATGGCCGGATATTAAGCTTGGTCAATAGACAAGGATCAGAAAATGTAGGTCTGGGCAGTGCATGAGGGCAATAGGGAGTGATCGAGAGTTTCAGTCACGGCCAGTGACATGCTCGGAATTGTGTTTTAGGAGGATGACTCTGACAAATCTGTGGAGGGTAGACAGGCATAGGATGGGCTCTGGGCGAGGGAGCTTGGAGAACAGACAGTGGACCAGAGAAGGCAGCAGAACCCAGAGCCGGGACAGTGGCTATCTTATTTGAGGTGTCTCTAAATATACTGCAGTATGCTGGATGCTTTAGCAAAATAAACTTGTTTTCTCACAGTCCTGGAGCCAGGGCAGTCACAGATCCAGGAACCAGCAGATGCTCTCTGCTTGGTTTGCAGACAGCTGCTGTGTGTGTGTGTGTGTGTGTGTGTGTGAGAGAGAGAGAGAGAGAGAGAGAGAGAGAGAGAGGGAGGGAGGGAGAGAGAGAGGAGAAAGAGAGGAGAGAGAGGAGAGAAAGAGAGGTAGAAAGAGAGGAGAGAGGAGAGAGAGGCAGAGAGAAAGAGAGAGAGGCAGAGAGAGAGAGAGAGAGAGAGAGAGAGAGAACCTCTCATTCATTCATTTTCTTGTAAGGACACTAATCCCATTCCCCCATGAACCCTGGCCAGAGCCCCATGTTCCCATTCTACATGAGACATTAGTCTCTGTGGGTGAATTTTGGAGAGACAACCTTTAGTCCCTAGCAATAACCAAGGGGACTGAGGATGGGAAGTAAAAGGAGATGAAGTGGGGGGCAACGTCAGCAGGCCTATGAGTGAGGGCTACAGATCTGATCCAGGATAGGTTAGATTTTTGCCCCCTAGGACCCTCTGGGCTCCACCACAGACCAGCAGAATCTCTGAATCTTCCTAAGGGTCATCCTGGGACTCACACCAGTGTGGCTTGGTGCTAGCACCCCAGGGTTCATCCAACCTACTCTAGGGGACGGACGTTCCTGAGAAGTGAAACGATCATTCTGAGGGGTGATAAATACAACGGAGCCAAGTCAAAAATAATATTGTGGGGTTTTAGTTCACCCTCCATCCCTCATTCCAACCAATCTTCAGGCTTCTTTGACCCTCAAGTTCTTTGGGGTCCACCAACATGGATCTTTGGGCTATTCCAACTTGGGCTATTCCAACATGGATCAAAGTGAGTCTTTGCAGGAGATGCAGTTATAAGCGAGTTTTCTATTTTCCCTGCGCTCCCATCTCTGGCCAGCACAGTGATGAGGTCCGGTACCCCGCCCTTGATTTTACTTTGCCTCAACGATTGTAGAGATATGGGTGGTCCTGATGGTACCCAGTAGTTTTATGTGGCAGATGCGATCCTAAGTTTCTGGCACCCACTAGCTCATATACTCTTCGACTGCATCTTTGCAGGCAGGAAAGGGTCCAGTTCTGCAGGAATCTGTTGGGTTGCTCCCCGGTTCTCTCTGCCCCGCCTTTCCTTTCTCTTGCCTGGTGTGGTCCTATAGTATGCTCTTCGGGAGGCTGCTTCACCGCCTCACTCTGCAGTTGATCTATTCTTTGGATCATGTTTTTTGGTGCTTTTTTAGTTTTTGTTCATGTTTTTTTTCTCCTTCTCCATCTCATTTTAGCTGATGAGAACTCTTGCTCTGTGTGACAGCTGATATCCTGAAAATGACAAGGTACCTCATTTGGGGCACAATGAGCTTGGGGATTTTTATCTGTGTTTTCGCAGTGTTCATCTGAGTAAGTCTGTGCAGGGCACACTTGGCAGTACATCATGCTGAGTCCGGGACTCAGACAGCTCCATGGAGGGAGGGTGGGTGGGCATTTCCCAGAACCTGGTCCACAGAAACCTGTAGATTCTTTTATTAATTTATTTTTTGATGCTTTTTTTTTGGGGGGGGGTGGTCATACCCGGCGATGCTCAGGGGTTACTCCTGGTTCTGCACTCAGGAATTATTCCTGGCAGTGCTCGGGGGACCATATGGGATTCTGGGGATCGAACCCGGGTTGATCATGTGCAAGACAAACAAACCCCCTATCCACTGTACTATCTCTCCGCTCCCTGAACATACTATTTTATTTAACATCTCCAATTTAATCATTCCCACTGACCCTAGATTTTATTTAGCTCACATCAAACTGGAGTCCAGTCTCCTACCTTTGAATTTACTTTGCCTCAAAGCTTTAGAGATATGGGTGGTCCTACTAGTACTCCAGTAGTTAATAGGCGTTTTATGTGGCAGATGCGATTCTAAGTGCTTTGCACATACTAGCTCATATACTCTTCATCTAAATCTTTGCAAAACAAATGGGCTCATTTGTTTCTGCACAAATAGCTCTGTATTCTGGATTGATATTTCCCAAATACCCTCCCTCCTTCTCTTGCACGGCACCATCAAGGTTTTATGACAGGGGGATCACCATGGTGGATAACTGGGTGAATTTTGTCTTCTTATTTGCTATCTCTGTCATTATTTGTTCAAGCCCTTTTCATAAATTAACTCCTCTTTGAAAATAAAATGAGTTAAAATCAAAGAAATGATCTCTTGCCTTTAAATGCACAGTGTCATTTGGCATCAGAAGATAAGCATAAGCATAGATTTAAAGCAAACAGAACAGTTTCATTAAATTAATTAAGTCCTCCTTGGGGACAATGACATGGCTTTCTGCCTAAGGCATGTGTATTTTGCGTTAACAAGGGACATAGATAAAAGTCAGAGAGATGTTAAAGGTACAGGAACACCAAACTATGACTTCCTCCTGGATGCACACATAAGTGCTGACAAGCTCATGCCGTGCTCGTGGAGACTTTGTCTTCTAAATCAGCTCACGTGCACCGAAGCTGCCCCTTAGTTTGTAAAGCACTGCTGGATAAGCTGAGACTGTCGTGCCGAAGTTTCAGATCTCCAGCTGCAGAGAGACCAAGTCCACACACGATAATGCAAAAGCGAAGGAACTCGGACGCTAGCTCGAGCTAGGGTCCGAGTCTCATCCAACGCAGTGGACTCTTGACAAGGACCCCGACTCCAAGTCACAAGCAGTTTATATAGGGTTCCGAGTTAAGAGGCAGTTTATATACTGGTCTAACTTTAGCATCGGCCCTATTACAATGGTGGTCAGCAGTTAGGCAATGGTTAGCAACAGTTTCTAAGGAGGGGACAGTGACCCCTCATGACCAGCCAGATCCAACTGCCCAATTCCTTATCTTGGCACATTACTGGGAGTCTACCAGATATTGCAAGTTCTGCTTTGGGGAAACAGAAACTGAGGCCTCGCTAAGACTTAGTGTTAACTAGAGCTTGTCATGGCATCCGTTTCGCCCTCATAAGACTCAGAGCAATCAAGGTCTGCTTGACTGTCTCTGTGTCTCTTCACTTGCTCACATGGATTTGCCCCATTGACTCTAGTTTCTTCTTCAAGATCTGGTTCTTCTCCCTTTCTCTGTTTCCTCACTGCATCTGCAACGCCATCCTTCCCACGCCAGCTGGCTCACGACCTGATAGTTCTTCCAGATGTTGCTTCAATGGTCCCTTCTTTAGCAGGTCTTTATAAACCCCAGAGTAGTGTAGGTCAATTTTTTCTGTATTTCCATCTTAACTATGATTTTTCATCTCAGCTTTCATCCTGTGGTGGAAGTTTCTGGTATTAGTAACAAGTAATGGTGGATGTTTCTGATCCAGTAATGACTAACAAACTAGAAACCCCAATAGATATCCTATCTATTTATTTCATAACTGAAAACCTCAAGAAATTTTCATGCATTTTCTCATACCAGCAAACCTTAAGCTGTACTAGCACTCCTGAACTGGACCCACGGGATGAGTGCCAGTAACCCAGTCTCATCCAATGAGATGCTAGAATAAATCTGCAAAATACCTTCTAAAAAAGTCTTTTGCATCCTAGTGATAAGTAAGGGTCACATAGGAGGATGCCCTTCCTTATTTCTTCCTATAGGCAACCTGAATCCTTCTCTAGTGATTTACCCTTTTTAGATAACTACAGGCATATGAATATGAGTTGACATCAAGGAAGAAGGATGAGAAAGTTAGAGCTATCCCATTGGGTGATCAAAGCTGCTAGACAACCCTGGTACCAACTCTACGCAAACTTCTTGTAAATTAGCAATACATATCTTATATTGTGCTCCAGAGACAGGATGCTATGGTGACTCTGCATATACAACAGTAGCTATGGTTTTAGCTACTATTTGCTAGAAGCTCCATTATTCACAGTTGAGCACATTCCTAACAGTGCTTCTGTACCAGTCTTCATACCTGCTTGAATTATGAGCAACAAGTAGGTTGGAGCGGAGTGTTGTCTTTAAAATCCCCCTCACATAGATCTTGATACATAGCAGTATGTAGTGATGGCAAAAGAAATAGCTGTAGTAACAGCAGCAGCGTCAAAACAAAATAAAGTGAAAAAAATAAACCTCAAAAAAAAAACAGCTGATATTTATTCTAACTCCGGAGCCTGTATCCTTCCCTGGTATGATATAATTCTGGTGACTGATCAAAGTGGAGTGAATGAATAAATGAATGAATAAGTTCCCAGCAGGAGGATTTCCAGAAATCGGCTTCAGTACCAATTTTGCTACATAATTTTGTTAGAATTTGTATTAGAATTTACAAAATGAAATGCCGACATTTGGTCAATATTTTGTTTCATTTTTGTTTGCATTTTTGAAATGTCCTTTATCCGAACCAATGGACATGTGTATTCTTAATCTCTCAGGGAAACACTCAAGAGAGAAAACGAGGCGGATTCAGGTCCTCTTGTGTGCCGGCGTGTTAGTCCATGGATGAATATGGATCCACAACCCCAGAATAGAGCTGTTAGCAGAAGAGAGAGAGACGTGGAGACATTGAGTGTCACAGTGCGTCCTGTCCCTGGAGCACAGGAGAGCGTCACCTGTCCTTAGAGTATATTGCATTGGCATCAAATCGATTATTCCTGGAAACCAGGGCAGAAACCTCATGTTGGAGGCATCCCCAGAGTGAATTGATCGGGCGGGCGTGGACCTGTGTAGAGGGATCCCGGGGATGAACTCTGGCTTCCCTCCGTGCAGGGAGTACTCCATCACTAGTGGCTGTTTCCTCTGTTTCCTTACAGAGGTGAAGATGCCTGAGACAAAATTCCCTCTTGATCCTGAATACATCTCCCTGTTTCTTCCCTTGGATCTTTCCTGAGGAGTTCTGGCTCCAAGATTGGTGAAATGGTACAAAAATGGCTCTCGGTGTTTGTCTGCAGAGATTTAACTAACCCCTGGGAGCAGACAGTGTGTTATTATGGCCATCTTCTGGTAGTCATAAGAAAAGTCCAGCCCTCCCATTCCGTGTTCTCACACAGGAGAGCTGTTGTTCAACACCTCTTTTTGAGAGGTTAACCTTTTAATCAATGTTTTTTATTTCTGCAAAGGCTTTGCTTTCCTTGTGTCATTTCTTACTCTCTGTCCTTTCCGTGCTCCTGGCAAGGAACAGACTTTCTTAGAGTTGGGGGAAATATCAAAGAATGGGTTGGATCCTGCAAGGAGTAGGGGGAGTTTGGATATGCAAGTATGTTCGCATTGGCTTGTTTTTTATTTTTTATTTTTTTTATTTTTTGCTTTTTGGGTCACACCCAGCGATGCACAGGGGTTACTCCTGGCTTTTCATTCAGGAATTACTCCTGGCGGTGCTTGGGGGACCATATGGGATGCCTGGGATTGAACCCGGGTCGGCCGCGTGCAAGGCAAATGCCCTACTCACTGTGCTATCGCTCCGGCCCGAATTGGCTTGTTTTTTTTTTAAAAAAAATTTCTCATATGTATTTGTCTGCCTTATTCTATTGCACCTGCTTGTCTCCAAATCATCTCTTCTCTACATCTATCTCTCTCTACCTCCCTCTCAATCTCCCTCTCTATCTCTCTTTATTGATTTTTGGATTATAGCCAGTGGTGCATGGGGGCTACTCCCAGCTTCATGCTCAAGAATTTGCTCCCTGTGGTGCTCAGTGGACCATGCAGTGTTGGGGATGTGACATGCAAAGTGTGTGCTCCAGCCTGTCAAGTGGTCTTTTGGCCTGCCACCCCGCTCTATCATATCTCTATGGGAATAAGATTATTGATCTTCCTTTATCCCACCCCTTTTTTCTTCTCAGTTCTGACCCAACCAAGGAAGAACTTAGCACAGTACTCCCTACTTCAGGAGCATCTGACAGGAAGAAGAATTGGTTATCAGCTGATGTGCCATTTTTTTTTGGCTTTGTATTCAAAAGCTAAAACCCAAATAAAATTTTGGATATAGAATAGCATCGGGCTGGAGTGATAGCACAGCCGTAGGGCGTTCGCCTTTCACTCGGCCGACCGACCAGTGTTCGATTCCTCCGCCCCTCTCAAAGAGACCGGCGAGCTACCAAGAATATCGCGCCCACGCAGCAGAGCCTGGCAAGCTACCTATGGCGTATTGGATATGCCAAAAACAGTAACGATAAGTCTCACAATGAGAGACGTTACTGGTGCCCGCTCGAACAAATCGATGAGCAATGGGATGGCAGTGACAGTGACAGAATAGCATCATGGGGAAAATGTGGGTCTCCTCTTCACCACCCTAGAAAGAGTTTTCCCTTCAACTCATGCAGTTGAAGAATGAATGATGACGGGTGAGGGGGACATCTAGGTGCAGAAAGAGGTGATCTAGGCTTTACCTCCTTTACAAAGAAAAATGGTGCTTCTATGTAAATACGGTTCTAGGCAGGTGGAAATCATTGCTGTTGGCCAAGGATGGAGCAGAATCAGCGGAGAGCTTCTCAGAGCAGTGCTGAAATAGCCTCACACTGAGTGGAAAGACCACAGTAGCCGTTAGTATATTATTCTCCAATTCCCAGCACTTTGACATTGATTGTTAAAGTAACATTAGTAAATGCTAGGTCCCACTCCACGAATGCCCTTATACAATATAGAGACGTAGGATCAAAATGGAAGTTGCTTTATAGAAAATAGATTGATAGAATGCAGAATTAATAGACAGACGTAGGCATAGATAGAAGTGTATGTATTGAATGTTTATATGTGACACCCCTTTGAATGCCGTAATTCACACCTGTTCCCTTGGTTTAATGACCTGGGAATGACCATAGGCAGGAGTGTACATATGACTATACCAATTCTCCTGGAATTGGCACTAACATTTCTCGGGGTATCCCTTCTAGACCCACCAGGCCACTGACATTCATTTATTATTAGAATCAAAATGGATGACAGTGTTCTTGTCCACACCTGTGTATCAGCTTCCTCCTTTGCTTTTGTTGCTCTACTCTAAATTTTTTTCTTTCATTAAAAAAAAAAAAACAACTTCCTGCAATGCCTCCCACTTTCCAGGCTCTTGCTCTGACTCACAATCTTGCTCTGACTCACACAGTTTTCACACATGTTGTTACATAAGCTAGAACTGCTCTCTCCCTCCATTCATTCCATAGCACACACTGGCTACACAAATCATTGTCTGAGTGGATTTTACATACTTGTCAGCGGTCAATCAAGAGCTTTTTTAAAATTAATTTTTAGGAAAGTTCATTTGACTGCTCCTTACCCTGCCATATTTCTAGCCCTTCAGGAGTTCCCATAAGCTTAATAAATGGAATAAATATTTGCTGGGAGAATGATTATTAAGATTAGTCAATGAATCAGTCAATTAATAGATGAATTGATAGATGAGTAAGTAAAAAGGTGGCTTGAGGAATGAATGAATGAATTAGAGTGCTGTTTGGTGCTTCCAGGCCTTATGCTATTATAACCATAATTAAACGTCTTTGCTGTTCTTCCTTGATGTTGAGTCCAGCATGCCAGTCAAGCATCTTCATGTCCTTCATCTAGATGTCAAGGAGCTGAAATATCAGGTGGAGGCATTTGTTTTTTAAAATCAAATCTTACTTTGAACTGCCAGAGGTCATAGCAGTAAAGCAGAGGCATAAATCACCCCTTTTGTTTTTATATATAAAAGCACTTGGTCATCTGAATCGGGTACTTTCATTGACTTGTGAGGAGAGGTCACCGCCTGGCTTCTCAGAATCCCAAGGGCAACAAAAGTCATTCACTTATTCATTGTTGGCTTCATTCATCTCTTCAGCCAGTCCTTCCACGTACTTTGGCAGTTTAGAGAAAGAGTCTTGGAATCCTAATAAAATTGAGTTCTGATTCTCTTTTTCCATTTACTGCATTCTCTGGAACAGTTTTGTCGCTTTCCTGAGCCTCAACTCATCAGGGCAGTGAAGTGGGGGTCATGTTTAACTCTTAGGGTTGTTCTGAGCATGAAATGAGTTAATAAAAAGTAAAGCATATTGCACAGAAGCAATGCTCAATAAACATTAGCCCTTATTATAAACTCCCTAATTTATTAATTCCTCCTGTCATCCAACATTTATTGAACTCCTATTGACTAGCAGAGCCTGAGCTGAGTAAAATATGCTCCCAACCTTTTAAGACCTCATAGTCAGTTGAAGTTGACAGATACATGGTCAATAATTAGAAAGTGACAGATTTAATGATGGCCTGTAAGGTGGCGGGACAGAAAGTGAATGAGTCACTCTCTCTTTGGGGAGAGGGTGGCATGGCTGGAGAGGACTGAGGAATTCTGCTCCCAGCATGCAGGGGAGGAAATTCTGGGCTTATAAAACATCTTCAGCCAGGGCTGGCATGATAGTACAGTGGGTAGAACACCTGCCTTGCATATGGCCAGCCCAGGTATAATTCACAGCACCCCATAGGACCCACCAAGCTTGCCGGGAGTGATTGATTCCTGAACTCAGAGCCAGGTGTAACTCTGAGCATCACCAGATGTCCTACCCCCAGTCCCCCCGCCAAAAAAAAAACAAAATCAAAACAAAAAAAAAACTAGAACAAACATCTTAAGATAGGAAGTGATATGCTTTTAATTATTTTGAAATTTTCTTGGAAGCATAGTAAAAGATTATTCTGTATGATATGCTGTATACTGTATGACAGTACAGTGGGGTGGGTATTGTTCTATCCTCGGCATCCCATATGATTCCCCAAAGCACCACCAGGAGTGATTCCTGACTGCAGAGCCAGGAGTAATCCCTGAGCATTGCCACTTGTGACCCAAAAAGCTAATAAACAAACAAAAAAAGATTGCAGAAGAGCTGATGAAAGGTATAAGATAAATTGGTCAGATAGGAAGCCAGGAATATCTTCATTGAGGGAGAGAAAGGTGCAGAGAGGGTGCCTCTCTGGGGGCTTCTGTAATTCCTTGCTTTTCAGAGAGGAACTCTGTTCACTAGCATCAGCTTTTCCTGAAAGCTGGTTAGAAATGCAGATTCTTGGGCTTTACCCAGCAACCCAGATCTACAATAATCTTAGGTCAGCAAGAACCTCAGGTGATTAGGATTAAGTTAGCTTGACATGGTTGAAGGTAGACACAATAGGATTTGATGGTCACCTGGACACCAGATGGACATTTGGGGGTCAAATGGAAAATGAATTATTATTTAGGATCAGCTGAGATTTTGCTTCCTGAAAGAATTCAAAAATATACAAAATCCAAATCCAAAACCCAAAATTCAAAGACATCCTGAATTTTACCTCTTGAGAAATGGAAGAAGGCAGTATTTCTCACCAGTGACCATTCCCCCCCACCTTGATACTGCTTTAAGATGAGAATTTTCAATGGGGAACCCATAGTTTCTCCTAGAGCTCATTGTGCTATCAGCTCCTAAGTTTCCCATGTACATATTTGTACATTGGGGCAGGTTTCTTTATCACCAAAGCCAACGCTGAGAGTTTATGGCTGAGTTATAAATCCCTACAACATGGATTTCTTACTGGAAGTGCTGACTCAACCTTAACTTTCTCTGTGCAAATGGTGCCACAGTAAAATGTATATATATATCAAAGTGGTGGCGACTGGAAAGGTCTTTTAACATCAAGTTGACATTGCAGTATGTTTCCTTGAGATAAGGTGAGGATTTACGTTCATAAATAGAGTTGTGAAGACTGAGAAGCATAATTGCCACTTTGGGGTGTGGAGACTTGGGGGTTCTTTTGTCCTTGATCCTCACTGAACACTCCCTTCTCTGTCTGCGAGAGGCTCTCATGCTTTTCACCTTTTGATCTGGCTTTGTAAACAGAGATGAAGAAGCAATCCTAAGGAGCCCCTTGATAACTTCCCTCTGCAACGTGCTTTTCAAATCATTTCAATTCAACACATCTTGAATGTACTTTCGTTGTGGGGGGGGCGGGGGGAAGGGCATCTCCTGCTCTGCATCAAGCCCATTGCTGTGGATCCAGATTCTTAAATGTACCAGAAATTCTGACCTTAGTTCATGCTCAGTCTTGCCAGGGAAGTAGCTTTCCATTGACTCCTTCTTTCTGTCTATGTGTTTGTCGGGCTTGTGGTATGCTGGACACCGGTTCTATGGAGTTAGAACAGAGGACATAAAGTCATTGCCCCCTGAAGAGTTGATAGTCCAATGAAGCAAGGCAGATGGTGAAACAATTAAACAGATCAATACGCAAACAAATAAAATGCCATAGAAGAAATGCTGAAATTGAGAGATTCTCTGGGATTCCACGGCCTAAGAGCACCAGGAAATCAGGGCAGAGAGAAGATGCTGCAGGTGATTGTGGCCTGGTGGTTCACTTAGCAAATGCATGAAAGTGTGAAAAGATCAGATGGACTTTGTAGAAAGTGCCAGGAGAATTGGTTTCTAGGAAGACTTTTTGGGAAAGACTCCAGAGAAGAGTAAAATCTAGTGAATTCCTCAGGCCTGCCCAAAGCAGTAGGTTTGGAATACCAGATAAACCATCAACGAGTTGCCTGCCTTAATAAAGGATATGTGTTGGTTGCATAAAGATGGCAGCCATTGGGCAGAGTGGAGGGATAATCTAAGTTACAGTGGAAGGGGGTGAAGCTAGGAGCGGATTCCAGTAGACTTCAGCACTGGGGGGGTTGGTGAGTGAGTCAGGTGCCGATCTGGGGATGGAGCAAGGAGGGGAGATGTCCAGGCAGGGAATTCTTCCCAGCTTGGTGGTAAATTTGGTCTTGACCTCGGGCTATTTCCTTTGCAATGCACAGTTCTCTCTGGCCTGTTTCTGAGAGGCATCATCAAGCACAGGGAATAAGAGGAGCTGGAGCTTCATCAGCGATCCGAAGCCTTAGCTGCGTGCCCCCGAGGGGCAGTGGGCAGCACCCAGAGCAAAGTCAGAGAGGCGGTGCAGAGACAGAACTGGCTCTGCCCTTGCCCCGACAGTTAATATTTACAGTCGTCTGAGTTGCGTGAGGAAGGTGCCATCGGCACAGCGGCCCTTTGAAACACACACGCCGTGTGCATGTTCTGCATTGCAAAGTGTGTATTTTTAATATCGATCTCTCAAAATCCAACTGGCCTCATTGATTTTGTTTTTTACAGGACCTGGGAGAAAGTCTGTGATAAACCAAAGACGCTCCCAGCTTCATCAGCCCGAAGGACATGACATATTTCCCTCTTCCATGAACTTTGCTTGGCTTCTTGGGAAGCTAACTTATTTTTATTTCTCCCTTTATTTCTTTATTTTGTATCTGCCTGTATTAAAGTTCTATAAATAACCTTGGAGACACCCGAAACAGATTCATTTAATTTTCCCTTAGTTATCCCAAGTCAGAACAGATGTGTGTTTGTGATAGAAAAGGGGAGGGGAAGAATGAATCATAGGTGTGGGAGAGGCAGAAGGGACCCAGTGGCATCTGAGTGGGAACATCTGACTGATAGGAGGAGGTCTGCAAACCATCTAGAGCAGCCTGGCGGGCTCTGTTTTGGCTGGTGACGCCTGCCACAGCCGATTCCTGGGAAGCCAAGATAATCAAATGACGAGGCGGGTTGTGGGTGGGGAGCAGGCCGCTCCAGTCAGAGAATGAGGTATTTCCTGGCATCCCCTGACCATGGTGCTGCCTCGTCCCCCAGGCCATCATCTCCTTCCTTCTTTTCCTGCATGTTTGGGAGTTTTGGGGGGTGAGGTGAGCCTTGGCACTTGCAGATAGTGGGGACCAATTGGTTGGAGCCACAAGTGTAGGACTGAGCACTTAATATGCACTAATCCCTGAGCTGGAAGGAAGCCGGAGCTGGGAGGGCCCTTTGCTAGGCCCTCCTGAATAGGGCATCTTACCTCGAGGTCAGAGTTCATATCTTTTCCCCCTGATCCTAAGGAATTACTGAGTGCCATGACTCAAAGGTGAGACTGGTCAGGGCTGAGAATAGGTGAAGCCCGGTAGGAAGACATCAGTTAATGCCTCTGAGTGCTGGCATGCCTCTTACCTGAGCCTGAGGGTCCTGCTCATTGCCACAGTACTGAGTTTTAACACGGTTTTGCAGGGTGGGGGAGGCAGTCAAGGGGCCCTGGTCCAGTCTCAGCAGTTCTGGACTAACCAGGCCAGGTGGTTCAATGGTAGGACCTGAGGTTGCAAATCTCCTTGGGTCCTATAGTGCCAGGGGCCACTCGGGCCATGTGACAGTGAAGGGGAGCCATGTGGTGCTGGAGATGGAATTTAGCCTGACAAGTGAGCAGTCTCCCAGCCCAAGAGTCTGTTGTGGTTTAAGTAACTAGAGTCCCAACACAGGAGGCTCAGGGGCGCCAGGAGAAAGTGTGAAGGGCAAGGTCTCAGGAGCAGAGGATCCCTGGGACCAGGGAAGGCTTGGAGTCCAACTGTGTGGGCTTGGTAGGTAGGCTGAGGAGTCTGTTTGCCAAGGATGAAAAAGAAAAAAATAGACAGAAGCTGCATGTGGCCCATACAAAGGGGTTGTCTCATATTTATCAATATAATCAAGAGCAGTGATGTCACTATCCATCCACCCTAACAGCTCCATGATCAAGGGGCTGGATACCAGCGGACATCGAGTTTCTTCTAATTATTCTGCTTTACTCTTCATTTTGGCAACTCGTTCACCCTGGGGGGACAGGACTATCTTTTGCCATGTGTCTCTGAGAGAAATAAGGTCCCATCCAGAGCACGGAACAGAACCGACACTTCTTGGACAGACTCTGGCATCTGCCTGCTATGTTTTCTTCCAAGAATATTATCATAATAAAGATCTAGATTCGGGGCCAGAGCAATAGTCCAGTGGGCAGGGCACTTGCCTTGCAGCACTGACTGAGGCTGAGCCCTTGTTATGTTCGAGGCTCAGGGTGGATGTTCGAACAGAGGGTCCTAGTCTTAGTGTCCCTGTGGCTAGTGTGTTGCCACTCAGACCCGACACCAGGAGCGCATGCTGGATCTCTCACCAACTCCGGACAGGCTATGGAGCACACTTGGAAAAGAGGGGGGAAGTAGCAGAGCAGAGCCCTGTCACAGTGGACACAGCAGAGACTTGTTGGTGGGGTCCAGTCTGCATTTACGGGTGGGTAATTGTCACCTGGGGGGTAACTGCCAGGATGTGTTTAGTTAAATCAGACTCAGGATGTTTACCTGCCAGGCCTCACCAGGCTGGCCAGACCCTTTCAGGGGTACTGTATCACCAGCCTCCTTCAACACATGAGCTGCATGAGACAAAGGGGGACTCCTGTCTCAGGGCCCTCGGCTGGAGGGGGAGCACAGGGTCAGATCTTAGGGCGTGCCAGTTAGTCAGAGCCTTTGCAGCCTGGCACGGATGCCAAGTGTTCTGTTGAGCACTGGGCCCTGAGCTGTTGCTTCTGACCCTTGAGTGTCTGATCCGTAAAATGGAATCTCCCTGGAGGACAGGGATTTTGTGTAGGACATACACTCTATAGACGGGAGCCCTTGTGCAGGACGGACTTGGCATTCTCTTCCTGGGAAGGGGCGGCGTAGATGACAGGTGTTTTAGGCTCTGCGGCATATGGTCTCTGCCGCCACTGCTCAACTCTTCTGTTGAAGCCAGCAGCAGTAACTGGATGGTGAGCAGGCTGATTTTCTGGCAAAACTGCACTTACAAAACAGGTAAGAGGCCAGAGTTGTCCCGAGGCCATGATGTGCTGACCCCTAAACTGTTATTATTATTTGATGATGATTATGATGATGATTTGGGGGCCACACCCAGCTGTACTTGGGGCTTAGTTCTGGCTCTAGGCTCAGGACTCACTTCTGGTGGGGTCAGGAGACCATCTGTGGTGCTGGGATCAAATCCCGGTTGACCACGTGCAAGGCAAGTGCGCTACCCACTGGACTATCACTCTGGTCACTGACTCCAGATCATCCAGATCATCATGATAGTAATATTCCTTGAAGAAGACATAGCAGGAGGTGCCACAGTCTGTCCAAGGAGTGTCGGTTCTGTTCCACACTCTGGATGGGACCTTATTTCACTCATAGACACAGGGCAAAGGATGGCCCTGTCCCCCCAGTGTGAACGACTTATCAAAATGAAGAGTAAAGCAGAATGATTAGAGGGCACTCAATGTCCGCTAATATCCAGCTCTTTGATCGTGGAGCTGTTAGGGAGGATGAATAGTGACATCATTGCACTTGATTATATTGATAAGTATGAAGACATTCCCGCCAAGGCCCAGAAATTGCAAAATGAAGCTCTTAGAGGTGAGTCAGCCAGGTAAGTGTTATCAGCCAGGAGAAGTTGGCAGCTCCTTCATATGTGCTTCCCTGGCTCAGTCATGCCTAAAAGAATCACTAAAGTACACCTCCCCGCCCAGAGTGCCCACCCGCCTGTATGGATTGCAGAAGCAAGCAGAAAGTGGGGTGAGGCACTGGGGTCTAGATGAGTGAGGGAGCAGGTCTGAGTTCTCTGGCCATGGCTCCATGTGTGATGGGGCACCATAGGGCTCACTGGGCCACAGGGTCCTGGAGCCAGAGCCTTCTTCCTCCTTACCAGCCCTACCTGGAGTCAGACAGTGACAGGCTTGGCATGACTTGGCTTGTGCTCTTATTTGCTTTAACTACCTCTATGTTGCCAGGACTTGGCGAATGGGACTTACTAAATAGACTGAATGGATAACTGAAGAAGGCGGGGAGTGAATAATGAAGTCACCTTGTTGGATGTGGCAGGAAACAGGGACAGGAGCCTCGGGAAGAGCTTTCTAGCACTATAGTCCCGTTGTTCACTGATTTGCTCGAGCGGGCACCAGTTACGTCTCCATTGTGAGACTTGTTACTATTTTTGGCATAATGAATACGCCACAGGGAATTTGCCAGGCTCTGCTGTGCAGGCGGGATACTCTCGGTAACTTGCCGGGCTCTCCGAGAGGGGCGGAGGAATTGAACCCAGGTCGGCCGCATGCAAGGGAAGCGTCCTACCTGCTGTGCTATCGCTCCAGCCCAGGAAGAGCACTAAAGCTCTGAATTTCTTGTTTTTAATTGTTTTTTTTTCCATTAGGGCACCAGCACTTACAAAATTATTCATGGTTGCATTTTAGGCACACAGTCTTCCAGCACCAGTCTCACCATGAGTGTCAGCTTCCCAGCACCAGTGTTCCCAGATTCCTTCCCGTCTCCCCCCACCCTGCTCTCAGCTCTGGTCTTCAGCCTTTCTACACTACTGGAGCCTCCCTAGGGTTAGATCTTGGCTAAGAGGCTGTTGTTTCCGAAGCTCTCCGACACAGCTAGAAGAAAAAACTAGAGAGCAGGGACAGAGACCCGCCCGTCAGGCAGAGTGTGGGACAGAGGATCACGGCAGAATTACCCCTGCCCCTGTGGTGGGAAAGTCCATGATCTCTGCACAATCTCGCTGGTCTACACAGCCTTGTCCTTTTATCGAGGGACAGCGACTTAGACCGCATTCTTCTGGCTCACCCACCTTTCTGCTTTACTCTTCGACGTCACCGCTGCAGTAAGAAGAGCAGGAGAGCAAGAGCACCCCGGACTCCCCTTTTGGGACCCCTCCCCTGCTAGGATTCTTTGCCCATTTCTGATCATTCCTGCTTTCTTCCTCACTGTATCTTCTTGGGAGAAACTTGCCCTGCTTCTCTTCCTCCGCAGAGAAAGTGCTGTGGGCGGTGCGTGTTTCTCTCCTGGTCTCTGTGCTGTCACGCAGCGGGCTCGGGGCTCGGGGCCCTTCCGCACCCTTCTGCTCTGCTGCGGGTGGCAGAGTTCCCCCACTGAGTAAATCCCATGGTGTCACCCTGCTGGGTGTCACCCTGCTGGGCTCTACCCTGACTCAGCATCCTGGAGAGGGCGTCGGGAACCCACAGAGGCAGCAACGCCCCCCGCCCCCATCCCTCCAGACATGCTCCAGAAGCCAGTCACGAGGAATCACAGAGATCTCTGCACCCCCCCCCCCCCGCACCCCACTTGTGTTTGATTTCTTGGCTGGAGCAGTGTAGAGTTCATGGAAACGTTTTCAGGGACCATGCTTTGAAAGGATGCAGGGGAGAGATGTGCAGGGCAAGGTAGGGGAAGGGGCACAGAGCTCCGATGGCTTCCCGGGCACCCCACTCTTCCAGCCCTCACCAAACAACTCCAAAGCTCTCTGAGCCCTGGCATGTGGGAGATGTGTGGGGATCTGTAGGGAGCCATCTTACAGAGCTTGGCTCTTATCCTCTAGTCAAGCAGAGGCTGCTTGGGATTCCTGTGATCTTATCATTTCACCATTTGTCTCACTAGCCAACGGCCATGCCTGATCGGCATTCTACTACTGTTCCTATGGGGGTCCAAGCATGCATACTATACCACCCCCTCCCAGCAGAGAGGTATAATTATTGTAACTACAGTGAATAAACTCTCTTTTCCCTCCTCTTCCTCCCATCTCTGCATCTGTTCATTCGGCTGCGTCCCCTCCTTAGCCCCACGAAGGGTCCTCCCTGTGGGACAGGACGGGACCCCACAGGGATCTCATTACTCTGGCACTATGGATGATGTTCCTCATTGGCCACTGGTGACAGAGGCAGACTTCCGCCTCTCTTGCCTTTCTAGTGTCTGAGAGTAGAGGGTTCCAACTCTCTTATCGCTTGGTTGATTCCTTTGGAATCAGCCTGCCCCAGGGACTTTGTCAAAGTCACCCTATTCACAAGAAGGGAACCTTCCTGACCCCACTGCTTAGAAAATGCCGAGCGTTTTGTTTCGGGAGCCCTCTGCCAGAAATTGGATGAAGACTGAGTATTTCTCAAATATGCATTTCTCAAAAATCGTGATACCTCCTGTCCCCCTTCCTGCCTTCCTCTCCAACACAGGCTAGGATATACAGGGAGCTGTGGTGGGAAATTGCAGGTGGGTTTTAGGTCTCTAAACTCTGTTTGTTGGGGCAGCTGACCCTGACCAACACTGGATGAGGCAATGGGGAAAGATGTCATGTTTCCGGGGATGCGGGGAAGGACAGGCTGCTTATCTTTTCGACCATGAGGGCTTGGGTATCCACTGTGTGTCTGTTCTCCTCTAACACGTGTGCTACAAAGATGAATCATGGATTAGCCTCTAGAGCAGGAACCCAAAGTCAGTTGTTAGCCAGTAAATAATCCATGAGTGGTGGTGGTGGTGTGTGTGGGTGGGTGGGAGGGTCTAGCCCCCTTGGTTTATATCCGAGTGCCTGCTTTCATGCAGCTTGGGTGAACGGAGCACTCAGGTTCACGGTGTCCACTGGGAGGCCACCAGCCTTCTTGTCTATAATTTCCCAGGCAAGGCTGTGCAGCACTGATTTAAGAAAGATAAATGCGTTGCCATGAAGCCTGGACAGATACGTAGAGTTTTGCAGAATTGAGAAAGAAGAAGGTGCCTAGGCGGGAGAAAACAGGGAGAAAAGGCTTAAGGTTATGAAAGCTCCAGGCTCCTTTGAGCCTTGGGGCTGCATCGCCCTCTTGGTACTGGGTAGGGGTGGAGAGGGTGGCAAAAGACTTCTGTGCCCTCCGTGCCAAGGGATTCAGACTCACTGGAGGGCACAGATGATGTCTTACTCTTTAACCCATCTCCAGGAGGATATTTATTGACAGGCTGAGAGTAACTTGCTTTTCCAGAAATGAAATCTTTGAATATTTAAAAATTGAGATTCTGTGCTTTACAATACCATTAATAATGGTTCTGTGAGTGCTTTCTAGGCCTATCTAAGATCCATAAAGCGAAGATAAAAATTTAAAACAAATATTTAGAATCAGAGGACTCAGTGGTGACGCTTTGTGGGTGCTTGGACCTCAGTTTGAATCTCAGCACCCCAGAATCTCCTAAGCGTAGCTCTCTGGGTGTAGTTCCTAAGGCTCTGAGCACCTCTGGGTGACCCTGGTGGTCCCTGACACCACAAAGCCTGGGTCACCACTTTCCCTCATGACTTGAGCTGCAGGCCTGGTTGGATAACATTTCCAGGAATGGTCCCAAGCCCCCTGATCATGGCTGGGTGGCACAGCCCTGCCTCCTTCCCAGAAAAAACAAAACAAAACAAAAACCCTCAGTAGGGGCTGGAGCAATAGCACAGCGGGGAGGGTGTTTGCCTTGCACACGGCCGACCCGGGTTTGAATCCCAGCATCCCATAGGGTCCCCTGAGTACCACCAGGAGTAATTCCTGAGTGCAGAGCCAGGAGTAACCCCTGTGCATCACCGGGTGTGACCCAAAAAGAAAAAAACAAAACAAAACAAAAAAAAACCACCCTCAGTAACAGGCCTTTCTTCTGAAGTGGCGCAACACAGCCTTGGTGCTGTTGACATCACCGGCAGGTCGCCGGGGGAGCAGGTGTCCTGCGCATTGCACAATGCGGAGCCGAACCTCCCCTGAAGAGCCTGGTAGCTCCTCTCCACTAGCCCAGACAAGTCCAGATGCTGCCCCAGGTCCCTGGGTGCCAAACAGCCCACAGTTAGGAACTCTGAGTTCCTGCACGGAACGCTTCTTGCCTCCGCATTCTCTTCGTGGGAGCCCAGAGCCTTCAAATATTCATTTGCCCCCTAGACTCCTGGAACGGCTTGTGAGCAAGAGCAGCCCCTCGGAGCCAGATCGATGCGCTCACTGCTTTTTGAAGCCGCGGTGAGGAGAGGAGCCTGGCCCGGAGTGAGACGCGCCCGCACGCCTGCTTAGACATTCTGTTTTAAAACCACAGTGTCTCCCCCATCCCGCTCTCAGCCCTTTCCCTCTTTTTTGATTCCTAAGACGAGGAGCACACAGCCAAAGAGGGACGATTCCGTGGCCTTACCACGCACAGATGTGTTTGGACTTCTCAGACTCTTTTTTTTTTTTTGCCTTTTGGGTCACACCTGGCAATGCACAAGGGTTACCTCCTGGCTTTGCACTCAGGAGTTACTCCTGGAAGTGCTCAGGGGACCATATGGGATGCTGGGAATCAAACCTGGGTCTGCCGCGTGCAAGGCAAACGCCCTACCCGCTGTGCTATTGAAGGTAAAGGCCCAGATGACGATGGACTTGTCATTCCCAACCTGTTCCCAGGTCACAGCAGGCCACTGAGTTTATAATACGTGGGAGTGGATGTCACCCCGCCTTCCTGCATTGTGCAGAAACATAGGCTGCCAGGTTCAGGGAGAAGGTCGTGAAACGTGGATTGACAATGACACAAACCACTTCCACTTTGTCATCTCGGAGGATAGTGAGAGAGGCAAGAGTCTGACATGGTGGTTGGATAGTTTGGGCTTCTGCTTGCAGCCAGCTAGGGCTGAAGACAAGTTCTGGCCCCGTGACTAAGAATTGGGCAAGCTCTGGGATGTCTGCAAGTCTCAGTGTCATGAACTGGAAGAAAGTTGTGAAAATTCGATGGAAATACTTCATGAGCTGAGCTGAGTGCCTGGCGTGGTAAGAGCCAACAAAGGAGATTTAGCAGCGTTGCCTTTTAGAATAAAGATCAGGAAAGGGGAATTACTTACTCCAGATGGGCAGGAGGATATGTGAGCTTCCTTGTGTGCCTACAGCCGGCCAGACAACCAGAGAAACCCGAACCCTATGCCTAGGCACAGGGGAATGGAACCACCTTGGCACCACACAACTTCTCAACAGCGGAGGAAGAGGCTTGATGTACATCTGGCCGACTTTGAAGCTCTTGTTCTGGGAACAGCCTTGTGTCGTGTGCTGAGACAGGACCACGCCGGCTCAGGAAACCAACAGCAACTACCTGCTGCTCTGAGCTGCAGATGAAACGCGGACATGCACAGGTGTCCACCTACTCCTTCTTTGGTTAGTGTGTGTGATCCGATTTTCTCACACTCAGGTATTGTTAGGGGCTACTCTTGGGCCAGTGCCTGGGGGGTTGCTTCTGGCGGGTCTTACCTGAAATCATGAGGTATGGAGGATTGGACCTGGGGTTCCTGTGTACAAAGCATGTGGCTCAGCCATTCAGCTATCTCCAGGCCCCCCTCATTTACATATATATGAATATGTATTAATTTATAGGGGCCTCACAGGCAGAGCTTGGGGCTTTGTGATGCTTGGAGGGGTCATAGTGCCATATCCAGTGGTCCTCAGGTGGAGTACTTAGGCTATATACTTGGCTGTGTTTGGGGGACCTGGGGTACCCTGGATCCAATTTAGGGCCACAGGCTAGCTTCTCAGCCCCTGCTCGGTTGATCTCTGAATCCCGTCTTCAATGCAGTCGCCATTGTGTTTTGTAAGACCTGTCCATCCTACCGGGCATGTTATTGGACCAGCATGGGTCTCCATTTCTGCCTCCTGAAGAAAGGACGGGAATCCCCTCTGGGTGGGGTGAGTCAGGAATGGAGATGCTGCATCCTCTCCTTCTGGCATGCAGTGGGGTTCCATGAAGAGCAGCGCTGTCATCACTCTATCAGTCCCCACTCCCCTCCACCCCGCCCCCAGCCTCGTGCTGGCTATGGAGACTCGA
The DNA here is from genome assembly GCF_027595985.1 of Sorex araneus. Lineage (NCBI taxonomy): Eukaryota > Metazoa > Chordata > Mammalia > Eulipotyphla > Soricidae > Sorex > Sorex araneus. Next base: position 208,080,369 of record NC_073305.1, on the reverse strand, counting down.
AGCCATAAGGCTTGCCAGCACACGGGCACCGGGGATTTGTCGACATCATGCTGGGATCTTCATGGGTCAGGACCACTCTGCCAAACTGGCTTTGGTGTGCCCTCCCCCCCCATTTTTGTACGACTTCACTTTAACCTTTGCTGGTGTCTGAGATGGGTATTTGACTTCCATGACTGAACGTGGACTATAAGCTCAAACTGTTCTACTGACCAAGTCTTCCAGCAATGCACATTGCCTGGATCGACAAATCTCAGATGTCTCTTAAATAAAGCAGATAAGAAATAGAGACTTGTTCAGGGCCAATAAACAAAACAACTTCTCCACAGGCCCTAAATATATTGAATTATTCCAAACACGTTTAAGATCTCCAAACCTTGGGATCAGTCAGGTCAAAGCTGCATTTTGAGAAGGCTGGATAGGGACATTCACTGTAGACGAGAGGGCCCGCATCAAATTCCATCTTGTTTCTTACCTTTCTGCAGGCAAATAATAAGAGCAATTCAATTCAGTGCACATTTGTTGGGCAATAACTTTATACCAGGTACTGATGATACAAATATGGGTAGAATAGTCTTTTCTTCCTGGAGAATAAAAATGTAATAAAATGGTAGGCAACCCCATGGTTTTATTTGGCCTGTCAAGTGACATGAGGGATAGGAAGGACAAATATTATTGCCATCAGATTAGAGAGAGGGAAACTGACCCTAGGCACATTATAAAGGCAAATGCATTTGTACATTGGTTCACCTCACCGTGGTTGTTGGATATTTAGTGTCTGTTGGGCACTGGCGTCTGGGGATGAGCACAGATAATGGACTTGGGAAGTTTACAGCCTGTGCGAGCAGAGATGACACGAAACTCTTGTGCAGTCATGTGTGTGGAATTAAAAAATTGTAGGGAGTACGACAAAGGAGTCTATGACAAGAGCAATATAAGTGGGGGCTGGTGACAAGGCTAATGGAAGTGACATTTGACTGAAATCTGTGGGAGGAGGAGAGGAGGCTTTGTAAAAAAAATGAGAGCAGGGTTTCCTGGCACAGGCAAGGCACTGAGGCAGAGGAAACTCTGGAAAGAAGATAAAAGCCAGCAGAGATGCATCATAGAGAGTGTTCAGTGGGGGGAAAGGAGTACTAAGGGGCTGGAACTAGAGCTACCATTTCTGCTACACCAGGGATAAATAGGTGCCCGGTGATCCTGCCAAGGGTGTGTGTGTGTGTGTGTGTGTGTGTGTGTGTGTGTGTGTGTGTGTCTGTGTGTGTGTCTGTGTGTGTGTCTGTGTGTGTCTGTGTATGTGTGTGTCTGTGTGTCTGTGTGTCTGTGTGTGTAAACTAGACCCTCGGTGCCTTTCCTTAGCTACCCTCCACCCTCTTAGGAATTAGGACCCCGTGCTGAAACATCTTCCCATGAGAAGGTCTTTGATTGTGACACGTTGGCTACATCTTGTTGAAAAGTTAATAGGACGTACCTGGAGAAGGTGGAGCATGTGTAAGGCAGAAGAAGACCACAAGGTTTCCTGCTTCATTTGTTCGGTGTCAGGGACCTGTTAGATGCCCTCAAGGGTGGAGGAAGCAGCTGCATGGGTCAGTCCAAATTCAGGAGGTTTGTAATGAAGAATCGCTGACAAGAGCTGGTGTTGTAAGCTGTGGGATGGGTGAGACCACTTAGGGAGCAAGTGGAGGGAGAGGGTCCTGGTCCAGGAAACTTTTCACATGGGTCTCAGGAGTAGGGAGACTTTAATTGGAGATTAGAGAGGCCAGCTGATTTGGGGGGTGAAATTGGGAAAAGGGGTAACACCAAAACCAAGAGACAATGGATCCAAGAAGGGAGGCAGAGAAGCTGACGGAAGCCAGAGGTGAGGTGGTTTAAATGGACACAATGGGTGGAGCAGGAACTGTAGAGGAGTGGAAAGGAGAGTAATACCCTTTTAAGAAACGCAAGAGGGGGCCGGAGCGATAGCACAGCGGGTAGGGCGTTTGCCTTGCACTCGCGGCCAACCCGGGTTCGATCCCCAGCATCCCATATGGTCCCCCAAGCACCGCCAGGAGTAATTCCTGAGTGCAAAGCCAGGAGTAACCCCTGAGCATCGCTGGGTGTGACCCAAAAAGAAAAAAAAAAAAAGAAACGCAAGATTTGGGGGCGGGCGGAGCCATAGTATAGTGGGTAGGGTGTTTGCCTTGCACTCTGGCTGACCCAGATTTAATCCTCAGAATCCTGTATGGTCCCCAAGCAACGCCAGGAGTAATTCCTGAGTGCAGAGCCAGGAGTAACCCCTGAGCATTGCTGGGTGTGACCCAAAAAGAAAAAAAAAAGGCAAGGTTTTTGGACTCAAGCATGAGAGGGAGGGATTATATAAAGGTGGCATGTAAATGGGTTCTTCCGGTCCGTGACCTTACTCAGAAACCCTGACACGCTGTCTGCAAGGCTGAGAGCTTTCTGTGTCCCTGCTGCCTGGTCTCTGTCATTTAGTTGTCTTTGCTTTCCCATCACAGCCTGTGTTGGCCAATGTCAGTGTTGACAGGAAACTGATGCTTCACCTTCCTCATCCCTTGGTCTCTGCTTCTGTGTCCCTGCTGTGGTTGAAATGGTTCAGCCAATCCATTCCCTACCGATAGTTGCTGTTTCTCTGTTGTGCAGCGTTTTCCCTAAAAACTGCAGGAGGTCTTCGGATTGGGTGCTGCAACAACTTTTGTATCATGGCCTGCAGTGTCCACTCTGGCCAGCACCCGACTTTCAAGTCGAACCCTCTGGACTTCTTCTCCTGCCACGTGACTGTTCCTTCAGAGTTCCTCGGGGACACAGAGGTCCCCGCTCTTCCTCAGTGTCTTCAGTTCTTCGTGTGAGAAGTCTGTGGGTGGCCATAATAGCTAAATAGACCTCTGATCCCGGACCCCTCTTGGTACCCTTTTCTCCCCCACTCAAACCCATCCCTTAATACACTTTCCTCTTCACTCTCCCTGTTCCCCACTGGCCTGTAAGAATCCCCCCTCCCCTCCCTCCATTGGATCTTGCTCTTGTTTACTGTTGTTTCTCAAGGACCCAGAATTACGTCTGGTCGGGAGTAGCTTTGCTAACTATTGAAGAATGAATGAGTGGTCAGATGTGTCCATTGCAATCTAGTTTTAAATTCTCAAAATTTCCCGAAGTTCTGAGTCCTCAGGCATCTACACACTTCTTTTTAAAAAAAAAATTAATTATTGGGCTGGGGCAATAGCACAGCGGGTAGGGCGTTTGCCTTGCATGCAGCCGACCCGGGTTCGAATCCCAGCATCCCATATGGTCCCCTGAGCACCGCCAGGGGTAATTCCTGAGTGCAAAGCCAGGAGTAACCTCTGTGCATCGCCAGGCGTGACCCAAAAAAAGCAAAAAAAAAAAATTAATTATTATTAGTGAGATCAGTGGGGCTGGAGCAATAGCACAGCAGGTAGGGCATTTGCCTTGCACATTGCCGACCAGGGTTTGATTCCTCTGTTCCTCTCGGACAGCTTGGCAAGCTACCAAGAGTATCCCGCCCGCATGGCAGAGCCTGGCAAGCTCCCCATGGCATATTCAATATGTCAAAAACCAGTAACAAGTCTCACAATGGAGACATTACTGGTGCCCACTCGAGCAAATCAATGAACAATGGGGAGACAGTGCTACAGTGCTATTATTAGTGAGTCACTGCACAGTTACCACACTGTTCATGCCCCTTCCCCAACCTAACGTTGAGGTTTTTGATGCCACTCTGTCAAGTTCTCACCTTGGCTTTCATTGCTTTTAATTCTCTTATTTTTCATCACTATCTCACAAATCCACATACTGAAAGAATTCCAGAGGAGGCCTCTAGGATGGCACGCTTCAAGTTCCAGTTTTCTCTTCTCTGGAACTTCTTTAGATCTCCTGAGTGTTTAACAGAAGCTTAAGAGAAGCTGGTGTTAATTGGAAGAAGCCCATAGTACCCCGGGCTATTTTCTGCCTTCCTGTCACACAGAGTTATTAAACGCTTACACTGGGCCAAGCTTGCCTACCTCTTTTCTGGTTCCTTCCATCCAAGCTAGAAAGCCCAGGGCTGGGCTCTGCACGTCTTCAGGGGTTGCTCAAGGGAATTCTGCTGCTTTACTCCAGCAGTAGCAGCTGCCACGGAAGGAGATTGTATTCCAGTAGGAGAGGAGTGAAGAGATTTCCATTACAAATCAAGTTCTGTTTGCATATGTGATGCTTCAGATACGTTTTACCAACCTGCAATTCCTAGTTCTCAGATTTATTCTTCAAGAGACAATAAAACCAAGACCAGGTTTCAGGAAAGAAAAGTTGGGTGGCACCCCCGTGGTTCCCCCTCCTTGCACGCCCCTCCCCCGTCTCCGCCCCTGGAGGAATGTGGCGCAGTAGCTCCAGCCTTCCTTTCCATTCGTGAATTGATTGATTGATTTGTTTATTCAATAAGTAAACATTTATTGAGCTGGGACCTGAGACACGGGGAGGAAGCAGGCGAGTTGGACAAAAGCATCCATCACACTTAAAGACGCCCCTTTGGCTTTCTCTGGGAGCACGCCCCTGGCGCCCCCTCATGCATACCTCCTCGGCTTCAGCTTCAGAACAACAAGGACTAGAAACATTTTCTTTCTGAAGGGTCTCCCTGAACAGTGGACAGCTTGCTTCCTTGACCTCTTGGGTGTTTCAAATTCACCTCACGGTCGGCAAGCCCCAGCACTAAGTAAGCCCACTCCTTTCCCCAGGCAGCTCGGTTCTCTAGTGCTCATCGTCTTAGTCAGCGGTGCCATGTGCCATCCAGTTGTTGAATCCCCAAAGAAAGTCGCCTCTGAGCTTCTGCTTTCCTTGTTCCACCAAGTGTCTATCACCAAGGCCTATCGATTGACCACGGAAGGGGCCCCATTTGATCCCTTCTCCTTCTGTGCCTCGACCCCACACCCTGCATCTCCGTAGTTCATGATAACTGCACTCTTGTTGCAGGACAGAGATTCGACTTCCGTTGACCCCCAGTACCCTCTGAGGGCTTGACCAGCTGACCTTTTCTCCAAATTCAGGGCCTCTCATCTAATAGGACACTTGGGCTGAAAATCCTCCCGTTCACTCTCCAGATGGTAACAATGATCATTTCCTGGGAGAACCTAATGGTTTGTTTTGTGCTCTGTGTGAGTTCTGTTCTGCATCTTTCGATCTATTTGCATACATTATCCCAGTGTCAGCAAAACCGAAATGGTTGCAATGACCCGCCAGTCCGGTTGAATCAGCCCCGGCCCTTCCTTTCCCGGCTGGGTTTTGGATTTCCGTCTGCCACAGCACAGCCTTTCCCTTTTCTTTTATCACGTGCAGCCCCTTCTCAGATTGGACTTGTTTCTGCAGACGAACACGTGGGTTCTGTGGAGAGGCCCAGCCCGATGCACGGCGATGCCCTGCCCTCCTGGGTAATGAATCTCAAGATCTCTGGCAAGCGAGCGGAGTCCTGGGATCAATTCTGCCGTGTGCAACTCCATCAGCTTACTGTGCAAGTGAAAAGCATCTATTTTCAACTTGCTTAAGCAAAAATATCGGGATTTGCTGGACACATCCAGAGCCTCCGATAGATGCGGGGGTTGCCATAGATTGAAGCTCGCCTCACAGAGGACCTAGAAAGGAGGCAGCAGTCAGGATGTGAGGGGGCTGGAGGGTGAGGGAGGATCTCTGGCTCTCTTCCCATGAGTCACAGATGGTCCCAACAGAGGACTGCTCCCAGTTCTCCATAGGCACAGCCCTGCGACTAGTCCAGCAGAGCAAACATTCCTCGGCTCATTTCTCTGCCCATTGGAGACATCATCTCGACGGGTCCCTAGGACCAGAGACCCATCGTAGATCCCAAAGCACAGTGCTGTCTGCTAAGGGAGAGGCAGTGTAGTTAGGGGAAGTGTGGCCTGGTGGTCAGACAGCCTGGAAGCGGCGACTTTTGCCTGAGCTTTCGCACCTTGAAAAGCTTCCCAAGGACCTCGATTTCTCCCTGCTCCCTCTCTGCACCAAGAGCTTCAAGCTCTTTGTCACCGATTATACCCTGGCACTCTTGAAACACGAGCCAAATGCAGCCCCGACTCCAAAGAGCTGGGGATTAAGCAGAGAAAACCTCTTGTACCGTTTCCGCAAAGAAGCTACAAATCCCCTAAGTCCCAGTCAAGGGGAAGCTTCGACTGGGGAAACATCAGAGAAATCAAACACTTTGCTTTGCTCTCGGGTCCTAGCAGGAGATTTCTGGTTTCAAACAGTGAGTTTGAATTTTTTTTTTTTCCCCTCTAAAAGCTAAAGTCTGCTGGTAACACAGGAGCTAGATTGGCGAGCAGCAAAAGTCAGACATTGAAGAGGCTAGGGCAATACCCGAGCAATATTCCCCGTCCCAGGGAGAGCCGGGTCCTGTGGTTTGACACTGGGGTGGTGGGGGGCGTGGGGGAAGCCACCAGCAGCCTCTCACCCACTCTCCTTCCATCCTTCCATCCATCTGCCACGGTGCTGGTTCCTGAGCAGCTAAGTCCCACCCATGTTCTGCTTTTGCTACGGAACCTGAGTCTGTAAGAAACCAACTCCTGCCTCTCGGCCGTAAATCCTCTCCGTCCTCAGGGCTTCGCTTAAATGGCTCCTCCTCTGCGAACACTCTATTTTTTAAAATGCTGGATTGAGTCGTGCTTTATATATTGTCAAAGTTGCTTCTCTGAAACGTTTCAGTCAATGTGTCTGAACCAATGTGGAATCGTCAGTACCATCCAGTTCACAACTTTTCCTCTCTCACCGTGGGCAATCAATCCCCCGCTCCCACCTTCCACCCAGGCAACCTCTAATCCACACTCTGTCTCTATAGATTTGCCTCTCTGTGAACTTGACTCACCCTGGGAGAGTAATTCTGGCTTCTGGGCTCCTGACGTTCTCAGTATGTGCTTGTCAAATCATCTGGTAATGTGTGTTTCTCCAACTCGAGTTTAAATGCCAAGACCACTTTTTCACCCTGGGGGTGCTTAGCAGAACCCCAGTATTTGGTCGGTCATCTAGAATAGTGGGTTTCCTCGCCAGTTTGTGGATGTTGGCCTGGTCCATGGAAATATCCCGTAGGTCCATGAGAAAAAGTTAACTGTCACTTAACATGTCGTATTGCAGATCCCATAATGCCGTTATAAATATTGCTGTATCAATATCAATATGTCGATATGCTGATGATTGATGATGCTTTTTTTGCTTTTGGTGTAGCGGTCTGTGAAATATTTCTATTTTTTTGGCCAGTCTGCAGGTATGAAAAGGTTGAAAGCTGCAGGCCTGGAGTAATCTATGTCTATCTGACTGAGCACAGGCATCAATTAGGTTTATCACTTGATCCGGGGCAAACTTTCCTGCTGCTTGTGTGAGAGCAGCGGCGTGGTCCCTGGGTATTTACGCTGGGCTGGTGCTGCACAAAGGTTTCTGTGGTATTGAACCCTCACGATTCTTATTTAACCTTTTCTTCCATGGAAGAAATATTTGCAGGCTTTATTGGCATTTACAGATGAGGAGACTACAGCGGTCAGAGACTAGGAAGTTGCAGCGAGGGTAGCCAGACCTCAGACCTGGTTTGGCTTAGTGGAAAAATCCCCTTGCGGGGGCTGGAGCAATAGCACAGCAGGTAGGGCATTTGCCTTGCACGCCGCCAACCCGGGTTCGATTCCCAGCATCCCATATGGTCCCCTGAGCACCGCCAGGAGTAACTCCCGAGTGCAAAGCCAGGAGGTAACCCCTGTGCATTGCCGGGTGTGACCCAAAAAGAAAAAAAAAAGTTCCCTTGCTTAGCCACAAAACAACAGTTGGCTCCCGGCTGCTGTCAGCCAACCATTGACATTGGTTCCGGGGTGCCAGCCCTGTCTGCACCTTCCAGACTTTTACTAGCAATTTGGTCAGTGGGTATCCCCTATGCATTCACTCCCAAGTTCTGCTGAAAGAAGGGAAGTCATTCTAAATACTGGAAGGTCTTTGTCTAATTTAGTGTGAAGCCATTTGATTTTTTTTTCTGATCAGCTAAATCAAATGCATGCTTTCCTTTCTCGTTGATTCCTTGCAGGCAATGGCCCAGTGGAATATGAGGTGATAATAACAAACTTAGCATTTGTAAAGCTTTTTAGGGGGAAAAAATGCCTGAGAACGTATTGGAAAAATTGAACTAGGTTTTTTTTGTTCTTTTCAATTTGAAAGATTTATGTTGCCCATATGGAAAATGTTGGAAACACAAGAATAAGACATAGGCTGGGGTTGTGACATTTTTATCTTGTGACCCACCGAAGCCAACAGAAGCGAGGTCCCATTTCAGGGTTGCTTACTGGGATGAACTGTGGAATGATAGCACGGCTCCTGGCTGTGCCTCTCTCAGGGACTGGTGGACACACATAAAGAATATTCCCACAAGGACTTAGGTGATGTTCTGTCACTGTCACTGTCATCCCATTGCTCATAGATTTGCTTGAGTGGGCACCAGTAACAGCTCCATTGTGAGTCTTGTTGTTACTGTTTTTGGCATATCGAATATGCCAGAGGGAGCTTTCCAGGCTCTGCCATGTGGGCGAAACGCTCTTGGTAGCTTGCCGGGCTCTCCGAGAGGGGTGGAGGAATCGAACCCAGGTCAGCTGCGTGCAAGGCAAATGCCCCACCCGTTGTGCTATCGCTCCAGCCCTGTGATGTTCAGCAAACTAAATGCCTGAACTCTGGCTTTGGATGCATAGAAATGCAGTTGAATCTGGTACAAGACAACAAGGAGTAGTAAGGACTGGGGTAAGATGGAGACAATAAGAAATTGCTGCTACTCTGCCCTAGGTAACTGTTTTCCTAATTTGCCTGTTTCCCTGAATTATTTCAAAAGAACTGAAAACAAAATCATCCATCCATGCATGAAAACACCATCCCCCAAGCGTGCATCACCAGTAGAGGTTAATGAAGCACTTACGTTGTTCCAGGTAGTAAGGGGATAACAGAGCAGAGAAGACCAAGGCTTTGTCGTGCTTAGTCTGCTATAACCACGTGGAACAAACATGGGATTTTCTAGTTACAGTAACCCCACAAACACCCATTCGCTCCCCTGGGCTAAGGCATGTGAGGTCTCCTAGGGTGGGATTCCCAAACAAAAAGTTTCCTTTTCCTTGCCTCGTCCTGAAGGGCATGGGCACTGTCACATTACAGCTGTTTCCATCTCTCCAAGCTGGGTACCAGTGTCCAACCACAGACGCTCCTGGACACTTCTGCTATAGCAGCGCATCTTGGGTGGGTGGGTGGGCTCTTTCTCCCAGTATGCAGTTGCACCGCCTGGCTTGGCAGCATTGGTCTCTTGAAAGCAACTCATTCCCCACCCCGTTGTATGTGGCCCACTTGCCCACAGAGCGGCAACAATGCAAGTTTTCACCTTGCCAAGTGTGCCTGTGGGGCCAAACTTCAGCTTGCTGTGCAGAAAGCATAGTGCAGCAGAGCCAGAGATTTTCGTTCTAAAACTGGAGGAAGGACCACACATCTGGGAGTTGGTGACTTTTGTACAGAGACATCAATGGGCCCGGATTTTTAAAAGGTTTTGGTCAGACAAGGCTGGCACCAAGCTAAAGCAAAAAAAAAAAAAAAAAATCCCCCAGAAAATAACAGAAACCATTTCTATTCTAATATAGCTGCAAAATAATAAACAGAAAATAACACAGTCACACCCAGACCTCATATCTTCTCTGTATTCAGCCTGTAATTTTGCTCCTTGCAAATCTGAATCATTTCAGTGTTTTCCCTGGGGAGGGTGGGGGTGGAATATCTCTAAGGGGCTTCCTGGAGCTTGGGTGGAGTAATTATCCTTCCTTCTACTTTTTGAGAGACTCTAGATCCAGTGTACCAGGGACCAAATATGATTTCTGGAAATCCATCCTCTAATACTTCCCACCTGGTTCTGAGGAAGGGGCTCACTCAGGGCTCCTCATGGCCCACCCCGGGTCACAAGCATCCCCAAATTACCACAAGCCGCGCAGTCCTTGATCGGCCTGAATCCTTGAAGGCAGCTGAGCAGGTGCTGCGGGCAGGTGGGCTGCGATGTTGGCATGGGCTGGGGACAGTCATGGGATGTCTTCGGTTGTCTGAGCATGCAAAAACTCAGAGTCATCATGAGCATGAAAAAGAAGAGGAAAAGCATGGAGGGGGAGATGGGAAAAGGGGTTTATTTGGTGGGAAAAATGTCTCCGGGAGGTTAAAAGTCATATTTGGGGCCATGCAGAGACGTCTGACTCTGGATTCTAACCTTACATCTCAGCCCGCTACCATAATGGCATCCTACGTTGGGCCTCTGGCCCCAGGTAAAGGCCAAAGACTTTCCATTTGGTTTTCTTTGTTTGGAGGGTCACACCCAGCTGAGCCCAGTGCTTCCTTCTAGTTCTGTGGTCAGGGATCACTCCTGGTGGTACTTGGGGGGGGACATAGATGATTCTGGAGATAGAATCATGGTCAGCTGCGTGCAAGATGGTGCAGGCTGGGACTCACTGCAGGAGAACTGAGCTAGCAGAACCAGTGCCCCAAGAAGCTGGCATCCTTGGGGTACTGTAGCATTGCAGAATGGAGAGACCTGAGTGTACACACATGCTTGAGTGAGTTGTATACTGCATTGATGCCCTTTCCAACTGCTGCAATAACCATGAATATCTCTCCGCATTCCCTTGAACCAATGAAGAAGCTCAAGGTCAGAAAGGTTAGACAGACATTTGATTCAGAGTCACCTTTATATTTGTTTGGAGGACCTGTGTGTGTGTATGTGTGTGTGTGTGTGTGTGTGTGTGTGTGTGTGTGTGGTGGGGGGTTGCATTGGGCCATACTTCACCATGCTCAGCGGTAACTCCTGGCTCTGCACTCAGAAATCTCTCCTGACAGGCTCTGGGACCATATGACATGTCGAGGATCAAACCCAGATTGGCTGTGTGCAAGGCCAGATCTTTATCCACTGTACTATCTCCCCCGGCACCCAGAGTCACTTTTAAATTAGGTAGGAAGTAGACATTCTGGTAGAGGGTGTGGTGCTGGAGTGTTTCGGGCACAATCACCTATAAGTATAGTACTGTTCATTACCGTGCTTCAAATGGGGGGCTTGAAATTCAATGAGGCCAATTCCATCCGTTGGGACTGTGATTCACTAGGCTATAGGGGTCTCTGCACAGTGCAGGAAAGGAAGTAGAAGGAAGCTAAGAGGAACCCTGACCGAAGGCTACTGGCTCAGCCTGTTCTCTCAGCCAATACATTTTCTAAAACATTATTTCTTCTTCTACAAAATAAGCATAGAAAACTTGAGGAAGGGCTGAGGGCATGGCTCTGTGGTAGTCCACTTCTCTCGTAGGTGTGAAGCCGTGGGTTGGACCCCTCTAGCAGAGCAGAAATAAATACATAAACTTAGTTACTCCTAGTGGGGGGAAAAAAAGGGCAAAGGAAGTTTGTGAACTTGGGTTTGGAGGCCTGAGCTCAAATCCTGTCTCTGCTCAGTGGAGTCACCTTAGCTTCGGAGTTGAGAGGCAGGATGGGTAGTTTGGCCTCCAAAACTGCTAACTCTAGCACCTGGATCCCAGAGGTCAGAAGCAATGCCATGTTATTTGCTCTGTGTCCCCTGTGGCCCAGCTTTGCTCAGCTCCCAGTTCCTGATTCCAGGACCCAGGGATCCTGACTTCGTCCCAACAGAGCCCTAAACCATGGTTTTGGTTTTGGTTTTAATGTTTTTAATATTTATTGGCTCATAGTGAGAGTCTCTTACCCCCACGCCTGGCTGTCTTCACTGGGGTCCCTCAGAGGGGGTAGGTTTCAGTTTCCCTCCCTGCCCCTAGCAGAGCCCCCACAGCCGAAGACCTCCAGAGCCCAGCCACAGCCATGCTCAAGGCCCCTCTCCACATGTTCGGACAAGCCTCACGCATGAAGGAACTGGCAGAGGAACCCAGGTGTATGGGACCTGGGGCTGAGACCTCCAAGCCTGCTCAGATCGGGACTGAGCCTTTCCCACCCAGATCCCCCATTTTCTAGTAGCTAGTCAGTCACCCAGAAACTGCCCTTGGTGCCCTGTAATCCCACCAACAGCCCACATCCAGAGACTATAAAACCAAGCACCCAGACATCTTATAAGAGAACCTGGCAAGCTACCAAGAGTTTCCTGCCTGCAAGGGAGAGCCTGGCAAGCTCCCCGTAGCATATTTATATGCCAAAACCAGTAATAATGGTGGGTCTCATTCCCCTGACCCTGAAAGAGCCTCCAATGGGATACCATTGGGAAGGGCGAGTAAAGAGAAGCTTCTAAAATCTCAGGGCTAGGACGAATGGAGACGTTACTGAGACTGCTCCAGAAATTCGACATTCAACGAGATGATGATGATAATGATGATGATGATGATGATGATGATGATGATGATGATGATGATAGTGAGATACACAGTTACAAAGTTGTTTATGTTGGGTTTCAGTCATATAATGTTCCAACATCTAGCCCTTCACCATTGTATATTTCCCACCACTAATATCTCCGGTTTCCCTGACCCACTCCCACCCACCTGCCACTATGGCAAACACACACTCTCTCTCTCTCTCTCTCTCTCTCTCTCTCTCTCTCTCTCTCCTTCTGGCCTTTTGGCCCCTGTTTTTCCTGGACTTGGATATTAGTCTCATACTTCTTTTAATATATCCCCCAGATGAGTGTAGTCATTCTATGTCTGTCCCTCTCCTTCTGACTTACTTCACTCAGCATGATATTCTCCATGTCCATCCAGATTCCACGATATTTTTCCTAACAGCTGTGTAGTATTTCATTGTGTACATGTACCATATTTTCTTTTTTCCAGTCATCTGTTCTCAGGCACTCAGGTTGTTTTCAGATTCTGAGAAACCTAAACCACGACCTGAATCTCAAAGATGCTTCTGGAAGCCATACTCTCTCCTTTGGTTCACATTCTATGGGTCAAATGACCCACACAGCTAACTCTGAAAGGCAAGGGGCCATCGCTTTGCATGCCTCTTGGAGAGGAAACAAAACTGTGATTTCTATCTGATATCCAGAATCTCTGTGGGACCTTGATAGACCTTCCCCCTGTGGCCCTCAGTTTCCCCTTGTGTGCAAAGCTCTTAGAGTCACCTATGGACTGAGACCTTTTTCCTTTTCCTTTTTGTTATTGCCCCCACCCCCCCGCCCCCGCTCTCTACTGCCTTGTCCAATTTTGATTCTTTGCTCCCCCAACCTGCAGGAAACTGGTAACAAACCTTCCTCCTTAGCTGAAGCCCAGACATTTTTCTACTCCCGCTCCGTTAATCCATTTCTTTTCTTTTCTTTTTTTTTGGTCCTCACAGGAAGGAGGCCTCAAAATAGAGTGGGGTACCGCGATAACCATTGGATGTATTGACCCCATCACAGGTTTATCTTGGTGAAATTCAGATTGGCCTTTCAATCCCGAAAGCAAAGGAGCTCATTGGGCACTTACGGAGGCATTACCGGGGCCATTCGGCAATAAAATGTGCCTGACTTCATTATGTAGGACGGAGACGAGAGAACTGATCCTCGATCACAGGGCGGCTGAGGAGGGTGCACGGGGCGCCAGCTGTGCAGATGGATTCTGAGTGCTGGGCGAGGGCGCTGCACGCAGGGAGCCGGTTATTCAAATGCATGATTATTTTAAGTTCTTTTGTTGAGCTCAGTGCCGAAAGGTAATTTATGTGCAGAGTGCTCCGCTGACCATGTGGTTCTGTTGGGGGCTGCCAGCAGCCTGGCTCCTGCACTGTTCTTCTAGGCTTTTCCCCTTCCTTCCCCACCCCTCCCCACCCCCCACCTCTCAGAGAGGCATCCAGGATGGGCACTGTCTATTTGCTTTACCACCATGAGCAGATTATGGGGAAATGATTCTCTTGGAGGGACTCGGGCTCCCGGTGTTTCCCTCTGCTGCTGGGATTTGCAAGAAACGGAGCAAAGCTCTGTATAGAAAGTGCCTTTCCCCTCGGCCATCTGCCACGCCCACTCCATAAAATGGTTTTCTCCCTGCTGATGGCCTGCGGCCCTTGTAGCCCAGAGAACGAACAGGAACTACCGCTTGCCCTCTGCTCTCTGCTTTGCACTGGATGGCAGTGTAACTGCATTTCTCTGGGACGTGCGCTCCCTTCCGAGGCCTGGGTGAGAAGCCGTCGTGTCTGAGAGACCGTGACAGGCTTCGCTGGGAACATACCTGCTGCTGCTCACCAGGCCTGGCACTGTGCGGACCAGGCACGATGCTTGAGACTTTATTTATGGGCTGGGGGAAGGCTCCTAAGAGGTGCTCATGTCTGGGGCAGGGGGTTGTTCTTCATTGCCAACCAGGTGATCTTTTGCCAGCCAGGTTGGCGTTTCAATACGAAGGGCCAAAGGTGCAGTGCTGTTCGGGCAATTGGTGCTGGGAAATATCTGAACCACCCCAGCAATGCTTGGGACACTCCCTCCCCACCCCCATGCCTGTACTACTTGGCGTCCTCCAGGCTGCACCTGGCAATGCTGGCGACAACACATAGTGCTGGGGATTGAACAGGACCCTGCCACATGCAAGGCAAACACTTTTAACCCCTGAACTTCCTCTTCTACACAATGCTTGGCTCTTGAAGGCCACTGAGATCTCTAACCCTCTCAGACAATTTTCAAGCACTCAGTGATGTTATTCCATTGACCAGAAGAGGCTGGAGACCTTTTGGGTGAAAGGACTTTTGGACGAAGAGACTTTTTGGGCACAACACGGCTTTGGAGGGGCAGAAGTGGCCTTAAAACACAGACTGATGCAGGGGCCAGCGTTAGAGTTGGAGTGATGGTACGGCCGATAGGGTTCTTGCCTTGCATGCAGCAGAACTGAACCCCATACTGGCACCCCAGGTAGTCCCCTGAGCCCCAGCAGGAGTGACGCCTCAGTGCAGAGCTAGGAGTGAGCCCTGAGCACAGCCGGATGTGGCCCCGAACACAAAACAGACAGAAAACGCAGACGGATGCCTCATTCTGTACTTCCTCCCAGCCACGGAGGGCCAGTGGTCCCCTCTGGGAGCATCTCCTAGCCCAGCCCCCCTGTGGCTCCTTGTCAGTTTCTCCTTCCCACGCTGTCAGCTCCCGCAGGCAGTCATAGCCTTTCTGTTGACTCAGGCACCCACTTCCAGAGTTTCTCACCCGAGGTTCAGGATGATCTACACCCCATGTCTCCCCGTCCGTCCGGCGGGTGCTCAGACACCCAGCTCTTGGCAATCTCATTAAGCTGGCCTTAATTACTTCTGTGGAGGGGCTGGGGCTGTTTTGCTTCTGCCGTCCCAGCACCGCCGATATCGATTGGCTGCCGAGAGGCTGCTGTTAGACAGCGGATTAGAAAAGGTTAGTTTCTCTAATTCTCCAACACGCTGCCTGGTGATAATTGGTTCCCAGGTGAAGCAGCATCCCAAACAGAGGCGGCGGCACGCGTTGGGTTTTTCAGTATGAGTTGCTTCAGAAGAATGGTTAAGCACTCTTGGAAACTCTGCTCTTTCCACAATTTCTCGGGGTTAGAAAACACATCTGGGTGAGTATTAATCTGATTCAGTCCAGGACAGCTGTCCCGAGGTCATTTGTGCTCATCTCCTGTCCACCCTTTTTTTTTTTTTTGCTTTTTGGGTCACACCTGGCGATGCACAGGGGTTACTCCTGGCTCTGCACTCAGGAATTACTCCTGGCTGTGCTCAGGGGACCATATGGGATGCTGGGAATCGAACCCGGGTCGGCCGCGTGCAAGACAAACGCCCTACCCACTATGCTATCACCCCAACCCCATCTCCTGTCCACCCTTGAGAGGAATCAACCCGGTGTGGTTTCACCAGTCTCTGCGTGATCTCTTCACTTACCATGGGTGAATTCCAAAGGTTTCTTCCAACCTGGGGGGGCTCCTTGATTTTTCCTGGCAGGAGACTCTTGCCTCTCTTCTAGGTAGCTGTTTGGATTTCAATCTATGAGTCCACTTTATTTTTAGCTCTTGGTTCCATTTTGCCTGGTGGAGGTCACCCAGGTTCATAGACTTAAGGGCAGGAGGTAGGAGCCAGAAATCATCACCTACATAAATGATGGAAGGAACTGAGGGGGGGGGAAAGCTGGATCTCTTGGGGGGCCAGTAAAAGGCTGAGCACCCCAAACATTGATATGGCAGCAAGAAAGGGAAGAGAGGGCACAAATAGCATGCCCCAGGGGCTGGAGCAATAGCACAGAGGGTAGGGCGTTTGCCTTGCATGTGGCTAACCTGGGTTCGATTCCAAGCATCCCATATGGTCCCCTGAGCACCGCCAAGAGTAATTCCTGAGTGCATAAGCCAGGAATAACCCCTGAGCATCGCTGGTTGTGACCCAAAAAGAAAAAAAAAAAACATAACATATAGCATGCTCCAGTGGACTGAATCCAGTCTAGAGGAACAAAGGTTGGCATCCACTTCGATGACCAGCCCTGTTAGAAGCTCAGTGGTCCTGCAGGGAAACTGCATGTGGTTCAGATTTTCAGTTTGAGAAATACAAAAGAGCAGAGTTGGTGAACTCTAGTGCTGATGTGGACCAGACAGATAAATGAAGAACCTTGAGGTAGATTGTTCCCAGTTGTAGTCTGTTTTCCCTTATTACCAAGAGTTGACTGATTACTACAATTTGGGGCTTAGGTGTCTTGTTGGCAGCTATTTGTTTTTTATTTAAGCCCCCAACTGAAACTTTTTCTAAGTCTTCCACATTGAAAAAAAAAATATCAATTTGAGTTAAAAGCAAAACTTCGATGCCAACTGAACTAGGACACACAAACACAGAAATTTTCTGACTTCTGCTGTAAAGCTGATGGGGGAAGGGCACATTTCCATGAGGTCCCTTTTGATAAGGCAGAGATGGCTGTGTTTAGTTGGTGATGACAGCCAGGGTGTCAACTACTGGACCAGCCCTGCAATGAGATGCTGGTTCTTCTCTAGGAAAGGACTTCCACTTGCCATCCTTGACTGTCCCTCTGAGTTCATTTATGTCCTATTAGACTTTTAAATCAGTGATTTTGGTGAAAATCTAGAACCTGTGGATCAGATCTACCGATGAGGCACAAGGTCATGGTTATTAATAGGTATAGTGAAATGAGGATTCAGAATTATTAGAGCTAGTTGGAGAGGCAAAGAGACCCCAGTCAATTGAAACTCAGAAGCAACCAAGGCAACCTCTTGTGTTTAGGTCTATAATATAAATTGTATTTTCTCCAGGTAAGGAAAAAAAACCCCAACTGGGGATATGTTTCCTGTGAAAAGGGAGCAAAGAAAATCCAGGAGTATTTGTTTGACCATGCGATAACATAGCCAGCATTTTATTTTAAACAAACACACAGAACCCTAAAACCAAAAATGTCCACACATCAACCCTAAGCATTTCACTGTGCCAAAAAGATGTTATGCAGGGTATACAGAGATGAAGGAGATGAACTCGCTGCTTTTGAGAAAAGGCAACAGATCCCAACAACAGGTTTGGATATACCAGATTCCAGTGAGAGAAACTTGATAGACGGGATCTCTATCTACTCTGTGTAATTAGAGCCTGAGAGGTGCCTAGCTCTGCCTATTTTATACAAAATTAATGTTTGAAGGAAGAATAAGAGGTTTTTTTTTGTTGTTTTTTGTTTTTTTTGCTTTTTGGGTCACACTCAGCGATGCTCAGGGGTTACTCCTGGCTTTGCACTCAGGAATTACTCCTGGCAGTGCTTGGGGGACCATATGGGATGCCGGGGATCGAACCCGGGTCGGCCTCGTGCAAGGCAAATGCCCTACCCGCTGTGCTATCGCTCCGGCCCCAAGAATAAGAGTTTTTAAGCTGAAAAATTGGTGAGTTTTGTGTCAGTAGACATGTATGCTTTGGTGACTTCTACTTGGCATTTGGCGTTCGAGACCATGGGCATCACTCATGTCTAATGATTTGGAAGGAGTTGACTCAGTACTTAGGTCTTGGGGGAAGGCATGACTAACTCAAGTTATGCCAGATGTATTGTCTTCTTCTAGCCTCCCCAGTTGGGGACAAAGAGATGAACTCTGGGACTATTTGGGGGGCTAATGGGAAAGTTGGATATCTACTGAGTTCATTGCTAACAAGAGAGGGAGTAGCTATCACAACAACTCTAATCATCAGTGAGAATTTAGGAGGAATAAGACAGACTCCATACCCGGGAAACAGTGACAAGGAATGCAGAGCCGTTCTGTGCTGGACTAGCCGTTGAAGTCTGGATCAGCTATGGATTGAAACATGACTCATGGATTATTTGCATTCAGAAACCTTTGATTCATGTTCTCTTCCCTTCTTTCACCTTGAGTTGAATCCTCTATCATGGGAATTCTGGTGGAGGAACCGTGTACAAGACTCATGGAAGCAGAGAGCAGATCTGAGCTCCGACCGTGCAAGCAACCAGTTCCACCCTGGGGGTGGAACTGCAACTGGAGGGAGACCCGGGGGCTCAGGAACCTGGTCTGTAACTCAGTTTTCTGGTGGCACTGAGTTTCTAGTTCCTGTTTTTTCTAAGGCTGTGTTGGGCGCTGCTGTGCAAGGCTTCCTGGACGCTGGTGCAGAATTTACAGGACGCTGCTCTCTTCCTTTCCATCTACTGTTCTTTCAGTGACCCAGGGAAGTAGCTGAATGAGTGCGTTTTGCAAATACAGAAGTAGAAGCAGAGATTTGGCCATTCCCTCAGGGCTCCCAGCTCCCAATGGAGGGACCTAGGGGTGGGAGCTTACCTCCTGGTCTCAGAGCAGAAAGGGGCTCGGAAGGAGATCTCCCCTTTCAGTTGCAGCCTCTGAAAGCAGTGTTGGGGGTTGCTTTCGCCTGGAGCACGCTTCTGAGTTGAGAATCCACAGCCCAAAATTGTCCCTTTAGACTGCAAGGAGGGTATTCTCTTCCCAAAGCAACAGATAGCATTCTCAGTGGTCGCCATGGAGGACAGCTGGACCCAGCAAGACAAGAAGCTCAGAGCAAGCAGAAACTAAAAGTCTAATTCTGGACACACGGGAGGCCCTGACAAGCTCGCAGAAACAGCTGGGAGACAGTTGGAAGGCCTCTGGCCATAATAATTTGTGTATGAAAGAAGAGCATAATCTCATCTTGTAGTCACAGGCGGAGGAGTTTGGGGACTTATGAGTTACATATATTTCATTGTCTTTTTAAGAGGAGAAAAAAAAGAGCAAGAAAGAAGTTAGTGCCAGGGATTCTGCCCTTGAGTGTGGGTTCAGGCAGACACATGCACACCTGTCTTTCATGGCTCAACATGAACGAGTATACTGGAAATCTATCCCGGGTGATTTTTCATCGATTTGCTTGAGCGGGCACCAGTAACGTCTCCATTGTGAGACTTGTTGTTAACTGTTTTTGGCATATCGAATCTGAGGGGACAGTGACAGTGACAGCCCTGGGTGATGGGGAGCTGGATCTGTTCTTAGAAAAGAAGCACTAATAAAACCCTCCCAAGGTTTGTCTCAGGGATGAAAAATCAGAAAGGGAGCAAACTGCCTTTCATTTTGCTAGATAAGACGACCACTCGCGCTACCTAGGGCTCCACGCTGGACGTTTCTTCAACTGTCCTACCGTCACTTTCAGCTTCTCCTTGCCGTCGGGTCTCTGTTTAAATGTCACCATGTCTGAGGAGGCTTTCCTGATCTCCTGAATGAGGTAGCTTTTTATTTGATGGCTTAATTTTATTTCTGTGGAGGGAACATTGGTTTACAGCACCGTATAAGTTTTTAGGAGTGCCGCTTCACGTCTTGTGGAATGCATGACACCACCCCCCGGCCACCATTCAGGGTGTTGTTACCATTCATCATGTTCCAGTGTTTCCACTCTCCCCTCTCCCCTCCCCCTCCGCCCCCCCCCCTCCGCCGGCTTCTCACTCACCCCTGCTCCTCAGGTTCTTCAAATCAGAGAGTTAGTTTTTGTCAAATCTGGGAGTTTGTTTTCACTTCGGTGTTTCTTGGTACTCTTCATATGAATGAAATCCCACAGATCTCTTTCTAACTTATTTCACTGAGACAATTCTCTAAAGGCCCATTAAGCAAAATTTCATCGTTTTTAAAGTGGAGTAGGACCGCATTACATGCAGATCACGTCTTCCTTATCTGCTCATCTAAGGTGCTTTTTTTTTTTTCCCTCTAAGCGGTGAGTTTGGGGCCACACGTGGCTCTATTCACTCCTGACTCCTGGCTCTGAGTTCATGGATTTCTCCTCACAGTGCCGTGGGGACCATAGCGGGTGCTGGGGATCAATCCCGGATCTGCTGCGTGTAAGACACATGTCTTACCCTTCGTATTATCTCTTCGATCCCTCATCTATTTCTGGTTCAATGTTTGCTTGTTTGTTTCAGGGTTACATCTGATAGTGATCAGGGATTACTCCTGGCTCTGTGCTCAAGATTACTTCTGATAGATGCTTAAGGGTCCACTTATGCCACTTGGGGCTTGAACCTCGGTCGGTTTCGTGCAAGGGAAGTTCTTTAACTCCTGTACTATTCCTCTGGCCCTATGCACTCATTTGTTGTTAGAAATACCCCGAGGTGCTTCTGTCCCTGGTTGTTCCAAATAGCGACGCTGTGAACAGAAATGGAAAGAAATCACTAGCGACATGAAGTTGGGCTGATTGGGAGAAGTGATTTGATAGGAATTAATGTTCTATCACCTCTGATAAGAATTAATGTACAAATATATGAATAACTCATACAACTCAATAAGGGACCTTCTCAGAAAATGAGCAGAGGATCTAGATAGACAGTTTTCCAAAGAAAACACATGGATGATCAATAGACCCTGGGAAAAAAAATGTTCTTCATCATTTACTATTAGGGAAATGCAAATCAAAGCCACAGTGAGATATGATCTTACAAATGGGAGAATGATGTATATCAAAAAGACAGGAACAAGTGTTGGCTAGAATATGAAGAAAAAGGAACTTGCATAAACAGTTGTGGGAATGTGAGTTGGTGCAGCGACAGTGGAAAACAGTATGGATGTTCCTCACAGAAAAAAAAAATACAGAGGCCGCAGTGATAGTTCAGTGATAGATGCTGGGCACTTGCCTTGCATGCAGTCAACCTGGATTCGATGCCTGGCATCCCATATGGTCCCTGGAGCCCCACCAGGAGTTATTCCTGAGCACAGAGCCAGGAGTAAGTCCTGAGAAACACTCAAAAACAAAGGAAAAAAATTTTAAATACAGCCCTTATAGGATTCAATAATCCCACTGCTATGTCTTTTCCAAAGAATGGGAAAATGGCAGTTATTTAGGTTTTGAAAGGGTAGCTTTTGTGACTTGTTTGAGACTATATCCCTGGAATCCAGAGTGATGTTTCAAGCCTCTTAAGGTGATTGATGATATTTTCTTTCTTTCTTTCTTTCTTTCTTTCTTTCTTTCTTTCTTTCTTTCTTTCTTTCTTTCTTTCTTTCTTTCTTTCTTTCTTCCTTCCTTCCTTCCTTCCTTCCTTCCTTCCTTCCTTTCTTTCTTTCTTTCTTTCTTTCTTTCTTTCTTTCTTTCTTTCTTTCTTTCTTTCTTTCTTTCTTTCTTTCTTTCTTTCTTTCTTTCTTTCTTTCTTTCTTTCTTTCTTTCTTGATGAATGCATAAAGTTGGGCTGGAGCCATAGCACAGTGGGTAGGGTGTTTGTCTTGCATGCGGCCGATTCCTCCATCCCTCTCGGAGAGCCGGGCAAGCTACTAAGAGTATCCCGCCCGCACAGCAGAGCCTGGCAAGCTACCCATGGCGTATTTGATATGCCAAAAACAGTAACAAGTCTCACAATGAAGATGTTACTGGTGCCCGCTCAAGCAAATTGATGAACAACAGGAGGACAGTGCTACAATGCTACAGTGCATAAAGTTGGTGCTTGTGGCTGCCTTTGTTTGGCTTGGAAAGTTGGCCTATGGACATCAGAGCCACAAATGCCTCATTGGACCGGGTGGGGGCAGAGGCAAATGGGAACTTGTATTCTGACCCAAAGTGACTGGAATATCAATGTGTGTGGGCTCTTGGCTATTTTACAAGCAAAGTGGCCCCCCTGAGCACAGCTCTTCCAACTCTCTTAAGGTTTTGAAACTTCAGCTTTATGGGTGCTCTTCTGATCATGTGGCCAGTAGCTTTTATTTTTAGCTTTTTTTTTTTTTTAAAGAATAAACACATGTGGGGCAGAGATATCCTACAGGAGTTAAGGCACTTGCCATGCATACAGCCAATCCCAGTCTGGTTCTTGACATTACATATGGTCCCTTGTCCACAGTAAGGAGGAACCTGGTTTGTGCAAACCTTTGAGTCTGTTCTTCCCCTGAGTAAATTGGGCCACAGGATGGGTTGGGAACCAGACCTGTCTCATGGCCCCTGGGTGTCTGTCTCTTGAAAGAAGCTCATCAGAGACGCACTGCTCAGATCACACAGGGAAGAGAGAACCTTATTCTCAGTGCCATCTTTACACGCCAGTGGAGAAACAGCAGCCACAATGATGAAGAGTCTGGAAACTACCATGAAAGCATGGTTGCCCAAAATACAAACGTTTATCTCTATTTATTTATTTGCTTGCCAGACCTGGCAGTGCTCAGGGTTTACTCTGGCTCTGCACTCAAGGATCACTCCTGGCAGGCTCTGGGCATATGAGTGCCAGGAATCAAACCTGGGTCACCAAGGCAGGTGCCCTACCCATTGTATTAACTTCCCAGGTCCCCAAATGCAAATATTTAATATATGGCTTTCCAGCTACGTTGCCCTGATGCTCTCACTTTGGTGCCTTATTCACAGGAGTATCCCTCTTCACTTCAAACACTTCAAGCATTGTGACTGTCAGCATGTGAGCGGAAGGTAGGGAAGGAAGATGTCTATGAGCACAAACAGTAGTTCTTATGCAGCGAGGTGGATTTAGTTCTTCCTCCAAGTATACTTCCGCAGAGGTCATAACTTCATTCCAATTGCCTGGTCATCTCCAGGCTATGGCAGGAAGAGCCTTTTGGAAATTACCCTCAGGGCCTGGACATAATTTTTCAGCACCCTCAATTGTGACAAATCTCCAGATTTGATTTTTGAAATGGCCAAAAGTTATTGGGAGCTAAGTCTGCTGCATCAGTCCAATCATCATTCTCAGCAGTATTGTCGGGGGGGGGGCACCTCGATGCGCAATTTGGCCTTAACAGGAGCATGGTTTGGACAAGACAGGCTAGGGTCAAGCACAGGGCCAAGGAGAACCCCATTCAGGAAGGCTTAAAATAGGGGGGGGGGGCTGATGGGCTGATTTGGTTACAAAACGTACACGGTGTTAAGCTCCAAAGGCCAGGCAGAATTTAACATGGTTCAGAAGGCTTGGTATGAGTTGGCACCGACAGTGAACCAGAACCTTGGCATTAGATCCAGCTGGATGGTAGGGCTGGGAGAGTTCTCCTTGCATGGCAGGCTTGCAAGTCTTCATCCGGAGTTTGGAGAGCCAAGCCTAGTGTGCATGGACCGTGGCATGGGCTCGATAAGTATTTACTGAATGAATCAACAAATAGATGGTACTTTGGTCAATAAGATGGAATTAGTTCCTTTCGTGTGAGGTTGGAAGAATTGAGGGGATGAAGAGAACACCCTCCCCTCGCCCACTCCCCCTCCAGGTATTGTGGAACTAGTCTTTTTTGATTTAGCCGCAAAACAGATGGTACCAGCAGGTTCCCCAGAATTCAGAAGCATCGCAAGGCCTGACTATGGGCACAGGAGAGAGAAGAATGGGAGAGTATCCACTGTACGGTGAGTCGTATAAAAGGGGGATCTTGAACAATCTCATCGAACTCAGAATTCTTGGAAGTGAGCCACCCACAGAAGAACACCTCCGGAAGGACCATGGAGAATGTGGAGATGCGGAGAGCTCCCTGCCCTTCCCTGGCCTTCCATAAGAGCACACACACGTGCCCATCACACCCATCCTCCCAGGCTGTCTCTCCAGCGAGTGCTTCCTGGGGGCTCCTATATTTGATATTAAAATTTACCGTTGAGGGGGCTGAAGCTATAGTACAGCGGGTAGAGCATTTGCCTTGCAAACAGCCAAATCGGATTAGATCCCTGACATCCCATATGGTCCTCCCAGCACCACCAGGAGTGATTCCTGAGTGCAGAGCCAGGAGTCATCCCTGAGCCTTGCTGGGTGTGACCCCAAAAAGCAAAAATAAATAAATAAATAAAATTTACTGCCACATGAGACTAGAGCGATAGCACAGTGGTTAGGGTGTTTGCCTTGCATTCGACTGACTCGGGTTCGATTCCTCTGTCCCTCTCGGAGAGCCTGGCAAGCTATCGAGAGTATTTTGTCCACACGGCAGAGCCTGGCAAGCTCCCTGTGGCATATTCGATATGCCAAAAACAGTAACAACGAGTCCCACCATGGAGATGTGAAACTCGGTAGTACCTGAAAAGTGTTTTCTTTCCTTTTTGTAAAAATCACATCAGCAAGTCATGCAGTTGAGAACAAGATTGACTTCATTCACACAGAAGAATGACCATAGCCATCACACAAAGAACGAAGGACAGGAAATGGCACCCCCAACCAGGTCTCCGCTGCCAGTTGTACCCTAAGCGAGCATGGGGACAAGCCCAAGCCATCTGGGGCTACACAGAGGGTGGGAAACCTTGTGCAAAACTTGGAAAGTCAGATGGTGGATCTGACACTTCCAACATGAGGCATTAGAATGCAGCAAAATGGAGGTAGCCTGCACGCGTTCCAAGGCCTTGGAGCAAGATGAGGAACATATTGGTTTAGAGGATCCGTGAGATATGCAATGTGCCCGCCACCCCATGGAAGGTGCTGATGGAAAAGACTGGAAGGAAAGGTGGCATAGATGCAAGTAGATTCTTTCATTCACTTCCTCCCTCTGGTGGCAAATACCGTGGTGGCATTTTAAAGCTATTGAAAATGTGGGGGGCTTATTTCTGCTCTACTTGCCCAACTTTTAAATTTGGATAAGTTGTTTCCATTACCCTGCCTCCCTACACACACACACACGCACGCACACACACACGCACCGCACACGCACCGCACACGCAGGCACGCACGCATGCGCACACACACAGAATGAGAGAGGGAGGGAGGAGAGTGAGAGAGAGGAAAGAGGAGAAAGAGAGGAGAGAGAGAGGGGGAGAGAGGAAAGAGAGAGAGAGAGAGAGAGAGAGAGAGAGAGAGAGAGAGAGAGAGAGAGAGAACGAACAAAAGCACAGAGGCTGATTCCTGATAAAAGCAAAATTATTCTTGTAAAGTGCTCCCAGTCAGGGCGGATGGCTGAATAGAATACCAAACTCCATTATGAGTTCCATTTTTAACTGTTATCAAAATCAGATGTAAAACCAACGACAACATAATCACAGTAATAAGCAACATTTGTGTACCATTTTCCACTTTTCCCGGGGCCTTCCCGAGCAATCTTATTTTATCCTCACCGGAACATGGTGAAATGCAAGAGCTGTTCAGCTGGGTCAGACCTCTGGTCATCTCTGTACAGGAGTTTGTTTATTCTTATCTTCGTGGCATTTTCCTCTACCAGAGCCTCAGCATGCTTCGTACATTTAGATATAACTATAAATCCCTCTCAGATGATTTGTAAACACATGTTTTTTTTTTGCTTTTTGGGTCACACCCGGCGATGCACAGGGGTCACTCCTGGCTCTGCACTCAGGTATTACCCCTGGCGGTGCTCAGGGCACCATATGGGATGCTGGGAATCGAACCCGGGTCAGCTGCGTGCAAGGCAAACGCCCTACCCGCTGTGCTATCGCTCCAGCTCCTGATTTGTAAACACTTTAAATAAGCCCAGTGTCTGCCCTGGAGAACCAGGAAACATTCTTCACTGAGAGCTGGGCTGAGTCCCTCCTCCTCCTCCTCGTTCTCTCACCACCCCTCTGAGTTGCTGATCCATAATGAAATAGCCTCCATTCTCACATTTGTCACCAGCCTCCCGATACCCGGAGGTAGCCCAGGGCTGAGAATGTCCGTAGAGGAACCAGTCATCAATCAAATCTCTCAGGACCACATCCGTGCATCCAGAATCATCTGTCCCATTGTGAATCCATCTCCCTTTCCTCTGGCTTCAATTTCAAATGCAGCTTCACTGGTTTTTGTGGGGCGGGTACTTGGTTTCTTTGTTATTCATTCAGGCTCTTAAGCAACTTTATTTTTAAAGGAATGTTGAATTCTATGAGTGAAACCTGACTTAGCTTTTGTGAAATAAACGGAATATACCAACCATGGCAGGACTGGAGCGATAGCACAGCGGGTAGGGCGTTTGCCTTGCACGCAGCTGAGCTGGATTCGATTCCTCCATCCCTCTCAGAGAGCCCGGCAAGCTACCGAGAGTATCTCGCCCACACGGCAGAGCCTGGCAAGCTACCCGTAACATATTCAATATGCCAAAAACAGTAACAAGTCTCACAATGGAGACGTTACTAGTGCCTGCTCTAGCAAATTGATGAACAAAGGGACGACAGTGCTACAGTGCTACCAAACATGGCTAAAATCTTCAGTGGTTTCCCCACATTTATTCTGTCTCCTACCCCATCTCCCAAAGGGACTAAAGTTTGCAATTTTGTATCTAAGCTACTAGACCACTAACTCTATCGATACACACACACATATGTGACAGCAGAAAAATGAAGAATATAAGTGGTTGTTATTTTGAATATGTGCATTTAAAATCAGTACACACACATTGTGACAGCAGAAAATAAACAATACACAGTGTTGTTTGAATATGTGTATTTTACAAAAGCATGTTTTTTTCTAGATGTATCTCTTGACAGCTTCCCCTTTCGTCTCTGTATTGTATCTTAGAAATTCTGGTTAGGATTACATTTTTCATTGCTGCATAGTATCCCACTGTTGGTTTCATCAGTCTTTTTGGTCAAGCCTCTACTAGCTGGAGTGCTAGGCTCCTCCCAATTTTTGCTGTGCTGAATATATCACAGTGAACTTCTTTCTGCACACTGGTCTGAATGTTTCTCTAGGACTATTCCAAGAGGTAGAATCAGGCATCACAGAATCTCCAGGCACCTGATTTTGAAAGAGAATGCCAATGTACCTTCCCAAACAATCTGGCCATTTTCAACTCCTGCGGTACTCTCAGCAACTTGATTTTTCTGTTCTCCTCAATGCATTTATTCTGCTTTTGCTGCCTTTGTGGTTTCTTTGGAATCAGAGTGAGCCTGTTCTTGACTTCTGCTCTTTCCTCATCCCCTCATCTCTTTGGACTTCCTTCAAGCCCATGCATTAACTGCCCCACCCCACCCTATACTCACATACTGGCTTCTACTTTAGGGTCAAAGTGATCAAAGTGTATTGTAACAAGTTCATTTATTCACTTCATAGCCACCTGAACAATGGGCCCACCCTCTTTCTGAGCAGACATCTTTGGAATGAAATTGTCACTTAACCTTCTGCATGGCCTCTGCTCCTGCCAGATCCCAGATTCCCTGTCATCCCAAAGAAAATTCCGACACTCTTTGCTGAATGCAACAGAGGGGCTGAGGCAGGGACTGCTGCCAGCCAGCATTTCTGCTGTTCGGGAAACTCTCATTTCTCGTGCATTGATTTTGAAGGCGATGGTATAGACGACCTGTCAAGAGAGTTTGCAACGTCCAGATGTTACTTCCTCCTTCAATGACACGAGACTCCGGGATTATGAAATTGTTGTGTGGACGTTGGGGGGGGGCGCACATTGAACCCCTGCCACGTAGAATGGCTGCACCCGTGCAGTGCGGAGGTCATATTTCATGGGCGGTAATAATAACGGCTCCCACACTGTTGCTTCACAAGAGATTCGTCTTGGCCAAGTTTCAGAGGAAGCCAGTGGGAGTTGAAAGGGATGATGTAAGGAAGAAGGATTAGTTCTGTTCTTGTATGCTTTAGGCAGCCAAGATAATCCCTTGTCCTCATTGCTATCTCAGCAATCATCCCCCAGTATTCTCTCATGCAACAAATTTTATTGCACATCAGTCACGAATCAGGGAACTGTGTTAACACTGGGGATGCAGAGATAAGATGGAAGAAAGGCCTGTAGCTGCTTTCAGGAAGTAGCAATGGAAACATAAAATTTTGGGAACAAATGTGAAATTACAACTTTAATAAGGGAGAAAGAAATGCACGGTGCTAAGAGCAGATATAACAGGGCAGTTGTTTCTTTTCTTTTATTTATTTATTTATTTTTTGCTTTTTGGGTCACACCTGGCGATGCACAGGGGTTACTCCTGGCTCTGCACTCAGGAATTACCCCTGGCCGTGCTCAGGGCACCATATGGGATGCCGGGATTTGAACCCGGGTCGGCCGCGTGCAAGGCAAACGAGGGCAGTTGTTTCTTTTGGTGGTGGGGCACACCAGGCAGTGCTCAGGTCTTCCTCCTGACTCTGCACTCAAAGATCACTCCTAGTGAGGCTCTGGGAACTGTGCGGGGTGTCGGGGGTCAATCTTGCCTAAGCCATATCCAAAGCTCACAGCCTCGCCACTCCAGCCCCAAGAAGGGCAATTGTTTTACTTGAAAAGAGCAGGGGAAAGATTTCTAGGGGAAAAAAAAAGTGAAAATAGAATAGAAGTTAAGTGAGCAAAGAGTTAAAAGTGTATTTCCAATGGCAAGAAAAGCATGTGCAAAGGGCCTGTGCTCAAAAAGGAGAAGCACAAATTCAAGGAACTGATCAATGGCCAGTGTGGCTAGAGCTCAGAGTTTTGGAGAGGCAAGGTGCAAAATATGGTGAGGGAATTGAACAGACCATAGATAGGAAGACCTGGGTTAAGGTAAAAATTGGGGGTTTTATCCTAAGAACAAAGAAAGCCATTTTATTAATGGACTGACAGTAAGCAGAAGTAGGTGTCTTTGGGCTGGAGCGATAGTGCAGTGGGTAGAGTGTTAGCCTTGCACGTGGCCAAGCTGGGTTTGATTCCTTTGTCCCTCTTGGAGAGCCTGCAAGCTGCTGAGAGTAACCTGCCCGCACGACAGAGCCTGGCAAGCTACCCGTGGCGTATTCAATATGCCAAAAACGGTAACAAAAAGTCTCACAATGGAGACATTACTGGTGCCCACTCAAGCAAATCGATGAGCAACGGGATGACAGTGACAGTGACAAGGTGTCTTTACCGGATGGAAGTAGTGACCCAAATTTTAAAAAATGACTGTGACTTTAATGTTAAAATAAAAGAGCCCTATCATTTCATGCTTCTGCACAGAAGTAGGTGAAGACTCTTACCTTCAGAATGAAATAGAATGGCCTTAACTTCCTTTTTAAAATGACCCCATGTGGATCACATCATCTCAGAAAATGCTCACATCCCCATCCCCCTCCACCCCACCCCCATGCTTTCGGCTGCCCTAGGGACTTTGTGTATTACTTGTTGCTCTGGAAACGCTGTGTAACGTGCAACCTCCCAACCTCCAGCAACATAATTTTTTTTTTCTCATCTTGTCATCAGTTGGTGAGCTGACCAAGGCAACTCTTTAAGGTTCTGAATTGGGTTCAAGTCAAGTTCCCTTGTCTCTTTTGCTAAGATTCGTGCAGCTCTCTGGATTCATACTTTCCCAGTTGTAAGCCACAAGGCTCCCAAAGACTAAGCCACATCATGGACATCCACTTAAATTCTCTTCTTATGTCACTTCTTACTAACATCTCATTGGCTAGGTAGGTAGGACATTCATTTATGTCATTAGATGTCTGTGGTTCTTCTTTGAGGAAGGAAGACATGGAAAAGAAGGAAAGAAGGAAAGGGAAATTAGAATCAAGAAAAAAAGAGGATTAATTGTGAGTGAAGGATACATTTGACCACACTTGTTCTTACTGAATAATTGCATCTGTAGGCAGTTGATGATAGTATGGACTAGGACTTCTTACACACTTTATACTCATCACCTCTTTTTCCCTGAGAATAACATGCGGTCCCTGGTACATATAATAGTTATACAAAACATTTACAGATAATACATCATAAAGAACTTTATTTCAAAATATTTTATTTTTTTTATTTATTTAGCTTTTTTTCCCTTTTTTGAGTCACACCCGGCAATGCACAGGGGTTACTCCTGGCTCTGCACTCAGGAATTACTCCTGGCAGTGCTCAGGGGACCATATGGGATGCTGGGAACCGAACCCGGGTCGGCCATGATCAAGGCAAATGCACTACCCACTGTGCTATCACTCCAGCTCCCTATTTCAAAATATTTTTTAAAAAATTTTCACCCCCTGCATTCAGTTATATGACCTTCCCTCTGGGGCTGTGCCCACCGGTTAAGAAGCCAGGGCTTATACGAACACAGATTTTATTGCCAGGTCTTATGGCTTTGAGATGTGACTTTCAAATGCCTCACTCTGTGATTTTGGTACAAATCAGTAACCTCCTATATTAGGATAATTACAGTTCTAACCTATATCAGGAGAATTAGTTCATTAAGCACATAGGACAGTGCCTAGATAGAGTAAGAGATTATAATGAATGTTTTTTTAAATATAGGTTCTTCTCCCCCTTTCCAAAACTAGACCTCTTTGTCTTATGAGTCATCCCAATTTAGATAAGCAGCATGCACGTACCTCCCAATCTGGCTTCAAGGGCAATAACCTTTCATCAAGGGTTGAACCTGCTGCCTTTCCACAAAAGGGGATGAGAATCTGCATACTTCTACCAGCTCAGCTTGAGGTTGGTTTTCAAAATTAATTAGGAGAACGTTGCAGATTCCTGAGGATTTTGAATTTCACAGTTGTGAAACGAGAGCATAGTATGAGGTCTTGGAAGCCCACTGAGCAGGGGTCTTTATGCCCATGTACTAAGTTCTTCCCTTGAGATGCCCTCTGAACCAGCCCCCCCTGCATGTTTAAGTCCCTGGGGTACCCAGACCCCAGCATCGCTTCATTTTTCCGAAGTCTCCTATCCCCCCAAGCCGGAATGATTTCTCCTGCTGCTTCTGCCTCCCGACATTCATCACTCTGTATCCCCTTGTTCTAATTACTTGTATCGATTCTTCAGTGTGGGGATTGTGTAAAACTCCAGGCGCTCCATAAATGTTCTTGGACTCAAATGCTCTACGCCTCCATCATCAGTCTCTTCATATGTTCATATGCTTCTAATACTGATGACTCCTCCACCCAGGCCAGAAACTCCAGAGCGCGGATCATGTGCCAGCCACTGGGCTCTGCATTTGAGCTCTGCCTGCTTCAAGCTTCACCTCTCAGCAGTGACGGCGTTTTGCAGATGAGGAGATGGAACTAAGGATTCAGTATCGTGCCAGTTAATACATCCTGGGGGCTGAGGAGGAAAATATTGGATTGACAATCAACTCAAGGACTTTCCAGGTCCAGATGGTATTTATTCCTCTCTCTGACTCAGCATCACTGTATTTCAGAGTAGGCATCACTTAGTGAGTTGTCTCTCAATGAGCAAGTGGATTGTTTTTCATGGGGACCTACCTTCTACACTCTCCATGTACCCAGGAAAGGCAGAGACAGAGAGAAGTTCAAGCAGAGAAAGCCAGTTGTATTCAGGAACGTTTTGCAATCGTGAGTGGAACTGGGCACCATTCGAAATATTAGAACGTGTGTGTGTGTGTGTGTGTGTGTGTGTGTGTGTGTGTGTGTTTAATATCAGTGGATGGGAAAAAGCTAAGAACAGACATCAGGAGTAAGGGATGGAGAGTCCTGACCAAATTAATTCATCAGGAGTCTTGGTGAAAGTGGACTAAATAGGCCAAAGATAGAGCCCAAGAATGAGCCTCAGCAAAAATGGAGTTCAGAGAATTATAACCAACATCTGATCAAGGAAAGAGGCTTTTCCCATAGGGATGGTCATCAGGGCCCCTTTGAATATCACTTCGGAGTGTGTACTTCTTTGTAGGATAGTTCATGGTATGTGTTATTCCCAACTTTGGTTTTTCGGTATGGACTCTCTCTTCACTGAATCCATTCTAATCTCTTTGTGAATGATGACTTAGGTATCGGGGAGACAGTGAACTGTGGGGACCAAAAGGTGAAGGGATCCTGGAACTTCAGTTCATCCTTGACCACAGGGAAGGTCCATTTGACCCCTGGCTGGGAAGGACCTTGCCCTCAGTGTCTCTCCCTCGTTTTTCATCCCCACAGCTCACTCCCATTGACACCCCTGAATCTTTACCCCTCTAATATATGAATTCCTCTAAGTGGACAGACACTAAGTCTTATATTCATCATTGTCGTTTTTCCTCTCTGAGGGTATCAGAGGACCTGACAAATAGGAGATGCAGGAAATATTGATTATATATTTAAAAGGATGATTAATAGGGGATGCAGGCAATATTGATTATATATTTAAATGGATGGTTAATAGTATAGGTGTTTGCATGGATGGGAGCTCAAATGAGTAAATGAATGAATGATGCTTGTCAGAATTCTTATTTGGTACCATAGGCATCCAATTATTCTTTGTCTGAAATATTTTATTTTGATTTATTATTTTTTTTGAGGTGTTGAGATGCAGGTTCTTAGGGATGGAGGAAGAAAATCTACCACTCTGCCACATTCTAGACCCTTGAAGGATCTACTTTTAAGCCTGTATGTGTTTGGTCATTTCAAATGTATCTGGGTCAATGACTGTTAAGCCTTTGCCAGTCCTAGGAAGAGAAAGGTTGATATATTAGAACTGCATTTCTGAGCACAGGAGGTAGAACTAGATGAACTCTGGAATCCAGCATACTTGTTCCACATGAAGTAGCGACCAGCTGACCTTCAGTTTCTTCCTCTGCAAAGTAAGTGCAGTACACCCACCTCCTGGAGTAAAAGATCACTGGTGACACCCCTTGACCCAAGTCTAGCATGGGAAGGGTCCTCTGGGATGCCAGCTTAGACTTCTTGGGCCATCATTGTTGAAACCAGAGCTGAGAGATACTATAGTGATTAGGGCACTTGCCTTGCATGTGTCCAACCTGGGTTCAATACCTGGCATTATATATGGTCCTCAGAGCCTACCAGGCGTAATTCCTGAGCACACTTTTTGGGATTGCTGCTCTGGGAGGGAAAAAAGGAAGGAAATAAATGACCTGTGCTTCGACTCCCCTGCCCACACCCTATTGGGCGGCGTTGTTTGTCCTGAGCTGGAAGTGGAGGTTTAATATCTAGGAGTCTCCTCCGGGTACTGTGAATTATCATTGTTGCAATGACCAGGATCTCACACACACTTGGTGGGGGTGCTCGCCAGAGTGCCACGTCAGGCTGTGATTCTCACCAAGGCCTGTGCCCCTCGTGGTGCAGTGTCTGGTATGTGGTTGCTTGGGGCTTACTCTCTTCTAGCCCTGTTGCTTCTGTATATTCATGTTGTTGTGTTCATCAGAGGTTGCCATGGCCTTGTTGTGGTGGTACACCAGGGGTCACACTAGCAGATCTCATGAGAAGCTGTGAAGTGGGTCTGAAACACTATAATGGCCTGCTAGGGAGGTGCTGCTGGGGAAACTCATGGCTTCATCTTAGACCAAACCAGGACCTCGTGTGTGCATGACAAAAAAGGGAAAGAAAAAGAAACAAGTTTTAAAGCATTAGCACTGTCGTCCTGTCCTGTTGTTCATCGATTGCTCGAGCGGGTACCAGTAACATCTCCACTGTGAGATTTGTTGTTACTGTTTATGGCATATCAAATACGCCACGGGTAGCTTGCCAGTTCTCTGCCGTGTGGGTGGGATACTCTCAGTAGCTTGCCGGGCTCTCTGAGAGGAACAGAAGAACCAAACCCGGGTCGGCCAGGTGCAAGGCAAACGCCCTACCCTCTGTGCTATTACTCCAGCCCAGAAATATAAAAAAATGAATTCGAATCACAAATATTTGCTTCATGCCTTATTGGATAAGAATAATAATGCCATATAAGTGGATCAACATGGAAAGTATCATGTTAAGTGAAATGAGTCAGAAAGAAAGAGATAGACAAAGATTGCACTCATCTGTGGAATATAAAATAACAGAGTGGGAGACTAACACCCAAGAGTAGTAGAGATAAGGACGAGGAGGTCTTCCCCACAGCTTGGAAACTGGCCTCACATGCTGAGGGAAAAGGCAGCTCAGATCGAGAAGGGACCACCAAGTAGAGGATGTTGGGAGGACCCATTCGGGTTGGAAGATGTGAGCTGAAAGTAGAATATAGACATAACATGAAGGCCACTCAATACCTCTGTTTCAAACTACAACATCCAAAAGGAGAGAGAACAAAAGGAAATGCCCTGCCTCAGAGGCAGGGTGGGGTGGATGGGGATGGGGTGGGGGTGATGAGAGGGATACTGGGATCATTGGTGGAGGAGAATGGGCACTGATGGAGGGATGGGTAAACGATCACTGTATGAGTGAAATGCAAACACAAAAGTTCATAAGTTTGTAACTGTAAATCACAGTGATTCTCTAATAAATAATATAAAATTACAAAGAATAAGAAAAAATAG
Organism: Sorex araneus; assembly: GCF_027595985.1. NCBI lineage: Eukaryota > Metazoa > Chordata > Mammalia > Eulipotyphla > Soricidae > Sorex > Sorex araneus. Next base: position 208,046,004 of record NC_073305.1, on the reverse strand, counting down.
GGGCCGGAGTGATAGCACAGCGGGTAGGCGTTTTCCTTGCATGCGGCCGACCCGGGTTCGATCCCTGGCATCCCATATGGTCCCCCAAGCACCGCCAGGAGTAATTCCTGAGTGCAAAGCCAGGAGTAACCCCTGAGCATCGCTGGGTGTGACCCAAAAAGAAAAGAAAAAAATAGAATAATAATGCCATTGTCCAGAGCAATAGTACAGCAGGTAAGGCACTTGCTTTGCATGAAGCTGACCTGAGTTCAGTCCCTGGTACCCCACATACCCCCGTGATCCTAGAGTGCAGAGCCAGGAATGAACCCCACCAGATGTGCCCCCAAATGAAACAAAACTGAACGATAACACCGTCTTAGAAGGTAGATAATGTATGTAGAGCACTGAGCACTGTAAAGTACCTAATAAACATCTGCCTTTGCTATTTCTCCTTATTTTATCTTGACTCCTAAATAAATCAGTAGCCAACCTTAAAAAGGCCAAGAATATTAAGGTCTAGGAGGACTGGTCAGTGGTTGGAATTTACAAGTGTGAGTGTGTGTGTGTGTGTGTGTGTGTGTGTGTGTGTGTGTGTGTGTGTTTGGATGGGGGGGACCAGAAGGTAGGTGAAAAAGAGAAGAGACCAGTATGACAATAATAGTTGGAAATAATCACACTGGACAAGAACTGAGTGTTAAAAGTAGATAAAGGGATATACTTGACAACCTTTCAGTGTCCGTATTGCAAACCACCACAATGCCCAAAAGGAAAGAAAGGGGTGGGGGGGTGGGGGTTGGGAGGGAGGGAGAGAGAGAGAGAGAGAGAGAGAGAGAGAGAGAGAGAGAGAGAGAGAGAGAGAGAGGGAGAGGTGCCTGAGTGCCTGTCATAGAGGCAGGCTGCTGGGGGGTGACGGGATGGATATTGGGGACACTGGTGCAGGGACGTACACACTGGTAGAAGGATGAGTGTTGGAACATTGTATGACTGAACCCTAATCACGAACAGCTTTGTAAGGGTCTGTTTCACAGCGATTCAGTATAAACAAATAAATATAGAGTTATTCTTTAAGAGATTATTGTGGCACCCCCATGCATGCCTCCCCAAGGGCCACAGTTCCATGCTGTGCACCTCTTTCTTTAGTTGTAGCACTCGCAGGGGTGCCAATGTCCTTTCATTGCAGTCCTCATGTGCACACCTGCGTGCGATGCCAGAGGTCACATCAGAGATCCAGGCAGAGATAGCCGAGATGTTAAGACTGTGCTCTGTGCATGCAGAATGGTGCAGGTAGAATTCGCTCGCAAGGCTGGTGCTTTCAGCCTCTGAGCTCTCCTCTGGGCCCATCCCCACCTGCAGGTGGTTCACTCCCAGGATTGCTAGGGCAATGAACACAAATCATATGGTGTGGGATGGAGGTAGAAACTGCAAGGAGAGTTAGATCAGAGACGGTGCTGCAGCAAATGTTCCTAAGGAGGCTGAAGCCCGACCACGAAGCCGCCCAGCTTAACCCAGCATGTGAACCTCTCCACAGGGAAAAAGACAACGATTTAGGTTCTCTGCACCCAGTGCAGGACCCTGGCACCTAGAAACTATCTTTTGCCAACTCAGAAGGTGATCTTCTGCTACAAACTGGGGGTATATTGGTACATACCTTCTCCAAGCTTGGGTTTATTTACCTATGAACTATGAATAATCATGCATTCCATATGGGCCATGATATGGATAACATATAACCCACCCTTCACATGCTATGGCCACTTAAGACAAGTCTCACCTCCTTCATCCGTTGCAAGGATCAGTCAATTATAAGGGTCAGTGTAGCACTGTAGCACTGTCTTCCCGTTGTTCATAGATTTGCTCGAGCGGGTACCAGTAATGTCTCCATTGTGAGACTTGTTGTTACTGTTTTTGGCATATCAACTACACCACGGGTAGCTTGCCAGACTCTGCCGTGCGGGCAGGATACTCTCGGTAGCTTGCCGGGCTCTCCGAGAGGGATGGAAGAATCAAGCCCGGGTCGGCCACGTGCAAGGCAAACGCCCTACCTGCTGAGCTATCGCTCCAGTCCATAAGGGTCAATAATTGACTATAATGAGTCAATGATAAGGATCTTGCTTTCATTTCTGGTCTTCAGTACTCCAGCCCCACATAGCGGTCGCCAGCGGGCAACTGCATGCTGAGACTCCAACCTTCTGTCATCGTCCAAGAAGCAGCGCCCTGCCCTGCCCTTTGGCCTCTTCACAAGTGGGTAGGAAAACTGGGGTCACTGTGCTCCTCTTTCGTCCAGGTGCCTTTCTACCTCCTCGGCCAGGCCTTGCTGATGAGGCTCCATGGACCGGCCATTCTCACTAGCCTGACTTGTCCGTAGCCCACGAGCATGGAGTGGACTTTATATTTTCAAATGGGTCTAATCTAAAACAATCTAAGAAATCTAGAAAAAAAAATACTTTAGGATTCTAAAAATCACTTGACATTTTGGCCTGAGTGGCCATGCATGAGGCTTTATTTCTCACGTCCACTTGCCTTGCTGGGTACTGTGTGAGGCCATGCTGGGGCTGATGTCAGATCTGAGCAGCCATGGCAGAGATCATGGGAGAGATCATGGGGGCAATGGGGCTGGAAAGATTTACCTGATATTTGTGAGGAAAAAGTACCTAGAGTCTCTCACCTAGGCACAGTCTTGCCTAGGTTTTGAGGCTGAGGAAAATCCCGGGGCTGTTGGGCAGCAACTCCAATGGTAGATGCGTACTTTGCATAGGTGAGGTCCTGAATTTGAATCTTGGCACCACATGGTCCCCAGAGCACGTTCAGGTGTGGCCCTCCCTGGTGACCCTTGAGCACAAAACCTTCAAGCCCTCAGGGCTGGGTAGAACATTTCTGGGGAGACCCTTGGAAGGGAAGAGGGAAGGTCTCAGTGGGCTCCTGGGAGTGAGGGTGAAGGAAGGGTCCTGGCAGCTGTGTATTCTCTGATAATCCGAGCTCCTCTGTCCTCAGGAGACAATTTTATAATCAAATGCAAACATCCAAGGGGCAGTCGGACTGGGGTTCTTTAAATCTTCGTGTCACGCTTCCGGCTTCTTAAGCTATCTCGGCCTCGGTTACTTTACTTGTAAATGAAAATAACAGTGGTACTTAGCTCCGGGGCTCTTCTTATGGAGAGCGAATTGCATAAGTACAGGCACTTAGTGCACGTACAGAAAGGGAACTTAGATATTATTCTCAGTCTGTCTCTCAATGGCTCTGTGGCTGCAGATGTGTTGTTTCATCCAGCTTCGTTTCTTCATCTTTAAAATATGTCAGGAAGGAAACATTCCTTCTCCAGTAGTTGGGTGCAGTAGGATGTTTCTGCAACCCCCCTGCCCATTTTCCTGTGACACCATTTGCCTAGTCTTCCCATGTCTTCTGAGCTGCCTGCTGTGACTTCCACCCCCGGATCCCTCATTTGTAACCAGATGTTCGGCTCCCTGCATCTCATTTAATACAGCCGACTCGTGTCTTTATGAATCATCCAGACCCTTTGAGGATAGGGCTCTTGTATCAGGTTTCTTGTGTATCTAACATGAAGATGGAGGGAAAGCCACCTTGAGTGATTTGTTTTGGTTTGGGGGCCACACCTAGTGGTGCTCAGAACTTCCTTCCTCCTGAATCTAGCTTAGGGAATCGCTCCTGGCCCTGCTCAGGGTACCACATGGGTACCTGGGATTGATCCCGGGTCAGCCATGTGCAAACCATGCACCTTACCCAGGTGCTATCTCTCTGGCCCAGCTTAAATGATTTTAATGTAAAAATTACACCCTGGCTTGGTTTTAAGGGAGCTAAGCCCTGGCTTTTCTCCCAGAATTGGAAAGACGAGTAAGTTAGGCTTAGCTTGTGTCGGGGGAACAGGTGGGGAGGCAGGCCTCAGAGTATGGTGGCTCCACGGACTGCCAGGGAGTAGTTTTGTGAAATATTATCCACGGTGTGTCCATAACCCAAACACCTGTTCATGGGTCTCCTCTTCATGGCTCAGTCCTTCCCATCCCCTGAACACTGACAAGCTACATTTCTCCTTCCTCCTTAGGGATAGAATTTTTGAGTTTTGTAGGGTGTCTGATCACTCATAATAACAAAGGCATCTCTTAGCTTTATTTACTACTGATGAAGCCACGTAAGTTCTGGCCAATGGGGTGTCCCGAGGGACACTCAAGTAATAGTCTTTTTTTTTTTTAAATTGGGGGCGTGCATGATGGAGCTTGTGGTTTACTCCTGGATAACTCAAGGATAGCTCAAGGATAACTCCTGGTAGTGCTTAGGGCAACCCTTTGTTGTGCCGGGGATGGAACCAGGGTAGCCACATGCAAGGCAAGTGCCTTAATCCTTGAACCATATGTTCAATCTCAAGTAATAGTCTTTAAAGGGAGAAGACTCACTCTTTTCTCTGCTTCCTCTTGCTGGACTGTGGATGTCATGGTTGAAGCATGGATGACTAATTTTGGCCATTTCTTCCCTGTGGTTCTCCCAGAAGTACAAACTTGGAACAGGAGATTTGAGTGCACTTTGTTTGCCCAGTGATTCCTAGTAGCATTGGTAGGTGGGCAGAAGGTTGAAATATAAATGAGCAAGTCATGGTGGGTCTCTCCTGTTGAGGATCCCTGGAAAACTTCATGGATGTTCTGCTTAAAGGGTTAGGGAGCTGGGTGTTTGCACACCAACTCCTGTTGGCTTTGGGGTGAGGACTGCTGCGAGGGCTGTGTGTCCCTGGCGCTTTGGGGGCTCCCATGTGTGAACAGGACACTCTCCTGGGACCTGGGGAAGAATGGAAGAGTCTGAGCACTTGGGAATGGTCACTGCTTTGGGACAGAGAGGCACAGATGACAACTGCTATAGGCAGTCCAATCACCAACTGAAGGTCGAGCATGGCTAAAGCCAGCCTCACATGCTGGGGAAAAAGGCAGTTCAGATAGAGAAGGGAACACCAACTAAAGTGTGGTTGGAGTACCCACTCGGGATGAGAGATGAGTGCCAAAGGTAGACTATAGATTGAACACAATGGCCACTCAATACCCCTATTGCAAACCATAATACCCAAAAGGAGAGAGAGAACAAAAGGGAATGCCCTGCCACAGAGTCAAGGTGGGGTGAGGGTGGGATGGGGGGGCGGTGGGAGGGATACTGGGATCATCAGTGGTGGAGAATGGACACTGGTAGAGGGATGAGTTCTCGAACATTGTATGATCAAAACACAAAACACAAGCACGGAAATATGTAAATCTGTACCTTCACAGTGATTCACTAATAAAAATAAAAATGAATTTAAAAAAATAAATAAAAATAAATTTTAAAAAAGAAAAGAATAATAAAATATCAGTCATTGAAAACAAAAAGGTCGAGCATGGCTGAACAAATGAAAGGTTAGGCTGTCGTCTCTCTGGCCTGTAGGACCATTACACCAGGCTTGAGGCATGGGGTTCCTCTCGATTCTGTGTTGAAGATAAAAATCTAAGTCATTTGTTGCATTTTCTGTCACTCAGAGCTAAATCTCATCCCAAATGCTCCATCTGCAGCTGGTGCCTATGCCTCCATGACCAAGATTATCAGCACATAGCAAACACATGATGTTTTAATCTTATTGTTCCCATTGATCTTCCACCATTCGTTCCCTCACCCCGACCCATCATGTGCTTTATTATGTATTTGTTAGCCTGCCCCAGTTTATGCACCGCATGGAACCTCCAAAAGTGTAAACTCTCAGTGAATATTTATCAAATGAATAAGTTACAAAAATAAGGAAAGGTCATATCGAGTTGTCTCTAGCTTCCTAGCCCTAATGACTGGGTCAAGGTGAATTCTCTCTCTCTTTTTTTTTTCCAGTGATTAATGGAACCCATTGTGATCCTGGTGTGTCCAAGTCTGGGAAAAGACAAGTTGGGGAAAGTCCGGAATGGGAATTGGTGGTGACAATGCCTGAGAAATAGATGGTTTTATGAAAAGTCGGCACAGGAGGCTGACTCTTGGGCCCAAAGCCAAGGACAGGGCAGCTCTAGCAACTTTGGGACACAGCTAGAAACTGTCAAAACCAAAGCTGGACCAGGGGATGGGTGGTCTCAGAACATAGTGTGGGTGGGGGGTGTTCCAAGGAATGGGTGGTTTCCCAAAAAATGGAGGGTCTCAGAGAATAGATAGCCCCAGGGGTGGGGAATCTTAGAGAATGGGAGTCACAAGCAACAGAGAGCTGAAAAGCTTACTCATTTCTGCCTGCCACTCAAAGTCAGAGGTGCCTTCAGCGAAACAGGTTTTTCCCTGAAATTGTGCAGAACGAGGCTGGTTGGCAAAGAGACAGGGATGCTGCAGAGGGTTATGGCACTGGGCTAGGCAACAAGGCAGGAAGCCTCTGGAATGTCCTGAAGGTGTAGTAAACCTCATCTGTGGTTTATAGCTTTCAGAATGAGATTTCGGTCCACAATTGGCAAGCTTCCTTTTTGTAGTGCAAGTTCTTATTTACTGATAGTTTGTCTCCAGGAAACCTATACAAGTCTAGAGTTAGCATTTACAATGCATTTTCACGAGGATTATTTACAGTGGCTCTGTAAATACATGAATATGCAAATTGTTTTTTTCTCCTGCGTGGGCATCCTTCCAGTCCCTATGCTCTGGTAGCTAGACTCTCAGGGCACTTCTAATAGGATAAATGGCATTTAGGTATTTATTCAACAAGCATTGACTGGAGTGGCAAGTATGTTTCAGACACAGGATAATGGAGGATGATAGCCACTTGAATAAGATATAGTGCTTGGGAGAAATAAACGAAATCATATTGTGTACCTGTGCTTTTTTGAAGGTGTCATGCAGAGGAAGGGGTGAGGAAAAGATTCTTGTGGAGTAGTTAGAGAAGCACAAACTCTCTTAAGTTATAAATGCATGGAACATTTCAACATTCTGCAGTCCTTCACCATTCAGACTTCCCACCCTTCATGCAGCTCTGTCTCAACAGCTCCTCTTCCTCTCTATTCTCGGAAAATCTTGACCACAAGTCAGATTTATGGCAGACAACAGTGATAGTCTACTCCAAAGCTGATTTCTTATCCTGAATGTTCATAGAATTTTCTGGGGAGGGGGTAGAAATGACATGTCAGAGAGGTCTGGGCCTGGTGACAAAACTTGGTTGATCTAGGCCAAACTCTTGATCGTATCTTTCTAATTTCTACTTTGTAATTCCTTCTCTGTTTATATGTGCTGTAACAGTGGTCATACTGCTCCTAATAGTAGTTTCCATAGTAATAATGGTAGTAGAGGAAATAGAAATGGCAGTACATGATAAAAGTAGTAGTTGTGTTAATGGTGGTGTTGTATTGGTGGTGGTGGTGGTATTAAAGGTTTTACTGCAAAAATATAGATCCCTGGAGGTTTATTTCATTGTCTTGCATAAAATAAAGTTGAAGTCATTATATTATTATATTGGTTGGAAGTGTTGGTCCTGGTAGTGGTAGTGTTGACATTGAAGTTGTGTTGGTGGTGGTGTTGGTTCTGGTGGTGGTGGCATTAAAGGTTCCACTGCAAAAATTATATATTACTGGTGGCTTGTGTGGAGGCTCATTATCTTTTTTGGATCACACTCAGCGATGCTCAGGGGTTACTCCTGGCTGATGCACTCAGGAATTACTCCTGGTGGACCATTTGGGATGCTGGGAATCGAACACAGATCAGCCGCGTGCAAGGCAAATGCCCTACCTACTGTGCTATTGTTCCAGCCTCAGCTCATTTTCTTGCATAAAATGAAGCTGAAGGTAGTCACATTAGCAATTGATGCAGCAGAAACATCCGCAGGCTTTAGTGCTCTCACTCTCTTCCCCTTGCCTTCCCAGGCATTGTAACCTGTGCGTTTGTGAACCTTTGACAGTCCCCTCCAAGTCCAGGCATCACCTTCTCACAGGACTGTGCTCCTGGCACCAGGGAGAGGGCCGTCTCTCCCGTGCAGCCCCCTTCCAGGTGTAAAACCTGTCTTAGACGCGACTGTCAGGTCTCAAGACTAAGGCAACTGCCCAAATGTCGGCAAGGGGAGGGGTGGAGTGGAGAGGAAATGGAAGGTCAGACAGGATAGGAACTACTTTGGTTTCTGGTGGGTGGCTTCAGAAACCAGTGGGGGTGCCTTTTCATCTTTTAAGGGGGGGCACTGCTCTCAGTACGGACTTGGTGTTGGATCTGGTGGCACTGTGGACCAGAAGTGACGACAAGATGGGGAGAATGTGAGATCCTCTGGAGAGAGTATCAGTGAGGGAGTACTCTGGGCAGTACTGCCAGCAGAGTGACCCTGGGCCTGGTGGTCCTCGGGCTTCTCCCACGGAGAGAAAGCATCCTGCATCTCCGCATCATCCTGCATCCTGCATCTCAGCCACCCCGCACCCCAGTGGCGTGAGCCCCTGCCCCCGCGTCTCCTCTGGAGAAAGGAAAGGAAAGTAATTGCACTCGATTCGGAGCAGTGGGCACATCACTGCGGGGATCTGTTTAATTAAATTTTATCTGCAGCTCTGGAGCCTGTGAAAAGTCAGTGAACCTTCCCCGGCCCTCTTTACCCAGCACTTTAAATCACAAAACAACCCGCTCGAAGTCAAGAGCATTTTTTTGGCTAAGTTCAGTGTTTTCTGGGAGCCTGCTGTGAATTCCCAGGCGCGGGAAGATGTGGGCAGGGATGATATCTGGCCTGTGTGAGGGATCAACACCCCTGAAGAGCCTGGGGTTCGTGTGGTCCGTGAGTCTCATCCCTCTGCATGGCCAGGCGGGCAGGCCGCCCACAGGTTGATGGCGTGTGACTCTAAGTCACGTTAATCTTCTTTCTGCAATGACTCTGCATGTCCACTGTGTGCCAGGCACTGTCTGGATGTGGGGAGGGGGGAACCCACAGAGGCAAGCTCTTGTGAGTCAGCTCAGGGGTCAGTCATAAAAGAGAGTAACTGCTGTGTGGCACTCTTGGCTGGCATTGCTGCATACCAGGCCATCTTGGATTTAGTGCCTTACTTGGGTTTGCTTCTGCAGCTCAAGCCCAGTGCTCTTAGGTAGATCATGTCCTGTTATTCCATGGAGAATGACCAAGGCAGGTCAAGGAGCTGTTAGACGAGGCGCTCAGGAGACTCTCCTCAACATCTCCTAGGGATGCCGGGATCATGTGACTGGACACCTGGTCTGTCACTGAGAACAGTGTCCAGCACCTAAGAGGAACTCAAGAAAGTCTGTGACCGAACTCTCCCCCCACCTGAGCCCTGGAGGGGAGCACAGTCTTCTCAGAGGAAGAGAATATGAGGGGGAAATACAGGGCAGGGGGAGCAATAGGGATAAAAGTCAGCCCAGTGTCAAAAGTGAAGGGGAGGGGCTGGAGCAATAACACAGCGGGTAGGGCATTTGCCTTGCACATGGCCAACCTAGGTTTGATTCCCAACATCCCATATGGTTCCCTGAGTACCGCCAGGAGTAATTCCTGAGTGCAGAACCAGGAGTAACCCCTGTGCATTGCCGGGTGTGACCTAAAAAGAAAAAAAAATGTGAAGGGGAATTCCAGAACAAATGAAAAAAAAAAAATCACGAATGTCACATTGGTATCCACCTGGTACCCCGACTGGTGAGCAGAGAGGCAACTGAATCCTCCAACCGACTTGCACTCATGAACTGACACGCTTGCCAGGGCAAGACTGAACATGGCCGCTGTCCTTCACCCAACTCCATCCTGTCCTCGTGGTCCCCATTGCTAGCGGTGCAGGTCTGCGGTGTCTTCCCTTCTAGCTCCCCTTGCCTTCCTTGGTGCCTTCCCTGGCGTATCTGAAGTGCCGTCCCTGAGAACAGACGTGACGCCTCGGGGTTCCTGAGACCTGGGAACATTCCCAGGAGGTGCTGAAGAAAGAAACGTCTGTCAGTTCCAGGTGGGGCTGGACCTGAGACTGTACTTCTGGCCACCACCCAGAGCTGCCTACACTATTTCTGCCGGTCTCAGAGTTTCCCCTTCGGATGGACCACAAGTCTGCAGTGATCTTGACACGATGCCCAGTGGGATTTCATCAGCGTTTTATTCTGGAAACCATCAAAGGATTTAGTGCTGTTGGCCAACCCAGGTTCAATTCCTTTGTCTCTCTCAGAGAGCCTGGCAAGTTACCCAGAGTATCCCTCCCGCACAGCAGAGCCTGGCAAGCTCCCCGTTGCATATTTGATATGCCAAAATCAGTAACAACAAGTCTTCCCATGGAGATGTTACTGGTTCCCACTCGAGCAAATCGATGAACAAGGGGACGACAGTGATACAGGGCTACAGTGCAATGCTGGAGGCAAACGGTCTTCCATTTTAGTGCAGCTCCATCTTTGTCCTTTGCACACCTACGGGTCTCAGCACAGAGTCCAGGCTGCTAATGTCGCTCTGAGAGGCCAAGAACCTACAGTCAGTCTTCTCTGTGGCAGGAGTGAGCAAGGACTCTTGAAATGGGTCCCTCAAAACCACAAGATGAAAAGGGCACATGAAGAGTGAAAAATCAGAAATGAAACCAAGTGTCTGTAGATAGCACTATTTTATATTACCTGGACCAATCCTATATTTTACCCTACTCCCTGTTAATGAAAGTTGTTTATATCATGTTGAGGACAGAAGCAGTTTTTTGGTTGGATTCTTTAGTAGAATTTATGCCTGTGTGTCTACATGTGAATAAACGTTGTGTATTTTGCAATATAAAAAATAAAATCATCATCATCGATTTTCTTGAATGGTCTCAGTACCGTCTGCATTCATCCTAGCCCTGAGATTTTAGAAGCCTCTCTACTCATCCTTCCCAACGGTGCCGTATTGGAGGCTCTTTCAGAGTCAGGGGAATGAGACCCATCATTGCTACTGGTTTTGGCATATGAATATAGCATGGGAGCTTGCCAGACTCTCCCATGTGGGCAGGAAACTCTCGGTAGCTTGCCAGATTCTCTGAGAGGGAGAACTAGGCCATAAGATGTTGCTTCTGGGAGCTTGGTTTTATAGTCTCTGGATCTTGACCGCTAATGGGATTACATGATGCCAGGGGCAATTTCTGGGTGTGACCACCTAGATACTGGAAAATGGGGGATCTGGGCGGAAGAGGCCCAGTCCTGATACGAGCAGGCTTGGAGATCTCACAAAATGAAAGATTTTTTTTCTTTTTTTGTCTTTAGCATCAATCATAAAATTAGAGGGAGCATTGAGTCCTTAGCAACTGACAGGAACTGTCTTAAGCTCTTAACAGATTTCGGGGCCAGATTGCTAGTGCAGGAGGTAAGGTACTTGCCTTACATGTGGCTGACATTGGTCCAGCACTGCCAGGAGTGATCCCTGGACACTGGAATATGTGGCTGCAACAACCACCACGCCCATCCCCATGACCCTGAAAAAAAAGAACCTGACATATTTTATTGCGTATACTCATTGCAGCTCACCCCTATGACATCCCATTTTGCAGGAAAAGAAACTGAGATATACATAAATACTTGTGCAAAACCCCACAGCGTAGCGGTGGTTGGGTCTGCGTCCTGGATGAGCTGCCCCCATATTCTTTCTCTTAATGTTGCTTGGATGCTCTTTACCGAGTTTCAACCCAGAGAAAACTTTCCTATCAATCTAGTCCTGTGTCCCGCCCCCTGCTCCTGTAACGTCATATGCTTTCACACATCCTGTATTTTTTTCCAGTTAATTTCATGATACACACACAAAAAAAGATGTTTTGTGTATTTCACTTCATTACATTCGTCTACCCTACACACATTTCTAACATTTCGCCAGTCAAGAGGCTGTACACGCCCTCGCTAAGAAGGAGATTCCCTGAAGACATCCCCAAGTTTACGGGGTAGCATGACGGGGTGGAGAGTTCCACTATGATGAGCTCTGAGGCTGGGGAAGGGAACTGGGGAGCTGGAATAGAGAGGGGGTCCTTCGCTCTCGGGAGGGGCCTTGCTCCCTAGGGGCTGGTGCAGAAGGAGGAGGAAAGGGCCTTTTCCCTCCAGAGCAGCGCCAGGGTTGGGGCTTGGGCAGGTCAGCCGGCAGATGGTTGCTGGCCTTGCATGGCTCAACCTTCCTCCTCTCCCCACCACCCCCACCTGAGCTCAATCCCCGGCACCTCAGAGGGTCCCCTGAGTATAGAGCCAGGAGTAAGCCCTGAGTATTGCCAACTGTGGCCCCAAGGAAGGGAAAACAAACAAAGGAGAGTGATAGCCGGTGCTTGCACCTTGATGTCTCTGGGTGGTCTCAGGTGGGGGTGGTGGGGAGAGGAGGGAGGTTGAGACAGTGGACTCAGCGGTGGATTCAGGGCTCCAGGGTGGGGAGTTTGAGATTCACCATGGTGCCCGCGGAGGGGAGTCTGGGGGGCAGAGGGAGCACTGGCAGAAAGCTGGCTGCAATCTGCCGGGGAGTGCGGGACCCTCTTCATCATTCTGTGCGGGGCTGGGATTTATGTCAGCTCAGAAATCATCCCAAGGAGGCAAACATGTGAAGTGCTGTCAGAGGGGGGAGGTTGAGTCTCCTGCTGATTATGGGGACTGGGGGGCGGGGGTTGGAGACTCTGGGAGGGAGGAAAGGAAGGGGGGCTGGGTGAGAGAAGGGGTGCAAGTTGAGTGGGAGAAACAGAATGGGGTGCAGGCTAGGAGGAAGCAGGGGTGCATGTTGGGGAGGAGGGGGTGTGCAGGCTGGGAGGAGGCAGGGGTGCATGCTTGGGGGGAGGGGGAGTGCAGGCTGGGCTGGGAGGAGGCAGGGGTGCATGTTGTGGGGGAGGGGGAGTGCAGGCTGGGAGAAAGCAGGGGTGCATGCTGGGGAGGAGGGGGAGTGCAGGCTGGACTGGGAGGAGGCAGGGGTGCGTGCTGGGTGGAAGGAGGGGATGCAGATTGGGAGGACAAGGGGGTGAAGGCTGGGGAGAGGAAGGGGCTACAGGCTGGTGCGGGAGGAAGAGGGTGTCGGCTGGGAGTAGGAAGGGGGTTCAGGTTGAGTGGAGGGGTGGGTAGATTTCCACTCGGGGGCAGAAGAATCCTCCAATCAGAGTGAAGCGCAGGGCACCGCTGCTTGGTGAGGCGGCACCTCAGAGCCGAGACCTGCTCTTCAGAGCTGGGTGCCAGGTGGGTAGCGTGACCCTGAGTGTGGCCCGCAGGTGGCTCCTGTAAGGCCAGAAAGGGTCCTTCCAGCCCAGGAATGTCGCCTCTGTCTGGACACCTGGTGCCTGGAAGCGCAGCGGCCATCTCGCCAGCAGGCTGTGAGCAGTGGGGGGCTCACAGGACTGTCCCCTTCGAGGGCCAGCGGTGCCCACTGGCCCTTTCCCTGCCAACACATTCATGCGGGAGTCCGGGTGCTCTGTGCCCCTCTTGTGCAGCTGTTTACCCGTGTCCCCTCCCTGTCCTGCCTTCACCCTGGGCTCCTGCAGTGGTCACTGGGCCCAGGGCATTGAATCTGCCCCTTCCCCACTCCCTGTGACCGCATCTTCGACCCTGACCCTGGTTGTTCTTGCCCTTCAGGTCCCCACACAGCGTTGCCTGTGGCTTGAGAGTGGGGTGGTGGGTGCCCCTGGAGATGGGGCGGGGGGGGGGGCAGGGGCGTGCTCTCTCAGTCCAGCGAGGGCAGCAGCTGTGCTGTGCTATGGTGCTCCCCGTCTCATCCCGTTCTCAGCCTGCATTACTAGCTCTGATTTTGCGCCCCTCCCGGCCTGGCTCTGTCCCTGACCAAGGCTGGAAGTCAGAGGAATGCGGAGCTTGGTGCCCGCGTTGCTTCCTGGAACAGATATTCCGAGAGACAGGGAGAGGTCTGGTTCCAGGACACAAGGAGAAATCTGGAAAAGTTCAATAGTGCTTTGCTCTTTGCCTGGTGGGGCAGCAATTTTCCTGTTTGGAAGTGGTGGGGGTGCCAGCCTCATCCCTGCTGTCTACTCCTCTCCCCTCGCCTCACCTCCCTTCCCCTGTACTCCTCTTCTCTCCATCCCTCCCATCCCCTGTCCTCCCTGGCTTCTCTTCCCTTTTCCTCCTCTCTCCTCTTCTCTCCTCCCTTCCCTTCTCCCTTTGTTCCTCTCCCCCTCCTACTCCTTCCCCTTTCCTCCCTCTCCTCTTCTCTCTCCTTCCCTCCTCTCATCTCTCCTTCCCTCTCCTTCCCCCTTTCTTTCTCTCCCCTTCCCTCTCCTTCCCCCACTCAGACTTTCCCCTCTACCTCTCTGCCTTTCCCTTTCCTCCCCTCCTCTATCCATCCTCCTCTCTACCCCCTTTTCCTCTCCCCTCCTCTATTCTTTCTTCCTCTACTCCCTTCTCCTCACTGAAAACAGGGTTAAGAGTCTGGACTCATCCCCTCTTCCCCACAGCTGGGTTTAACCCCCCCAAACAAATACACACAAAAAACCCATAGCCTCAGTGTTGGAGTACATGCCCTGGATGTATGAAGCCCCGCATTCAATCCTCAACCCACCCCCAATAATAATAATAAATAATAATAAAAACAACCCTAAAAAATCTTTGTTCCCTGTTCCCTTCCTCTAGTTTTAAAATAGAGTGTTTTAGCTTCTGGATGATCCTTTTATACACGAGGTAGAAATTAAAGCAGCCCTGTGACCATCATCATCAGACCATTGCCTCCCGCCCATCCATCCCTCTTCCTTTTATTTATTCACTCATTCTCTTAAGAGGGGCACCATTTATACAACTTTCTTTCTACACACGCCCTTTAGACAACAAGTCCCTAGGAGGCACCGGGGATGTGAGAATTAATAATACCGAATTCTTTTCTGTAGGATTTCTCATTCTTCGGCGAGAGAGAAAGAAATAGTTCCCTCTAATGCGGGCGGCGGAGGTGATCTGTCTGCGGGTGCCTGTTCTGCGCTTGCAGCTGCGGCGTAATTGTATCATCCCTCAACTCCCGCAATCTGTTTCCACTCACTGTTCCCTCCCCGCCCCGCTAAACATTGCCCTCAGCGAGATGTAGCTACTCTCGCCAAGGACCCCACTTCTTAGGAAAATGCTCTGCTGAGGGCGGATGGGACACGGTTATGAGGTTAATAGTGAGATCACCACTTCCTTTGACTTCTGCCGGGAGGAGCGGAGATCTTTGCAGTGAAGGAACGGTGAATTCCGTCCGTCCATCCATCCATCCATCCATCCATCCATCCATCCATCCATCCATCCATCCATGCGGTTCTCATTAGAACCCAAGGGTGAGGAGGAAAGGGATGTTGGAAGCTGACTTCCTAGTTTCAAATCCCAGTTCTGCCGTTTATTTTTTATGGTCTTGGCATGAAATTATGGGGCCGTCCTGAGCCTTGGTTTACCAATCCACAGAGTGGGATCATAGGATGCTTAGATGGATTTATTAGCGCCCCCCTCTCCCCCCCCCCCAGCCCCCAGTGCTGTGCTACACTTTGCTCCAAAACACTGTGGCTTAGAGTCGACAGCATTTATCATGTCACAATTTCCATGGTTCAAGAGTCTAGGCAGGGCTTTTCGGGCGCCGCTGAGGTGTTGTCTGGCGTTGCGGTTATGTTAAAGATTGAGGTGGGTGAACTTCCAAGCTCACTTGGAGAGGATGTGGTCAGGATTGCCTGAGGCGTCAACTGTTCCCCAACTGTGGGTCAGAGAATTCTCCTGACCCCTTGTCAAATGCGTCTGATATCAGTGGGCCCCACAGGTGGCATGTGTGAGGCAGGGAGGAGGTAGACAGTCACTTTCTCCCATTCTGCCTCTGCCACGGGGACCCAGGGTTACTGGGTTCTTGTCTCACATAGGCGAACAGTGAAATAAAAATAGATTTTATTTGGAGACTTTTGAAGGGAAGGAGGAAGAGAAAGTGGAAGAGGGGCTCCTCCAAGGGTGGAGAACCCCAACATACATCCCAGCATCAGGTAGGAAAGTACACATCTCAAGGCTGGCAGCACAGTGAAGAGATCACTGGCAGCACATGTGCTCGGTCACATGAGAACAAGCAGCACTTGGGCCTATGCAACATATACGCACCCTTCCTTTGTTCAAGGTGGCTTTTATAGGGTTTTTAAAATTTATTTATTTTTATTTTATTTTATTTTATTTTGCTTTTTTTTGGGTCATACCCAGCGATGCACAGGGGTTACTCCTGGCTCTGCACTCAGGAATTACCCATGGCCATGCTTAGGGGACCATATGGGATGCTGGGAATCAAACTCGGGTCAGCCACGTGCAAGGCAAACACCCTACCCGCTGTGCTATTGCTCCAGACCCATATAGGTTTTTTGTTTTTTTTTTTAACTTGCCCCCATATGGAGCTTCTACCTAGGTAAAAGTCCATTTCTAGGGAGATTGACAAGGGCCGCTAGAGATGGGAGTGGTGGATGGTCTTTGAAATTTTTTCCCTGGTCTTTTGTTCCTGCCTCAGCTTCTTCCCTAGAGGGTGTCCTGCCTTCTCCTGGCCTGTTGCTGGGGCCAGGTGAAAGTCTTATCAGGCTTTACTGTTCTTTAGTTTGTTTTCTGCAAAGTTGGCTTTTCTACAACTTCGGGGCTATCAATATTATTATTTCCCAGGAAATTCATTGCCATTGCCCTGGAGGGGGCGTTCCCTACCTGCCTGACATCATCACATCTCTGCACAAAGTGAGTCTCAACATCCTAGGTTGGTTCCTCAGAGGAAGCAAACCAGGAGATGAGCGGTTCAGCAAGACAGAAGTCCCAGTTTCTGGCTGCCTCGTATCGGAAGTGACAGCCCATCACTTTTGCGTACTCTGTCCCTTAGAAGTAGGTCAGCAGGTGTGGTGTACACTGGAGGGGGATAGACGGGTGTGAATGCCTGAGTAAGAGATCACTGGGAGCCCCTGACAGGCGTGGTGAGAATAAAATGGGCCATGCATGCAAAGCAAGTCGAATGTCAGGCACATAGCTCACCTTTAATCACTTTTAGCGCTCAGTAGCCCTGGTATTTTTTATTTACGTTGGATTTTGAAAGCAAAGAGCCATTGTCTCCTACTAGATAAAAGATGCATGCCTACAATGAAGTCATAAGTTTGCCTACAAATGGGTGGACATGGAGAATATCATGCTGAGTGAAATGAGTCAGAAGGAAAGGGACAGGTATAGAATGACTGCATTCATTTATGGTATATACATATGTATATGTATATAGATACATATACATATGTATATATATATTAGAATAATATCCATGACCAGGGAAAACAGGTACTAGGAGGACTGGTCAATGGTTGGAAGGAACTACAGTGTGTGAGGGGCTGAGGGTAGGAAAGAGAAGAGACCCCTATGACAATCATAGCTAGGAATGGACACGATCTGAGGGTTAAAAGTAGGAAGTAGGTAAAGGGATATTTTTTATAACCTTTCAGTATTAATATTGCAAGCCACAATGCCGAGAGAGAGAGAGAGAGAGAGAGAGAGAGAGAGAGAGAGAGAGAGAGAGAGAGAGAGAGAGAGAGAAGGAGAGAGGGAGAGAGAGAGAGGGAGGGAGAGGGGGAGAGGCAGAGAGGGAAAGGGAGGGAGAGAGGGAGAGAGAAGGGGAGGGAGGAGAGAGGAGAGGAGAGAGGGAGAGAGGGAAATAGGGAAAGAGGGAGAGGGAGAGAGAGAGAGAGAGAAGAAAAGTACCTGGACCAGAGTGGTAGTACAGCAGGTAGGGCATTTGCCTTGCAAGTGGCTGACCCGAGTTCGATCCCAGGCATCCCATATGGTCCCCTGAGCACTGCTAGGAGTAATTCCCGAGTGCAGAGGAGCCAGAACTAACTCCTGAGCATCCCTGGGTGTGACCCAAAAAGAAACAAAAGAAGAAGAAAAGGAAAGTGCCTGCACAGAGGAAGGCAGGGGGTGGGAGGGAACCCGGGGACACTGGTGCTGGGGAATGTACACCCGTGAAGAGATGGGTGTTGGAACACTGTATGACTGAAATCCAATCATGAACAGCTTTGTAAGGGTCTATCACAGTGATTCAATAAAAAAGTAAAAAAAAAAATGCATGCCTTTGGATTATCAGAGAGAAGACTGAATGAGGAATTGTAAGTGGGTGCTTTCTTTTTTTTTTTTTAACTTTTTAAAAAAATTTTTTATTGAATCACCGTGAGATAGTTACAAGCTTTCATGTTTGGGTTGCAGTGACATAATGATCAATAATATGTATTTCTAACAGAAAAGCATGCATTTTTCTCTACTTGGGTGTGTTTTTCAATGTTGGCATAATCTTTTTTTTTTTAATTTTTAAAATTTTATTGAATCACCGTGAGATAGTTACAAGCTTTCATGTTTGGGTTACAATCTCACAATGATCAAACATAAGTGGGTGCTTTCTTAAAGCACTCCTGGATGATGCTGGCAGTGTTGCGGGGAGGCCAGAGTTTCGACCTCGAAGGTCCCAAATGTGCACAGGGATTAGCAACCAGTTTTGTTTTACTGAGAGCAGGACATGTGAAGAGGGAAAAATTATGTCCGGGCCAAGTTGGGATCAGAGTTTGGAGTCGTTCTCCCATGAAATGGGAATCCAGGAGAGATTTGACACTGAAGAAATGTCACAGGCATGGATATCAGGCCGAAAAGGGAAGGGACACAATAGGACAAGAAGAACACACGAAGCCAGTGTCATGTGCCACCTAGAACCTCGCAGCGTCCTTCAGACGGGTTGTCCTGTTCTCTAGCTCATTCCGCATGTGGCAGGAAGAGAGGCCCCTTGCCAAGGCTCTGTCTTCCCATTGACCGCCTGTTAAGGTTAAGAAAAATAAGTTATCTGGTTTGCTCTGGACTAGAAGGAAATCCACTGCAAGAAAGCTGCTTCTCTCCCAGGACTCTCCTCGGGGGGAGGCACCATTGTCCTCTTTCCAGATGCTGCTTGGCTACTGCAAAATAACCAGAACTCAGAGCTAATGTTGACAAGCCCGAACCCTAGCACCTAGTTCCGTGACCTTGGGCACGTCTTTTAAAAAGCTTTTGCACCTTACTTCCCTCATTTGAAAATAGGATGTGGGACCTGAGAACTAGTCTAGTGGGTAGGACACGTGTCCCTGCATGTGGCCATCCAGGTTTGATCTCTGGCACTCCACATGGTCTTCCGAGCCAGGAATGATCCCTGAGCATGAGCCAGGAATAAACCCTGAGCACTGGCCAGTGTGGCCCCAAGACAAAACAAACAAAAAGGGAAACAAATGGATGAGTTTGCTAAACTTGAATACTTTGCCCTTTGTACAGGCTCATCTAATCCTATCTCTATCTCTCCCCACCCTGCCCACAAGGGCTGTTACTTACTGAGCACTTTTTTTTATAGAACTCCATAACAAAGGGATTGTTGAGACTCAACAAAAAACAAAAAAGGGAAACTGATGCAATGCTCAGCTCTTTGCTCCTACCCCCACTGCCTTTGTCTCCATGCTAAATGGCCCTTTCCTGTCTGAAGGGCTGTGAGAGAAAAGATAAGCTCTCAGCTGAGACCCACTGGGGCCTGTCTGCAGGGCAGAGGGTGGTGGTGGGGGGGCGAGGGGATCAGACTTAATCTAGCTCTTGCCCAGCCCCCACCAGAGGGGAAGCCCTTGTGTAGACTATTTTGGAGGCTGAAGGGATTTAAAATTTATATAGGCTTCTTATTTCTCCATAATCTGTCAGCCTCTCTTTTGAGAATTCACCTTTAAATCACTCTGAGCTGTATTTATCGAACTATCTTTTTTATCAATCCACTAAGCATTCAGTGACTGCTTTATCTGACATTTGCTTTGGTGGGTGCAACATCAGAGGACCCTCATGCTCCCCAGGGTTGCTAACTCCTGAAGCTATTTATACACTCCCCCTCCCCGCCTACACTATCTCTGGTGCTTGGGTGACATTAGGGGGTATGGGATGCTAAGCTACTTAGCCACTTCCCAACACCACGTCCTGGAAAGGCCCCTGTTAAAGCATAAAAGTTCGGTTGAAATTGAAGCTCAGAAACAAAACGGTGCCTGTTGCACCAGACTGGTCCGTAAGTCTGGATTGGAGGACAGAAAACGTGTCCTCCTTGAGAAGTCAGTAGAAGATGCATTTGTGGCAAAGCACAGGGTGTCGAAGAAACTTTGTGGGAACCTTGATGACTTAGGACCATCCTCCAAGAACTGAGCCTGGAGTTTGTTGTCTAAAACAAGACCCAGTCGTGATTATCCGTGAGAGATAGCATTAAATCACTGTCACTGTCACAGTCACTGTCACTGTCATCCCGTTGCTCATTGATTTGCTCGAGCGGGTACCAGGGATATCTCCATTGTAAGACTTGTTGGTACTGATTTTTGGCATATCGAATACGCCACGGGTAGCTTGCCAGTCTCTGCTGTGTGGGTGGGAAACTCTCAGTAGCTTGCCAGGCTCTCCGAGAGGAATCGAACTCGGGTTGGCTGTGTGCAAGGCAAATGCCCTCCCCGCTGTGCTATCGCTCCAGCCCATAGCATGAAATATAAAGTTTTTATTTGTAATTTCTCCAAATTTTCTATAATGAATGTTATTTTATTATTTTACCCAAAAATGTGACTAAATTATGTCAGTTAATAATGATACCCTTATGGTCCATAAATCCATAAATAGCTTTTTAGTAGGAGACTAAATGCTTGACCCATATGTATAGGATAACATTGGTTTGTCCTTTCCCCCTTGCCACTGGGAGCTTAGGTTTATCCGGTTACACCCATCATAGTGCTCCCGAGCCACTCCCATTCCTTTGTGTGCTTATCTGTAACTTCTCTGTGCTCTCTTCCCCAACCAGTTAATCACTAATTATTAACTGGTTGGGTTTTTTTTTTTTTGAAAATTAACCAATTTCCCCCTAATCAGACTCTGTTAACTTGTAAGGTCAGATCCTTCTAAGGACACTGAACTTGTAAGTTAATATTGCCTTTCTCCTCTCCTTATATCTTTTGAATAGTTTACTTTAAAATAATGTCCTTTTGGGGCCTGGAATGATAGTACAGGGGGTAGGGTGTTTGCCTTGCATGAGGCTGACCCGGGTTCGATTCCCAGCATCCCATATGGTCCCCTGGGCATCGCCAGGAGTAATTTCTGAGTGCAAAGCCAGGAGTAACCGCTGTGCATCGCTGGGTGTGACCAAAAAA
Source organism: Sorex araneus (assembly GCF_027595985.1). Taxonomy (NCBI): domain Eukaryota; kingdom Metazoa; phylum Chordata; class Mammalia; order Eulipotyphla; family Soricidae; genus Sorex; species Sorex araneus. The sequence continues at coordinate 208,025,017 of NC_073305.1, read as the reverse complement.
AGAAATAAAAAAATGTTCTTTTTGTATGGACAAAGGAAGACAGTTAATATTATGCTTTTGTAACTTGGGAGTTAATTGATTCTGAATAATTTTCACTCCGGGGCATCTGCGTCCTCGACTTAAGCCTCAGTTGCCCTTAGTTCCTAGCACCCCAAAATCAGGGTTTCAATGAGGGACTAAATGGACCCAGGGCAAGCTGTGAGCTACCCTAGCATCAAAATGGGCCAGGTCAAAGCACCACAATACTCAACTGTTGGATATCATTGGTTTGTCCTTTCCCCCTTGCCACTAGGAGCTTAGGTTTATCAGTCACACCCATCAAAGTGCTCCCGAGTCACTCCCATTCCTTTGTTTATCTGTAACCAATTCTACCAGTTTATCTGCTCTTCCCTTAATCAAACTCTGTTAATTGGTAAGGTCAGAACTTCCTAGGACACTGAATAGTATAACATTGCCTTTCTCTCCTCTTTATGCCTTTTGAATAATTTACTTTAAAGCTATGTCTTTTTTGTATAGACACAAGAAGACAATATTATGTTTTTATAACTTAAGACTTAATTGGCCTCGATATTCCCTCCTGGGCATCTGCTTTCTCCACTTAAGCCTCAGTTGCCCTCAGTTCCTAGCACCCCAAAGTAGGGTCCCCGACGTGGGACGGGAAGGATCCAGGGCAAGCGGTGAGTTTTGTGCTACCCTGGCATCGAGATGGGCCTGGCCAAAGTGCCTAATTCTTAACTGTAAGTTAAGAGCTTGATCATAGACAAATGTTGTCATAATCCAATAGTAATTATGAGACTGGGACCCTGCCAGGGATAGGAAAGACTGATCTGGCCTGAGCACTGTAGTCTGAGATTGAGATGGCCCCAAGAGAGCAATTCTATAAGCTTTAATGCATCTCTTATTGTGTCCATACAAAATAATTAATATTATGAATTCTTATATGTTTGCTGGCTGAGGAGAAGAGAAACACATTCATGGGACTCTGCCCTTGGGTGGATCCTCCTGCTGAAAGAGAATTAAGTCCTAGGAGAAGCATCCCCTGAGGGAAAAGAACCTTACCCTATTGCTGACCACACCTATGGGTATGCCCCAACCCCCTCATGCTGTGGAGATTTAACTAGGCTGTAAGAGTGGGTCGGGGGCCAGATCCACGGCACCAGATCCACGGGGCCAGATCCACGGGGCCAGATCCACAGGGCCAGATCCACGGGGGCCAGATCCACAGATTGAGAGAGAGACCGAGAGCCGGGAGAGAGGCAGAGAGAGAGAGAGAGAGAATGAAGTAGGATGGGGGAGAAAGAAGCAGGAGGAGAATCAGAGGAGAATGGAGATGGACATGAAATAAACCGATCGAGCAACCAGTTTGGCCTTCTTCCTTCCTTCGCCTGCCTCGCCGCCTGCGCGCCTTTTCTTTTTCTTTTTATTTTTATACACTCAACTATAAACTGAGCATGGTCATGGACAAATGCTGTCATGATCCAAAGGTAACGATGAGATTAGGACCCTGCTAGGGATAGGAAAGACTAATCTGGCCTGAGCACTATAGTCTAAGATGGAGATGACCCCAGGAGAGCAATTCTATAAGCTTAATGTATCTCTTACTGTGTCCATACAAAAATGATTAATATTATGAATATTTATATGTTTGTTAGTCAAGGAGAGGAGAAACACACCCATGAAATTCTGCTCTTGGGTGGGTCGTCTTACTGAGTGAGTATCTATCCTAGAGGCAACTTTCCCTGAGGGAAGGACTTTACCTCTGTTGATTGTATGACCACACACTATGTGTAAGCCTCAACCCCTCATGATTGGGGATTTAACTAGACTGTAAGCATGGCCTAGGGGAAGCAGAAGGAGAATGATGGGGGATCCGGAAGGAGAACGGAGTAGAATATAAGGTGGGTTGGGGGAGGAAGAAGCAGGAGGAGAATCAGGGAGAATCAGAGGAGAATGGAGTTGGGAGTGGAATAAACTGCAACTGACACCAACTGGCCTGGCCCTTGTTCCTTCCTTCATCCGCCCACCTCCCTGGAGTGGGGGAAATGGCCCGAGACTACCTAATGCAGGCAGCAGAGAGAGAGAGAGAGAGAGAGTTGCATAAGCCCCCTTTGTATTTACTTTTAGTAAACACACACATATGAAATTTCCATTGAAAATCATAGTTTGGATTTAATACAGCCAAACCCTGCATACTATGTATGTGCATGTAAATGGATTAGTCTGTTTATTCTCTTCTCTACTGGCCTCTCCAGTTAATAACCATTCCATTTGTCCAGTGAGCCTATTAAGTCTTAATTTTTGTTTTCACTTTTTGTTTTCACTATTTCCATCCTATTGTGCCTTAGGGATTCCTTTCATCTAGATTTTTAAACATTTCCCAGAGGGCATCTTCTGCCCACTGAAACCACCACTCTCATCTAAATCATATCTTAGTAGCCTTTGAATTGCCACCTTGTACCTCCTTCTATTTTTTAATAACTATCATCTATTCTACATTAAAGCCACTGTTACAAGGTCTTTATTTTTATTTTCAGCTGTTCTTTAGGCACCATGATTTACAATGTTTTCATAACAGGGTTCCAGGCATTCCAGCACTATGCCCACTCCTTGAGTGTCACTGTCCCTTGCCTATTGTCACAAGGTCCCATCCCATCCCCTGCCCTACCCCCTTGGTGGTCTTAGTGCTGCTGGATGACTCAGGGTCTGTTGCTATCAGTCATTTGTTCCCTTCTTCAATTTTTTCTTTAAGGTCACAGAGAGAGACAGAGAGACAGAGAGACAGAGAGACAGAGACAGAGACAGAAGGAGGGAGGGAGAAAGAAAAAGAGGAAGAGAGGAAGAGAGAGAAAGAGAGAGATCTTTTTCAATATTATCTCTCATCACGTCTCTTCTATGGCTCTTGATGTCTTGATCACATGCAGAATAAAACGGAGGTATTAACTATTATTCAAAAACATGATTTTAAAAATGGCCAGAAGGGCTCCACAGTGTCCTGTGACAGTCTGTTCATTTGCCAATTGGTGGCCTCCCTCTGCCACATATTAATTGTGTGACATGATGCTCATAAACAGATGATTTATCTGAGATGGATTTCTTGAGGTGGAACTACTAAGGGAACCAAATAAAAGAAGTGTCTCCAATTTTATCATGGGATGAGAGAGGGTGAATAATGCTGCCAGCTTAATTTCTAGGAAATTGGCTCTAATTTATCTTTGCACCAAATGTATATGAGAATGTCTGTAAAACTGTGCCCTCAACGGCAGTGAATTTTGCAAATTTGTCCTGTATCTTAACTTCATAATTTAAAATACCATATCCATTTTAATTACATTTATTTTATTCCAAGTGGCTCATACACTTTTCTTTTTATTCCCGAACCTTGACGGATCATTTGTGAGTTGTCTATTGTTGGGTTCTGCCCTTATTGTTCCAGGAGTGTCAATTTTATATCTTGGCTGCAGAAATCATTTTTTTATATCTTCATCTCTTCCCTGCATCTGCAGAATAGCTTTGCTGCTTCTGGTGGGAGGCAGTGTGGATCCTACTTATGTGGTCATGGAGTGCTGGGAAGGAGAGGTGAGCTTTCCAACCTCCCACTCAACTGCTTACTAACTGCAAACTTAGCCGGAGAGGCTGCTCTCTGGAAGGGTTGAGGGAGAGTGCCTGCCTTTCCTGGCCAGATTCAGCACGCCTGCTGTAAAGGACCAGGGAGAATAAATATTTTGGACTCTGTAGTATTTAAGCTAAACAAAGCTCTGCATATTGCAATGGCTAAGCCCTGCGCGGTGATGCTGAAGACCACAGACCCGTGTGTTTCAACCTTTCTAATTCAAAAATAGGGGAAATAGAGACCATGAAGGAAGAAATAGCACTGTCTTCCAGTTGTTCATCGATTTGCACGAGCGGGCACCAGTGACGTCTCCATTGTGAGACTCGTTGTTACTGGTTTTGGCATATCGAATACACCACGGGTGTGAGGGCAGGATACTCTCTTGGTAGCTTGCCGGACTCTCCAAGAGGGACGGAAAAATCGAACCTGGGTCAGTTGAGTGCAAGGCAAATGCCCTACCCGCTGTGCTATCGCTCCAGTCTGAAGGAAGAAATAGAATACATTCTTTATAATAAAAATATTTCCATATCTAAGTTTTCAGCAGGACCCACTACAGGATCAGGCAGCCCATGTGTTATGGAGCAGTAACTCTTTTTTGCAGACTGGCAAGAAATTTCTGTGGGCTGGCACCTGTCTGCAGACCAACCATTGAAAATCTCAGACTTCTGCCCTAGATAACACACAGGTGAATGGGGATAGTTTTAGTCCAATAAGGCTCTTTTTTTATCTTTTTTTTTTCTTTTTGGGTCACACCCAGCGATGCACAGGGGTTACTCCTGGCTCTGCACTCAGGAATTACCCCTTGTGGTGCTCGGGGGACTATATGGGATGCTGGGAATCGAACTGTGTCACCTGCATACAAGGCAAACACCCTACCCGCTGTGCTTTTGCTCCAGCCCCTCCATTTTTTTTTTATTGAATCACAGTGATATACACAGTTACAAAGTTGTTTATGATTGGATTTCAGTCATATAATGTTCCAATGCCCATCCCTTCAGCAGTGTATTTTGTATTTTTTCCCTCCATCAATGATCCCAGTTTCCCTACTGCCCCCTCACTCCCCACTTCCCACCACCTACCCTATGGCAAGTACTTTTCTTCTCTCTCTCTCTCTCTCTCTCTCTCTCTCTCTCTCTCTCTTTCTTTCTTTCTTTCTTTCTTTCTTTCTTTCTTTCTTTCTTTCTTTCTTTCTTTCTCTCTCTCTCTCTCTCTCTCTCTCTCTCTCTCTCTCTCTCTCTCTTTCTTTCTTGGCCATATGGCTTGCAGTACGGATAAAAAAAGGCTATCAAGTATATCCCTTCACCTCTGCCCTTCAACTGCCCCGTGCCCCCAACACACACTCTTGTGGCAAGCTTCCACCTGTTCTCCTGACCCCTGTTTACCCTCACTTTGGATATTAGTCTCATACTATATGTAATATATAGTATATATATATATACACATATATTATATACCACAAATGAATGCAGTCATTGTATACCTGTCCCTCTCCTTCTGACTCATTTCAGTCAACATAGTAGTCTCCATGTCCATCCGTTTATAAGCAGATTTCATGATAAAGCTCATTTGTTGACTCTAATGTTTGGATTGCAGGTGGTTTGCCCATCACGCCTTCTCCATATGTTATAAAGCTACTTCAGAACACAACATCCCTCCCCCACCTCAGCTCACTGAGTATTAGGGGCCAGGGGCTACAGTTCGCACACTCCTCTCTCTTGTGCTCTTGGGGCAATTGAATAGTGATAATTGCAAATAACTTGGTATGTGGCTGAGCACAGCCTAAGCGTTTTGCATATATCATTATTATTCTACACTAATATAATTTTGTTGTGCATCATCAAAGTTGTCATTTTTTAAACGAGGGCTAATTTTTGTCTTACCTACTTGCTGGAGCATGCTGAGGGTGATCTAATTTGTGTGGACATCCTTGGTCCATCATAGACATGGGGATGCTTTTGTTTCTCTTTCTTTGTGTGAATGCATGTAATTGGTCTCCCTCTTCATCAGTCATGGCTGCCCCCACCCCGTACCCTGCATTCTCCGCTCCAGGTGGCTGACTCCTTCTCCTCTGCAAAACAGCCTGTCCTCTTCTGGCGTTTAAATTCCTGTCCAGTTCTAAACCTTCACTTTTCAAACAACTGGCTTCCTCCCAATCCAGAGATAATAAATAATATTCACCAAGTCTCGGGACCCTCGAGGTCATTACACAACAGTCATTGGATTTTCCCATCCAGGTTGCTTTTCTTTTCATGGAATCCATCCACATTTTCTGCACCTGCCCCTGAAAGCTTTAGAAAACCTCATCTCAGACACTGCACTTTGAACATCGTAGCACGTGGCTGGCACCTTTGGAATGGAAATCCCCAGTCCCGGGACACTTGGCCTATAAAGGGAAAGGCTTTCCTTTCTCCTTTCACTGCAGCCCTTGTCGTTGTTGGCTATTTGATTGAAACTGCTTCTGGGGAGGAGGGTGCTTTGCTGGGGCACATTCAGATTGCTGCCCCTCGCGTGCCCACGAGTGCCCACCCCTCAGCGTGTTTTCTGGAGGTGGGTGGGTTTCTGTGAATAAAAGCCAAGTGTTTAAGATGAGTCTGGGGGCTGGAGCGATAGCACAGTAGGGAGGGCATTTGCTTTGCACGAAGCCAACCTGGGTTCTATTCTCAGCATCCCATAGGGTCCCCTGAGCATCGCCAGGAGTAATTCCTGAGTGCAGAGCCAGGAGTAAGCCCTGTGCATCGCCAGGTGTGACCCAAAAAGCAAAAAAAAAAAAAAGACAAAACAAACAAAAAAAACCAAGATGAGTCTGAGCTGGATGTGTCATGCCTTCTCCACTTTCCTGTTTTGTGACTTTCCAGTGAGTTCCTCGAGTTTAGAGCCTTTTGTCTGTGAAATGGCAATGCAAAATGCAGGAAAGAGGGTGCTGGAGAGAGTCTGCAGAGTCCTCAGAGTCCTGAATCTGTAGGTACCCAAGCCTGGGAGCTGGCCTCCTCGGCCCGTTATTCCAAATCCAAATTGGATTAAATGTGAAGGAATAAGTTACTGTGTCATATGCGATAACCCAGGACAACAGCTCCAAGTTTCTCCTAGTCTCAGAAATTAACATCCCTAGAAACAAGGATGCAGGCATTTTCTAGAGCAAGGATCAGTGGCCTTTTTTTTTTTCTTTTTGGGTCACACCCGGTGATACACAGGGGTCACTCCTGCCTCTGCACTCAGGAATTATCCCTGTCGGTGCTCAGAGGACCATATGGGATGCTGGGAATCAAACCTGAGTCGGCTGCGTGCAAGGCAAACACCCTACCTGCTGTGCTATTGCTCCAGCCCCCAAGTGGCCTTTTTTTTTGGTCAGGCCACAGAGAAAATATTGTTCAGGCCCCATCATCTCTGTTGTCAGTCTTCCTCTCTGTCACTGCATTGTACACGAAGCCTCAGACAATAAGCACCCAGTGTGTATGGATGAGTAGCCATAGGGCTTTATTACAAATGCAAAGAGCCACTGGATTTGCCCTGGGGCCGTAGTTCACCTAATGATGGTTAATTTTTTTTTTCTTTTTGGGTCACACCTGGTGATACACAGGGGTTACTCCTGGCTCTGCACTCAGGAATTTTCCCTGGCGGTGCTCAGGGGACCTTATGGGATTCTGGGAATCGAACTCGGGTCGGCCGCGTGCAAGGCAAACGCCCTACCCGCTGTGCTATCGCTCCAGCCCCAAGATGATGGTTAATTTTATGTGTCAGCATGACTGGATGCCCAGACATTTAGTTCAACATTATTCTAGGTGTATCTTCTCGCTGTGTACTTCTGGATGAAATTAATATTTGGAGCATACCGAGTAAAGCCTGCAGATAGCCCTCCCTAATGTGGGTGAGCCTTATCCAGCTCGTGGAAGGCAGGGCTTTTTATCGGTAGAGAAGGAGAGAATTTGCTTTCCTCTGCATGATTGTTTTCCAGCTGGGACACTGGACCCCTGCTTTCAGAGTTGGATGAAATGAACACGCTCTGTTCTCCTGGTCCTCACATCTTTGAACTGCATACCTTGAGGACTTCGAATACTCCAGAAATCACGGGAGCCTATGTCTTATAATAAATCCCTTTGTGTCGATAGAGAAACACATCATCTATTACACATGTATCTATAACATCTCATGTATTTTGTTGATGATGCGGGTGATTTTGAGCAAGTCAAACCCCAATTTCCTCGTCTGAAAGCTGCTGTTCTCTTTAAGAACATTGTGCCAAAATTTAGATTAATGCAGTCAAGTCTCAGCATTATGTCTTGCATGACTAACTTCCTCAGGATTAGAACAGAAAATGTAGGGAAAAGGCATTAAAACCTTCAGCAAGCTGAGACAGCGCAGGGAAGAAGTCTCAGATGAGGCAGGACTGGAGATGGATCTATCCACAGGATAAGGAGAGACTGTCGCAGCGCCTTGAACATGGTCTCAAATCACCCCCTCTCTTAAGCTCTGGACTCAGTTTCCAGTCACCTGCTTAAAGCACTCTGCCATGGGAAAGCTTCCTGGAATCCTTTTAAGCTGGAAGAGAACTGGGAACTTCCCCCTCGCTCTCTCATCCCACACTGAATTCCTCTCTCTGTTGCTTATCCCTCGGGGAATGGTAAGAGGACCTGCCCAGTGACACAGGTCACACCCCATGCGGTCCTCAGCCCTCGCTCTCTCTACAGCACTTCTTTCGAATCCACCCTCTCTAGTCCACCTGCATTGTTACTATTCCTGACAAGCCCCATCTCTTCTCCCTTGGGCCACCTTATCTACCTCCTTCCTGTGAGTCAGGCTCCCTACCAATTCTTCACATAGCAAACATTTCTCTATTTCTGGGGGGGGGAAAAATCTGCGATGTTCCTCTTTCCCCAAGAGTTTGGTGAGCCAAGTTGTCCCCAGCGTGATGTCTAAACTCTCTGGCGTAATTTCCTATTTAGCCTTGGGAATCTCTCTAGCTTCATCTCTTCCTTCCTTCGATGTACTTTGCCCAGTAGTTCCCTGTACCTACTCTGATCGGCCCTCTTTGGGAGGCAAATCTATTTTCCATTTTCTTGGGTTCTTTTCCTTGGCCTTAAAAAATTGTGCAGACTCACGTGTGGAATATAAAATAACAGAATGGGAGACTAACACCCAAGGATAGTAGAGATAAGGACCAGGAGAATTGCTCTATGGCTTGGAAGCTGGCCTCACATGCTGGGGGAAAAGGCAGCTCAGATAGAGAAGGGATCACCAAGTAAAGGATGCTTGGAAGGCCTGCTTGAGATGGGAGATGTGTGCTCAAAATAGACTATAGACCGAACATGATGGCCACTTAATACCTGTATCACAAACCATGATATTTACTCTCTGTCTCCAAAAGGAGAGAGAGAGTAAAAGGGAATATGCCTGCTACAGAGGTGGGGTGTGGGGGTTGTGGGGGGGGTGGGGGGGTGGGAGGGATACTGGGAACATTGGTGGTGTATAATGGGCACTGGTGGAGGGATGGATACTTGAACATTGTATGACTGAAATGTAAGCATGAAAGTTTGTTGTCTGTAACAACCTCATGGTGGTTCACTAAAAAAAAATTTTTTTTTAAAAAATGTGCAGAGCCAGAAAAATAATACCGGGGTTTAAGACACTTTCCTTGCACATAGCAGATCCCCGTTAGATCCCCATATGATCCCCTGAGGAGCCTCCAGAGTGATCCCAGAGCATAGGTGGGTGTGGTACCCAAACAAGCAAAACTAAATGCAGATACCATTTGGCCCGGGAAACTTTCACTTTTATTCTTTCTAGTCTGAATCAGGAACTGGAACGATAGCACAGCAGTGGGGCATTTGCCTTGCACGCAGCCAACCCAGGTTGGATTCCTCTGTCCCTCTCAGAGAGTCCAGCAAAAGCTACCGAGAGTATCCCACCCACATGGCAGAGCCTGGCAAGCTCCCCGTGGTATTCGATATGCCAACAACAGTAACAAGTCTCACAAGAGAGACAGTACTGGTGTCCGCTCAAGCAACTCGATGAACAATGGCAGGACAGTGCTACAGTGCTACAGTCTGAATCAGGTCCCCCTGCTCTTGCTCCTATAACCCCCTGCATTTCCTGACATGACATTGATCACATACATTGATCACATACATCACTTCAGTAATTCCATGAAACCAGCCACTGTTGCTCTTTCCTCGTATGTCACATGGGGACCATTTCCTGTTTACAGCGAGTGTCAGTTCAGTGCCATGGATGTCCAGAACTCTGCCATCCTACAGGATGCCACAGCATGCTCCTATCTTTGCACAGGTTCACTTGACAGACCCCTCCTGCTTCGTCAGCACCCAGGGTTTGATTTAATCAGGTCTGGTAAGACACAGAAGTGATTTTCATGAAGGATAGGGTGTTTATACACACAGATCTCCGGAGGCAGAAAGCAACACCACTCTGTGTGTGTGTGTGTGTGTGTGTGTGTGTGTGTGTGTGTGTGTGTGTGTGTGTGTGTGTGTAAGAGAGAGAAAGAGAGAGATTAATGCTGGGTGGAGTGATGGAAAGCAACAGGGAAGTAGACAGAAAGAACGGGGAGATGGAGAAAGCATGGCCTTTACCGTGACTTTTGTCAGAAGAATCGAGAGGCAAGAAACGCAGGCTGAGTGGGTTTCAGATGGGTCATGTTAGTAATTTTCAGGGACTTAAGGTCAACCATGATCCCTGGTAGTCTAGAACCGGACCCTATGTGATTTGGGCAGTGGGGTATTGGCTGGTACGTGAATGTTCATAGTGGAGGTAGTTGGGCTTTAGAAGGCTTGTTTCCACCTGTATGGCTGGCTTCCGGGTCAGCTTTTTGCAAGCTCTAACCCTGGGAAGGACAGTTCATTCCTGTTGCTAGAAAGTCTCAGGATGCCCAAGTGCCAACATTAAAATATGCTATGCTCAAATGCTTTCTTCACAGCTGAGTGAAATCTCTTCCTCCCGTTAGTCATGCAGGGCATGCTATACCTTCATTGGATGCCTCCGTGTCACTGTGGAGTTATAAGCATTTGAATCTCACTTGGGATTTTAAGATGAGTGGCAGAAGCCTTAGGAATATTTCTCCCTCATGTGCAACCTCCCTAGAATATAGTGTCCCCTTGGTAAATATTTGTTAAATAAATACCTGAGACGACCCATATTCTCTCTCTTCTATTTTCTCGTTTGCTTTTATCTTTAATAATTCTTTTCTTCCGCTTTGATTTTGGCTGGATTTCGTTTTATTTACTGAGAAAGTATTGTATCATTCTGTTAAATGCAAAGAGAGAGAAAAAAAAAATCCGTCCCAGAAGAACACGTGTCCTGTGCTCTTGTCTAAAAACAAACATACACCTACACACACATATTTTATATACACACAATATACATATCACTATGTGAGCCTGGAATGATCTCCAGCAAAATGTTAGCAGTGTTACCTCTGGTGGAGAAAATGCTGATGACAAGTAATTTGATACAGGAGCATGCTCACTCAGGCGTAGTATCCCAGCCTGCCTGGTTAGCTTCCCAGGCTTCACTGTGGACACTTCCGGCTGCACAGACTCCACGGGGGACAGGGGGATCTTTCATTCAAGGAACACTGAACTGAAGGGGTCGAGCCCCAGGGGGAAGTGGTGTATGTAGCTTTGAAGGGGTCAGGCTCTGTGCTTCTGGGTCCTTGATTCGCAGCAGCTCCAATTGGCGGCCCCAGTTCCTCACCGACAAACGGAGATCGAGAGCATTTTAGCTGTCCTGTCGATAATGAAAGTTTGTGCCAAGATGGTAACCCGCAGAGAGAGGCCAGCAAAGGCCTGTGGGGACAGGAAACCTCAAAACTGCTGCAGCGAAGACCCTGGATGGCAGGAGTGTGCAGGGCACCTGGGCAGGGGCACATCTGCCCTTGTGTGTGGCGTGCACTCACTGCCCTTAGGGCCGTGGGGCTGTGGGGTATCCATTATCCTCCTGACCTCTGGCTCGTGGTTCTTTCGGAACACCCCACCCTTTGGAAAGCTTCTCCGGAAGAACAGAGAGCACCCTTCGAGGACACAGCTATGCCTTCAGGGGGCTATTCCATCTCCACGGGGTGCAATGCCTGTCCCCTCCCCTGACTGGGTTCTGAATTACTCCCTATTCTTTCTTTTTCTTTTTTATACACACTGAGGATCTTCCTGTTTGTTTTTATCTTTTTTTAAATTTTTTTTTAATTGGTGAATCACCATGAGATAAAGTTACAGACTTACAAATTTTCATGCTTGCATTTCAGTCATACAATGATCGAGTACCTAACCCTCCACCAGTGTCCATTTTCCACCACCAGTGGTCCCAACATCCCTCCCACCACCCCCACCCTGTCCCCTTCGTGCCTCTGTGGCAGGGCATTCCCTTTTGCTCCTCTCTCTCTCTCTCTCTCTCTCTCTCTCTCTCTCTCTCTCTCTCTCTCTCTCTCTCTTTGGGTGTTGTGGCTTGCTACAGAGGTATTAAGTAGGCATCATGTTCGGCCTATAGTCTATTTTCAGCCCGTCTCTCCCATCCCTAGTGGGCCCGCCTAGCACCCTTTGCTTGGTGATCCCTTCTCTGTCAGAGCTGCTTCTTCACCTAGCGTGGGAGGCCAGCTTCCAAGCTGTGGTGAATTACTCCCTACTCTTTAACAAATACCACTTCCCCCATCCCCAATGCCCACCCATCGCCTTCCAGCATTCCCAGGAAGGAAGCCAGACCCTGCAGGGTAATTGACTTCAGAGGCAGCAATGTCAGTATAACTGTGTCTTGGTCTCTGTCCCCTTGCACAAACAGGTGCCCTGTTTTACTCCTGGGAAGAAATGGTCCCTATCTGTCACCCCTGGCCACCGCTCTCTTAGAAAACCAAACTGAACCCAGCACCTATCTGGTTAAAGTCCCCCAGTACTCAGAAGGCCTGAGGGTCCCTACCTGTAACTGGTGGCCAACTGGGAGTAACTGAGAGGACCTGAGGATGTGATGCAGGAGGTTACCCAGGTCACCTTAGCAGGATTGGGGGTCCCCCACCCCGGGATCAAATACATTTGTAGATTCTTTCCATTTGGGCATTTGGGGAAATTGGAGCTTAAGGTCAGTCCTTCTAGCAGGCTCAGGCTTAAGGAGAGGAGGAGCAGAGTTCAAGGTGGCGGTGTTCAAGGTTGCAGAGGGACATTAACCCTTCGCACTGCCCAATTTGGATCCCGGCTTTACCTTTTCTTAACTGGTAAAGTTAACTTTACCTTGGGTAAGTTCACTTCACCTCTTTTGAGCTTCCTTATTTTTGAAATATAAATAGCACAATTTTACTCCCTCACTGACTACATACCGAGTATCTGGTTTGTGCGGGCACTGAGCACTGGGGAACTGAGGACTAAACTGGTATACTGAGCAAAGCACCCCACCCAGGCTTCCTCCCCTCCCAGACTGAAGCGTGCTCGGTGGTAAAAATTAATCCAGAAGACACTCCATTCTGGAGTCATCGACATTCCAACCCAGGGAATGTAACTTCTCTTCCTTGACTTCCTAAAACTTTATGCCCGCTCTCTCCTATTTTCTAAATAAAACTATTTACCTTGCTTAAAAAAGTTAATTAATCAAGGAACCCCAAATTAAGCAAGCTCTGGGAAAGATACTGGGAAGAGATTATGTATGGTTTGGGGAAATCTAACAGGACATCTAATACGGGTTTGACTTGGCAAAAGCCACACCCAGTGGAAAGCTTAAGCAGAGAGTTGAATCCTCCACATACAAGTTCTGAGAATAGAGAAACGTGTAACACTCAGGTGAAGCAGTAGGGGTGGGGAGTCTTGAGGCATGAGGGTTGAGGCTGGGGAGGTTGAGGATCTTGAAGAGTAAAGAGATGAGTCTGAGGGAAGAGATTCTAGACCAGGTGAGGGATTGAGATCTGGATTGAGTGGACCAAGCTGTCGTAGGCTCTGGGAACAAGGTCCTGTTTCAGATTCAGCCCTGGGGTTGTTGGTGGGATTCGGTCCCACACAGGCCACTGGACCAGGGACATTGGCTTCTTCTTGGTTATTGCCAGCGGGTGCCTCAGTTTCTTGCATTCTGTATGTCTGCCGAGGACAGCTCACATTACAGTGAATAAGCAAAAGGGAAATGAATACTTCATGACCTCCCCTCAGAGGTGACATCCCATGTTCTGTCAGAAGTGAGTCGGGGAGTTGGATCCGTTACACGGCATCGGATCCAGAATGCAGAAATCACGAGTCATCTTGGCTGCCTGCCACAGCAGCAGATTATTCCAGGGACTCCTGGGTAGAGATCAGGCTGGTCAAGAATGAATGACTCAAGGGTCAGATGAGGGTTAGAGAGAGGTAAGGGCGAATGATACCTCTGGAAGGGCTTGGGAACATTACTCTGGCACTCTGACTGGTTCTTTTTAAGCCCTCCCTTGCTTTCCTTCAGTGGCTCTCTCAGCAAAGGATAGGTATCTGCCTCCATTTCCACACCAAGCATCTGAGGTAATGATCCGTGTCATTGTCCTGAGTTAATATTTATTGCATGGCATGGTTCAGCACTTGGCACTCAATGGGCCTCAGGGCCTATTAATAAAGATGAGCGATGTGAATTATTCACCACTTATTGCTACCTGGTGTTTCATCTGTGGGAGAGAAAAGAGCGGTGTTTAACAACAGTGGAGTAGGTGTGGAGAATCCCTGGGGAGACGGTCCCATGGGAACTGTCCCCAAGAGTAGCTGGGTTGTATGCTGGTACATACATTGGTGTGGATCCTAGATTCCAATGGGGAAGGTGTGTGTGTGGTGTCGGGGGGAGGTGGAAACACTCAGGGCTCTGAATCTCAGTCTTTCACATGTAAAGCTGGCACATGCTTCTTGCTATGTGGGGTGTCCTAGTCTGGGTTCTGCCTGAAGCTGATACTTAGACAAAGATTGCAGATCTAGTATTTGGAAAGGGATTTCAGGAAAATGCTCTAGAAGAATGGGGGAGAGGAGAGAGAGAAAGAAAAGAGAGCAGATAATATCAAGAGTTACCACTGTGGGTTTTCAATTCCGTGGGGGTTGAGCTAAGATAGAAGTTGGATCTCAAGGGATGGAAGGAAGCCGGGATGGAAGGAAGCAGGAGTTCACCAACTCCCAGCATCCCCCAGATCAGTGAGTGATCAGTGATCAGTGAGTGACTCAGTCAGTGAGTCCCAGGAACGTGGGCTAGGGTTGACAATGATGCTTCCATAGAGTCTCATTCAGCCCCCTGAACCGCCTTCGATTCAGCTTGTGTGTAGGCTTCTTCTTCTACAATCTGAGTTTCTGGGGGCCATTTCTTTATTTTCACCCTCCCCCCTCACTCCCTCAAGTAAGGTCAATATGGATTCAGTACATCTTCTTGGAATGAATTATGACGAGGAAAGATGAATTAGATGGTTAGTGTAATTTCTAGCCCCTACAAGGAGCACCATGCTTTCTTTTCTGTGTGTTTGATCACTCTTGGGAGGAGCATGGAGAGTGTGTGCTCAGAGATTCGTCCAATTTTAAGGAGAATGCATAACCATACTTACCTGGCAGGGGAGAAACCATGGTCATGCAGGTAATTTTCCCAGGGTGAGGCTTATCCATCGCACTCGGGATGTGCTGACTCCTGTGATTTCCCCAAATGTGAGAAACTCAACTGCATAATTTTTGGTAGTGGGGGACTGCATTTGTGTCTCCCCAGTTAAAAATGAAGTTTTATAACCCCTGCGGATCTATAGAAAGCTTATACCCATAGTTACCTAGTTCTACTGAAGCACAACTGTAGTGATTTACACTTTGCAAATGATTTCCCCCAGACTCATTTTGATTCATACAAGAGCCCTTGGGATAGGAGATGACGAAGCTCCTTCTGTTGCCTGGAATCTATTAGTCCCATGGGCATTTGTTGTGTTTCCAATCAGACTTGACCTGTCTGGATAAATTGACTTCTGCTCATTCACTTGTCCAGTCAGTATAGTTTCTTGCATGAATAAAAGACAGAGTTAGGGGAAATAGAAAAGAAAGAGAAGTGGGGAAAATTGTCTTTTTCCAGAAATGAGTCTAGCCCCTTCGCTTTTGCACCCAGATTCTTGTATGTTATTATTATTTCCTCTAGTTTATAAGAGTACACTGTGATTTTTGCCAATGCCACTCAGAAAGCTGCTGAACCAGTGCAAGAACCTGACTTTATATACCAGCTTTACCCATTAGACCAGAAATGCAGTGAGTACCACAACCTCTACCTCTCAGCAGCTAGTTCCAGTGAGCACACTCAGACACGAAGTTCTCTTGATTCTCCTTTAAGTTTTCAGTCTTGGGAAAGGGACTTGTTACTGTCCTTATAGATGTGGCAGGGGCACTAGGGGATAGTCTAGGTGGGTTGTAATAAAGGACAAAGCAGATGCCTCTGAAGAATGAATGAAAGAGTCTGGGTATTTAGAATCTTTTCTTTTTAATGGATGTAAAAACCAACTCAAAATCATTTCAGGGAAAAACAAATACATCTTGGATTATTACCTGATTCAGATAAGGCTGGACTCAGGGGTCTAAACAGTGCCACCAGGTGACCACCTCCTTTCTTTTTTTTTTTTTGCTTTTTGGGTCACACCTGGCGATGCACAAGGGTCACTCCTGGCTCTGCACTCAGGAATTACCCCTGGCGGTGCTCAGGGGACCATATGGGATGCTGGGAATCGAACCCGGGTCGGCCGCGTGCAAGGCAAACGCCCTACCCGCTGTGCTATCACTCCAGCCCCCATCCACCTCCTTTTTTTTCACCTGTACTCCTCATCCACACTCTCCTCAGTAAGAAAATAGATGGGTACAGGTACCCAGAGATTGATACCCTCACCCCAGCAGGAAAAGGAAAGTTTGAGGTTCAACAAACATCATGGGGTTCAGTAATTGACTCTGGGGGTGGGTACCTAACTCTTGGGTTTAACTTTGAATAAACTACATGGACAGATAGTTGGGATATGATGAATACCTCCAAAGAAAATTGGGGATTGTTTCTAGAAGAAGTAAGGGATTCCATTGCACATCACTTGCAGATGAGGGTTGTGTTTGGAGAAATTCTTTTTTCAGTGACTGAGTTGTGAGAAAGCTACACTCTTAGCAGTATAGCTTACTCTACACCTGGGTTATGGTAAATGGCCTTTGGGGACCACCTTCATACATGTGATCTATCATTGGCTGAGTTGTTTTCAAGTGGCACATGCTGGCTATGTCATCAGCAAAAAAAATAAAGCCACGTACATGCACTGAAGGTGGTATGCTTGTTGGTTAGGATGAACTCAGTTTCTCCGTTACAAACTCTGTTGACTGCACAGAGAAAGTAGATCTTCCTTTCGGTTCTAAGGTGGAGAAGAGACATAGGAAAGGCACTTGGGTCCCCACCTAGGGTCTCCATCCTCCATCAGAGGCCTGGTAGAGGGAAGAGGAACAGTAGGCAGGGCCCCCGAAGCAGGGGCTTGGCCTGGAAGAAAGGTTGAAATGGGCATCTCTCTGTTTTTCAATTTTGGGGGCCAGGCCTGGCAGGCTGGGGATTGGATCCAGGGTTCCTGTGTGCAGAGCATATGCTCCAGCCCTTTGAACTCTCTCACTAGCCCAGAGCCGATGTCTTTTGATAAAGTACCTATTTTCTGCCCAGAAGTCTCTAATCTCTTTAAAGTACCATAGAGATTCATAAAATAGTTTCTGGAGTCAGACGCTTAAGTTTCCTCATAAATTTTTTTGCTGTGTGAGTGGGAAAAAAACCTGAAATTTTCAGAGCTCAGTCTCCTGTTCTGTAAAATGGGATTGGCGCCATTATTCTGTCATAAAACTTAAAGCCAACAATGCCCAGGAAGTATTTAGTGTTGAGCCCCAGTTCTGTTCATACCGGTGGCCTCTTTGATGATATGAGGTCAGTTAGTTTCCTTCTTTCAGAGATGCAAAAAAAGTAACTTGTGCACAATTATTCCCCAGTTATTCTCTCAGAATCCAGAGCCCATCACCACTTAATAACAAAAAGCTTTGTGTTGAGAGAGATGCCATAAGGTAGCAGAGACAGACTGAATGGAGTGGAATTTTATTGTACGTTTTCTAATTTATACTCAGGCCTTTAGCAGCGCTGTGTGCTCCCCACCTAAATCCATGTGAGTGTGGGATTCTGAGTCAGAAAGACTTTAAGTCCCATTCTGACCCCGGTATTGGTTTTGTGACTCATAAGTCACCTTTAGAATCCACATTTCTGAGGAAAAATCATTTTTCCAATACCACACAATTGAGAACACTCAGGGCTCAGATTTGAACTTTGGTCTCCTACATTCAGAAAGTAGAAATCACAATCTCTTTATAACTCTAGGATTTTTTAACTCTTTATGAATTTCCAAAAATAACATCAAGGATGAAAATGATAAGGTAGCACCTCTCCCCAGCACTACGTGCCTTCAGGAACTCAGGTCCCTGTTGGAAAATCTAGGCAATTTCTTGCCCCTACATCCCGTGATTGCCTTTAGTCACTGGGCAACTCTAAGTGTCTGTTACATTCGACTGAGTACCCACTGCATATGCCTGAGCACCTAGCACACATATCTGAGTACCCAGCACATACAGCTGTGTGTCTAGTATATGCATGTCAGTGCCCACTTACCACACATGTCTGAATGTCCATAGTATGCATCTCAGTGGATGCAAACACTACCTGCTTAAAGAGGGAGTCTGTCAAACACAGGAGCCAGATACTCTGGTCCGCCTGGGGTCAAATGTAGCTTTTCCTGTCTGCTCCATGCATCTCAGCATGACTCAATGGCAGAATGAGAAGGTGTAAGTTCACTTGGACATCAGCACATTTTTAATCTGTTGATTGGTTGAGTGGTCGGTCCTTTGCGCTTTTGAGAGTTCTCTGCTGTAGTGTATTTTTACCTTTTCCCCCAGTGTCAATGACAACTGTGTTGCTGCACTGGCTACCCTTTATTGAGTGTTTTCTTGGGGGAGTTTGGCTCTCTGCCCAAGCTCTGAGCAATACGGGACCCACCTCCACCAGGGTTATTTAAATGTCTCCCTTCTCGGTATGGTCTTTTCTCACCATGCTGTTTAAAATAGCCCGTGGCCATCTCTATCATCAGCTTTCCCAATCTCCTGCCGAGTTTTTCTCAGGGACAATGATGAACCCTTCACACACTGTCTTGCTTCAGCTCCTAGACCATGAGCCCCACAGACTGTGTTTCCTTTGCTGTTGGATCTCAGAACCAGGAGGAAGAACTGGTAATATATGGTAATATCAATGAGTCAATATAGGAGCTGAACATTGATCACATGGCATTGAAATGGCTTTTATCATGGAGCTCCCATTTGACCCAGAAATACAACTTCTGGGAATACATCCCGGGGTGCCAAAAACACACAGCAGAAACACCATCTGCATTCCTATGTTCATTGCAGCACTATTCACCATAGCTAGAATCTGGAAACAACCTGAGTGCCTGAGAACAGACAACTGGATAAAGAAACTATGGTACATCTATACCATGGAATATGACGCAGCTCTTAGGAAAAATGTAGGTCATGACATTTGCCTGTAAATGGATGGACATGGAGAGTATCATGCTGGATGAAATGAGTCCGAAGGAGAGGGACAGATACAGAATGGATGCATTCATTTGTGGAATATGAAAAAGTAGTATGAAACTAATATCGAAAGCCAGGCCAGGAAGACTGGCCACTCCATCTTTAGACTGATGCAACTGATTTTGGGGCATTTAGTTTTCATTTGCATTTTTTTATTATTATTTTTTCTTTTTGGGTCACACCCAGCGATGCACAGGGGTTACCTCCTGGCTTTGCACTCAGGAGTTACTCCTGGTGGTGCTCAGAGGACCATATGGGATGCTGGGAATCGAACCCGGGTCAGCCGCGTGCAAGGCAAACGCCCTACCCGCTGTGCTACTGCTCCAGCCCTCATTTGCATTTTTAGTTCATTGAGGTTATGGTTCCCCAGAGCACGAGATAGAAGAGACCAGAGGCACGACCCCCAGCCCAACCTACCCCTTTTCCAGCTTCTTGCTATCTCAGCAGACACAAGTCCGCCATGTGGCAGTCCTGGGAAGGCTGGTTGGCGCTGCTGTGTGCACTTGCAGTGTCCATAAAAACGTGATTTCAGTGCTGACACTGATACATTAGAATAAAATTTAGTCCTCACTCAAAAGCCCATTAGCTGGAGCCATTTGGCAACCTGTTCCGGCATTAATTTTTATGGAGAGGAAAACGCTGGCGAGGAGCGGGTTGCCCGCCTGGACACGGATCACGTGCCTGCACGGCTGGGCCTGGTGGTCTCCTCCAAGCATCGAACGCTCCAGAGTGTCCCTGCAGCGTCACTCAGGGGGCCCAGGGGGTCATTTTTTTAAGACCGCGCGGTGTGTGTTTGGCTGCGGCGCTGCATCTCAGGCTTGGCAATTACACTTCATTAACATGGAAGCACAAGCTGTAAATCATTGATCAGAAGAAGCAGGTTGTGAAGTGGCCTGGTTGACGCGTCTGCCGGCTGGCAGGGTGCGGACTCAGAGGTGATGGATGCCCGAGCTCTGCACTTGCCCAGGTAGCCCATTAAAGCCGGCCCGCTAATAATGTTCACTAATATTTATTGAGCTAGTTTCCCATGTGCCTGTAAGTAGTTTATCCTCATGGTGACCCTCCCCCCTGCCAAAAAAAAAAAAGAAAAATCAACTCCCAGATTCCAGATGGGGAGAAATTGAATTGCTGGATGGTAATGAAGATGGCCACAGCTGGGGCTGGAGCAATAGCACAGTGGGTAGTGCGTTTGCCTTGCACGTCGCCGACCTGGGTTCGATTCCCAGCATCCCATATGGTCCCCCGAGCCCCGCCAGGAATAATTCCTGAGTGCATGAGCCAGGAGTAACCCCTGTGCATCACCGGGTGTGACCCAAAAAGATGGCCACAGCTCCTCCAGGAAAGCAGGCAGAGGGGTGGGATGCAGCCCAGGGCAGACTGGACTCCGAAAACTGTCCTGTTATCCCCACATTCACGCCTCCTCCTTGGTCTGTTCCCCCGGGGGGCTTCCGGGGGGAAGTGTGAAGAGATGCCGCCCCACATTTAGGTCTGACCACTCACAACCTCCATCCCCAGCGGGCCCCTTTCTCTGGACCAGACCCCGAGGTTGTGAGGGAAACCGAGGAGTCACAGGATTGAATTTGAACCTGTGCTTCTGCACAGCTGGGCAGCGAGCAGCCTGGTCAGGCTGCAGCGAACGCATTTGACTTGGCCTCCGTCTACCTGTCCTCGGAGCCGAGCGAGCGAGCGAGCGGCGGCAGCTGGGCCCGTTCACATCCTATTAACCTTGTCTGTTGGAATGACACCTGGCTGTGCTGGAGCCTTGATTCCTGTAATTAGGAATGTAAACAACTCCCGGCTTGGCTTGCTCTCCTTGGTGTTGGCTCAGTGCCTGCCGGGGCTCCCCCCGCCACCACCCCCACCCCCTGCACCGAGCCCTGCCGCCCCCAAACAGAGTTCCTCCCACAACTGAGGCCGCAGGGACTGTGCCTGCAGCTGAGTTTGGTTCGTAGCGCTGGTTTGTGGGTTGCCTCCGCCAGAAGCTCGGAGGCGTGCCCGCCTGCGTTAAGCTCCCAGTGACCTCACTGGGATAGTTTACTGTCATTTTTATGGACCAGAAGGTGGACTTTTGGAGACATTAACTACATAATCTAAAGTGCTGCATATTTTTGGATTTCTTTTGAAAAAACCCCAAATCCAGAATCTATGTTAGTGTTCCTACTTGGTGTATTGCATTCTACGTGAATTTGAACGCAGTTATAAAGACATAGGTCAGCCATACGGAGCATACAGTATAGTCTTACTGCTGTCAAACCCTTCTGTCATCGACCTATTCATAGTCTCCCCCCACTGCAAGCCCTCTGTGAAAAAAATTTTTTTTTCTACTTCCTCTATGGACTGGAGGAATAGCACAGTGGGTAGGGCGTTTGCCTTGCACACGGCCGACCTGGGTTCAATTCCTCTGTCCCTCTCAGAGAGCCCAGCAAGCTACTGAGAGTATCCCGCCTGCACGGCAGAGCCTGGCAAGCTACCCGTGGCATATTTGATATGCCAAAATCAGTAACAAGTCTCACAATGGAGACCTTATTGGTGCCTGCTCAAGCAAATCGGTGAGTAACGGAAGGACAGTGCAGGGCAGTGCTATGCTTCCTCTATAGTTTTGCCTTTTCTCTGATGCTGAAATCAGGCCATGTGTAGCCTTTCCAAATAGATTTCTTTTACTTGGGAATATGCTTTTGTAAGTCCTCCCTGTCTTTCCATGACTCAAAAGCCCATGTCTTTTTAACACTGAATAATAATCCATTGACTCAATGTACTTCAATTTAGGAATCCACCACCTGCCAAGGGATATCTTGGTGCTTACGTTTTTGGCAATTTGAAGAAAGCTGCTATAAACATCTGTATGCTGGGCTTTGGGCAAGCATGAACTTATGATCCCGTTGGATAAAAAATATCATTATGCAATTGCTGGATTGTACAGTAAGAATTTGTTTTATGAAGTACTGCCATTTCTTCCAGAGACATGTTACTGTTTTGCGTTTTCATCAGCAATGAGTGAGGATATTCTTGTTCCTCCACATTCTCACCAGTGTTGGGTGTGGTCCTGTGCTTTGGATGTTGAATGTTCTAAACAACATTTGGACCTCCATGTTTTGCCTTCAGTGAGCCTTGTAAGCAAAGCATGTCTAATAGAAGTCCAGTGAAACTTCTAAGTAATCCGTGTCTAATAGGAGTCCAGTGAGGTTCCTTGTAGGATAATATTTGTCCAATAATAGTCCAGTGAGTCTTCAAGTAGGTTCATCCTTATCCAATAGGAGTCCAGTGAGTCTTCTAATAGGATAATGCATGTCCAATAGGAGTCCAATGAGTCTTCTAGTAGGGTAATGTTTGTTCAATTGGTATTTATCCAGTGAATCTTTAAGTAGGATAACGTTTGTCCAATAGGAGTCCAGTGACTCTTCAAGTAGGTTAATGCTTATCCAATAGGAGTCTGGTGAGTCTTTTAGTAGTGCAGTTCTTGTCTAATAGGAGTTCATTGAGTTCTGCTAGAAAGGTAATTCATGTCTAGTTGGACTAGAGTGCAGATGGAATGACATCACAAATGCTATACAACAGGCTAAGTAACCCTCCTGTATTTAATCTTCACAATCACCTCATGATTCAAGTCATGTGATTATCTCCATTCAGCAGACACACATGTGCGCATGTGTGTGTGTGTGTGCGCATGCACACACAATCAGATTTGTGCCCAAGGTCAAATCTAGAGGAGCTGAAGATTCAGACCCAAACCTGCCACGTTGTTGGGGCCAGTGCCAGGACCTCAGGGCTGTACTCCCCAGCATCTGAAACTGGTGTGTGTCTCTGTGTGTGTGTGTGTGTGTGAGTGTGTGTGTGGGGGGAAGGTGGGGGGTGTTGTCTCGAAAAATTTGGCAACAGTCAAAGGTTTCAGAGTGTGCAGCACTTGTGCATTATCCATTTCCTGGGTAAAAGGAGTTATGGATGGACAGTTGGGCACTTCTGGAGCGAGAGAGATAGTCCAGCTGTAGGGCACTAACCTTGCACACTGCCAACCCAGATTTAATCCCCAGCATCCCTTATGGTCCTCCAAGCCCACCAGGAGTAATTCCTGAGTGCAGAGCCAGGAGTAAGCCCTGAGCACCACCAGGTGTGGCACAAAAAGCAAACAAAAAATGGGGTGCTTCTGCCTCAGGTTCCTGCAGGGAGTTTCCACACGTTTCAGCCCAGGGTAATTCCAGGGTCTCCATTAAAAACACCTGGCTCATAGGTTTGTGGTGAGACCCCCACAGTCAGCATCTCTGTTTATCCTCACAGAGCACTGAGCCCGGGACCCTTGGGGAGTCTGGAAACCAGAGCATCCCTCTCCTCATCACAGCCGCAGCAGGCACACCGAACCCTCCTCTCATCAATAACATTGATACCAACTAATTTAAACCCACTGAACCAGTGAACTCGGGCTGCAGATGTGTTTATGAGCAGGATACTAAGTAGATATTTTAACTAAGTGGAACATTTCTTGCTTCAATTAATGCAAAAGGTAGCAACTCAAAGGAAATATGAGGAGCATTAAGTTTTATATTGGCACCATTTATTATATATGATATTTAACACTTTTAATCACTTTATTTCCATGTTGACAGCCATGGAGAGAAAAAGAGCTTTCTGTAGTGGTTCAGACCCAGAAATTACTGTCAGACGGAGACAGATGATTAACCCCTGCATTGCCGCAGTCTCCGGAGGATATGGTGAGAATATTTATTAGCATTATTAATGCCAGCCGGGAAGATGAAGTCAGTGGTTAGCCAAGAATAGCTCCATAAGAAATACATTTATTGGGAAGAGTAAACGTGGTAGAAAGGGAATTAACATTTATCGAGAGCCCACTGTGATCCAGGCGCGGGCTGGGCTGCTCACATGCTGGGTTAAATCTCAGAGCAATCCAGTGAGCTTGCTAACATGCAGGTTACAGAGGTGAGGAAGGAGACAGGAAATAGCAATGTATTAGATAGGCAAGGAAATAGAAATGTATTCATTCCCCAGAATTTTTGCATCGCGCTAGTTATCCTAGGGACTCTGTGGGGTGGGTTCTGTGGCTGATCATTGTCTCCATGTGGCTTCTATTCTGATGAGAGAACCTGTCACTGTCACTGTCACTGTCATCCCGTTGCTCATCAGTTTTGCTCGAGTGGGCACCAGTAACGTCTCCATTGTGAGACTTGCTGTTAACTGTTTTTGGCATCTTGAATACGCCACGGGGAGCTTGCCAGGCTCTGCCCTGCGGGCGGGATACTCTCTGTAGTGTGCCGGGTTCTCCCTCTCTGAGAGGGGCGGAGGAATCCAACCCGGGTCAGCAGCGTGCACTACCACTGTGCTATCACTCCAGCCAATGACCAATAAGAAAAGAAAAGAAAAAATGAGGGAACCAGATATTTATAATTATTTTCTATTATTTTTTAATTAGGTCGAGATAAGAAATGTGGAAATATTGGCAACCATGGAAAAGGTTAGCTCCAACAAGAGCTTAGGGTAAGAAATCAAAGAGGACGTTTTGGAGGAAGTGGCTAAGCTGAAAACTCTATGATACCAGTGGTCAGCCAGGTAAAAAGGGAAATCAAGAGAGCATTCCTAGTGTGATGTGGATGGGTAAAATTGCAGTGTTCGCTCTGCTGTCCCTGTACCCTTTGGATTAAGAAATGCCTTATCCTGATGTACGATTATAGTGATGGAAAAGTCAGAAAGGTCGGCACATAACTGAGCACAGATGTCCAGGAAGGCAGCTAGAGGTGGGAGTTCCAAGTGACCCATTCTGAGAAACGGGCAGGGGTGAATAAGTCATAAATCATAAATGATGATTCCCAACAAAACATAAGGACCCCAACCCACCTGTTACCTTGTCTGGAAGGACAGTGAAGCCACTGAAACAACTAGTCAATTAGTAAATGTCTACATGACTTAAAGCAGGGTGTATCCGTCATGAAGATTCCCAGCAACAAGGACCCTCTCTAAGTCCTGTGCCATGCCCCTCCTGCCTCAATGGTCTCAGTGGATTGTCACTATGCAAACAATCGAGAAACCCCATTCTTTTCCTCTTCTTTTTGTCCCATAATTTATGTTGCCAGAAAAACTCCTATAAAAGTGCTCCATAGCCCTGCACGGGGCTGCAACTTCAGGGGGTTGCCTAGTTGTAGTCTGTCTGGACGTTAAATGACTAGATGCCCTTGCTTTCTCGTCTCAAGATGTTTTGTGTGTGATGGACTAAGTAAACTCCTTTCCAACACTGGTTTGGAGAATCCGATGTACTAGGGCACAAAAGTAGGAGGACTCCCCAACTTTAATGGACTCCCCAACTTGAATGGTACCTTCTGGGTGCTTCATCTTCATCATCATCATCATCATCATCATCATCATTATCATCATCATCATCATCATCATCATCATCATCATCATCTGATCGTCGAATTTCTCGAGCAGTCTCAGTAACGTCTCCATTCGTCCAAGCCCTGAGATTTTAGAAGCCTCTCTTTACTCATCCCTCCAACGATGCCATACCGGAGGCTCTTTCAGGGTCAGGGTCCTTATCCTGCACAATCAGTCTAATATTGGAATCCAGGTGTATCTGCGTCTTGCTGCTGAACCCTGACACAGGAGGGAGTCTGATGTTCTTAGGCACAGGGTCACACTGTCACATCTTCAGAGGAAATAGGCTGGGGTCTGCGGTGTGCTGAGATTCCCCGGCGAGGCACCCAGGTCTGGCTGTTCCCAGAGTCACCCGCAGGCACTGGGGTGAGCCCCTGATTTGAGAGAAGCGAGAAGCAAGCCTGCCTCTTCCTCAGTGCAAGGCGGCCTGGTCCCCATTCAGAAAACTGCACACAATGGTTTGCCTGCCTTTCTCCTGCCAGCCAGAGCCACAGTCGCGCGTGGAGATGCAGTCCCTCAGGGACGCCCCCCCAGCCCGGCCCGCCGCCCCTGTTCAAGCCCCCTGTGATGTGTTTGCTGCCGTGTGCATCCCCAGCATTTCAAGTGAGCCCCTGAGAGACAGGAGGGAGGGGCTGGTTCTGCAGCTGCAGCTCCTGCACCCTTGCGTTTCTGCCATCAGGCTGTCACGGTGAGCGGCTCTGAGCGCTGTGCCGGACATCTGGGTCCCGGGGGGCTCTGAGCGGCCACCGGTTCCCAGGGAGCTTCCTGCATAGCAATGCAGACCCCTGTGCTCGGGATGAAGCTGTGCTGGTCTGGCCTGATGACGAGGCCTAGGGAGCAGGGGAGCTTCTCTGTCTGTCTGTCTCTCCTTTCTCTCTCTCTTCTCTCTCTCCCCTCCCTCTCCCCACTCTCTCCCCCTCCATCTCCCCCTCCCTCCTCTCCTCCTTTCTTGCTGCTCGCTTCTCTCCCTCTCTCCCTCTTTCTCCCTCTCTCCCTTTCTCTCTTTCTCGCTCTCTCTCCCTCTCTCTCCATCTCTCTCTCTTCCTCCCTCTCTCTCTCCCTCTCTTTCTCTCTCCCTCTCTCTCTCCCTCTCTCTCCCCCCCCCTCTCTGTGCCTCCAGTTTTGTTCTGCTTTCTCTGGTGACAGGGTCCGAACACTCTGCTGGTGGAGACCCTTCAAACACTGGCCTTGCTCACAGACCTAGGGACTTTCTTCATTTTCTTCCCTTCCCCGCCATCTAGTCCCTGCCTCCTTGTGAAATGAAAATGTTAACCGAGCTTGACCTGGTACGAAATAATGAATATATAGCACCTGGCCCGACTCTGCATCCGATGACTGTCAGTCCTTGCAAGAGATTCAGCTTTCGAGCCCCCCGTTCCCTTTCGTGCATTATTCATTTAACCTTGTTAGCATTGTATATCTCTTTGCCTTATTATTACCTTACTACATGAAATATTTCATTCTACACTCATTTTTTTTTTTCAGCTTCCTTAGCCTAGTGGTACTCCGAGCTTCCTCCTGGCTCCGTGGTCAGGGACTACTCCCAGCAGTTGTCTGAAAACCATAAGGGGTGTTGAGGCTGGAACCTGGGTTGGCTGCATGCAAGACTGACCCATTGTACAATTTCTCTGTCATACTGTTTCTCTGGTTCCTATTGCATATACTCTTGTTTGATATTTTTAATCCTTTGAGGTTTTCTTTTCCATCTTCCGATAATGTATTCTATTTGTTTATCTTATTTATACCTATATATCTTAGCCTTTGCATAATATTGTAAAGAGATTACACATTGTGTTTGTGAGTCACCTTTATTTTTATCTTTCAATACAGCTTCTGAGCTAATTTCTTTTATTAGTAAGTGCAGTTGACTCCATCCTCCGTTCATTTCTTGTTACATGCCATTTCTCATATTGAGTCTAAAACCTCACATATAGAATGTCAAATGGCACTGAAAATTGAAACTGCAGCCAAACACCATAGTGACATATAATTTGTATTATATTCTAGCCATTTACAAATTTAACGTTAATAAATATAAGCACTTTGAATGCCAATGTCTTATTTTCATCTCAGCAAAGGTCTGGCAGAGAAGAGGAAGAATTAAGACTCAGAGAACTGCATCTTGTTCTCTAAACACACACAGCCGAGGGGCAGAACCAGAATTCCCTCTCTGTTCTTCTCACTCAGAGGTCATCGATTGTCCATTTTCACACACTTTTCTGTGCCTGTTGAACAAAGCGGAAGCCCTAGGATCTGTCCTTTATTTTGCTTTTTCTCCTCTTCCCTTTGCTACTGCGATGATTGGCGCGCTCGCACCTTTGGCTCTCCAATCAGCAAGGAAGGAAGACTTCAGTGACAGGGCTCATGTGTGCTCTGGTTGGCTGGAGTTACCTGTGAGGCTCACGCCTCTGTGTGACTGAGGCCTCACTCCTGGCCACAGCGTTCACACTGCAGGTCACGGTATGCTTTAGTCACAGTGCTCCCGCAGAGCTATTGGCTGAGATCACACACTCCAGGTGTTGCCGGGGTCCCAGAGGGCAGAGCCTCTGCAAAATGCTCTCTGTGTTTGCTCCACAAAGGGGAACCCCCTGTCAGAGATTCAGACTTGCAAGACCCCTCGTTACTGATCCATCGCCCAGGTCTCTGTGGACATTTATGGTTTTATTAAAACACAGCTGAGATCTTTCCATCAGCTTTTTCAGAATGTTCTTCACTGGGGCGATAGCACAGCAGGTAGGGCGTTTGCCTTGCATGCATGCAGCCAATCACCCAGGTTCTGATTCCTCCACCCCTCTTGGAGAGCCCAGCAAACTACCGAGAGTATCCTGCCCCCCATGGCAGAGCCTGACAAGCTCCCCGTGGCATATTTGATATGCAAAAAAACAGTAACAAGTCTCACAATGGAGATGTTACTGGTGCCCGCTTGAGCAAATTGATGAACAATGGGACAACAGTGATACAGTGATTTATTAAAAAAAAATTGTGTAGAATTCACAGCAGGTTTAGGATGTGCCAGATATCATAGCAGATTGTCTTATGAATTGTGCTATTCCTCCCCCACCCTCACCCCTGGCCAGGTCACAAATAGGGCTTATCCAAATGCGGGGAATTTTGGAAAGACCATGATTTTTGAAGTCAGAAAAAACAGATATTTGTATCTTGGTTCCATCACTTCTTAGCTCTGGGGTGACTCAGTTCATCCAGAGTTTCAGTGCTGCAACACAAGTCCAATAAAAAGTGATTTAAATAAATAAAGGACTTTATCAATCTATGGTCTCCAGAATCCACAGACAACATTTGCTTCAGGTATGGCTGGATCCAGGGACTTAGACGCAGTTCCTTGCCCTTGCTCTTGATGATGCTTTCATATGTTCATTCACTTCTCAGGTGACTTCCCTTGCCAGGGAAGCCCCTGGCAAACCTAGACTTACTATTTACTGATTTAACTATCTGAGTGGAAAGGATATTTTTGTTACACTACCATTGCAACAAACTTCCCAAAAGAAATCATTTTTATTAGGAGTGAAATGTTCCAGACACTCCATAAATAAATCACTAGAATGAGGTGGAAAGGGGAAATTCAAATCTGAAAGGAGAGAACAGACAGAAAAGTATATCAGGAAACTTGCCATCACTACCTTGAGCAAGCTATTGCAACTAGTTGAGCTGTTGTCTCTGCATTTATGAGACAAGAGTCATGATACAGTTTGATTGTTTTGAGATGAGATCACTGTCACTGTCACTTTCATCCCGTTGCTCATCGAGTTGTTCGAGCAGGCACCAGTAACGTCTCTCATTGTGAGACTTATTGTTACTGTTTTTGGCATATCGAATATGCCACAGGGAGCTTGCCAGGCTCTGTTGTGCGGGCGGGATACTCTTGGTAGCTTGCCGGGCTCTCCGAGAGGGGCAGAGGAATCGAACACAGATTGGCTGAATGAAAGGCGAATGCCCTACCCGCTGTGCTATCGCTCCAGCCCAGGTGAGATACCAGAATTATTTTTATACACTCAGTAAACAATAAACGTGCCTTTTCTTTTCTCTCCCTGGATCCTTCCACTTTCCTTTATCTATAGTCTCAACCCAGGCCTGTACATTGGAGCAGTGACACTGTGTCACCTTGCTAAGGAAGCACCTCTGCTTCAGTTGGTTTGTTCTGCTTTCTTAGAAAAATGGTATATTTGTCGATAAGATGGACCAGGAGATAATCAGTATAAATTCTTTCCTTTAGATGAGAACTAGCCAAGAAATGTGAGATCAGAGGGCAGATAGGACTTTGGATGAAAATGCTGTCTACCAGTGGGTTATAGGAAATCTCTGCAGGCGCCGATGGTGACAGTGCTATACCTGATTATCTTTCTAGGTTCTAAGCAGAATCTTCAATTTGTTACATGATTGCTTCGCACACATCCTCTTCCAACAGAGGGTTGAGACAAGACCAAGAAAATGACAAAGTGCTGGGGTAGAGTTGAGACCTTTGCAGCACTCTTCTGTGTGACTTACACATCTAGAGAGATGCATAATATTTTTTTTTTCTTTTTGAGTCACAACCGGCGATGCACAGGGGTTACTCCTGGTTCTACACTCAGGAATTACTCCTGGGGGTGCTCAGGGGACCATATGGGATGCTGGGATTCAAACCCGGGTCGGCCGCATGCAAGGCAAACGCCCTACCCGCTGTGCTATCTCTCTAGCCCCAGAGATGCATAATATTTTAAATAACCTAGAATGTTAACTGTATCATTTTTACATATCTTATAAATCCTTCTAAACTGTATTATACAATTTAGGGGAATGCTTTCTGTACCCCCAACCTTAGATAATATCGGCAGTTGTACCAGCACCACTTATTGAGTGGAACTATGCTTTAGTCCCGATGCTTTTTTTTCCTGATGTTTCATAAATGTGTGAACACATATGTGTATGTATAATGCAACTCCTCAACTATTTATTTTTATTAAAGCACATCATTTCTATTATGGAAAATACATGCGTGATAATAAAAGGAAGTCATTCAACAGTATTCTTTGTTTTGTTTTTCCTTTAGCTTTTGTTTATTTTTAGGTCACATCTGGCCTTACTCAGGGCTTACTCTGCACACAGGGTTACTCCTGGCAGTGTTCAGGTACCATATGTACTACTAGAGAAAGGCAAATACCCTACCTGTTAAGGTATCTCACTGGCCCCCACACTGTTTTTCTTCACTCATATTTTTTGGTTCTCTAATTACAAATACTTTCATGTGAAAATTAACATTTTATAAAATTAGTAAAAATTGATGTTCAAATGGAAATTCTACTGAGTTAATGTAGTAATTTTGAAATAATTGTTATTTTCATATAATCATCCCATTCTATGCAGATCACGTATTTCACAAAGTATTGTTACTCTCAAAAACAATTTTATATGTTCTTCACATAAATATCATATTTTGTGGGTTAAAGGCATTTTTAAGTATTAGCTTGATCATGCTTATGCATATGTTTTTTTTCTATTTTCATTTCTAGCTAGTAAGTGCTTGCTTAAGACAATTAATTTAGGGGCCAAAGTGATGGTGCAATAGGTGGGATGTTTTCCTTACACCCGTATCACTGGGGTTCGATTTCCTGCACTCCAGAGGGTTCCTTGAGCCCTGTCACAAGTGATCCCTTAGCACAGAGCCAAGAGTAAGCCCTGAGCACTGCTTGGTGTGGCCCTAAAATAAAACAAACAAAAAACACATTTCTTTAGTATATTTGTCTTATGTCCAGCTATTGTATCAAGTTCGTTAGACTCCAGATTTATAATTATATCAACCAAGAGAAGTAATCACTTTCTTTTAGGATGAATTCATTGTATTGTTTATAGTATCTTAGAAAGCCTGCAGAAATATGCAAAATATTATTCACAGTGTAGCCTTCCCTTTTTCTTATAATCAGTGATTTTGAGAGTTTAAAAAGAGTAACTATCCTTTCTTGTGCCATCTCAATTTCAGAAATTGATTAAATTGATTTACTCATTTCTCATGCTGTTATTGAGGCTGCGTTGGCAGAGAACTTATTTCGGTGAACCATAGCCATTGAACTCAAACTTGATAAAGACCATTCGTAGATACATGTAGCTGAAAACCTCATGTTTACTTAGAAAAAGATTGGACCAAGATTCTCATTAGTGTCTTGGGAACCAATTTTTCTCCATCTCATATCTATGATATATTCTCCACTGCCTTTAAAGTAGCCCCAGACTTATGTCACTTCATTTTTGCAATCTCTTTATAAAGTGAGCATTTTTCTGATAGTTCCAACTGAAGTTCTTACTTGATCTGATATTTATGTGCCTTTCAATGAATCAGTCACTTCTTCCAGGAGAAAAGACCATGAGTGGGATACCCAACCCTGTCTACACTGTTGGCCTGAATTAGACTCCGTCACAGGAGAGAAAGTATTTCCTAAGAATGAATTGTTTTTATCCCAAAGAATGAGAACAGATCGATTAACAGAGCCCATAACGTGCTTTCTCAGTGCCGCAGTCTTCCTCTTTAAAATCAAGCGCTTGGGGCTGGAGTGATAGCACAGCGGGTAGGGCATTTGCCTTGCACGCGGCCGACCCGGGTTCAAATCCCAGCATCCCATATGGTCCCCTGAGCACCGCCAGGAGTAATTCCTGAGTGCAGAGCCAGGAGTAACCCCTGTGCATTGCCGGGTGTGACCCAAAAAGCAATAAATAAATAAATAAAAATAAATAAATAAAATCAAGCGCTGTATCAAAGAGTACTAACCAGTCACACACATGTGCAGTCTGAGCACATGTGTGCCTGGACTCACGTGTTGCTTCTAGGTGCATGATACCTGAGCACATTGTCTCTTGAGAGGTGTACTTTTATACTTTCATATTTTAACACTCGAATATGTACTGGGGCTCTCTTCATTCTGGAGAAGTTGTCTCTTGAGCATGTTATTCCCTCTTCCTAGAAATTTCCAAATAAAAGCTATTTATACTCCCACCTACCCCCCCCCAAAAAAAGAGTGCTAAGCAGAACATATTAGAATCCTATATCTTCTTTCTAAAGAGTACTTTTTTGCAGTTGTCCTAAGATGCCTTTACAATTTTGCCAATACACCGTCCTTCTGAGCCATAATGAGTGAGTGGTGAGTAATGATTGTCACAGGCTTGACTATTTTCGTGGCCCCTCTATAAGAGTTTAGTGCCACGTTCAGGTATTTTTAGAATTAGTGCCATCACTGCAGATTATTGAAGAATTTTCCATCCCTGGTCCTGACATTCAGTCTTTTTGCATTCGTCTCAGGCTTGTCCCATTTGATGAATATTTATTCCCCCTCTATCTGTCCATATCTGTCCAAGCCTTTACCCCCAATTCCCACTTTCTGAAGTGAACTCGTCTTATGAATCCATAATCAAACTCTGAAAACCCACAAAATATTCCTGCTGAAGCACCCTGAGATGATTTTAAGACCTCCCTCTCCGAGGACATGACATTGATGCTTTGAAAGGATGCTCTGAACCACATTGAATGAGAGAAAACTTTTCTATTCCTTGAGGGTTTGAAGGGTTCATGTCTGTAGCTTTGTTTATCTTGCTACGTGTCTGGAGCATTGTTTATCTTTCGAAATGAAATTGCCTCTCCATTTGAACTGTTACTCCATTCTTCAATATTGTGAATTTTAATTTTGCCTTGTTTTCTCGTGGTTAAGTGAGCGAAAATTTCTCCCTCCAGAAAACTGTGTCTGGAATTCTCTTCCTCATTTCAACTGTATCTTTGTCTTCTGTGGTATCATAATTTCTGCCACTACATTTTTAGATTTCTGACTTATGTTTTCCTTGCATGTATCTTTTTCCTAGATCTTTAAGTATAATTGATTTAATCTTTTGTGTTATTTAAAATTCATAGTATTTAAAACTATGGAGTTTCCTCTGAGAACTTATCTGACAACTTTCTCAGAAATTTATATTGAGGGGCCAGAGCAATAAATAATACAGTGGGGAGGGCATTTTCCTTGCATGTAGTTGAGTACAGTTTAATTTCTGGCACCTGTATGTTCCCTGGAGCTTGCCAGGAGTGATTCCCAAATGCAGATTCAGGAGTAAATCCTGAACATATCCAGGTGTGTCCCCCAAACAACACCAACAAACAAAAGGTTTGTATTCAACGTCGTTTTATACAATGTTGTTGGATAACATTGGGTTGTCCTTGCTTCTCCTGTAGGGAGCTTAAGTTTATTGAGTTATTCCCACAGCAGTGCTGTTGAGGCACACCCATTTCCACCATGCAGTAATAATCCTATTAGTCTCCTGCCCCCATTCCTGCCCTCCAAGGGAGGCAGGTTGAGTTTCCCTCCCTGCCCCGAGCAGAGCCCTGGCAGTCGAAGACCTCTGGAACCCAGCCACAGCCATGCTCAAGGCCACTCTCCACACGCTCGGGATGAACCTCACGCATGAAGGAACCAGCAGAGGAATCCAGATGTGCAGGACCGAGGGCTGAGATCTCCAAGCCTGCTTGGATTGGAACTGGGCCTCCTCCACCCAGATCCCCCTTTTTCCAGTAGCTAGGCAGTCACACCCACAACTGCCGTATGACTATAATTGTGCTGTAAGTGGGGGAGATCGCACTATGCTAGGGAGGAGAGAGAAATAAACTGACTACCAACAAGCCTGGGGCCCTGTTTCTCTGTTTCCCCAGTCCTTTGTCCATCCATCTGTCCATCTGTTTGTCTGTTTATCCGCCTGTCCTTCATCCATCCGTCCGTCGCCTTGGGCCAGCCCAGGAAACAGTTCTCGGCCACTGAATGCTCTAGTCCCTCACATCCCCCCACCATGCTTCGTCCTTAGCAACCCACACAATGTAATTAAATTTAGGAGGAAATAGGACCTCTACCCAGATGTGCTCAGGGATTACTCCCAACTCTGTGCTCAAAGTTCACTTTTGGTGCTACTAGGGGACCATGAGGGGCTGGGACCCAGTGGCAGGCAGGCATCTTGCATGCGAAGCATACATTCATCCAGTTAAGCTCTCTACGTCTATCATTTTATATTTTAACAAACTGCTAGTGAACAATGCTGAACAGTTCGTTTTGCAGTCTGTAAGCACAGAGCCCAAAGAATGCGTATCCATTCTGTGGCTGAAAGGTCCCCAATGTCGACAGGTATCACTACCTAATCTGTCATTATGCTTAAGCAAGACAGACTCCTGTGGAACAGGTGATTCAAAGTCAGGATCCTGCAATTTGCAAGGTTTAAACACATACTTTTAGTTTAAGCAACATAGTAATTTACCTGATTATTTGGTTGAAAAATCCTGTGTAATGAAGTTTCCAGGCACGGCAGGAGTCAGGTGTTAAGAAATGATCATAATCATTATTCCCTTAATTTTAATATTCCACGTAGCCTCCCATTTATGTCTCTGCTTCCCCTCACCTTCAGGAAGAATCTCCCTAAACTCTGATGAGATACCCCTGCTCCACAGATCCAAACATACATGCGCTTCATAGCTCACGAAATAGAAAGGAAAGAAATGTGTCCTTGAGAGGTCTGGAGAAAGTTCAGATGGTCTTGTTTTGGA
The DNA here is from genome assembly GCF_027595985.1 of Sorex araneus. Lineage (NCBI taxonomy): Eukaryota > Metazoa > Chordata > Mammalia > Eulipotyphla > Soricidae > Sorex > Sorex araneus. The sequence continues at coordinate 207,989,901 of NC_073305.1, read as the reverse complement.
TATGTATTCATCTTTCTTTCATTTCTGTGGCAAGAAGTTGGTCCTTGGCTGGCCTCTCTTAGTCTCTGATGTGATCTCTAGGACCAGAGAAGTGAGTTCTGGCCCCATAAAAACCCTGTGGATGGAGCAACATTGATAAGGAATTAGGGGGAGGTCATTCCCCAAAGGAGCCAGGCTCACAGAGTGATTAATCCAACAAACTGGGTAATTCAACCAACTAGGTTCAGTGTATAAATTCTGGGAAGAGCCAAAATTTAGGGACTTTGTGCCATATTGAAAATCTGGACTCCTAGGGTTCGCACTGTAGCACTGTCATCCTGTTGTTCATCAATTTGCTTGAGCGGGCCCCAGTAACATCTCCACTGTGAGACTTGTTGTTACTGTTTTTGGCATATTGAAGATGCCACAAGTAGCTTGCCAGGCTCTGTCATGCAGGCGGGATACTACTCTCGGTAGCTTGCTGTGCTCTCCGAGAGGGGCGGAGGAATCGAACCCAGGTCGGCCATGTGCAAGGCAAACGCCCTACCCACTGTGCTATAGCTCCAGTCCTTCTAAAAAGTCTTAACATAAAGAAAGGATGTTCCTAATCTAGAATTCAATCAAAGAATGGTTGATAGGAATCTAATCATGAGCAAACATCACACAAATGCCAGCTAAGGTGTACAACTCTTTAGGGGAAGAAAAGAAAAAAGATATTTTATTATTCTAGAAGTATCTATGTCATAAAAGATAAAACAAAGCTATGAAAAATGTGCCAGATTAAAGGAGAATAAAGAGGTTTAGCAACAAAATACAATCTCTGATCCTTGCCAAGGTCCTGTACTAGAGGGAAGAGAAAAACAATAAGGACTTTATTGGATCAGTTGACAATATTGGTATTCAGACAGCAGATTAGATAAGGCTATTGAATCTGTGTTAAATTTAGTGAAGAAGATAACTGTATTGTGGTTATAATGAAAACACATCAAATTAATAGAAATACACATGAAACAGTTTAGAAATACACACAAATTGTTCTTATAGAGGTCCTTATATATACAGTGTACTTTAATCACTGTCACGGTTGTCCCATTGCTCATCAATTTGCTTGAGCGAGCACCAGTAACGTCTCCATTATGAGACTTGTTGTTACTGTTTTTGGCATATTGGATATGCCACGGGGAGCTTGCCAGGCTCTGCCATGTGGGCGGGATACTCTCGGTAGCTTGCTGGGCTCTCTGTGAGGGATGGAGGAATAGTACAAAGAGGTAAATGAGAAATAGTGCAAGAGATTAAAAACCAAAGTTTCTTAATAAACAGAAATGCAAGTCACTAAAAATAGCATATGAAAGGTGGAAAAGGGTAAACCAGTGTGTTTTGTTGGGGAATATCAGAAAAATAAGAGCTCTCAAGCTTTTGGACATTAAAAAAGGCCAAACAGTCTGAGCCACTCAATTTCCAGTGGAAGAACTTCAGTTTCCTACATATATTCCTCCAATTCCCCACTTGAAAACAATTCAGGAGAAGAGTTTGTAAAGGTGTTTTACACAAATCGTGTTTACATGCCTGGCAGGTTCCATCTATAAAGATTTCTGGACAGTCCAGCCAGTAAGTGTCTCTTGAAAGGGACAAAGATTCAGCTCCAATCTTCAACAAATTGATCGGTTCACAGAAGTAACTAGGGATTAGATAATGTAATGTTTAAACTGGTAGCCTCTGGAGCAATACCCCTTGAATTAGAATCTTTATTCTGCTACTAACTTCACTTGTCCAAACAGTTTTCCCATCAGTAAAACAGAGATCAAGGTGAGGCCTCCTCCTGCAGCCAGGGTTAATAGATTTAACACAAGCAGAGAACCTCAGAACAGGGTCTCACATAATGAGGATCATTAAGTGCATGCTAATTCTTTCCAGGGATTGTTGGTTTCAGGTGCGGATGGATCCGGCTCCTCAGCAATGCTCATTCCAAATCTGCTTCTCATATTTATGGGATATACTTTCCCAGCAACTTCCCATCTCAGTCGATCTCTCCCCCAGCGACAGATGACCACCAGGTGTGCAGGCTCAGAGTTTACCAGATTAACACGCTCAGCAGAAGGAGAGTTAACTCTTGTGTCTTTGGCTCAAGGCATGTAGCAAAAGTTCAGGGGAAACTTACTGGGACAACCCGGTAATGTTGCTGTTTCAGAATTGCTCACGTTGAGTGTAGGATGCACTGGATTGGCCTGTTGGAGCCACAGTTTCCGTCTGTTTCACACTAAATGTTTTTTAAAGTGTGGTCTCAGAGAGGTGGTTTGCAGGAGTCAAGGAGTCGCCTGGCAAGGCAACACAAAATAGAATAAACTTCGACCAACATTTGAATTTTGCTCAATGCCACATGCTCACTGCTATACCTCCCATGCCTGGATGTTCCATATTTCTCTTTTTTTATATTTTTATTTTTAATTTTTTTAATGGATCAGTGTGAGATACAGTTACAGACTTACAAACTTTCGTGATTATATTTTAGTCATACAATGATTGAGTACCCATCCCTCCACCAGTGCCCATTCTCCACCATCAGTGTTCCCAGGATCCCTCCCACCACTCTATCCCCCTATCCCCCTACCCCTGCCTCCGTGGCAGGCACATTCCCTTTTACTCTCTCTCTCTCCTTTGGGGTGTTATGGTTTGCAATACAGTGGTCATCATGTTTGGTCTACAGTCTACTTTCAGCACGCCTCTCCCATCCTGAGCAAGACCTCCAAGCATCCTTCACTTAGTGGTCCCTTCTCTATCCCAGCTGCCTGTTCCCCCAGCCTGTGAGGCCGGCTTCCAAGCCATGGAGCGATCCAGGCCCTTATCTCTATTATCCTTGGGTGTTAGTCTCCCATTCTGTTACTTTATACTCCATGTTTCTTTTAGGATCTGCCCGTGAAGGGGCTTCATTCCAGTTTCTTCCATCCTTCCAAGTTCATTTCCTTAGCTATGCTTGCTCCCTCTCCAGGTCTCTTGGTCCATATGTACTTCTGCTACTTCACTTCTATTTACTGTCCTTGTGGTGGTCTTTCTGGAGGACACGGATATAAATGCACACGCACACCCTGCCTTTTAACCCCTAGTCTCTACAGAACATAGATGTAAGACAACGCTTCTTGCTGTCCTGGCAAGGGACATTCTCCACACAGATTCCCTCCCCCCCTCCACCCCCAGTAAGACACACTGGATAAATAGGAAGCACTGGATTATCTACTTTCTTTGGTAAATGCACCTTTTTTTTCTCTCTCTCTAGCATTGATCTATAGCATGCAAGAACCGTTCCTACAGGGCTGCTGAAAAACTGGTTATTAAGTATTCTATAAAGATGCTGTGGTAAGGACAGCATTTGGTAGAGAGATTTACAAGGGCTAAGATCATATGTCTGAGCCTATCTATCAGAAATGAAAGTAAAAGAGCTCTCAAATAAAATCTAGGGGAGAACACAACAGATGGAACAAAGGTCTAGCATCTGTGTGTGCTAGGGGAAGCCTGCCCCTCCTGAACCAGCGACTGGCCAACACTTCTATGTCACACCAACACAGCATAAACCCCTGTTGTCTATATGCCACAGCCTGAGTTAGCATGTGGACACCTGAAGAACTAAAACACAGAGTTTCTAGGGGCTCAGTGTACTCCTGGGAAGACTTGGATCTTTACAGTAAATTGTGATGGTACCCCCCAAAAGGTAGAATGTGCTGCCTCGAGCACCCTTATGCAGAAGGAATTGAAGGGCCCTTTCGTGAATGATTACAGGGTTTTTTTTTTTTTATCCTCTTCAATCAGTTGTTTGCACCTGAACTGGGAAGTTATTTCCATTCATTTACCCATAAGCGCCTGACCACTGCCTAGACTTCTGGATGCCAGCGAACCCATCTTTATTACCATGTCTGTGGTTTTATGTTTGCTGTGTGTTATCCCAGTTCATCTTCCCCTTTAATATCCTGTCTCTGGAGCTCAAAATTTCCCCATCTGTGCGAGAAAAGAATTTTAAAGAAAACAGACTCCTCTATGAATGTGGATTTTCAGAGCTCAAAGCAAAGATCAGGTGGAGGTGGGTCCCGGTTTGTCCGGGAGCTGGTGAGACCTCAGCCCTGGAGGAGGCATTCTCAGGCAGGCAGGTTTGGAAAATCAATGGGAAAAACTGTAAGAGTGAAATTTCTTAATAACACAGCTCATCCTGAAAAGTAAGGTGACTTTGTTTTTACTCAATAATATAATGAGTTTTATTTTGAGTGATGCTGAATTTAATGGCTAAATCAATATGTGTACTTAGCACTGGGCTTTATTTCTACACTAAGTGACAGGAGATAAGCAGCCTCCAAGTGTGTTAATTGGTTTGTGTTTAGCATTTAAGCTAATCAGCAGGAGCAGAGGTGCCCTGGGCCACTGCAGACCTGGTAATAGGGTTTATCTAAACCAGGCTTTGTTTACATTATTGACTAGAGGTGAATTGTTCCTGTTCCTTATACACTTGAGCGTTAAGCTGGATTTGCAAGTGCAACTCCAGACCTTCAGCATCAGTAAGAATTAGCCCAAGTAGAGAACAAAGTAAACTGCCTGAGAAACAGCAAATACCACGCCACATTTGACATCTCAGTGCTACTGGGATCGTAAGACCCAAAGGAGCCGTAGTCAGATCAAGAATGCTTTAGAGAACAGAGCTGGAGGGAATCCACCTGAAACCAGGGTTTCTCAGCCTGGGCACCTGCTCCCACTGGGGGCTGCATAATTGTCTTGGCAGAGGGATACCCTGGGCGTGGAAAGATGTTTAGCCTCTATCCACCAGATTGGCATAGCACTTCCAGCCTCCGGTTGCAACGATCAAAAAGTATTTCCACAGGCATTAACCAACCTCTCCTGGGACCAAAATTTAAATGACCACATATGAGATTTATATACCGTTTGGGCCCACACAGGCGGTTTATTTTTTTAATTGCCTGTTTATTTATTTGTTCATTCGTTAGTGGCAGGATTTTGCTTTATTTTGTTTTTGTTGGTATGTTTGGGCCAGACCCAGCAGTGCTCATGTCTCATTTCTGGCGCTGTGCTTAGGCATCAGCCCTGACAGCGCTGAGGGTAATATGCTGTGCTGGGGATTAAGGCAGAATCAATCACATGCAAGGCAAGTGCCTTAACCCTTGGACTACCTTTCTAGCCTGAGAGGGTAGTATTTTAACAACTTGTAGATTTCACATACTTTCCTGGATTTTAAGATTCTCTTCAAGTATGGGAGCATCTCTCCTGTGTCACACAGCAACCACCAGTAAGAACTGACTAGTCATTCACCTTTTTTAAATAAGGTACCTGTTTGGGCTGGAGCAATAGCACAGCAGGTAGGGCATTTGCCTTGCACGTGGCCGACCCAGGTTTGATTCCCAGCATCCCATACGGTCCCCCAAGCACCGCCAGGAGTAATTCCTGACTGTGTAAGCCAGGAGTAACCCCTGTGCATCGCTGGGTGTGACCCAAAAAGAAAAAATTTAAAATTTCTTTTAAAAAGTGAAGCTACCTGCTATGGATGAGAATTCCTTTTTCACCACATCTCCACCAACACAGATTGGTCCTACTGTTTTTTGATATGTGCCGTTCTCACTGGTGTGAGGTGTTATTTCAATTTCATTGTCATCTTGATTTGGATTTTTTTGATGATAAGTGATGCTGAGCATATTTTCATTTGCCTACTGGCCATCCACCTGTCTTCCTCTGAGAAATGTCTGCTCATTTCCTCTCCCCATTTTTTGATAGAGCTTTTGAAATTTTGCTGTTTTCAATCTTTTTGAGTATGTTATATACCCTCGGTATCAAACTTTTATCTGATGTGTTGAATGCGAATATTTTTCCCCATTAAGTTTGCTGTCTTTTAGTTTTAGCTCTTGTTTCTTTTGCCATGCAGAAGCTCTTCAATTTTATAAAGTCCTATTTGTTTATTGTGTTGCCTTTGCCAGTCATATCAGATCATTGAGAACACCTTTGAAGTCCAAATATGAAAGTGTTCTGCCTATATTTTCCTCAGTGTAGTTTATAGTTTTTGGTTGAATCTCAATGTCTTTAATCCACTTAGAATTAACTTTTGTATGAGGTGTAAGATGTGGATCCAGCTTTAATTTTTTTTACATGTAGTTACACAGTTTTCCCAGCGCCATTTGTTGAAAAGGCCATCTTTACTCTATTTCATGTTCTCAGCTCCCTTATCAAAAATTAACTGTCCACATATATGACATTTCATCATAGGCTATTCGATTCTGACCCATTGATCAGAGGGCCTATCTTTATTCCAGTACCATGCAGTTTTTATTACTATAGCTTTATAATACAGTTCCAAATTAGGTAATGAAGTAACCTCCCAATTGCTTATTTTTCATTACAGCTTTGAGTATTCGTGATCTTTCATGCTGGTGGGAATGCTATCTGGTACAAGCCCTGTGGAAAACAGTATGGAGAGTTCTCAGGAAATTAGAATTAAGCTGTCATATGACCCATCAATCGCACTTTGGGGCATCTATCCCTGGGATATAAAAGTACTTTCTCAAAAGGACATATGCACACCATTATTCATTGCTGTACTGAGTACAATAGGTAAGATATGGAATCTGTCCAATGGCAGATAAATGGATTATGAAGATGTGGTATATATACACAACGGAACACTATGCAGCCGCAGGTAACAGTGAAATTCTGCAATTTGCTGAAATATGGTTGGAACTGGAAGATATAGTGTTGAGTGGAGTAAGGCAGAAGAATACAGACAAGCACAGCATGATGTCACTTACCTGGAATATGGACTACTGGATCTGGATGAGGAAATGGTACTGCAGTGAAAGGAGGATGCTTAGATCATCCTCTACCCCAGTGTTTAGAGGGGAGACAGAGAAGGGGGTGGAATTAAGGGGGATTGGAGAAGAGAATAAGAAGCAATGGATTAACAGGCATTGGGGCTTCAGTTATACCAGTGATATGAGTGAGAGGGATAGCCATATACCCAAAACACAGATTCAGCAGAACTGAAAATGTTGTACCAGGGTTTTTGGGCCACAGGATGAACGGACACAGAGTCAGAGACACAGTATTGCAGTAATGCAAGTGCAAAGGAGTTTTATTCCAGTTAACTGGGGTCAACTGTTTCACCCACTAAGTGGTCTCTTGATAATGACCCTGACCTTCAAGTGCAAGCAGTTTATATAGGGTTTGGTTACAGAAGCTGTAATACTAATATAGATTGCTTTTACTTTTGGTACAACCAAAGCTGCAAGGGGATTGGTTAGGCTTATTAGCTCGGCCCAGGAATTTTCCAGATCACGCCCAGTTGATCTGCAGAAGATTGCCTAATTTCTGAAACTGTGCTGTTTTCAGAATCAAACCTGTGGCCTAGTGTGCCGGGGAGGTAAGGAAGCCTGTCATGGCTTCAGTCTGGCTTTCGGGTACCTAACAAAAACAGAAGATCCAAGCAGAAATCAGTGAAACTTTGTGATGTGCCTGTCAAGTTCACAGGCAGGGGTGGAGTGGGATTGGGATGGGGAGGAAATCTAGGAACACTGGTGGAGGGAAATGGATACTAGTGGTGGGGTCGGTGTTGAAATAGCATATGCCCAAAACTTTGTAAATCATGGCTCTTTAAAAAATGCAAATGCAAAACGAAGGCACCTGCTATTCAGGCCCTCTTTCCTCTGTCTTCCTTGGGCTGCTTCCCTCAGTCGCTCCACAGCTCCCGCTTTCACCCCTGCACCCTCCAAAGCTTCTCCATTAGACCCCGGAAAGATGGGGATCAGATGGAACTGCATTTAAGTGTTCCTAGTGGCTAGCTCTGAGCATTCCCTGTGCTTCTCTTTCTTTGTTGTCTAGGTTGGCCTCTGCAAAGTGGGAGTGTTAACATACAACAGAGGGAAATTCGGAGATGGAAAGGGACAATATCTAAAAGCACCAGAGAACCAAATCCATCTTGCTGCTCCGTCTCGTCTTTCCCGGGGCTCCAGGGCATCTGTTTGGCAGGTGTGCAGACTCCCTTTGCCGCCTTCTTACATTTGCATTTGCAGGAACTGGGGCTCATAGCCTCGGTCCATCAGATGCTGGTGTTCTTCAGGGACGTCCCACTTTGTTTTCATGAACTGTAAGTGGAAAAGCAGCTTGATGAGGCAATAACCAGGGAAACTGCTCCAGCATATTGCTTTTCTTTTTACTCCCAAGGACAGAAACTCCAGGGACTCACAGGAGGGTTAAAAGGCCCCCCTTGGGCCCCCTCCCAAAAATCAGGCACGCAGACAGGAATTCAGTGCCTACAGTCACAAATTCAGACTTACCTGGGCAAGGGTGAAGCACCCCCTAGGTTCTGGGGACATGAAGACCCCAAATGATTACACCTGTCATGCCCCTGCAGCATTCATTCATGGCACCCAGCCTGGCTACCAGGCAGCTGGTGATCAGGGCAGGTGGGGAAGTTCCAAGCTAGTCTAGTTAGAATGTCCTTGACTTTGGTTCAGCTGATTAAAGCCAGAGTATCTGGTCCTGGTCGGGGGGGTTACACATGCTGTTTCTTGTTTCCTGTGATCTTTTCTGCCTTCAGCCCTTGATCAGCCCCTGCTCCTTGTTCTTCCTTCAGCTCTCTGCTCCCCTGAGCTTGTGTCTGACATCCTATGCTGTGTGTTCAAATGCACGATGAACCAAAGCATCGAGCATTAAAAAAATGTACAGCTCTCATTAGTCAGAAAATGTTTTTCTCACCACCCCTCCCCCCAAAGACTATGACTTTTATGAAGGCAAAACCATGCCTGGTTTTGTACGCCATCTTCATCTTGACTCCTGTCATCCAGGTGGAATATATTGGGTTCTCCATGGATATGTGTAAAGGGTCTCATTCCCCTCACCCTGAAAAGAGCCTCCAATCATTGGGAAAGACGAGTATGGGGAAGCTGCTAAAATCTCAGGGCTGGGACGAATGGAGAGGTTACTGGCACCCGCTCAAGTAAATTGATGAACTACGGGATGACAGTGATACAGTGACAGTCATATGTGTAAAGGGAATGAGTAGATAGGTTTGTAGCACAAACCGACTCCAAGTGCTCGTGGTTTCTCACAGCCACAGGGGACTTCCTTCACTAGGCTGCATGGCCACGGCAGCACGCTCAGCCTCTTCCCAGACCGTCCTTACTCAGGATGTAGCCTCTGGCATCTTGATTGCACTTTCAGTATGACCCAGCAAAGGGAAAGAGTAAACCATATGCCATTTCTTCCAGGATTCTGCCAGGAAGACTTCATTCTCATTGTATTGACCAAAAATATCTCACCTTCACTCAGTGAGAGGGGGAGTGGGGAACTTTTGGATGAAGGAGAACTGTAGATTTGGTTGAAAACCAGCTCAGATGTCTCTAGGACAACTGATTCCCTAGGAGCCAAGGCCCCTGACCTTAGGGAATCAATTCTGTATGATCAGCCTTTTATGTCAGCTTCGTTTATCCCAGCTACACAGATGGCCTAAGGTGTCTTTGTTCACAGGTGGCCTAAGGTGGCTTTGTTCATAGGCTACCCCATGTGCATTCATTCATTCATTCATTCATTCATTCATTCATTCATTCATCCATTCATAGAAGATAAATTTGGGTCAAAAGAAATGATAGTCCAAAGATAAACAAAACAAGTCTTGTTTTTCTTCTTGCCTTCAAAATACTTATGCATTTAGTACAGGTGATACATACAAACACACTCTATCTCTCTCTCTCTATATATATATATTTATATATAATAGGTACATATATATTTGTGTATATTTATAATCTGGCTTAATGGAAAAACTGCAGTTTTTAAATACATATTGTTAGAAAGGCTTTTCACAGAATCAATGGGTATATTGTAAATGTATATTTTGTTAGAAAGGCTTTCCAAAGAATCAATGGATATATTTTTGGATGTCTATTATTTTCAAGTCTGAGAAATACTGGACAAGTTAGCTATTACATGGAATCAAATAAATGCAGCCCCGTCTGATTCTTCGGGAAACTTGTTAGGTATAACGTTGAAGGAATACACAAGAGGGAATACTCATTCTGCCTGTGGGAACTCAAAGAAGGCTTTATGTGGAGGATTATCTGAATTGAATGTTGAAGAATAAGACAGAATTACTGAGATAACATGTTGGGAAAAACAGTATGCTTGGGAGCCGGTGTCCTGATTTAGAATCTGGGCTTTGCTATCCATTATTAGCTACATGTTATTAAACAGTTTTCTAGCTCTCTCTAAGGACAAGTTTGCTCGCCTACACAATGTGATACACTAGTCCCTCGTTCACAGACTGCTTAGCACAGTGTCCTGTCCATAGCACCTTCTCGGCTGCTATTGCCAACGCGGGAAGGGAAAAAGAGTCCAAGCGTCGAGGGCACCAGGTGCTGTGGCCCAAAGTTAATGCATAGCCGGGCCTGGCTGGGAAATTGGAACAGTTCAGTATGATTAGACTCAGGGATTTGCAAACTCACATTCCTTCAGGGGGCAGGCAGGTGAGACACATAAGTGAAACCGGAGAGGAAAGACTGGGGAGAATGATAGCCGACTTCTTGAAAATATCCAGTTTTGTTTATCGAATCCATGCTTGTTTTTAATTAGCTTTAGCCCATCAGCTTTTGTCAGTGTAATCCCCAGAAGGTGAGGGTAAATGGAAATAAGTTTCCCACATCTCTTGTGAACTCAAATTGTAGATTGTTCTTTGAAGCAGAATAGGCTCATAACTGTTTAAAGCTTATTAAACAGTTAATAAGCTGAATATTCAGCCGACCCCTGAATATTGCTTGTTTTCCTCCTCTATCCCCCCCACCACCACCTCGTATCTTTCTCCCTCTGGGAGAAACTGGCAATCTTCTGAGAGTTTCCTGCCCACATGGGACAGCCTTGCAAGCTTCCCACGGTGTACTCATATGCAAAATCCAGTAACAAGCTGGATCTCATTCCCCTGATCCTGAAGAGCCCCCAGTGCAACATCATTAGGAGGGCCAAGTCGAAATAGACTTCTAAGATCTCAGGGAAAGGACGAATGGAGAGGTTACTGAGCCCACCCGAGAAATCCGTGATTAATGGGATATTGTGATTGATTGATTGATTGATACCCCACCCTGTCCCCATTTAATTTTGGCCTCCACCAACAGACAAACAGACAGCACAAGGACACCTGATGTTCTTCCTGCACTAAAAACATTAAAATTGGGCTGACTGAAATATGTAAACAAGTCCAAAAATTTAAAAAACATGACCATAGAAAGATTGCACTCATTTGTGGAATATAAAGTAACAGAATGGGAGACTAACACCTAAGAAGAGTAGAGATAAGTACCAGGAGGATTACTCCACAGTTTAGAAGCCAGCCTTGCATGCTGGGGGAAAAGGCATCTCAGATAGAGAATGGAACACCAGGGAAAGGGTCCTAGGATGGCCAGTTCAGGATGGAGATGGGGTCTGAAAGTAGATTATGGACCTAACATGATCGCCACTTAAAACCTCTACAGCAAACCACAACACCCAAAAGGAGAGAGAGAGCAAACGGTAATATCCTGCCACAGAGGCGGGGTGGGGTGGAGAGAGAAAAGGGTGTGGGGGGTGGGAGGAATGCTGGGACCATTGGTAGTGGAAAATGGGCACTGGTGGAGGGATGGACACTCGACCACTGTATGACTGGAATGCAAGCATGAAAGTTCGTAAGTCTGTAACTGTACCTCACGGTAATTCACTAATAAAAACTTTTAAAAATAAAAAAATAAAACACCATGACCAGACTGGATGATGTTTGTGTGTGTGTGATGTGGACTGTGTGTGTGTGTGCATACACAAATTAAAATTAAAAATAGATTTTTTTGTGTGTAGTATTACTATACTCTATGGGTATTTTTATAGAAAGGGAAGTAAAATCCACATTTTACTAATATAGCAAAGATATTCTAAGGGAATCAATAGTTCTTCTTTGTAATACCGACTTTGGGTTTTGCTCATGGTAGATCCCCTCATGAGTTTTGTAATTTTTTGAAAGAAATTTATTGACATAACTTTGTTTTACAACGTTATATAGTTTTCCCATTTCAGAAATTAGATGCTAGAAACAATCCTTGGATAGACACATATGAAAGCCATGTTTAATTTATTGTAGATATAAAAAAAGCAAATACAAATTTAAGAAAGTATGCACATTTGAGTAATAAAAGTTTTATCTGTTGAAATATGATAATTGAAAGTAAAATCTCAATAGATGGTTAAATAGCAGCCTTGGCAGTTAAGAGAGAATTAGTGAACCATAAGAAATCTACTCAGAATGTATCTAGAAGAATAAACAAATAATACATAAATATATTTGAATTTATATATACATATATGTATGTATGAGCAAATTGAAGGACAAAGTGAGGGGGCCAGAGATACAGTACAGCGGGTAGGGTGCTTGCTTTGCATGTAGCCAACCCAGATTCTATCTCAGGCATCCTATATGGACCCCCAAGTACTGCCAGGAGTGATTCCTGAGTGCAGAGCCAGAAGTTATCCCTGAGTATTTCCAGGTGTGGCCCCCAAACCAAAATAAAAAAGAAAAAAGGAAAAAAAACACAAAAGAAGGATATCACAAAAACTTGGCAGGGCCTAAAGTTTAGAATCAAGGATAGGAAACTTAGAGTGTTGGCTTCCCTGCTCAGATATTGCTTGAGCCAAGATTAATGAAAGCCAGGCCAGGGACGAACAGCCCTTGCAGTTTCTGGAAGAGATTGAGAGGGCTTTAAAGTGAGAGAACAGAATAGAATCTCCACTTGAATAATCAATTAATGCCTCTTTAATGATTGTGAAGGTGATATGTACAAATTCCCAATCAATCCCAAGAATTAATCAACTAAATCATGAGGACTTTGTTCTCAGCAGATAAACCAGCAGGGTATGGCTTGCAAGTAATCTTATTTTACCATGAAACAGCTGACGTCCGTGCCTTGCCCAGGTGGGAAGATCAAGCATGAGTTCTGGCCAGGCAGAAGAATTTGAGGACCAGAGAGAGAGAGAAGAAATTACTGGAGGGGCTGGAGCGATAGAACAGCGGGTAGGGCATTTGCCTTGCACGCGGCCGACCCAGGTTCGATTCCCAGCATCCCATATGGTCCCCTGAGCACCGCCAGGAGTAATTCCTGAGTGCAGAGCCAGGAGTAATCCCTGTGCATCGCCGGGTGTGACAGAAAAAGAAATTACTGGAAAGAAAAGGGACGGTTTGCTCCTCCCCTTGTGAGCTTAGTCTTCATATAAAGAAGAAAAGCTCAGGGGGGAGAATCAAGAATAGAAGCATTTAGGAAACCTGGTTAACCAGGATCTCTCCTGAGCCAATGAAAGATTTCCTGAAATTTGCAGTTCTGCTACTTAAGTTTTTTTTGTTTCTCAGGAGCCCCTCATATTTTTCCATTGTTTATGAAAATGTCCAGATACACTTGCAATAAATTTTATACATCACAACCTCTGCTGACACATCCCTGTTGGGAAGACAAGTTGAAGACACATGAGACAGTTAAATGGCGTTTCAAGGCCTGAAATAGTGCATTATAATTTTGCACTTGTCTCTCTCCCTGCACTCCGCTATGTATGGAGGTTGGGCCAACCGTTCTTTATATTCTCAGTACTTGTTCAAGGGCCGAGAACTTGGCAGGTGTTTGATAAATGCTGGTTGAATAAATAAATTTGTTAAATAAGAAATTCACAGCAAAACTCCTAGTGTGTTTTGAGAGGTCAGAAATAAAGGAGTTTAGCAGAGCGGTTAGGGGCAAGGAAATTGAGAGCCAGATGCCAGGTTCTTGAGCCCCTGTGGGCCATCCGGGAGCTGGGTAAATTGGGACAGTTTCTCAAAGACTTATCTCCACCTCCTTATCTGTAAAAATGGGGGAGACATCATCTATTTTCGGAGGTTGTTATGAAGATCAAATGAGCCAATTAATATAAAATATACAGTAGGTGCACAATTGAATTCCACCATTATCATTCCTGGGAAGTTTTCCAGTAATAGTCAACACACATTTATGCAGATTCACGAAACAAATGCTTAAATATTCATTTCCGTGTCGGTACTAAGCTCATTCATTTTGCAGACTTCACTTCACTTGATCCTCCATGAGCAGGTTTTTCTCTATAGGTCACATAAAGCCCACTTGCTTCTACCACAGGGCCTTTGCATACTTGATCCTCCGCCCCCTCAGAAAGTTGCCCGAAAGGCTCCAATGAAAAGAACATGTACACCTTCAACTGCTTTCTCTCTCCTTTTCTTTTGTGGTGCTTTTCACCTATCACCTGAGGTTCTGTGTATGTTTCCTGTCTCCCAGGCTTGGCATGTACAGTGTGTGGATGGGCACCAGAATGCTACTTGCTGAAACCAAAATAGTCCCTGGCTCACCGTGGACTTTAGGGGCCAATGGAATAGTACAGATGAATGGAGGTTCTGTCACCTCCTTTTTACAGAAGCAGCTATTAATATCCATGATCAGAGGTTCTAGTTATCTGTACCTTTCTGAGGGGAGGTGGCATACATTGGCCTTCATATTTTGGAAAGCCTTGCCTGGAACAGAATATGAGTGGCAGATTCTTCCTTCCCATGAGCTTACCTATCTCACGTGTAAGTATCTAGGAATCTGCCTCCAACTTAGGCGGTGAGACCAGATCTCATATATTCGTCCCGTCACTGGACATGCTCTTGGTCAGAGGAACACGGGTGTAGGATGACTTGAGGTCACCTTTTTTTTTTGTTTGGAAACCGGCCTCACATGCTGGGGGGGAAAACAGCTGGGATAGAGAAGGGACCACTAAGTGAATGATGTTTGGAGGGCTTGCTAGGATGGGGCATGACAGAATATTCAGTACTTTGCTGGGCCCAAGAGATAGGACAGAGGGGAAGGCACTCACCTTGCAAGAAGCCAACCTAATTGGATCCCTGGCAGCACATAAGCCCCCTTCCCGCAAAAGCCTCACCCGGACTGATTCCCAAGCACAAAGCCAGCTAAGCATAAGCCCTGAATTACTACCTTGAGTATCTAATTAGTCCTTCAATGCTGCTTCTCTTCCTATCTAACAATACCGGGAAGGTCTCAGCAGCTGCTCCTGTTCTTGTGCCCCACTCCTTTATTAGCCACCTCTCTCTTTAGTTTGTTTGTTTGTTCCTTTGTTTGTTGTTTTTTAGGTATTTAGAAATTACGGAAGAGCCTGGCAAGCTCCCCGTGGTGTATTTGATATGCCAAATACAGTAACAATAACAGTCTCATTCCCCTGACCCTGAAAAGAGCCTCCAATCCTTGGGGAGGAGAGGTTGCTAAAATCTCAGGGCTGGGACGAATGGAGACATTACTTACCCGCTCCAGCAAATTGATGAACAACGGGATGACAGTGATCTAGTGATTTAGAAATTGATATTGTTTTTTTAAATTTTTTTAACTAGGATTTGGTCAATTTTTATACTTTAAGTTGCTTTGTTAGCTTTTTTCAAATATAAATTTTCATCTAAAACAGTCCAATCTGTTTTTTGATTTATTATCTTTATTTTAAAAATATTTTTAATGCATCATTGTGAGATAGCATTACAGACTTACAAACTTTCGTGATTGTGTTTCAGTCATACAATGATTGAGTACCCATCCCTCCACCACCAATGTTCCCAGTATCTACCAATGTTCCCAGTATCCTGCCACCCCCACTCCAACCTCCCCCCTGCCCCTGTGGCATGCACATTCCCTTTTACTCTCTCTCTCTCTCTCTCTCTCTCTCTCTCTCTCTCTCTCTCTCTCTCTCTCTCTTTCTCTCTCTCCTTTTGTGTGTTATGGTTTGCAGTACAGGTAGTAAGTGGCCATCATGTTTGGTCTATAGTCTACTTTCAGCACGCATCTGCCATCCTGAGCGAGCCCTCTAAGCATCATTCACTTAGTGGTCTCTTCTCTATCCCAGCTGCCTTTTTCCCCCCAGCATGTGAGGCCGGCTTCCAGGCCATGGAGCGATCCTCCTGGCTCTTATCTCGATTATCCTTGAGTGTTAGCCTCTCTTTTCCAAAGGGAGGCTTCAGCAGTAAGCTCTACATCAAGAACTATGCTGTACTTTGTTTCAGCGTCTACTGTCTGTGTTTTACCTTCTATTTTTAGCCAGTGATGCCATTTCTTTGTGAAAGACATGCCAAGTTTCCTTGGACAGGTGATTTAAACATTAATTGAAAACTTATTTTATAGTCATTCCTCACTTAAGAAGACATTAAGCAACTATGTCCTACTTCATAGTTTCTTCTAAATACATGTTCTAGTTACAGCTGAACTCACTGGTTCTAACTAGTTCTAGCAACCAGTTCTAGTAGCTAGTAGTCACTTAGTTACTTGTTCTAGTTACATCTAAATCGTTTCTCCCTCTTCAGCATCCACAAAGACGGTGTGTCTTATCTTTCTTGTAGTGAAATAGCATCTTGACATTGGTTCCGTCTCCGAAGCCACCTAAGGCAAAACAAGCCCCATGCTCTTCCTCATCTCTGTCATCCAGATACCTTCAACAACCAGGCATGTGGGGGTAACCACAGCACTCTCGGAAGGAGCCTCCTGCCAGCCAACCCCACACATATAAAAGAAGCAAATAGCAAGCATCATTTAATAAAGCAACCTCACACCTCAAGATATATTTATCACAGAAAATACGAGCATTTTCTTTGCTTAGCAACTGGGAAAAGAAGGGCCAGAAATGGACTCTTTTAGGTAACCAACGTGGTTTTCCTGCCTAGTCAAATGCCCCTGCAATTACCAGGAGGAGAACTTTGTGCATAATTAACTAGATACTCAAGGGGACGGGGAGTGGGGGAGGGATGGAAAATAGGACATTGGTCTGTGTGCTGGTTGATAACTGGCTGCATAGGGCTGTGCTTGGGGAAAAAATTAGCCAGCTCGCAGTTAGAAATAAGGGAAAACAGAGAGCTTCCAGAAATTGTTTGTATGCAATAGAACAGGAGGTATACAGATATAACAAAAATTGGAAAATACCCATAGCAACATTGTGCCAAAGAAGAGCTTTCTATGCATTATTGTTGAGTGAAGATCCTTCTCCACTGGGTAGAAACTTCTCTAAAATTCCTCTTTTGTGCCCTCATGGGTTTCATCTGGAAGCAGACTATGGGAAGTTCAGAGTGGAAAGGGATCTTAGTGGATCTTAGTCCCTCTATTTTGGTCATAGAACCAAACTTAACTCAGGTTGGAATTCAATTCCCTGACCTGTAGCTTCTTGGTGATCTTGTGTCACCTTACACCCGTATAATTCTGCTGGAGAAATACCTGAGTGACACAACGAATATTTGGAGTCCAGTCTCACAAGCACATTTGTAGGCAAATTCCTAGATGGTTCATCCATGAGAATAACCCTATTCCGGTTCTGGTGTTGGCAGGGTATGAAGGCTAAGGTTAGGCTCCTGATTTAGGATGTTTGTCTTTGAAGAGTTGGAGGTGGCAAGAAGCTCTAAAAACAGAAAATTGGAAGGAAAGCCAGATGGTGTTGTGAGATTTGGGACAGCCAGAATTGGGATGAGCAGAACTGTGAGGGAAGAACAGAGAGGGACAACCTCTGACATAAGCATTCAGAAGTCAGATGGCAGAATTAGTATCTGAGAATCTGTTCCCCGAGGTGGCTTTATAGATACATTAGACTTCTGGGTCAATGAGGTACACCAGATGATACATCAATGAAATACATCCTTTGCACACACCTCCATGAGAGGGTTACTCTCTATAGTTGTACTTTTTTTTCTCACTTGTCATTTAACCTTTCAAGTTAACCTTTAAAGAATGAAATAAATGCGGCTGGAGTGATAGCACAACAGGTAGGGTGTTTTGCACGTGGCCAATTCGGGTTCAATTCCCAGCATCCTATATGGTACCATCCTATATGGTACCATCCTATATGGTACCATCCTATATGGTGCTCCCCTGAGCACCGCTAGGAATAATTCCTGAGTGCAGAGCCAGGAGTGACCCCTGTGCATGGCCAGGTGTGACCCAAAAAGAAAAAAAGAGAGAATGAAATAAGCATATGACAGATCCAGAGTCTAGGGTATATTTTGGGGGGATGGGGGACACACCCGGTGATGCTCAGGGGTTGCTCCTGGCTCTGCCTTCAGAAATTATTCCTGCCAATGCTTAGGGAGCCATATGGGATGCTGGGGATTGAACCTAGGTCAGCTGCATGCAAGGCAAATGCCCTACACACTGTACTATCTCTCCAGTCCCCAGGATTTCTGTCTTCACCAGCAGGATGGCGTGGGGGGGACAGAAGCTGGTCAGAAGTTACAGATATCTAAGACTAAATGTGGGAATTCAGAGCTGGACTCTCCTCCCTTCTTTTTCTTACCTCAGCATTCCCTGAGCATGTCCTGAGCACCTGCCATGGGCCAGGAATGCTGTTACAGTCTGGCGAGAAGGATGTGAGTGAAAGGGATATCCATCGTCCTTCCATGTGCTTATCCATCCTGAAGACTTCATCTTACACAAGAGGAACATGAATCCCAGAGACACTTTGTGGATGCTCCAGGGTACCACAGCCCGTATCTGGTGACTGAAGCGCTCTGCATGCTCACCCTTTTCTCTTGAGCTCATGACACTTCAGCCAGGCCCACAGCCAGCGACCCAGGAGCCATAGCCAATCTTCACAAACATTGTATGTGTTTTAAATTGTACTGGGCTGGAGCGGTAGCACAGTGGTAGGGCATTTGCCTTGTATGCAGCTGACTCAGGTTCGATTCCTCCGCCCCTCTCGAAGAGCCCGGCAAGTTACCGAGAGTATCCTGCCCGCATGGCAGAGCCTGGCAAGCTCCCTGTGGCGTATTGGGTATGCCAAAAACGGTTACAACAAGTCTTATGATGGAGACGTTACTGGTGCCCGCTTGAGCAAATCAGTGAGCAATGGAATGGCAGTGACAGGGACAGGGACAGTTTTAAAAATCAGGAAATTTCTGATGAACGTCAGTACTCCTGTACCTCTCTTGAGACTCAGAAGACCGGGCCATGCTTTCAAGGCAAGGAGCTAGCACTGAGTCAGAAGCTGCTACTGACTTTGGCTGAGGAGCCCCTGTCAACTCTCTCCCGGCTCCTGTCCTTACGTATCTTTGCGACTTGGGGATCCACACTCCAATCCCTTTACTTTTTCCTCCTCTTGATGCTAAGAATCTTCCATCGACAGGTAAAAGCTGTCTGCCTCTCCACCTTCCTTTCTCAGCTGCTCCCCAATCCTTTCCCTCCTCATCTCAGGCCGCTGCGGTCTTTCCTTCCCTCTAGGGATGGGGATCGCCAAGCTGGCTAGCTCCAGGCTCCTGCAGTGCTCACACACCCCTTCACTTGTCCACGTTAAGAAGCATTGTTGATTTATAAGAAAGGGCACCATCATTTAGCATGTGAATATCCTAATCACTTGCTCTCTGCGTTCATGCATTATGTATGCAAAAATGGTAATATGCTGGCATTTTAATGCTTTTAAGCATCCAATATTCTTATTAAGCCAAGTGCCTTTTTTTTTCCATCCATAATTGAATGGTTTACTCTATTATTGCTTTATGTAACGACCCTGCACTTTCATTTTTCTGTGAAGCGGGTCGTTTTAACAGGAGGGCACTTCTGTTAAAGCCGGGGTGGGGGTGGAGCGCTTACTGTACTAATTGCCTCATTCTTGAGCAGCTTGCATCCTGACACCACAGTGACAGGCATTCCCCGGGACAAGCATGAAAAGAGAAGCATGACAGTGCGTCCCGCCCGGGATACGTCACACCACTCCTGTGAAAACAGATCCTGGATCTGCAAAAATGAAACCTCTTTTCCTCCGTGGTGATGGTCTGAGCATTAACATGGATCGAGGGCTATTTATATCAGTTTGTACATTTCATCAGCCTTTTTTTTTTTTTTGCAGTTTCCAGCAAGATGTGAACTCTATCCCTGTCCAAGGCGTTTGGTTCAAATCAGTGGAGACAGAGAATAATCAAGATTTATGATGCTCATTCTGACTCCTATCACACAGTCACTGCAATTTCTACTTGCCAGCTGCCCCCTCCCGCCCGCCCCCAGTCTGACTGACACCCACTTCACTTTCTCTCCAGCGAGCGATTTAATGTCCATCTCGAAAACTGTCAAAACACTTCTGGTGTTTCAGATAACAGCTGTGCGGGTTCCGTGTGTCCCGACACCCTTCTCCCCTGCACCGGCTCCCACCACGCTTCCCTTCCCAGGACTCCGAATCCCTAAAGCACATTTTCCATAATTATAGTCATTTTAGCACACAGAGCATTGGATTTTTTTTCTCCCCTCTTTCCTGTTCTCGCTTTATTTCTCAAGCATGTTTTTTTTAAAAAAAAATCTTAATCATTTTTGTTGTTAATGGACATGGATTTCACTGTATTGGTGTAGAGTTGTGCCCTTGATTTCATCCAAAGACTACACCCTGTCTTATGTCTGTCTGTCTGTATGTATGTTGTGTGTGTGTACACGCATGCGCGTGCACCCTTTATTCCAAAACATTGGCATGGTTGTTTTGATAGGGGAGGGATGTTTAAATGGGCAGAACAGAATTTTGCTAAAGCATATTTACTGCTCTGGAAAATCCAATAAGCATAAAGAGAAGCTGTAAACTGGTCCTCCTCTAGGACTTCCAGCTGACGTGGCAGCACTGAGTAGAAGGGACCTAGACAAGCCAGCCTTCTTGCCTCATCACTGTGTCACTTAGGAGACCATGTTCTCTCGGCCAAGTTGTTGAGCCTAAGTTACAGTGTGATCTCACTGACAATGCTTGCCCTCGTCAAGCCATTCTTGGCATCACAGACATGCCCGGAGAACTTGGCACCGCAGCACGCCAAGGAGGTGTTCATGGAGGAGATCGTGGAATGTCTGAGCGGGTCCCTGGGTGGTGTCCTGCTACCGTCTACTTGAAGAGTCCCAAGTCACACAGAAGGAGAGCCCGAGAACTCCACTACAATGACTTTGTTTGCTTTTTAGTTTTGCTTTGGTTTCTTAACAAGTTTCCAATCATCCTATCTCATGATTCACACAACATCATCAATATCTTTTAAAAGAATATCCGCATAATACCAACCCCAGCCAAACTCTAAACACAGTCCAGCCTAGGCCCTAAGTCATACACAGTGTCCCTACCCATCAGGACATGAAGCAAAATCCAGGTTATCTAGAATTTTTCCAAACATACGTATTACATTCTTCGTCACCTCTTATGGAAGAGATGTGTTGCAAAGATCAAATTTTCCTGTAGGAATGTGCCCTAGCATCACCTTATTTAAGCTAGAAGAAAATTCTAGGTTTAGTTGATTGTCAGGTTTTCCTGAGAATCCTTGTGTGTCTCTTTTTTATCTTTTCCCTTTTTTTGTGGGGGGGGGGGGGGTGGGCACACACCCGGCTGCAGTCTGGGCTTATGCTTGGCTTGACCCCCAGGAAATCACTCCTGGCAGGCTTGGAGGACTCTGTGTGGTGCAGGGAATCAAGCCTGGGTTAGGCATAAGCAACTTACCCACTATACTATCTCTCTGGCTCTAAGTATGAGACTTTTTCTTGGTTTGTTTTTGGTTTGGTACCCAAACAAAGTTAGGAGTAAGTCCCACGTTGCCCAGGGCTTACTCCTAGCTCTGTGCTCAGAAACATTTCTGACAGGTCTCAGGGGATAATATGGGGTGCCAGGAATTGAACCTGGATCAGGCACTTGCAAAGTGAGCTCCTTATTTTCTTATACTATATCTCCTGCCCTACTCTATCTTTCTATATTTTTAAGCTATACTATCTCTCCTGCCCTACTCATATTACTTTTTTTTTTTTAATTTCCCTGGGAATCACTTCTGATACCCAAAATGCTTCCTAGAACCCAAGGAGGTATTTGATTGGCTGGTGGTTTACCACAGGCTCGTTAATTACCAGCTATCAGATGGGATGGTTAATACATCTATCCCACAAACTTTAAAGTTCAGGATCGACTTTTGCTTTGCAACAAGGACTGATGTCCCATGACATTAATAACAGAGAATTATGTTTCCCAAGAAACAAAAGGCTTTGAAACAACTTTTTTGGAGAAACCTCCCCTCACTTCTTTTTACACTGATAATTAAGACTGATTCTTTGATTTCAATAGCAAGTGGGATAGAGTTTTAGCAGAATGTATGCAAAAATAGCTCCAATTTCATTATTTTACACAAATCATCGCGCCTTATCATTGCAGATATGAAGTTTAGGAGGTTGGGTAGCTCCAAGTTCAGCTAAGTCAGTAGCTCAGTGATGTCCCAAATGGTGCTTCTTGTTTGTCCCTTTGGCTGCGACAATCTACCCGTTTCCTTGCCTTTGTTTATGGTCACAGCAATATGAGGGTCACATCAATTCTGTCCAAAATACAAATGTGAAAGGTAAAAGAAAGTATCCCTTCTGGGTGCTGGTTTTCATCAGAGAATGGAGCCTCATCAGCCTCTCTGCATCTGGTTTTTGTTCAAAATTAGGTTGTAAGCCCCCTCGGCATGAATCACTGAGGGGAGGTGGAGTTTATAGCTGTAAACACGATAATTTGGGGAGGGGGATAATCAGATATGGAAAAAAGGCACTACTTTTGAATGTTCAAGTTCAAAAGAGCACCAGAGGGGGCTGGAGTGATAGCACAGCGGGTAGGGTGGTTGCCTTGCACGCGGCTGACCCAGGTTCGATTCCCAGTATCCCATATGGTCCCCTGAGCACGGCCAGGGGTAATTCCAGAGTGCAGAGCCAGGAGTGACCCCTGAGCATCGCTGGGTGTGACCCAAAAAGAAAAAACAGAGCACCAGAGAAGGCGCTGCCAGAATCTTCTCCCTGCAAGGTGGAAAAGCAGGCAGGTGCCCCTGTGGGTCATGGAAATGATGGGTGCCAACTGCTTGGCCTGGGCGAGGGTGTAAAACACACCCCATGACATCTCGGCCCTCTGAGCTCAGGAATACTTGCTCCTAAGTCAGTACCCCTCTACCTTGCCAGGGCCCGTGGTTATTGCAGGCGCCCCAACTGCACATTTAGAGTCGAGGCACTATCCACTGAGTTTCTTATAATTTATTTAGTAGTAGTAGTAGTGAGCTGGAGCGATAGCACAGCAGTAGTAGAGTGTTCGCCTTTCATGCGGCTCACCCGTGTTCGATTCCTCCACCCCCCTCGGAGAGCCCGGCAAGCTACTGAGAGTATCTGGCCCGCATGGCAGAGCCTGGCAAGCTACCCGTGGTGTATTGGATATGCCAAAAACAGTAACAATAAGTCTCGCAATGAGAGACGTTACTGGTGCCCGCTCAAGCAAATCGATGAGCAACGGGATGACAGTGACAGTGACAGTAGTAGTAGTAGTAGTAGTGGTGGTGGTGGTGGTGGTGGTGGTGGTGTTAGTTGTATTTGTTTTAGGCCATCCCCAGTGATGCTCAGGGCTCATTCCTGACTCAGGCAGGGATCGCTCCTGGCAGTGCTCAGGGGACCATATAGGGTGCAAGGCGTTGAACCCAAGTCAGCCACTGCAAGGCAAGTGTCCTACCCACTGTGCTAGCTCTCAGTCCCCAAGCTACTCATTAAACTCAGTTAAATAATGCTCCTTCTACCAAGAAGCCTCCTTGGTGCATCCGTCAGGGGCTCCTATCTTCATGTTCTCTATGAACCGTCACTATGTAATGCAGTTACTTAGTCCAGGTTTACGTTCTTCTTGACTTAACCTGTGTCTCAGATTTGTGCCTATTTCTGTCTCTTTTTCTGAAACAGAGCAATTCCCAAAATTAGTTGGACTCCTGTTCCTCCTTTTGAGAAAAAACTAAATCTCATTACCGCCTTCCTCCCCCCGCCCCTGCCCCCGGAAATCTATCTTCTTTAAGCAAACAAATAGAATTCCCCCTCCCCAACAGGGTGACTGTGGGGAAGAAGTTGGGGTTTCCCACTTTGGGAAATAATGCTCTAACCAATGGTGCAGATCTGGAAAGTAGGCAGCCTAAGCCATCTTTCTTGGTGTGGGATGAATGAGTTTAAAAATTAGTGGGAAATAGAAGAATCAGGAGAGAATTAGCTTACTGGTGACACTGCCAACAATACCATTACTAATTAGCATCCATTAAGTCCGTGAACACCTTGTTAATATGAAGAGGAGTACTAAAATGTAAATGTAAAGGGCACTGTGTAGTTTCAAGCCTACAAGATAGGCCTTCTTTCATTGTCATGTCCAGAAGACTGAGTCTCGGGGGACTGTCTTAACGCTGGGGGTCAAATCCAGATCTCCTGTATGCAAAGCACGCACTCCAGCCTTTCAGCTGTCTTCTTGGTCCACCTACAGGTAATATTTTTAAATCCCATTAATAGACATTATCATTAAATAGGACTCTGTATGTGGACACATTTGTTTAACCAGGAGACAAGGTTGTCGCCCACAGGGAAAGTGGCTCAAGGGCTGGTCCTCATGCAGCCAGAGGAGGAAGAGAAGGAGGTGGGAACAGAGCTTGGTTAGCAACTTGAGCTCCTCGGTGCATCGACTTGCTCTTCCCTTCTCAGCCACGGGGAGGATATTCATGGAGATGACAGCGAGGAAGTTGTTCATTCACACGTGGTGTGTGCACTTGCTTTCAGGGCTCAGGTCTAAATGGTCCGAGCTGTTTTGATGCTCTGGGCAGAAAAGTGTCTACCCTGTTCACCAGACCTCTGAACTATGAGCTGCAAGCAGTGGGGTGGGCATCGTAGGAGCCTGGCACTGGCCACCAAAACTCTTAGTTCTGGGACGCCCCAGTTCTTATTCCCCAATTCCATTCGTTACTGTGATCTTTACAGTTACTAATTCTGAGAAGCGGATGAAGTCATTCTTGAGCGTTATAGACTTGACTAGCTCAGTTGGAACTAGGGAGTGATTATATCCAGACTTCAGAATTATCATGAAGGACGTGTGACTATGAGGCATGGACAGTTACCTCAGGGAGGCCCAGGGATGGTTGGGACAGGCCTAGCCTTCTAGACCTTTGGCCATGCACCGGTCCCCACCCAGCTCCTCTGAGAGCCCCACCCACCTTTAAATGTCTGCTGTTGCCACCATGAAGTTGTTAATAATTTGGAATTGGTGTGGCGGCGGGGGTGGGGAGGGGGGTTCCTGCATTTTCCTTTTGTGCCAAGTCCCACAAAGTAAGCTGTTCTTGTCCGGGAGAGCTGGGAGAGCCTTTGAATCTGTAGAAGCCCAAATCCAAGAAGCGAGAGGCTGAACTGAAGAAATTGGCCAGAGCTTGGACGCAGGATTTTTCCTGGATAAGTGCCACTGTTCCCACATCCAGTCTCTAAAGCAGTGAGTGACCCTGTGCCCATGTCCTCACCACTGGGTATTGCTGTCCTCTGCTCGAACACCTCTCGTTGCCTGCCTGCCAAGACGAAAGTCCTGGTCCACATATTGGCCCTTTGTGGGGAAAAGCACTGTGAAATCTGGGAGAGGTCATATGGATGCGTGGTCAGGGGAATACAGCTTTCCGTGAATGTGAAATTCATTCCCGTCTCTTATGCCATCAGCAGTACCGAAACTGGCCCCGACCTGCCCAGGCTCCTTTGCTGGCTCAGCCTCTTCTGAGCTCCATAACTTCGACGAGTTTCATAAACAATCAAACACGTAGTCCCTTCATCTGTAAAAGAAAATAATGCTAGGAGGACTACCTATATTTATAGATTGTCACAGGTGGGTCACTGCTGACACACACATACACACACTCACATACAATCTCTCACACGCATTCTCCCTGACATACCACACTCACATAACCTCTCACTCTCTCTCTCTCTCTCTCTCTCTCTCTCTCTCTCTCTCTCTCTCTCACACACACACACACACACATACTCTCAAACACCCACTCTCCCTCTTTCTCTTTCTCTCACACATATACTCACGCATATACTCTTACACACGCTCTCTCTCACACATACATTCTCTCTCTGACACAGTCTCACACATACACATTCTCTCTGATACACACACATACTCTCACACACACTCATACTCACACACTTTCTCTGATACACACTCATGCATGCACTCTCACACACTCACACACATACTTTCACACACACTCATGCATGCACTCTCACACACTCACACACATACATTCTCTGACACACGCTCACACTCTCACACACTCATACATACACACTCACATGCTCATACATACACATTCTCTCTGATACACACACACATACTCTCTTACATTCTCTCACACACACCAATGCACACACACTCTCATACACACATGTACACTCTCTCACACACACTCTTACACTCACACACACGCACTCATACACACATACACTCACACACTTTCTCTCATACACACATACTCTCTCTCTTTCTGTCTCTCTCCTCTCTCTTTTTCTTTTCAGAAACAAATCAAGCCAGTTTATTGAAACACAGCAGATTCCAGAGGGGTGGATCCATTTGACAAAATCGCAGCTGACCCCATTATGTTTCAACAGTTACACGGAGCAAATGAACCTGGGCACACACACACACATCTGGAGCCATGCCTGAAGCACGGTGGTCCAGTACATAAGCGAGAATCACGTGCTTCTGCACCCCCTGTCCCCCGACTACATGCAACCAGAGTAAACCTTCAGAAGTGTCAGAACCAATTGACCACCTCCTCTGGGAACTGGTTCGTTGAATGCACATGGGCACACTCTGTCCTGTGCTGATATCTTCTCCTCAATCATAGCAGTTCTGGAGTAAGACCTGCTGTCTGCCCAGGTGTCAGGAAATAATAGAAGCAATATAGACTTTGGTCTTATGAAACCAAGTGCTTGACTTTCATCTTTTCCACTGATCAGATATATGATATTCCAGGTGACGAAGGCTCTCAGAACCTTGTTTTTTCCTTTAAAAATGGGCTTACCCATGTACTGTCATAAATCACCACTGTGTTTTGCTTCTGTTTTAGAAGTGTTCAGATTTGTTCCTTGTTTTTGTTTTGCTTTGTTCTATTTTACTTGGGTGTGTGGGGGAAATATCCTGATGTGCTTAGGGTTTAGTCCTGACTCTGTGCTCAGGGATCCCCCCCGGCTGATGCAGGGGACAGAGCCTGGGTCTCGTGTGCAAGGCGAGCAATCACTTTACCGCTTTACTACCTCTCCGGCCCTGTAGATTTGTTTCTAGACTATTGAAATAAATATAAAATGGACTTATGCGTCATTATAATGCATGACTAAAACTTCACTCTTCCTCCACCCCACACACACAAAAAATGGGTCTATAAAGGCCACGCAGGTAGCTCAATGATATATTACATGCTTTTTTTTTAAGAATTTTATTTTATTGAATCACCATGTGGAAAATTACAATGCTTTCAGGCTTAAGTCTCAGTTATACAATGCTGAAACAACCATCCCATCACCAGTGCCCATATCCCACCACCAAAAATAAAAAAACCCAAAACACCTCCCATCCCACCCCCCCGCACTCCCCCCCTGCCTTGTAACTGATAGATTCCACTTTACTTTCTATTTACTTTGGTTACATTCAATATTTCAACACAAACCTCACTATTATTGTTAGGAGTACCACACTAGAGTCAGACCTGTTGTGAAGAGATACCGCGGCGCGCGGTTTTGGATTTCTGTACTTTAGCAACTAAGTCCAGGGAGATTTCTTCCAGATATTGGATCATTGCAAGCTTGTAAACCCCATCTGTGGTCGTCATAATATGGCGGTCACCACGCCCTTCATCCCCGGCAAGGAAGAGGCGAGAGAGAGAGAGAGAGAGAGAGAGAGAGAGAGAGAGAGAGAGAGAGAGAGATACCTTTCCCCTCCTCGGCGGGCATGGGGCCGAGGCTTAGTTCTCAGTCTGGAGACATTCTGCAAGGAGCTGCCCATGCCGAAAAATGTAGCTGGCGTCTGGAGTCACGCTCGTGCAGCTGCAGAGGGGCCGCACACACGTGCGGCCCCCGGGATCAATATATTACATGCTTGTATGTATGAAGCCCTGGACTTTTCCCCTGGCAACCCCAAAATGGGGATACAGTACCTCTTTGAACTGCTGCTCCTCCACTAAAGAATAGAAGCTCGCCGAGGGCAGGGCGCCCTACATGTTCTTGCTGCATCCTTCCTTCTACACACAGGAAATATGAAGCACAAACTTGAATTTTCCTTTGTGTTTCTTTGTGGGGTGAGGGGGCTGGGTAGGGAATAGGAGGACAGGGGCAATCTCCCCAGTGATGCTCAGAACATCCAGGGATTTCTCCCAGCAAATCTCAGCCAACAGCCCCAGTGGTTCAATGCAAGGATCTTAGGAGGTGGTGCTTGGGCCCCCCTGCAGAGCCAGGGATTACCCAGTCCACCCCGTTGTTGCTGGGGTCTCCGAGAGCTCCAGCTGACCATACCCAGGGGATTGTGTGTCTCCTGGAATTAAGATAGGCATGCAAGAAATAAGCTAACCTCTGAATTACCTCTCTGGCCCTAGCCAGGCTTGTGGAGAGAATGGAATGCTGGGATTTCTGCAGAGTTCCCAGCAAGTGGACCCTGGCAAGGCAGTGGCTGGGTGGCTGGTGGGTGGGGACTCTGTAGGGCCCCATTTGCAGCAGTCTGCTTGTCCCTGCTCTGCACTCAGGGCTGAGCTGCGGGCTCCAGCCCAGCGATGAGAAGCAGAGTTGCTGAGGTGGACGCTGTGGGTCTCCCCCACAGATCCAGAGGGGAAAGGGAGTGCAGATCCCTGGCTGGCTTCCCCCAGGAGCTGCCCTCCTGCCCGCTAGTTCCTGTGGGACTGAGTTAGGTGCAAGGAAGAACTGGCATGACCTATTCCGGCCAGGAAGGGGCTGAGGAAGACCTGCGCCCACCGCATGCACGGCCCTGGAAGCCGGAGGCTGATTATCACCGCT
Organism: Sorex araneus; assembly: GCF_027595985.1. Taxonomy (NCBI): domain Eukaryota; kingdom Metazoa; phylum Chordata; class Mammalia; order Eulipotyphla; family Soricidae; genus Sorex; species Sorex araneus. The sequence continues at coordinate 207,961,069 of NC_073305.1, read as the reverse complement.
TCTATTTTGACTAGGCGAGTGTTAGATCTTAATCAAGCAGAGAGGAGTAAATTGGTCCCAAATTAAAAAACCAAAAGGGAAGAAAGATTGTTTAGGAAGCATGTCAATAGGGGCCTGATTTACTGCAGCCCAGCCCAGCAGAAAGAGGGAGGTGTGGTTGTAACCTGATTTAGATTCCAGCCCTACATCTCCTCTCGATAAATTACAGGAGAATCAGGGCGGGGGAAAGTGGATCTGGCTCGGGCATTCTCTGGACAGTCCCTGAAGCGTCGGGGTGCGGGTTCCAGCTTAGAAGATTCGGAGAGGCTGCAGAGGTGTGTGTTAAGAACAAAGGCTGTGGAAGGGGAAGAAAAGGATTTGGGCTGGGCTGACTCCACTGCTTGCCACAGAGCAATCCCAGGCTCTCCCGGTGTCAGGTCTCTCCTCTCCAAACAGTGACAGTGAGAATGCCCTGTGCAGTGAGGATTAGCAGGGCAAAGAGAGGTGAAAACGCTTAGCAGCCCCCAAAGGTGGCTGGCACATTGCATACACAGACCCCTGCTCTCAAGGTCACTTTGGTCACACTGTTGAGGGTCTGCGAAGCAGTAAGAATATAAATTCCACAGGATCCAGTGGTCCTGCTTCTGGATATTGATTCACAGAATATGAAATATCCCAAAGATATCTGCATCCCTCTGTTAATTGCAGAATGATAGTCTATAGCCAATATAGGAGAACAACTTAAGTGTCTGTGTATGGATGAATGGATAAAGAAGATGTATATCTGCACATCTGCATATCTGTATATCTCCAGCTTCCCTCCCCACCCTGAGCAGAGTGGCAGAAGACCACCAGATCCTAGCTACAGCCATGCGGGAGGCTCCTCTCTACACGTCCAGACAGGCCTCATGCATGAAGGTACCGGCAGAGGAACCCAGGTGTGTGTAATCCCATCAATGACCAACATCCAGAGAGAGACTTAAAAGCGAGCTCCCAGAAGCGTGATATCTTTAGCCTACTTCTCCCTCTAGGAGAAACTGACAATCTTCTGAGAGTTTCCTGCCCACATGGGACAGCCTTGCAAGCTTCCCATGGTGTATTCATATGCTAAATCCAGTAACAAGCTGAATCTCATTCCCCTGACCCTGGAGAGCCCCCAGTGCAACATCGTTAGGAGGGCCGAGTTGAGATACACTCCTAAGATCTCAGGGAAAGGACGAAATGAGATGTTACTGAGCCGGCCTGAGAAATCAGTGATTAACGGGATATTGTGATTGTGATATCTGTACATAGTGAAATATTATTCAACTATTTTTCCCAAAAGATGAAATTTTGAGGCTGGAGAGATAGAACAGCCGACAAGGCGTTTCACGTGCACACAGCCAGTGCAGATTTGATTCCCAGCACCATGTATGATCCCCTGAGCACTGCCAGTAATGATCCCTGAACACAGAGCCAGGAATAAAGCCATGAGTACCAAGGGGGTGTGGCCCCCCAAAAAATAAAAGCTAAAGAAATGAGTTAAAAAGTTGAAATCTTGCCATTTGAAATAATGTGGATGGGCTCAAAAATAAATACTGTATGATATCACTCAGCCAGGGAAGACAAAGAAACAATGCAAATGAGCAAATAAAACAAAGTCATAGAGAACAAAATGGACTCACCAGAGGGAAAAAGCCTGGATAAATGACATAAAGGGGGTCTTGTGGTAGGGGAACCCATTGAAAAGTAAGTAGAATTAGCTTCATTATCTGCCCAGATCTCTTGAAGCATTTATACCAAAAAAATCGATAAAATTGCACCCTGAAAAATATTGAACAACGTTTGATGAGGCTTCAACCCTGGAGAATTTGAGGTTTAAGAAGTAAAAAGTCATGCCATTTTGAGAGGGAATAAAATCACCAGCATAAATTTAAGATGGACACAGAGAGCTGTCACAGCACACACCACTGAGGGGACAGTCACTAGGTTGGTCTCAGGATCTTTCTTCTCTTACACACATTATGTACATCTTTAGTTATGTGCACAGACAGGCAAGATGACATCTCCAACATAGACGTCCCCTTCCTGTTCTGTATTGATATCCATGTGTTTCTTAACACGTCCTCGTAGGTGTATCAAAATATTTCAGACTGAAGCCACACTCTTCACAAATTCCTTGTTGCAGTCTGTCTTTCAGGCTCCCCTGCCCAGATAAAGCCAGCGTTATTCATTACCTTAGGAAGTTTATGTGTCTTCTTCCTTCCATCCCTCATATTCAGCATGTTAGTTAATTAAATTCTTTTTTTATTATTATTTTGTCTTGTTTTGTTTTTTGCTTTTTGGGTAACACCCAGTGATACACATGGGTTACTCCTGGCTATGCACTCAGGAATTACTCCTGGCAGTGCTCAGGGGACCATAGGAGATGCTGGGAATCGAACCTGGATCGGCTTCATGCAAGGCAAATGCCCTCCCCACTGTGCTATTGCTCCAGCCCCTTAATGAATTTCTAAAAGTCACTTATGTCCATCAAGTCTTCTTACTCTTGCCAACCTTCTAGTCCAAGCAGCAGTCTTCTTTCTTCAGAACTTTCTAGAGTCTTTCACTTGGTCTTGCAACCAATCTCATTTTTACCCTGCAGCCAGACACTTTCCCACAATTCATATTACATCTCCATCACCGTCTCCTTGATCCCGTGCTCATCCATCTCTTGTGAAGCTCCCTCTGTGGCACCACGTTTCAGTCCTTTTGTGGGGGAAAGGCTCTATCCATCTATTTCTTGAACCTTCTCCAACAGACCTGCTTTAAGACTTGCAATGTTTGCAGACAGATGCTATTGTTGCAGCCAAGAAGTCCTCCAAGAAGCAGGTCGGGTGGTGTCTCCTTGTTCAGACGATAAATATAGAGTTCAAGAGCTGGAGCTATCATCTGCTCTTCTTGACTGTCCATGGGAACTGGAAATGGCAGAAGGAGCCTTTCCCAAATCCCGCCCCACGGGGAGGTAGATGCTGACTGGGTAAAGACAAGTGGACAATCAACCGTTAGGGGCGGTCTTTTGATGAAGAGTTTCTCAAGGAAAAACTTCACAAGGGATTTATGGTTTCAAGGCACCTAGGCAGGGGCCTGAGGTGCTGATCCTAGAAATCTAAGAGACCCATTAGGCTTCAGGAAAAGCATCAGCCAAGTGGAATCAGGACAGGAATGCCTGGTTGATAGCAGCCCCGTGAAGATCGCCAGCTGGGGAGGCCAAGGCAGCTGCTTTGCATACTCTTGCTGAGATTTTAGTTCACCTTGCTAAATAGGACCTGGGGAGGCTGGGGCTGACAGGAGTCTGGCATGACTTGGTCATAACGAACCTCTGTTGGCTTCTTCCTGCTCAAAAACCATCTGTTCTGGAATGTCTTCTAGAATTGGACCGGGGATTGAGGTACACTGCCCAACCTGTAATTTCCGGGATTTGGCCTTGCATCTTTAGCCTGGCCTGCAAATGAGCTCACGTGTCCATCTCCAACATCCTGGTGTGTCTCTCTCACCCACTCCCCTTCTGTCTTCTTCCTTATATAACTAATAAACTCATCCCTTCACAGTGAATTCCTCTTTTTGAGACCCTATTTGATGCAATGGAGGAGAAAGAAAATCTCAGCATGCATTCTTTCTTATTCCCAGAGACATTTAAACCTCCAATCTTCTACCAACTTAAATGAAGCTGTTCTGTCCTGGCACCTGAAATGCTTTGTAAATGGCCTGCATCTCTCTCATAGGGTTTTCTGATGGCAGGAAAGAGCATCTGTCTGCAAACAATGTAAAAGTCTTAAGACAAGTGCTTTGGAGAAGGTTCAAGAAAGAGACTAGAGCACTCTGGAGAGACTCAAGTAGACACACCCCAGGAGTTCAGAGGCCTCCATATGCCTGTTTCCCTAGCACTAGAGCATCCCTAAGCTCAGAGGAGTGTTTGTCGAGTGAATGAATGAATGAAATCATACCGTAATTCACTGTGTTATCATTATGTGTATATTTTCAATAACACTAGCCCATTTTTTTGAAACCTTCACCTAAAGATCACACCCCACTTTCTTGCAAAAATTATTATAAAATCTGAGACGATTATGTGGTGAAATAATAGAACATGTCCCTGCCCCAGAACCCTTGCTCACAGTTTGCTCTCCATTGAGGACTCATCTTTCCAGGCCAAGATTGATGATACCCTGGCCCGGTGATAACCATGTTGCCTTCTTCATCCAACCCACACACAGTTCTGTACTTTCTCTTTGCTACCATCATTGTGTTGCTCACATTTCTCTCACTCCACTCCCCCTTGTTAGATTATTGGCTTATTTTTTTCCTTAAAAATATACATAACAAGTACATGAATGCATTCACATTATTAAATATTCCAGCAATATAGGCAAATGAAAGATCTCCCTTAGCCTACTCTAAATCTTCCTTTCCTCTCCAGAAGTAATCTTGTCTAGGAATTTACATATACCTCTGGGAATTAAAAATGGGGTTTTGCTGTAAATGTGTATAGGTGCCCTTTATTATATATGGCTTCTGGCATTTTCTCTCATTTTCAACTTGGCCGTGGAATATTTTGGATGACTGTTCATTTTATACCTGTATGGATTCCTCGTTATTAAAAAAAAAAACACCTCCAACATAAAAATACATAGAATGGAGGCCTGATGATTTACTTAACCATTCCCCATCTTATGGAATTTAGATAGTTTCCTCTATAGCCACAAGGTGAGGCTTCTTACTTAGGCCCTTTAACACATTTACTGTTTCTAACAAACCAGATTTCCAGGAGGAGAAGAGAGGATTTGAAAGGTATTCAGATTTTAAGCTGTGAATTTACCCTTTTGAAAGCCTGTAGAGGTCCTCGAAGATGGCTTAGGACTTAACGCTCTTACTTTGCAAGCATGAGGCCTAGAGTTCAAACCCAAGTGCAGCTCACGTGCCCTCTGATGTTCTCCTCACAGCTCTGCTCTTTGATGCCCCTGCAGGGATGGCCTGGAAGCTGACATAGAGGTTTAAAAAGCACCTGTGGGCAAATTTGAGACCGGAAGATTCATTCCAGGTGCTTTTGCTGTACTGTTTACACAAACCCAATGATTCCGAGCAGCCTTACCACTGGGAATGTGAGGCCAGAAGGACACGAGACAATACTGTAGCACTGTAGCACTGTCGTCCCATTGTTCATCAATTTGCTCGAGCGGGCACCAGTAACGTCTTCATCGTGAGACTTGCTGTTACTGTTTTTGGCATATCGAATACACCACAGGTAGCTTGCCAGGCTCTGCCTTGTGGGTGAGATCCTCTCGGCAGATTGCCGGGCTCTCCGAGAGGAACAGAGGAATTGAACCCGGGTCCATTGAACCCGCGTGCAAGGCAGACGCCCTACCCGCTGTGCTATCGCTCCAGTCCATCATCATCAGTCAGTTTCATGAGACAATACATTTTAAAAAATTAATAAACCTGCGGAAATTAGGCTTTCATGAAAGTTGCGTCATATTTGCATATGTGCTGCAAGACAATGTCTCATTTGAAGTTTTATTTCCCCCACAGTTTTATTAAAGTTCAGCCGGCTTCTGTCTCTTTATTGGAAATTCATTTCTCTCCTCCGGCTTTTCTGACCATACTTCATGCTCATTTTTCTTTTCTGCTGCTGTCAATATATTTTTATGAGCCTGTTTGTCTTCTTTAACGGGGAGCTCCTTCAGGTGCTCCTCACGTCTTATTTATCTCAGTTTCCCCTTCCAGAGGACACAGCTGGTGCTTAATGAATTCTGTTGCATCACTGAAGCCATAGACATTGCCCTCCATCATCGTGTCATTATTATCCTCTTCCTCATCACTGCCACCGCCATTTATTTAGACGTGCTGGAGGTGCGTTTAATCTTTATTCGAGAAAACTCCCAACAAGGTGACTGCTGATATCTCTGTTGACAGAAAAGGCAACTGAGACTGTCAAGTTGCTTTGGCTCCCCACAGATGCTCAGCCACGGGGACATGGAATTTTGAAGCACGTTCTATTCCACCTGGCTTCAGACCCTTAAGTGGGACCCACCCTCGACCTGGTTGCTCATGAGAAGCACCTAACTAGCTCTTTAAGCCATACCTAGAGCCCAATCCAATGTCAGACCAATTGATTCCGAATCTCTTCCAGCAGGCCTAGGGAAGTCATATTAAAAAAAAAAAAAACCCTTAGATTTTGATGTGCAGGAATGGTTGGAAGCGAGCCAGCTTTTTCTGCAAAGGGCCAGAGAGTAAATATTTTAAAATGTTTATGCCATACAGTCTCCATGGCAACTACTCAACTTTACTATTGCAGGGTCAAAACAGCCAAAGACAAAAATGAACGAAAATGCCTGTATTCCAATAAAACCTTATTTATAAAAAACAAGTGGTGGCCAAATTTGACGCAGGGGCTGTAGCTGGCTGAACCCTGATCTATATCATTAGATTTCAAAAAAAAAAAAAGCCTGGAATGGACGAATAGCTCGGTCCAATCATGACTTTTGATCACATTAATTATCATGGTAATCCTCAAGGACAGAAGTACAAGGGTCCGTGTTCCACCTCAGAGTCAGTTCAGGCACCTGGGGCCTGGAAGTCTGCATTTCAATGCAGGGAAGTTTATTAGTTAGATTTCATGAGTCCATAGTGGAAAAACCCTCCGATCTACTCAAGCCCACCGTTCCCGGAAAATAGCAAAAGGGTGGTTGGAGAACAGAGCTGGCTCCGCTCTGGAAATTTCTTGAGACACAGATAGGTTATCTCCTGTCCTCATCCTGCCTCCAACACTCTAGACCCTTTCCGGCCTCCAATCCTCCATCTTTAACTCCGAAATTAGTCAAAGACCAAAGTCCTCTTTTATTTAAAAACATTGAGGAAGAAAATGACTCTTTAACTGCCTTCATAATAGCATCAACGCTGATGCTTATCTGTGTCTCTGTGTGTGGAGGGGATGTTTTAATAGTCCCATAGTTAGGAAATGGGGCCTCCGTCCTCCCATCATCAGCTTTAAAGCGATGCGGTGGGTGAAGGCAATCATTTCTGTTTCCCGACCTCTTTAACATCCATTATTTCTGTGTTGTCCGCATCTAATAGTCTCAATCCTTTTAGTTGTTGATAGCTTGGCGATTACTCGGCTACTGCTTTAGGATTACATCCTAATGCATCTGAACAGTTGAATTTACTTACTGCTTCCCTCCCTAAAAGCTTTTTAGCATGATCCAGCTGGGATGGTTTCGTCGGGAGAACCAATATTTGCAGTTCTCTTTTTTTTTTGGGGGGGGGTGGGAATAAATTTCCCAAAAGATGAGTACAAACTCTGTTCAGTGTAAATCTCCGGTATTACTTTTTCTTCTCCATTTTACATTCCATTTTCACAATTTTCCTCAGGAATGACTCCTCTCGGGGGGAAATAGGAATGTTCTAAATTGCACAATTGAGTCAAATCAATATTTAGAGTGGTTTGGACTTTTAAGGTTTCTGCTGGATTTTGACAGTATCATTTTATACTGTGAAAAAACACAACCCTTTTCCCAGCTAACCTACAATATTAATATTGAATATTAGTCACAGCATTCTGCCACCTCCAATTTCATTTAGCTATCAGCTAAGCAAATAGTGCCCGGGAGTTTAAAATGTGCTGTTCTTCCCATGCACATGCACTTTGATGTTAAAATGGTATCTCTGTGTGTTCCTAATCTCCATCTCCATCTCTGTCTATGCATGTAGGAGCTTTCAGCACTGTAATTAGACACAAAAATACCACCATAAAAGCATAACGCACGAAGATTTGTGGAACTGCTATAACAAATGCGTAAGACGGTAAAACAGCTTAACACTGGTGCGGGAAAATTCTAGATTATACAAGGAGGGTTTGGGGTTCAAATGATGTATGAGAATCTGATCTAGTTCATGCAGGAAGGTTTCCCAGATATTGCAACCGGGGATTCTCTCTGATAAACACTGCCTTTCCTGTAGGAAAGGCAATAGTTCTAAGAGTCTAATCCTGCCAGACTTAAATCCCAGATGCAGTACTGTGTGAACTTGGACAAGTTACTGTAGCTTTCTGAGTTTCTGCTCCTCTATTCCATGAGAGAGATAATAGTAGAACATTTACTTTCATGGGGCTGTTCTGCCGACCAAAGGAAGTTACAGACAGCGAGAGTTTCCCCTTTTGAGGATTATACCACAGTGTGGGGAGGAGAATGAAGCAAGAGAAGTAACCAGAACAATAGGACTCTTCTGGAATATTACCCTCCTGGCCACAAGTGTTTCCTTTATGTTCTTAGTTAATACACCCACGTTTATTCGGCTTCCGCAGGAAGAGTCTGAAAAGCTCCTCTTTAAATGGTTTCTCTCTCGTCTCACCCCTCCTTTCTTGTACCCTGTTCCCCCAAGACCCGGTAGCCACTTGGCTGTGTCTTTTAACCTCCTGAGTTGCTTTCAGATTCTGCCTCCTCATTCTTCTCTCTCACTGCTTCAGATCCAGGCTCTGGATCAAGGGTAGGACCTCTTCACCGTCCTTAACGTGCCTCCTCTGAGATCCATTCCACTGATCCTTTTACAGATTAGGAAATTGAGACACACAGACAGATTCAGTGAACAGCCCCCAAACACACAGCCATAAGGGATCCCAAGCCAGGTGGCAGGGCTCCGTCATCTGTGCTCATTCCTACCGTGGAGTTCTGGGCGAGTCCGTTATTGGTGAGAGGAATCCAGCCCTCCCCCATCCCTCACCCAGAGTTACTGGCTCTTGAAATGCCGTTTCTTCCTCACCAGATGTTCCTTCTGTGCTGCCCTCATTGTTAGCTCCACTCTATGAGAACTGCAAGGAGCATCCTGGAGTTTCAGGGGGTCTAAGAGAGGCAGAGAGGAGGAGGAAGCATGAGAGTGATCTCCAAAAAAGACGCTGGCCATGCAGCCTGGCCGGCTGTTCCGTGGCAGACCTGGCTAGGTACTTAAGGGAGGAATCTGGACAAGAGGGGGAAGAAAGTAGAGATATGGCTTCAATTCAGCATTCCTGAAGCCTGGCCCAGTGTGTGGGGGGGAGGCGGTTTTCCACATTAAAACCAATCAGATGGGCACCTTCGAGCTCCATCTAGCAGAGATCGGTCACAGAGAATGAGAGAAACACTAAGAACACAAACACACAAAGACTGTCCAAGCTTTAGGGTTGCCTAGGCAGCCCCGAGTAAACTCACAAAGCTATATTTTGGCTTCTGTTTTCAATTTTATATCCCCCATCCTGGTTCCCAGCACGTGAGTTACTGTTTAAGTGAAGAACAGTTAGTTGAGCACATCAAAATGCGGCGGGCGTGTGAAGAGTGGAGTTCTGGGAGATTTTGCAGGGCTGGCGTCCCTCAAGTATAAGGTTGTGACAATTTCCTATTCAGTTTTTGCCGGTGTTGCTCTCGACATCTAAAAGACCCTAAACTGTTTTATTCCCACCTTTCCTGGGAGGATATTTGCCGCCTGCCATCTACTCTTCCCTGGGTGCAATCTTGCTGCCCAAATATATTCGATGCTCTAAATTGTTTTGTCCAATCTGGACCTTGGGGCTTTTGTTAGGAAGATGATTTCCCGCAGAGAGGGGTGGGGGTGGGGGCAGGATTTGCCTGGAGCCAGAGTGCAGGGAAGAGGATGCAGGGACCAGGTCTGTCCTGTGCCTCACTGTCACAGGCTCTAGCGGGAGAGAAGGAGACGTCTCGTATGGGAGTTGAGAGAGATTTCCGAGAAGTCGGCAGGTCTCAGTTGCCCTCCTGAAAGTGGTCTCCCGGCTCTGATTTTGCAAAAGACACCCGCCGCCTTTGTGAATGTGTGATTTGTATATCAAGCTGCACGAAAGGCTTGCGGAGGTAGCACGGAGGGCAAAGCCACGAGAGCCTGACATATTATGATCCTGACATTTGCTTGCTTAAGGTCTACCTTGGCATTTCTCACCCGTGTCTGAGAGATGTCAGGAGCTGTTACAAGAGATGAAAAAGACAGGGGTTTGGCACTGTGGTCAAAAAGTATACGAAATAAATGACCTCTACCCTTTGTGAATTCAAAAATGTAGCATACCACGGCACTCACTCATGAATGCTTCATCCATCTGCGCATTCCGATTCTGTGGTGAAGAATCGGTTCTTCGTTTGGTTTAATGTACTTTGGCCCAAACTTATTTGCTCAGAGAACTGTTTTTACCCAGAAAAGTCAATAGGATAGTAAGTGTCCTCCCAGAATGATCACAATCACGATCACGAAATCCCGTTAATCATTGATTTCTAGAGCAGGTTCAGTAACCTCTCTTTCGGTCCTTTCCCTGAGATCTTAGAAGTCTCTCTTGACTCAGCCTTCCCAAGGATGTCGAACTGGGGGCTCTTTCAGGGTCAGGGGAATGAGACCCAGCTTGTTACTGGATTTAGCATATGAATACACCATGGGAAGCTTGCAAGGCTGTCCCATGTGGGCAGGAAACTCTCAGAAGCTTGCCAGTTTCTCCCAGAGGGAGAAGTAGGCTACAAGATATCTTCTGGGAGCTTGCTTTTAAGTCTCTGGATGTTGGTCGTTGATAGGATTACACACACCTGGGTTCCTCTGCCGGTACCTTCATGCATGAGGCCTGTCCGAACATGTAGAGAGGGGCCTCAAGCATGGCTGTAGTTAGGTTCCGGTGGTCTTCGGCCTTCGGGAGCTCTGTTGGGGTGGGGAGGGAAGCTGGAGCCCATCCCCTCCGAGGGGCCCCGGGGAAGACAGCCAGGCGTGCGGGCAAGAGACTCTCTGCCTCCCAGAACAGGGCGGAGAAATACTGAATTTGCTGGACACAGCATTAGAACTTACAGGGCTGGGGCAGAGGGGAGAGTGAGCAGGATGCTTGAGGTAGCTGTTCTCACTGATGCATTTACCTGCATGCCCAGCTGAAGTGAGCCTCAGTACCAACGTGCACATCACTGCATCTTCCTAAGTCTTTGCATGTTGGATGCTTGTGTTCTGGCTTTTTCTGTAGGAACAACAATTATTCATGAATTTCCCATCTCTCTCAACTTCTGCATCTTTTCATTTTGCTTTCGCAGTAATTTTTCCAATATCCCAAATTTTCTCTCATACTAATGAGTATATATCTGTACACTAAAGATCAACTTTTCCTTCACCACATCTGTTTCAATTCCCTTATTTTGTCCCAGGCACTCTGGCTTATTTCGATGGGTTCTTTTTGTTATAGCTCGTTGTTTTGTTGTATAATTCCTGCTTTATTTCTTATTTCTTTGGGTTTATATGTTTGGAACTCTGTAGAGACCGTGGCAACATATGTTTTCCAACATTTACCTGCTTGGCTTTAGACAGGCCTGTCTTATTTGGTACTTTCTCCCTGTTATCGTGAATACGGCGAATCCTTCTTTCTTGCAGTACAAGCTTGGCTGAGCTGTACTTGTAGAATGTTTTCTCATGTGAGGATAAGAATTCTTATTCAAACCTAGGATTTGTCCATGTCAGCTCAGTGGATTCATCTTTATTTCCCACAGGGCCCTTCAGGCTGCTGTTAGACCTTCTCCTTTATCAGTGACACTCACCACGCTGAACTGCATTTTGGCATTTTCGATGGCATTTAGCCTGTATGGTTCTTGAAGACTCCGGAGCCATTTCTCATCTCTGCCAGAATCAGAGCTATGCGTGTGCGCATAAATATCATGCATAGGCTATCATTTGTTTAACATACATTACCCAGTGCTTAATGGGGTGTGAGGTACTGCTCCCAAGTCCTTCTCATCCATTTTATCCACACAGTACCCCCCGGGGAGGCCAGTATTTTGTATCTCCACTTGACAGATGAGAAAACTGAGTCAGTGTCATTTTTCCAGCATGGTGCAGCTCGGAAGTGCCTGAGCCCAGATTCAAGCCTGAGTAAATTGGTGCTAGATCTGAACTATGGCCACAGGCCTTTCTTTTTTACCCCTTTCTTGCAAAAAAAAAAAAAAAGTGTGGAAAACTGGAGCTGCTGTGCCTGGGAGGATAGCTCAGTGGTTACAGTTGCATTGTTTGCATGTATCAAGACCTGAGTTTGAACCCTGGCACCACGTGGACCCCAGGACAGTGCATAGTGTGACCTTGGATGCCCCTGAGCATTTCTGGGGTGGTCCTGACAGTCTCCAGCAACACAGTACCCAAGTAGCATCCACGCAGTTGACCAACTATCACTTGGAGTAGGTCCCCCGGACACTTTTGTAAGAGCCGCCCAAAACTCTGCAGCTGCTATGATTTTTTTGTTTTTTTCTTTCTCGTCTCCAGCTGCTTCCACTGCTCCCCTTCAGAGAAGTCCTATGGTGCCCATGCCCCACAACTGGGCATCATGGTATTGGATGGTTCTAGAAGCAGGCGTGCCTTGGCAGGGGATAAAGGCGGTGGGCAGAATTCCGTGCCTCTGCTGGACACGGGGGCTGCTCCTTGGGATGTGGAAGCAGCAAGTCCTGTCCTTATTCTCCAGCGCAGGGATTCCGTTCCTGCTTTTATGGATAAGAACTTCCCCCGCAAGAGCCCGGACGATTTTTATCACCGTGCCTTGTTCCCAGGACTGTGGGAACCGGTAGTTATTGGCATCTGTGTTTTCACAATTATTTCAGTGGGGAGTTGATGGAAAGTGAATCCAGTCATTTCGAGCTGCTCTCTCGCCCCGAAACTCCCCCGTTGAAAGAGCTTAATCCTTAGCACAACCTTGCGGGGTCTCTGTACTAATCTCGCCTCCCAGGTGAGAAAACCCAGAGCCCTGTCTCTTTCGAATGTAACTGCGGGTCACGTGCCAGTGACCAGAGGCTGAGTCCTAATGGATCTGAGCACCAAAGCCCTTGGGTTCTTGGCGATAACTTACTTCCTCCCAAACTCTGGGAAGCTCATTCATTTCACGGTCTTCATTCAGTCTCGTTAAAGATGTGTTTACCAAGCAACTGTTTCAGAAGACAGCCTTGTTCTGGTTCGGGTTTTGTTTTATATGAGGTGGGGGTGGGATAGGCCCATACCTAGCGGTGTTCAGGGCTTACTCCTGAGTCTGTGCTCAGGGATCAGTCCTGGCAGTGCCCAGGGGACCATATGCAGCGCTGCAGGTTGAACTGCAGATGACTGCTTGCAAAATAAGCACCTTTACCCCTGTACTCTCTCCAACCAGAAAGCCTTGGTCTTCGCACTCAGAAGACGGAGGAGGCAGAGGGGACAGTTGGAAAGGGTGGGAGCTCCTGAGGGAGGGCAGAGAGCCAGAGGCCACAGCCACAGGACTGTGACAAAGGCAGAAATTCATCTGTGTGACTTATTGGAGTGACTCTTGAAGAAGGAAAAACTAGAAGGGGTGCTGGAAACAAGACTGACTTTTTTTTTTTGGCTTTTTGGGTCACATCCATTATTGCACAGGGATTACTCCTGGCTCTGCACTCAGGAATTACTCCTGGCAGTGCTCAGGGGACCCTATGGGATGCTGGGAATTGAACCCGGTCGGCCACATGCAAGGCAAACACCCTCTCCGCTGTGCTATCGCTCCAGCCCCAATGAGACTGACTTTTAATTTAACCCGGGTGACCCAACGATGCGACAGAGGCAGGGTCCCTCGGAGGTAGGCGCTGTGGATTCTGTTTGCGCAACTTCCCAGTTCATTAGGATGGCAAAGTCCCAGACTGAGTGGCTTTCTCAGAATGAATGTCTCTTCCACCAATTGGGTTTCTTCAGAGGCCTCCCCACTTTGGTTTATAGATGCCCCCCTCTCCCATCCCGGCAGGTTCGTGTCCATTCTGCTCTTAGAAGGGGACACCAATCTCACACAGAACTGTGACCTCGTTTTAGCTTGCAGGACCCTCTTTCCAAATCACATTTCACTCACAGGTCCTGAGATGGAGGACTGAAATGCATGCACATGGGTGAGGGGCACTGAACTGGAGCCCGTGGGGAGGTGAGGTGGCAACGTGCAAAAGCACTTTGGAGAGACGGGATGGAGAGACACAGCACCTGGAACTCTGCTGCATGGAGAAGGGCTTGAACCTCAGGCTTCCGTTGAAACACACAGACACGTTTCCTTTTTCCCTTTGCAGTTCCCTAGGGCGAGTGCCCTCGGAGCTGTGTTTTTTGCTCTTTTGCTCCTCTCTGAGATTTGTTACTGTCCACTGTTAGACGTACAAGAAACATTTCAACATGGAGAGGTAACTGTTTCCAGCTGCTGTTGTTCGCATCTTGTTTGAAGCTTTGGGCTTGCCTTTCACTCCTGAGAGGCAATTCTGGGTGTCCACATGCAAGAAGGACCTAAGACCTTCCTCCGTGTTTTGTAAAATTTGCCTTTTTTTTTTCTTTTTTGGGTCACACCTGGCGATGCACGAGGGTTACTCCTGGCTCTGCACTCAGGAATCACCCCTAGCAGTGCTCAGGGAACCCTATGGGATGCTGGGAATCGAACCCGGATAGGCCGAGTGCAAGGCAAACATCCTACCCGCTGTGCTATCGCTCCAGCCCCCCAAAATTGGCCCTATTTTTAAACAATGAATTCATCTAAAGAAAATCTTGGAAGAAATAATGAAAGAATGGTAGGACGCAGGACCATGAAGGCCAAAGGAGGGAGGGGAGTGTAACCATCGGTGGGGATGAAGGAGGAGGCCTCAGTTTCGCCCTTGTCCACTCTTGCTCGCGCCTTCATTTTAGCTGACTCAGTTCTACATTTTAGACATTCCTGCAAATGTCTAGACTCTCTCAGAGACTGTGTAATTTACACTCTCCCAAGCCCATAAATTCTGCCTCAGACCTTGGACTCAAAGGAGGCTGAAAGATAATGGGGCAATACCTGGGCATACAGTGAAAGGTATAACCTAAAAGGTCTAAAATAGTTCCCGCGGGCCTACGTGGGAAGCTGAAATGTTAATCTTACCTTCGCAGCACAAATGGGCCCTAAATTGACAAGGCAACTCTGGGAAGCTAGTGGGAATCTTCTGATTGCTTGGTTTGATAACACAAAGGCCCAGTTTTTCCTTTAAAAACCTGCAAAACCAGCCAGGCTTAACTTCGTCCTACGCTAAGTTCCTGCCCTGCTCGGGAGTTTCTGTTATACTAACTTTGCAGTAAATGTTTCTATTTTCTGATTCTGAGCATCTTTAGTACTCGATGTTTTCATCCTTGGGAATATCGAAGACGCTGGGAGCTGTGGATGAACACAGAGACCCACCGTCACTGCTCCATGGCACATGATCTGGAGGAGCAAAAATTTTGGCTGCTTGTGTGTGGACACATGTGCATACGTGTATGTGTATTTAAAAAAAAAAACAAATATGAAACCCCATGGCTCTCTTACACCACCTGCATTCGGAGGTCTCGGGCCGCTTCCACACCCTGGGATGGCCAATGGCAACATGCAGACGAAGGAGGAAACGAGGGCCAGGCTGGCTGGAATCAGTTGCAGTTTATTCCAATCTCGTCTCCATTCTCTCCTGGTTCTCCTTCCCCCAGTTCTCCGTCATTCCCCCTCATCCCTCGGATCCTGCTCCTCCATGCTTTTCCCCCCTGGAGTCTCTCTGATTCCTCCTTGCCCACTCTTACAGCCTTAGTTATCTCCCAAATCATGAGGGGGTGGGGGTAGCAACTACACATAGGTGTTGTCATGCAAGCAACAGATGTATGATCCCTCCCCGAGGGGAAGCTTCTTCCAGGACAAACTCATTCAGCAAGAAGGCCCGCCTCAGGGAGGAATACCATACAGGGGAGTGTTTCTCCTTCCCTTCATCCAACAACCATTTAAACATTCATCTTAATTCAACTTCTTAATAATATTAGTCATTTTGTATGGACACAGTAAGAAATACACTAAGCTTATAGGGTGTCTCTCCTGGGGACATGTCACTATATATCTCAGACTACAGTGCTCAGGCCAGTTCAGACTTTTCCAACCCTAGTAGGGTCCTAATCCAGATATTAATTTTTGGATCATGACAGAATTTGTCCATGACCCTGCTCTTAGCTTATAGTTAAGTATTATGGCGCTTGGCCTGGCCCATTTCGATGTAAGGGTAGCTCACAGCTTGCAGTGGGTTTATCCAGTCCTTTGTCAGAACCTTGCTTTTGGAGTGCTAGGAACTAAGGGCAACTGGGGCTTAAGTCGAGAAAACATGCCCACGAATCACGAAATCCCGTTAATCCCCGATTTCTCGGACGGGCTCAGAAACATCTCATTTCGTCTTTTCCCTGAGAACTTAGAAGTCTCTCTGGACTCAGCCCTCTTAACGATGTTGCACTGGGGGCTCTTTCAGGGTCAGGGGAATGGGATCCAGCTTGTTACTGGATTTAGCATATGAATACACCATGGGAAGCTTGCAAGGCTGTCCCATGTGGACAGGAAACTCTCAGAAGCTTGCCAGTTTCTCCCAGGGGGAGAAGTAGGCTAAAGATATCACTTCTGGGAGCTCGCTTTTAAGTCTCTCTCTGGATGTTGGCCGTTGATGGGATTACACACACCTGGGTTCCTCTGCTGGTACCTTCATGCGTGAGGCCCATCCGAACGTGTGGAGAGGGGCCTCCAGCATGGCTGTAGCTAGGTTCCAGTGGTCTTCGGCCGCTGGGAGCTCTGCTCGGGGTGGGGAGGGAAACTGGAGCCCATCCCCTCTGAGGGGCCCCGGGGAAGACAGCCAGGCATGCGGGTAAGAGACTCTCTGAATATTATTTGGAGTCAATTAACTACCAAGTTACAAAAGCATAGAATTAACTGTCTTCCTGTGGCTATACAAAAAGGACATTTTCTCTGTATTAAACTATGCAAGAGGACATAAAAGAAGGAGAAAAGCAATATTTTAAAAAAACAGATTTCTGAGAAATTTGACTTTATAAGTCATAGGTACTGCTTAGGGGAAAACGGTGATGAACTGGTTGGGGAAGAGAGCACAGAGAAGAGGTTACAGATAAACACAGAGGAATGGGAGTGCCTCAGGAGCACTGTGATGGGTGTTATCCAGTAAACCTAAGCTCACTGTGGCAAGGAGACAGGGCATACCAATGTTATCTGACACATGTATGTGCACACCTTCCAGAGCATGCAGGTGTAGACTGGAACATGTAAGTGTGGGTTGCATGTGTCTATAGAAACGCATATTTGTGTTTGTGAATATACATGTAAAGAGCCTGTGTTAGTGTGTAATGCTTTCACACATGTGGCTATGTGGGTGGGTATGTGTATGTTTTCATATGCTGGAATCATCCCCTCCGCTATGATGAATTAAGAAAATTGGCTCTACCTTAGTTTTCACTTCCTGGGCAGAACTGAAACCATCCACACACTCTCCAGTACATTATGGTCTGCGTTTTCTGTGTTTTTCTAGAAACAGCATCAGTTTGTGGACACTAGCTGAATGCCAGGCCCTGAGCAAGGTGCTGGAGCAAACCCAGGACAGACAGGGGACAGGGTCCCAGCTGGGGGGCTTGCATGCCTCACACTGGTCCCCTAACCCCCCTCCACGCATAAGGGATTGGAGCTCTTTTTTTTGCATTATTTTAAAATTTATTATTATTATTATTATTATTATTATTATTATTGGGCTGGAGCAATAGCACAGCAGTTGGGCTTTCACCTTTCACATGGCCGACCCGAGTTCGATTCCTCTGCCCCTCTCGGAGAGCCCAGCAAGCTACCGAGAGTATTGAGCCCACGTGGCAGAGCCTGGCAAGCTCCCCGTGCGTATTGGTATGCCAAAAACAGTAACAATAACTCTCTCAATGAGAGATGTTACTGGTGCCCGCTCGAACAAATCGATGAGCAACAGGATGACAGTGATCAGTGATTATTATTATTATATTTTTTAATGAATCGCCATGAGACATACTTACAGACTTAACTTTTGTGATTACATTTCAGTCATACAATGATCGAGTACCCATCCCTCCACCCGTGCCCATTCTCCACCACCAGTGTTCCAGTATCCCTCCCGCCTCTGTGGCAGGCACACACATTCCCTTTCATTCTCTTTCTCTCTGCCTCGTGTCTGCGAGTGTCCGCCATCAGCCCCGTGACAGATGAGCAGTGGAGTCTGAGCACCTGCAAATGCACAGCCGCACGTGGCCAGCTCATTACCGCCAGCCATACTGACTGAGTTTCAAGAGTGCTATTCACAGGATCCTTGTCTTTGAGCCCCCACAAGCAAGCCTGCCACAGAGCTTCTCCCTAGAAGACCTAATTGCCCAATTTGGGCAATTTAGCTAGAAGTGTTAAAAACTCCAGCAGGTGGGGGGGGTCTGGGGTGTCTGGAAGCCTGCAGTCCCAAGGTCAGGCATGTCCTGTGGGAAATGCTGAATTTTGTGGGGAGGCCGGGGGAAGTAGTGAGGATTCAAAGACGCAGCCCCTGAATCTTAATTAAGGGTGGGGGTGGCGGGATAAGTATAATGGACTGGAAGGGAGAAAAATGGAAAGTCAGTCAGACTCAGTGCAAGCTGAATCCAAATTTGCTTTAGAGAGGGTGGGACAGGGGAGGAAACATCAGGTTAACAAGTTGGTCACACCCAACTTCAGGGCCCTGGGTTCCCCTGCACTCTCACGCAGAGACTGCCCAGGCACTTTCTGTGCACACACGCTGTGCACACCCCACTGTTTCCTGCCGGCTTGCCGGCACGGCCAGCCTGACTCTGCAGATCGCGCCGACACGGGGCCAGAGACGCTAATATTGTGCTCCTCACGCCGTGTCTCTTAGAATCTTTTAGAGCAAAGTCGGGAGGTCAGTGTGACTCCACTGATTTCTCTGGCAGAACGCTCTGTCCTGCACTCAGGTTGGAGAAGAACAATTGTGGGAGTTGGGGGGAGCACTGAGCGCAGAGCCTGTCGGACTGCAGAACCCTGGCAGGACACAGGACATGGTGACAAATGCCGCTCCCTGCCCCACCCGCCTATTCTATCTTGCTTCTATTTTTCCTTTGTCTTCTACCCTCCCCTCCCCACCCCTTCCTCTCCTCCTCTCTCTTTTCACTCTCTGCAAAGCTCAGGGCTACTCCTGGCTCTGTGTGCTGGGGGGGGGGTCACGCCTAGCAATGTGCAGGGGTCATGCAGAGCTAAGGATTGAACCCGGGCCTCCTGCATGCAATCCGGGCTCTTTAGCCGGTGGGGCTTTCCCTCCAGCCCTCCTCTGCTCTAGCTACAGACATAAACTAGATATCCGTCAGTGCTCCTCCACTCACTAGAAGCACATAACTAAGACTCGGCACCCAAGCATTTACCTCATACTTGGAGGCGGGGCGAAAATTAACTAAAGAAGTATCTATAAATCATGAAATCACAAAATCCCGTTAATCACCGATTTCTCGGGCGGGCTCAGTAACATCTCATTTCGTCCTTTCCCTAAGATCTTAGAAGTCCATCTCGACTCGGCCCTCCTAACGATGTTGCACTGGGGGCTCTTCAGGGTCAGGGGAATGAGATCCAGCTTGTTGCTGGATTTTGCATATGAATACACCATGGGAAGCTTGCAAGGCTGTCCCATGTGGGCAGGAAACTCTCAGAAGCTTGCCAGTTTCTCCCAGAGGGAGAAGTAGGCTACAAGATATCGCTTCTGGGAGCTTGCTTTTAAGTCTCTCTCTGGATGTTGGCCGTTGATGGGATTACACACACCTGGGTTCCTCTGCCTGTACCTTCATGCATGAGGCCTGTCCGAACGTGTGGAGAGGGGCCTCCAGCATGGCTGTAGCTAGGTTCCGGTGGTCTTCGGCTGCTGGGAGCTCTGCTCAGGGTGGGGAGGGAAGCTGGAGCCCATCCCCTCTGAGGGGCCCTGGGAAGACAGTCAGGCGTGCGGGCAAGAGACTCTGTAAATAAGCTTGTAAAATAAGTTTGGTATGTAGTAGTCAGGGGGTGTGATTCCATGCCAGCATTTCCTAAGTGGAAGCTCTCAGAAACTCCATCTAGGAAGGTGAACCTTGAGCTGAGATCTGAGCAGGGCGGAGGAATAAACCATCTGGAGCACAGCTGGAGCAGGCGGCAATAGTGCCTGCATCACTCCAGGCGACGCTCACATGGAGATGCTGAGACGTGGGCTTCATAGTAGACATTCCTCTGGCGAGAGAGCTGGGGTCTGGAGGTTCTAGATCAAGGTGTTGACCGCCATGGCTCTTGGGGAGGGCTCTCTTCTGGGCTTGCAGATGGCCACAGACAAAGGTCTTGCTGGAGAGAACGCGCTGGTGTCCCTGCCTCTTTCCTCCTGCCTTTATCTAAGTCTAGTTACCTCGCAGCGGCCCCACCTCCTAGTAGCATCACATGCAGGGCTAAGACCTCAACGCAGGGGCAAGCATAGAGTTCATGAAAGTGTAGTGTTGAAATGGGTTATTAGTGTGTGAGGAACAAGAGGCTTCAGGTGACTGGAGCAGAGTGGGCAATGGGGAGACCGGGAAATGAGTTCAGAGGGGAAGTCGCAGAAGCAGATTATGTAAGGTTTTTGAAGGGGGAATGATAGAGAAGGAGGAGAGAGAGAGGCAGAGAGAGGCTGCAACAAGAGCCCTAAAGTTTTAGGAGGATGCTAAATTTTGTCTATTCCGATGGACTTTTTCTCTCAACTGACTCAGTTTACCTATTTGTGCACAGGCTTACTGCCCTGCGCTCATGAATCTTTGTCAATTTCTCTCAAAGGCCAGAAAAACTAGGAAGGGTTGACGAAGCAGAACTTAGTCAGGTGGTCAGGAGGCCAGAGTGAGCGTTTCTGAGGACACAGAAGGACTCCGCCAAGGAAAGGCCCTTTAGCCCTTAGGAAATCAGAGGGTGAGAACTGGAACCTGGGACAGATCAGCGGCAGGCAAAAACTCCTTCAGAGGGGCCTGAGAGTTCAGCAGGTAATATGCTTGCCTTGCATGTGACGGGGTCCTCAGGTCACTTCTGTGTTTGCACCCCTCCCCAACACACACACACACAGACATACACACACACAAAATACCCCAACTAGAGTCCAAGGTTTAAGGTAGTGACTGAGCTGAGGATGAGAAGTATGCCCAGGAGTTCCATGGACACTGAGGCTGGAAGTTCACTGATTCTATCTTACGGGACACGTAGGTTGTTCAGGTTGTGTTGTCTGGGATGAGGTAGGTGTTCTAGAATGTTCTTTCTAGAATGCTCACTGTCTGCAGCTCCCATCCTCTTTAATGCAGGAGCTCGAGCTTCTATCCTTGCCCTTCCCCATCTTCCACCCTCACCTACTTCATCCAACCTGCCAATATCAGAACACAAAGGACCCCATGTGTTTTCTTCAATGATGAGTCAGGGGACGCTGGGATTTCTTTATTCTTATTGCTTTTGCGTGATTCTGATTTTCGCACAGATCAACATTCTGGGTATACTCTGCCATGTGAATACCGGGGTTGACAAGTTTGGTAAACATCCCATATTTGGTGTTTTAAGAGGTGCCCCTGTAGCTACTAAGTACTAGCAGTACTTGTTGGAGTTGTTCACATTCTACTGTCATAGGCGACCTTTAATAATAATCGTGTGAAGTTGGTATGGTCCCAGTGAGGAAGTGGCGGAACCAGAGCTGACAGAGATGTGATTTCTCCAGTGACAGGTTAGAAAGGGAACTGAACCTGCCATTGTGTAAGGAGGGGAGTGGCCGAGGCCTGGGACCGAGGGAGGTCATTGCTTCAGAGGCCTGTCTCAGAGGAGGAGATGGGGCTGATTTCTCAGACTTCCAAGTATTAAAGAAATAAAAGAGAATTAAAATAGACTTGAATGGCAGTCCTAGGTGAGAGAGGGATATTTCAGCAGGTGCTGATGGAAGGACAGGGGTGAGGGCAATGAAGGAACTTGGCTGTACTAGGGCCTTGCATTCTAGGTGCCCTGTGGGCCATGTCATTGTAGCTGCGTGATTTCCAGCAAGTCACTGAAAGTCTCTGAGTCCCAGTCTCCCCATCATTCCCTCCGCAGGAGATGGGCTGAGCTTGGGCTGTTAACTTGAGCATTATCTGGGCATCAGCTCAGAGCAACCCCTGGAGATTTTCCATTTGTCAAAAGAAGAAAAAGAAATCAGGTACCAAGTGATGGTAATATTTTTAGATTGTATTGCTTCACGCAGGCCTTTGATCAGCTTAAATGTGGGCTTCGGGGCAGGGATGTGACATGAGTGAGCAAGAGGAGGGGGCAGCGTGAGGCGGCTCTGAGGCCTGAGGACTAGGGAGTGACAGCGCTCACAGGCATAGCAGGAGGTGGACAGCTCTGTGGCAGTTTTGGCTAAAAGGTCTTAATGGATTGTGCTCTCTCCGGCTTCGTGATTACAGGATTCTTTCCTGTCCATCATGTCTTGACCTTAGAGCTGGGCTGAAGGATCCCTGCATTTCTACTGCTCTGGCACTCGCTAAAGCAGAACCGAGCCTGCTCAGGCAGACAGGAAATCACTTCCCTCGTAGTGTTGGCCTCTGTTGTCTTCCTGGTGAAGGCAGAGAATTCCAGATGCTTAGCTTTGGAAGCATTCCCAGGGAACATCTCCCTCAAGCCCTCTCTGTTACAGATGGGGAAAGGAAGGGTGAGAGAGGGAAGGAAAACGAGGGGAGTGATGACATCTGAAGTGATGACATCTGTACTGAAGAACTGGTTACTGATGTCCTTCCTGTCCATTCAGACAAGTACTATCAGTTGTCTGGTGCAATGCTGCTAGGTAGGGCATAAGATAGAAGGGGTGTGTGTGTGTGTGTGTGTGTGTGTGTGTGTGTGTGTGTGTGTGTAGGGCATAAGATAGAAGGGGTGTGTGTGTGTGTGTGTGTAGGGCATAAGATAGAAGGTGTGTGTGTGTGTGTGTGTGTAGGGCATAAGATAGAAAGGGTGTGTGTGTGTGTGTGTGTGTGTGTGTGTGTGTGTTACTGGAAATAAAACCCAGGGCTTCACACATACAGGTAAGCCGAGTATTCTTCCACCACTGGGTTATGCCCTGGGCCCAGAGGGTAGGAGATTCTGGCTAAGATGTGGACTCAGATGGAAGGCCTTGTGGTCAGAATTTTCTGAGGATGGAAAGAAAGCAAAGGAAATTTCACATTGGGATCAAACAGAAAACCAGAGAAGAGAAGAAATTCTAAACCTCAAGTGCAAAGAATAGGTACACCCATAAACCAGAAATATGTACAAATATTGGTGTGAGAGGGAAGTCAAGAGGTCTGGCCAAAACAATACTTACGGATAAATACTAGCATATGGAGCATTTTCTTCCTTTCTCTTCCTTTCTCTCTTCCTCTTTCTTTCTCTCTTCCTTCCTTCTTTCTTTCTTTCTTTCTTTCTTTCTTTCTTTCTTTCTTTCTTTCTTTCTTTCTTCTTCCATAAGACCTTTATCTTTTATATCTTAATTATGAGCAGTAGTGAGAAATGGATTCTTACGGATCCTTGGCTTGAAAAAGAAATGATGAAGTAATATACAGGGTCTGAAACATGGGTCAAAACTGCTGATTTAATTATTTCATTCATTTATTCACTAATTCAAAATTATGCCTGCTCTGTGCTTGATTCCACGCCCCAAATTCCTCACCTGAACTATGAAGACAGTGACAGGGTAGGTCCTTAGGATTTTGATAGGATTAGTAGCTCATACTAGGTAGGTGGGCATAAGGCATTCAGAAATTCATGCAGCACTCTCCATTATTGTCAATTACTTATGAATTAATGATTGTTGTCAGGCCATACTTCTATATATATTTGGAGTTTACCTTATGACCAATTTAGAGAAATACAGCCCTGCCTCCAAAATAAAGAATTTTTTTTTGAGTAATTATACTCAAGCCTATAATTGAGTAATTATACTCAAGCATTCTAAGAGGTAGCAGGAACCAGGGTCCTAGAAATTAAGTGCAGCCATTTGTGTTTAATGTTTTCCATCTGGGGACCATACCCAGTGGTGCATGGGGTTAGCTACCAGCAATGCTTAGGGGATCACGCATGGCTAGGGATTTAGCCCTTAATTTGAACCTGACTTCAGCTCTCCTTTCCCCATCGCTTTCCTTAGTCCTTGTGTTGTCCACGATCACACATTGTTTGGGTTGCTTGCACTCAGTAGCTTGTGGTCTGCCAGAGATTGCTTATTATTTTGATTTCAGGGAGCCACTTGATAGTGCTCAGGGCTTACTCATGGCTCTGAGCTGAGGATTCATACCTGCAAGTGATCCATGAAGATTGTATGAGATGCTGGGGATGGAACTGAGTTGGCCACATACAAGCTAGAGCCTGAGTTCCTGTACTATTTCTCTGGTCCCTGGAGGTCACACTTTCGTGGCATCAGGGATCCAAATGGCAATGATCCCAGGCGTTACACTAGAAGATGAGAGGACAGGCATTGCTGGGGATCAGATTCGAGGCATTGCACATGGAAGGCAGATGCTCTACCACGGAATCGAACTTCCCAGCCCTACGTGCTCCTTTACTGGAATGTTAGGAATGCCTGTGCTTGGTAACCAGGGAGGGACATCAGTGGCACCTTTGGGGAAGCTATTCCCACCATAGTAGACCCCAGCTCAGCTTGCACGAGCCATTGTCATCTTCTCTTGCTTTGAGACTTTCTGATAACCATCAAGTTGCCTCTGAAGTACCCACCCACCCCCACCAGCTAACTTGTTTTCAGCTTCCAAATAGCTGTGTTTGTACAGGGTCTTTGGATCTTGGTACCACATACACACTTCCATCGGCTTCTAAAAAAATCCATAGCAGACATTGCTAATCAGTCATGATACTGAGACTGTGCCATAGCCTGAGTTCTTTGTCAGCATTGTTCTCTAATTGGCCACTAGGTAGGAGATAGCCCAGATATCACATATCTGTCTTCTGAAATCTGATCCGCCAGCCAATGCCAATCGATGAAGCACCTAGTATGTGTATTGTATTTAGGGATAAGTGAGCAGTTTAGCATTAACAGTGTTCCAGAAATGCCCGTGAGAATAGAGTACATTCAAACAACTTCTTGCAATTGATCAACTTGCATTTGTAATGAACTGGTCAGTCATTGATTTCTGAGCAGCTGGGGAATCCCGGCAGGAGCCTCATTCCCCACCACTCCTTTGGCTTCTCAGAGCCTGCGAGACTCACCGTTATTCACACGTGAAAGTTTTCTATTCCACAACAGACCCTCAGTCTTCCATCAGGCTCTTCAGTAGGACGATTGAGGACCATCTTTGAACCTTGGGGAGCACTGTTTATTACATGTGTCCTGCCTATCACAGATTTGGGCACTTGAAGGAGTCTGCTTGCTTCTTTTTTCCTGGCCTCTGAGCAAATTCTCTCTTCACAGCAAAACTCACACAACCCACTCCCCCGCAGTTCCATGGTGACACACCATTTTGAAAGGGGCATTTGTCAAGTGTGTTTTTATTTTCTTTTTTTGAGTTCTAATTAAATTATGTCACAAGCTCCTTGCCTAATTGCCTAATTGTCCTCTCCAGAAGCAGTAGTAGCTCAGCTGCACCTAATAGCAGACCCCTGTCACTGACTGGCAGCAATAGCTGAAAGTAGAGTATCAGGTCATGGCAGAGAGCAGCTGATCTTGCCTCATTCCAGACCCCAAATCTTTTTTCCCCAAGCCTTTTCTTACCCATCACCCCCACCCGCCTCTTGGCTACACACCAGCATCTGGGAATATTATGACTAGGAAAACAGTGCATTTTAGAAATTGCGGTCAGACTATGTGAAATTTGGCAGGATTCTTTCTTTATCTCCTGCCCAGAATTTGGGTAGAATTTTTTTTTTAATTAGAAGTGACAGGAAACCTCACTGCAATGATCTAATGAACAGTAGTTCATTAGCTCAGGAATAAGGAAAATATAAGTCATTCTAGCTTCAAGCGCACTTTGATGCAGGCTCAAAGACTAAGGACATTATTTCTAGTTTCTCCCTTTTATTGTTTCATCTAAGGGCTCAGCTCTTTTGGTTGATTTCATTGTCAGATCATGTCTGATGTTATGGCAGTGGGTTAGAACCAATTCTCCCCAATGTGGCTTTCATGAAAAAATGGGAGTCTTTGTTCCCCTGTGATTCCTACACAGGCCTTTCAGTCATGTGTGGATTGGATTGGCTCTGCTCTGGTTACATGCTCAACCCTGAACCAATCATTCTGTGGCAAAGAGAGTGCATTCTTCTCATTGGTTAAACTTAATTAAGACATTTGCCTTCAGAAACCAATGACTGAGCTCTACTTGGGGCATGTGGGCTAAAAAGAAGTAAAGGAAGATGATTAAAGAGCTTAGGACCACTATCAGACCACCACGTTTTTGTCCCAGGGTTGATTGCCCCCAATCCAAATCCAAGTCCAACTTCTCAACTTTCATTCAGGGAAGTCATAAAATTGAATACTGGAATAAGATACAGTTTAGCTGCTAGGTTTAATACTAATTTTCTTTTTGGTGTCTCTGGGGTTAAGTCTTCTCATCTGTCAAATGGGGATTTTCTTGGTGCTTAGCAGGACATTAATAATGGGAGTACAGATTGCTTTTCCTATCTAGATTTCAGCCATGCCCTTCTCAGTGCTTCCAGTAGAATGAAACCTATTTTCTCCTCCTTGTATCTCTTCCCCTCCCACCGCCCTACCCCACTCATGGATAAGGTGCTTGTACCTGCACTTTGGCTAGGTGCCTATAGCCTTGCTTGTGTACTTTTTAAGTACCTATTGCTGACATGCATCATTATTGAATCACTTTTTTTTCTGCTTATTTGGGTCACACCCAGTGATACTCAAGAGTGACTCCTGCCTCTGCACTCAGGAATTACTCAGTATCAGGACCAGGGATTGAACCTGGGTCGGCTGCATGCAAGGCAAATGCCCTACCTGTTGTTCTATCACTCTGCCCCCCTGAGTCACCTTTAATTACTGTGCATCAGATTGGGAATATTGTTGGGACAGTTCTCTGTCCTGTATTGAGCTTATTCCATGAATCTCTTCATACTTCCCAAGTTTCCCAACTCCTCTGATGGCTTCTTGTGACTTGGAATTAGATGTAGCTACGTTGTCATTTCCAATGTTGTTCCCAGCCTTTTCAGGGTTGTTTTTTTTTTTGACTAATTTTTTTTTACTAATTTTTTAAACTAATTTTTTGACTACTCCTCAGCTATTCATTGTTTGACTTATCCATTCTGCATCAATAAGACCCAACTCAGCTTTGAAATGAGATAGGTTAAGGATAAAGGGGGTGGGTAAGATGTTCATCAGACCAAAATTAAATTGAATTGGAACAGATGTCAGAGGTTATCTGGCTTAATGTTCCTTCTGTAAAAAAAAAGCCCCAACTGTGTGTACAGAAGTAAGACTTAAAGAGTGTTTTGTAGACCAATGGTGGACCTTCAGGGTTCTATCAAAGTATGGGTAACTGGTAAACTTCAGGAAGTTAGACAGTGTTTCTCTTTAAAAAAATGCATTTGTTTTATTTTTTTCCCCTTCCCTCTCAGTATTGTTATTATTTTTGTTGTGGTTGCAATGATCAAGACTCACACACTGTTAGTTGCGGTACTCACCAGGAGTTTCACACTTGGTTGATGTGCTCTGAGATTGCACATATTCTCATTGTGGCACTGAGAATTCCAAAGGACAGTTCTGCTAGGATTGTATGAGGGCACATGGGGCAGTGCCAGGACTGAATTTAAGCCTCACAACCCTCAGGCTGCCTATGAGTCATTCCCATACTCTACTTCTGCAAAAGACAAAACACAACTAAGATGCACTTTGTGGGGAATGGCCTTTCGCTAGAAGTTCACTATTAAAATATACAAAAAGTTTGGAGGGCAGGTGTCGTACACAGGTGAATGGGGTTGGGCCCACACATGCATTGTCTGAATGATGGGGACTATTCGATTACTTCTAAAAACATATGTATATTTAGAAGGACAATTTGGTTCCTTCATTTCTCCTCTTTCCCCTGACCCTGATAGAGCCTCCAAATGCGGCACCATTTGAAAGGATGAGTAAAGAGAGGCTTCTAAAGTCTCAGGGCTAGGACAAATGAAGACATTACTGAGACCGCTTGAGAAATTCGACAATCAATGGGATGATGATGATGATGATGATGATGATGATGATGATATGGTTCCTTCAAAGATCCAGTTGTTTCTAGCTTCTTCCACAGTTGCCAAATGGGAAGGATGGTTTGGTGTAAGCAGATCTGTCTCTGTTCCAAGATAAAGAAACTCTGAAATTTTCAACTAACCTTAGCATTTCAATGTGGGCTATTTTGAATCACTAGCAAACAGATTGCTTCCCATGTTTGTCCTAGTGTTCAAGAAAGTCTTGAGGGTATAGATGTGGTGGGCAATGAGACAGATGTGTGAAGACCATGAGTAGAGGCCCAGAAGAAACTCAGAGGATCGTTATGATAGTAGTGTGAAGTGTGGAGACCCATCTGGAGGGGTTGAGAGGTGTCAGAGAAAAACACAGTATCAGGAGTCAAACTAAGTCATTTCCGTATGATTCATGGAACAATTGGGCATCCTGGTCGGTTCTTGAGCATCAAGATTTTAGGAGATAAATCTAGCAGTGTAGGCTGTAGACAAAATGGAAAAGGCCTAGGGATGAAGAGAATAGCTAGAAATGTATTCTTATGCATCTCGCTGTTTATTTTCTGCTCGCCAGTATGTAAAATTTGAGGTTGAAATAAAGCAGTGCAGTGAGATTGTACATTTAGCATAGACTAAATCACAGGGCAAAAGATTGAAAAAAAGCCTGCACCCAAGTCTGACAGATAACCAAGTGTTAGTAAGAAGTAGCCCCACCTTGAACTATTCACAGTTTGATGGGAAGAAATTCAGAGGAAGAAAATCAGAGACCAGGTAATGAGGCTTTGCACTAGTTTCTTAGTTGTCATTTGAAAAAAAAAATTGACTACATTTTATCAACATGAATGAAATGAATGTTTTCTTATTGACATATTGCTATGTCAATAAAAATAGCTTCTTGGATTTTCACTGGGTTTGACTAAAGTGTTTAGGACGATATCCCTGAACATCTGTTATGTACCAGCTAGAAGGGGATAGTAGGTCTGAACAGACACTATCGCTGACATCTCAGCAAGAAGACAAAAAGAATGGTTTCCTCTCTGGTCCTTAAATTGCAAGGTACAAGTTAGTCCGTACTCAGTAGGGACTGCTTCACAAATGAGACCATCCTGGATCCCTTACTTTCTGACCGACTTCATTCAGCATGATCCTCTAGCTGTATCCTTGTGGCCCAACTTGCATGAATTTGTTCTTTCTTAGAGCTGCATAGCCATCCATTGGTTTCATCCCTCTCTCATCACCATAGTGTACAAGAGCACATTGGCAATCTGGGATCTCAAAGAGAACCCGTCTCCGGAATCCCATCGTGTTTGAGTCAGACACTCAGATCCCAGTCTCTAGTCTCCAGGACTGTAAGACATAAATTTCTCTTGTCTGTGAGCCACCTAGTCGATGGAACTTGATTAGAGCAGCCTGAACTAAGGCTGTTTAGTGCCTTGGAGAGAAAGAACTTCACTCCATCATTTTGTATTGTGTTCATTCAGAAAAAAAAACAAAGCTTCCTGACTCAGAAATAAACAAAGGTGGGAAAGTTCCCTTCTCCTTCCTTTTGTCCATTTTCTTTTCCTTCTCATTTTTCTCTGTCTAGCCTTTACCTCCTCTTATTTCCAACTCATTCGTTGAGCACCTGTAGAAAACTCAGGTTAGTGGAAATCGAGTTGAACTCTTCACCAGCAACTACAAATGTGGAGAAATTGGAAAGATTAAGAGGAGGAAAAATAGGATGCAGCTGCAGAACTGCTGGTGGATTACAGTGCTGGTCTCCTTTTGCCTAATGAGCTCTGGTGATTCTTCCCAGTGATTCATGCTTCTCGCTTCTGAATCTACCTCTTACTCTAGAGTCTTTCTATGACAAAAGCAAAGAGATGTGTTTGCCATGTGTGTGGAGTTCAGGAACGCCTGCTTGTTCCTTAGACATTAGGTCATTCTGTACAGTGGAATTTAGTATCAGCTACAGCTATATTGAAATTAGTTGGCAATTGGATCTTGCCGACTAATTTGGCCTAAGTGCCAAGGTCCAGGTATGCAGAAATGGATAAAGACATGTCATGCCTTCAAGAAGTTTGGGTAGACGGCGCGCCTTCTGCCCAGAGATGAACCGGAGCCGCGGCACGAGAAGCAGAGAAGCAAACCCTCCGCGCCTATTGACTGTGATCCTGAGGTCTCCTAACCCATTTTGGCACCAGAGCGGATTCTTGCAGCCATCCATTTTGACTGTGAACTGAGCTAAAATATTAGAAACCCAAAACCGCGATAGCGGCCACGCGGACTCAAATTCTTCACTCTTAGCAATGAAGAGAAATTATTAGATGATGCCTATTCAGCAGGCCTGATTGATGGGGAAAATTTCCAATCAATAATAGTGAGTTCTGTATGGAAATATGGAATGTACTCAATATATATAGAGAATAATGGGAATATCATTAGCTACTTAGATGGGGGGTGGGGTGGGAGGGGGTGTATTGGGGTTCTTGGTGGTGGAACGGGTGCACTGGTGAAGGGATGGTGGTTTAATCAGTATTTGACTGTGACTTAAACCTGAAAGCTTTGTATATTTTTTTCTTTTTTTCACGGTGGTTCAATAAAATATTTCTTTAAAAAAAAAAGAAGTTTGGGTAGAAAGGGCTGGAGCGATTGTACAGCGGGTAGTGTGCTTAAATTGTGTTGCTTTATGAACAATCCTGGTTTTCAGACTATTTTAGTACCACCCAATTACTGTAAGCAAATATCATAGACAAAGTGACTGATAAACTACAGAATTTTTTTCTCCCATTTCTAGAGACTGGAAAGACCAAGGTCAAGGTGATTATCAACATATTCAGTGTCTGAAGATTTCCTAAACAGGACTGTAACCTCACAAGGTGAAAGGGAAGGCATCGTTTTTTTTTCCCCCTTTGGGGACTTCTGAAATAAGGGCACTGATCCTATTCATGGGGACTTCATTCTTATGAAGCAAAATTGCCTTTCAAGTTTCTCACCTCCTAGAGGCTTTCAACATGTATTGGGGGAGGAATGTACAAAGTCTCAATGCGTAGCCCAGTGACCCTCCCACCCTATTTCCGACCAAATTACTGCCTTCCTGAGAGAAGGTATGAATCAGCATTGATTATTCTCTTTTTTATTCCTTAACATAATGATTCTGAACACTGAAATGATAGAGGTGTTTCAAAAGATGATAAAGATAACTTGGGGTTAGAAATCTTTGTTCAACTTCTCTCTGCCACTCATAAGCTTAGGGTCTCTGGTCCACTTTTTCGACCTCACTGACTCTCAAGTTTCTCTTCCATAAAATAGGTAGATGATACTGTGCTCCCAGAATGGGTTTGGCAGTTACGTACTATAAAAGAAAGCATATTGCTGATATAACCAATCATCAAGATGTCCTGATTTCTCACTGTCTTAAAAGGACACCATGTAGAAGCAGGTAACAACTCTTTGTAGGGCTGGAACAGTAATATAGCAGGTAGGGCATTTGCCTTGCATGTGACTGACCTGGGTTTGATACTTGACACCGTATATAGTTTCCTAAACTCTTCAGGAGTGATCCCTGAGTGCAGAGCCAGGAGTATGCCCTGAGAACCACCAGGTGTGGCCTGAAAATAAAAGATCCTTTGTCGTTCAGATCTTCAAATGATGTGCAACTTGTATGTGTGTGTGTTGTGTAACATTTATAATATGTCTACATTTCCAACTTTTCTTCTTGTATACCAATATGAATTTTCTCTCTCATCCTTCTCCTCAAAACTGGCATTTATTAAGCACTACTGGAAACTCTTTTCTAATCAATAAAGTAGATTAAACTCAAACCTGTGAGGAACGTTTAGCATATTCATTGACTCTAAAGATACCATCCATGGACACCCAAGACTTTTATGTCTGACTTGGATGGTACCCCCCAACTTTAGAGGCATTAAAGACTGAAAATTATTTTAGAATCAATTTAAAGTAAATTGATAAAGTATTCTATCCTCATTTTATTGATGAAGGCATTGAGGATTATAAGGGTCAAGCTTCTTACCCAAGTTCAGATAACTTGTCTGAGTTTAAGTATTACTGTATCACTGTCATCCTGTTGATTGTCGATCTGCTCAAGCGGACCCAGTACCATCTCCGTTCGTCCCAGCCTGAGATTTTAGCAGCCTCTCTTTACTCGTCCTTCCCAATGGTGCCTCATTAGAGGCTCTTCAGGGTCAGGGGAATGAGACCCATCATTGTTACTGGTTTTGGCATATAAATACACCACGGAGAGTTTGCCAGGCTCTCCCAGCTGAATTTAAGTGACAAATTTAAATCCCAGAAGTATGACTTCCAAGTTCAGGCTTGAGATCATTTTCATAAACTTCCCTTCTCCATTAGCTGATGAATGGACACTTCAGGCAAGTTCATATACAGTGCCATTCAGAACTCTTTAGAACTCTTTGGGTCATTTGATTCTATTCAGTTTTGAAGGAAAGAGATGAAATTTCAGAATAAGTATAAAATTGTAAAAATACATTGTCAAAAATTGTAGTTAATACAATAGCTATACTTTGGCATTTTAAGACTTTTCTTTGTTCTCCAGATGTCAAATGGCTTTTAATGTGAAGGTAGGTTGTTTGAATTTTGCATGTAGTTTCAAAGGTATGTTACATATACAATTTGATATATGGATTTATTGGTGACAAAAAATGACTCTAGTTCTCTCTTTCTGCCACTATTTACACCTTTTGCAGTATTTCTCAGGAAATGAATCATGACTGGCCATGTGTTTTGCTGTGGTCAGCAGAATAGGGTATTGGTGATAAGATGCCAGTTTTAATCCAAGGGTCAGGAGGTATTCTGAGATTTTTCTTTGTTTGGAAACCTGCCCCACCTTTAGGGACAAGTTCAGAGAGCCTGATGAAAACAACTTGAAACAAAGCAAGTCATCACCGCTGATGTCTTCCTCCATTGACCAGCTCCCAGCTGACTTCCTAGTTCACTTCATGTTCTTTCTCTCCTTTTTTTGGTTTTGGGCCACATCCAGAGATACTCAGGTCTTACTCCTTGCTCTGTGTTCAGGGATCATTCCTGGCAAGCCTCAGAAGACCATATAGGGTGATAGGTACCAAACTCAGGTCAAGTGCATGCAAAGCAAGTGTCCTACCCAGTCTACCTCTCTACCCCTTGATTGCAGATTCTTGGACAAGGACAATTGAAGAAAGAGGGGCCCAGTACAGACACCATGAATCCAATCCAGAGGAGACAACTTTCTCAGCTAATCCACAGATTTGGGAAAAACATAGGTAGTTATTGTTTAAAGTCATTGTATATTCACATTATATGTTATGCAGCAATGGATAACTGATACAACTCCTGACTTAGAACTTTGTCAGTCAAACAAATTCATGGCATAACTCTTGATTATCAAAAACATTCACTCTAGAAGCATGCTTTGCACTTACTTTCTTGCGGAAAACTTCTTTACTGAAATGACTGTATTTTCTGTATATCTGGTTGCTATAGCAACCCAATACTTTTTGTTCTCTGCTCTGGTCTTCCTGATCATATCACTTTGCAGTTAGTCAACAAGATGTTGGAACCTTGGTTGTTATGGTAACCTGGGACCATTTTTTTAAATGTATTCCATTGACATTGTTTTTGAGGAGACCTGTGATTTCGTCTTATACTCATCTGGAGAAACTTGTGGTACAGAGCAAAAAGCGTTTCAGGAAATGCTCCTCTGGGGAGAAATCATTTATTAAAGCCTCCTTCCAGAAACCTCAGACATTCATGCCTTTATGGATTTTTCCCATCTAAATGTCTTTTCAGAATTTGGGTGAATTGCAAAGTATGTTTTAAAAAGTCCTCAAAGAGTCTGAATCGCTAATAGAAAACATGTGTAGCTGAATTGTCATTAATTATGCATGAAGCCCCCTAGGTGCCCCATCTGCAGCTTTCCACAAACCCTAGAGATGAAATTCTTTGTGATCTGAGGAAGAGACAGATGAAACGGATGAAGGAAAGATCAGTGGGCGTAGATGAGGAGGGATGAGAGAAGAGGGGGCTGCTCGTACTTGCAAGGCTACTGGAGAAAGGGCTGAGGGAGAGAGAAGTTGAAGGGGGCTTACGGCCATAAGTGCTACTTTAGGCATGAAGAAGAAGGGCAGGGTGATGGTTTGTGGAACCTACTTCTAAAGCAGACTCCAGAGCAACATGAGAGTATGCTGTGTTCAGAGACATCAACGTTTCTAAGAAGCCCAAGGCACTTGCATTTTTCTGAGATGTTTGCTATATTAAAAAATCATGAAATGCCAAATGGTTATAAAACGGTTGCATACATCAGATATTTACATGTAAAATGCCTACTAACAAAAATCAATGCAAAAATAGCCATGCTCCTAACAAGATCATTAGAGGGCTTGTTTTAAAATATATTCACTAGTAGGGGCTGGAGCAATAGCACAGCGGGTAGGGCGTTTGCCTTGCACGCGGCCGACCCGGGTTCGATTCCCAGCATCCCACATGGTCCCCTGAGCACCGCCAGGGGTAATTCCTGAGTGCAGAGCCAGGAGCAACCCCTGTGCATCGCCGGGTGTGACCCAAAAAGCAATAAATAAATAAATAAATAAATAAATAAATAAATAAATAAATAAAATATATTCACTAGTAGTACCAAAGGCAGGTCATTGTACTCGTGTTTAAAGCTAGGAACCGCCAGGGCTAGGATCATAACAAAGCATATGAGATGCCAATATTACAAAATTTCGGAAGTTCACAATCTCCTAGTAGAAGCTCCTTCTGTTTTGTGCCCTGAGTCCCTCACTTTTCTCATTACAGTTCTTGTCTTCCTGAATGCACCCTTTCTCTTTTCCATCGTGCTGATATATCACGACTACTGAGTGTATAATTTCACTTGCTGGAGCGCTAGCACAGCGATTGGGCTTTCGCCTTTCACGTGGCCAACCCGAGTTCGATTCCTCCGCCCGTTTCGGAGAGCCCAGCAAGCTACTGAGTATCAAGCCCACGCAGCAGAGCCTGGCAAGCTACCCGTGCGTATTGGATATGCCAAAAACAGTAACAATGAGTCTCTCAATGAGAGATGTTACTGGTGCCCGCTTGAACAAATCAATGAGCAACGGGATGACAGTGATCCTATACAGTGATCCTATAATTTCACTTAGAATATTTACCAAAAACCTCAAATTGAAGCTTAGTGAAGAGGTGTGATTTGGGCCAATGCTTTTTCTACCTTCTCTCTCAGGGGTACCACCTTTGCTATCTTGTATTTGAATGTACAAATACATTTGTACTGGAAGAAGAACCACCTTCCCATGGAGAGTATAGCATGGAAACCTCAGCACTACAAAGATAAATTTGACTGAAAGTAGGTAAAGGACCAAATATGAAGGCCTCTCACTATCTGTTTTGCAAACCATAATATCTATAAGTAGAGAGAAAGAGGGAAATTATCTGCCAGAGAGGCAGGGAGAAGGGTGGGACAGGGTGAGGTGGGGGAGGGGAGGGATCCTGGGGACATTGATGTTGGAGAATGTACACTGGTGGAGGGATAGGTATTCAATCATCATATGACTGAAACTCAAACACGAAAGTTTTATAACTGTAGCTCACAGTGATTCAACTCACTGTCACTGTCACATGCTCATCGATTTGTTCATGCGGACACCAGTAACGTCTCTTGATTGTGAGACTTATTTTTTACTGTTTTTGGCACATCCAGTAAGCCATGGGTAGCTTTCCAGGCTCTGCTGTGTGGGCACGATACTCTGGGTAGCTTGCTGGGCTCTCCGAGAGTGACGGAGGAATCGAACATGGGTCAGCCGCATGAAAGGCGAATGCCTTACCGCTGTGCTATCGCTCCAGCCCAATGATTCAATTAAATAAATAAATAAATAAATAAATAAATAAATAAATTTGGAACCGAGGCCAGCCAGGGATTATCAGAGATCTCAAGCTAGTGTCCTTTTCTTCCCAAGCCTCTGTATCGTCAGCTCTCAGAAAATATTGAGATGAATGGTTTCTTAGTGCCATTTGACTCAGACTACTTAGAATTCTAGATGAAGGGCTGTGAGCTTTCAGAAGAGTAGCAAGGCAATCTGAAGTAAGGATGCTTCATCTTCCACCTGCATTCTGGAATCTGTGCCCTGATTGATGCACTTGTGGTGTATGTTGGATGGAATGTATAGTACCAGAAATGGTATCTGACATCAGACACATGATTCCTGGAACCCCTGACCTTGTTAAAAAGAATACCAGTGTGATGGTGACCTCAGGTTTAGGAATTTAGATGAAACCCAAGAAACAGTATATTCTCTTATACCTTAGTGTCCCACATACAGTGTTTTGGTTAAAAACAGGCTCATGAAATAGCTCAAACCCTACCACTCATCATTTTTTTGGTTTTGGGTTTTGATTTTTTGGGTTTGGTGCCACTCAGAACAGTGCTCAGAACTAACTCCTCGGTCTATGCTCAGGGATCACTCCTGAGCAATATGGTGAGGGTGGGGTGGGGTGGTGAACAATATGGGGTGCTGGGGATCAAACCCCAGAAGGATGCTTGCCTTGTCAAGTGTGCTACCTAATCCTAATGTACCATTGCTCTGACACGCCCCCCCACCACCACATACAATTAAATTGGTGAACATATACAAAGACTAGAACATTTCCCAGGACATACCTTTTAAGTTTTTATCATGTATTAGTGCAAAAGACATTTAGTGAGCACTCTTGCTGAGCACTTTACGACCACTATTTTGGTTTACCTTTACAGCATTCTTTAAACAGAGGGAAGTCCAGTAGACTGAGATGGGTCTTAATGTCAGTTCTGAGAGTAAGATAGGTGCAGTCAAAATGACTTGAGAAAACTCATTAGAATTATGGAATTTGGAGACTAACAATGCATTCTGTACTCTTAAGATTTAAATACTTTTGAAAACCTCACCTATACTTTAGGTGTCTAAATTTCTTTCATAGTTTCTTTAGTGGGGCAAGCTTTGCAGGCTTCTGCCAGTTTTATGTGGGTGATCCTTGGGTGGGGAACTTTATTGTTTTCAATCATTGTTGCCTTCATTTTATTCTACCCCTGTATTGTATTCTACCTCTAAATATAAGGCTGAAAATGACAGAATATTCATGTTTTATGCTCTGATGTACTATCAGGGTGTTATTAGGATGGACAAGTTCACGTTTGGGCTATCAGTAACTTATTGAAAGAGGTGCTTATAACATGCTTGTTGTTTGAAGAGGGAGACAAGTGACCCAGGAATTTAGTAGGGACACAAAATGATCACACTGGTAACTCTTGAATAATTTGCATGTGTCCTAACCATCCACCTGGCAGAGCTGGACTCAATAGACCCCAACGGTCCCATTCAAAAGGGCCAAAGAGGTTGACAGCAGTCGAAGTTGATAAAAAATGTCTCAGGTTCAGCTGTGCTATGAGAAAGACTGCAGTGAAGACAGTGGGTAGGACCCCTAAATTTGAGTAGGGGAAAAGATTGAGGACCTTGGAAAGCATAATAATTAAATGTGTGCTTTGAGTTAGAATAATTTCTGGTCTTTCCACTCACTAGCTGGCTATAGAACTTCCCAAGGAAAGGCTTTGCATGTCTAAATTGGGTCTAGGATGCTGTGGGGATCAAGTAAGTTGACCAGGAAGTACGTCTATCAGTTGTAACCAGTGTTCTTGAAATAATGTAAATGGGGAGACCATAAGGGAGGAACAAGACATTTAGTTTTACAGAAGTTTATTTTTTAGGCGATTTAACTATATCCTTCCATAAGTACATGGAACTTCCCGAAAGGACCCCAAAGCTCATCACAGATTGCAAACAGGAACAATGGGTTGGGGGTCCTAAAGGGATATGATTAAAGGTGACTGTTTGCTCCACGTCCTCCTGCTATAACTGCTTTTTCTGGCTCCTGTAATAACGCTTGCTTTGCTGCGCTTGTGTGAACTTTCTGAGCACCAGGGTGTGAGTCTTGGGGGTTGCTCAAATAAATTATGAAAATGCTTGCGAAAGTGCTCAAGGCACAGGATGTAGTTTTTCCTAATAAAAGCCCAGCACTTCTGCTGTGAGGCTGCCTCTTTTGCCTAGCAGGACAGCCTGCCAGCTGGCATTAATAAAGACTCCTCCAAATTTTAATTTTTTGCTCTCTGGTGGTCTTTTGACCATGACCCCATTTGAGAGAATGGCATGAGCCGAGGGTGGCCTCTGCTCTTCCAGGTTCATAGAACTGGAAGTCTGGTTTCTTACGAATTATTCAGAATGACTACATTTTCTCGTATACCTTAGTTTCATTCCAGACGCATGGTTCATTTTGAAGTTCTTCAAACTTCCCTCTCCACACTTCTCCCCCTGCCCCAATTAAATATAATTTGCCTCAGGGCCCTTGCGTCTCTGTCCTCTCCTCTGGGTCTACTCTTCCTCTGGTTGTGCAGATAACAATTCCTGCATAACGAAACCAACTTAATGCCTCATAGTCCCTGATTTATAATTTCTTGAGTTTCTGTGGGGTGGCACCCAAGTGCTCTTCTGCTCCTCTGTTATGCACGTGGGATCTTTCATGTGACCACAGCTCCCTGGAGATGTCTGAGTTGCCTGAACACAATGCTGCCTCTTCTCTGGGGCTCCCTGCCCTCCAGGAAGCTGTTTCTTTTTTATTGAATCACCATGTGGAAAGTTACAAAGCATTCAGGCTTAAGTTTCAGTCATACAATGGCCGAACACCCATCCCTTCACCAGTGCCAAGGGATATTCCACCACCAAGAACCCCCGTATACCTCCCGTCCTACCCCCACCCCCTGCCTGTGTAGTTGATAATTTTCACTTTACTGTCTCTTTACTTTGATTACATTCAATATTTCCACAAAAATCTCACTATTATTATTTGGAGTTTTCCCCCCAAAATCAGACCTGCTGAAAAGGAAGCTTTTAATAATTTGTTTTCCATTGCTGAGGATGAAGAGATATGAGGTTGCGGCCGTGCGGTTTTGGATTTCTGCCAGAAATTGCATCGTTGCAAGCTCGTACCTCTCTTTAGTGGTCCTTATAAGATGGGGGTCGACACGCCTTCCCCCTCCCCCCCAAAGGAAAATCGGAGAGAGGAAAACCTTTTCCCTCCTGGGACGGCATGGGGCCGTGGCTTAGTTCACAGTCGAGAGACATTTCTGCAAGGCAGGAAGCTGTTTCATCGTACATGTCATGGTGGTACACAAGAAAGAACAGAAATAAGGGAGCAAGTATAACTTGCTTTTGACCAATTGCAAACCCTGGCTTTAGGAAAGGATGTCCACATCGAATACCTGTTTTGCAAAAGAGCGTGGTCACGATGAGTCCTCAGATACTCAGGGGCTGTGATGCTCTCCATCTCGTGTTGCTCTCTCGACATCATCCAGATGTTGGCCTGGTCTGACAGAGATCTATCCTGTCCTCCATTGTTGCTGCCATGTCTCCCCCCATCACTATACCTCTAGTCCATTATTTCCCTCTACTTCAGTCCTAAGCACCTGTTTCGGTGTTTCTACCACCTGTTGTGTTGCACCTTCATTTGTGTTTGCTCATCTGCCTCCTACATTGGAATATTAGTTCCAGGAAACCAGATGCTACACCAGTTTAGTTCTCTGCTACTTGCATGGCACCCAGGGCAGTGCCTGACAATTATGGGGCTCAATGAATATTGATTGCGCACACAAATCTCGTTCACGCAAGGGACATTTTAGTGGGTGTGGTTGAAGGAATATTTATCGCAAATACTTTTATCCCTTTCCCTAAACAACACTGGTGTCACATCGAGTGAGGTAGTGGGCCTAGGAATTGAGTATTTCCTTTCTAAAGTTTTTTGTGCTGGATTTTTTTTTCTGTAAACAAGCTGTGGGTAAGACTCTTAGCAGCCTGTGCTTATTCATTGGCAGCCACATTTATGCATCTTATTAGAAAGGATCGGCTGCTCTCATCTCACAATGTGCAAAAAGTATTGGGCTTTAGAGGGATTAAAATTATTTTCAGGTGCCGGCCGACATTTAAGCAGAGAGCCATGTGGGGACGCTCCTTTGCGGCCCCGCGCGAGATCGACCCCGGAGGCAACTGAACCACTTTGGACACGAGCGGCGCCCCCAAAATGCCTCCAAACTGTGTGCTGGGAGCTTCTGGCCCAGGCGCTGCCGGCAGGGTATGCTCTTTTCTCTCTCAATTCTTTCTGTTTGAACGCAGCGAGGCTATAGCCGGTTTTTAGACTCTACAGGAAGTCCGGGATAGCCAATGGGCGGGACTCCCGGATCCGCCCTGTGCCGGCCGACATTTAAGCAGAGAGCCATGTGGGGACGCTCCTTTGCGGCCCCGCGCGAGATCGACCCCGGAGGCAACTGAACCACTTTGGACACGAGCGGCGCCCCCAAAATGCCTCCAAACTGTGTGCTGGGAGCTTCTGGCCCAGGCGCTGCCGGCAGGGTATGCTCTTTTCTCTCTCAATTCTTTCTGTTTGAACGCAGCGAGGCTATAGCCGGTTTTTAGACTCTACAGGAAGTCCGGGATAGCCAATGGGCGGGACTCCCGGATCCGCCCTGTGCCGGCCGACATTTAAGCAGAGAGCCATGTGGGGACGCTCCTTTGCGGCCCCGCGCGAGATCGACCCCGGAGGCAACTGAACCACTTTGGACACGAGCGGCGCCCCCAAAATGCCTCCAAACTGTGTGCTGGGAGCTTCTGGCCCAGGCGCTGCCGGCAGGGTATGCTCTTTTCTCTCTCAATTCTTTCTGTTTGAACGCAGCGAGGCTATAGCCGGTTTTTAGACTCTACAGGAAGTCCGGGATAGCCGATGGGCGGGACTCCCGGATCCGCCCTGTGCCGGCCGACATTTAAGCAGAGAGCCATGTGGGGACGCTCCTTTGCGGCCCCGCGCGAGATCGACCCCGGAGGCAACTGAACCACTTTGGACACGAGCGGCGCCCCCAAAATGCCTCCAAACTTCTGGCCCAGGCGTTGCCAGCGAGTGATGCAATTACCAAAAGAATCTTCCTTGGACTTCATATAGAAATCCAAAACCGCGCGGCTGCTATCGCAGCCGCGCGACCTAATATCTTTTGATTGTTTCATTGTCAGCAACGT
Source organism: Sorex araneus (assembly GCF_027595985.1). NCBI lineage: Eukaryota > Metazoa > Chordata > Mammalia > Eulipotyphla > Soricidae > Sorex > Sorex araneus. Next base: position 207,920,059 of record NC_073305.1, on the reverse strand, counting down.
GTAAATGTTCCTTTTTGGCAGGGCTTAACGTGGGGGGAAACTCCAAACAATAGTACTAAGTTTTTTGTTAAAGGGTAAGATTGTAGCGATAGAATTTTAGGCAGAATTTTCCCTGGACTTTAACGGGTCGGACTTTGGTGGGAAATCCTAACAAGAATAGTAAGTCTTTTGCTGAAATATTGAAGGCCACCAAAGTGGTAGCCATCTCTATAGACTGAACTAAGCCATATCCCCACGCCGGCTGAGAAGAAATATCCTTCTTTCGCGGGAAAAAACGCGGCGTGGCGTTAACCATAGTATGATGTCCATTAAGCTGACATGGACCTGGTGGCGTGGGAATGGGATGCAAGGGAATAAATTATTATGTACATGGAACAGCGGGACGCTGGTGGAACCTTGAGCCGGGGCCGATACCAGCGTATTACTTTTGGTTCCAGAAACTGCTTGCAGACATTGTACCAGACTATCAACTAAGCTAGAGCCCCACGCCGGCTGATGACGAGAAATAACCATCTCTTTTGGTTTGTTTCCCTTTGTCAGGCAGCGTGGTGATTACTAAACAGGCGTGATCTCGGTGGCGCGGGACGAGGGGGGAAAAAATAGAATAGTTATGTAACAAACAGCGGGACTTAATATCTCTACATTCTCAGCAATGGAGAGCCATCAAATGCTTCCTTGACAGTGGGACTGTCTTCTCTTTTTTGGGGGGAAGCCCTAGCAACAATAGTGAATTATGTGTTGAAACATGGACTGTAACCAAGATAAAGCGTAAACGAAGTGAAACTTATCACTTACAAGGGCGGGGACTGGGGGGGTGGGAGGTATAATGGGGTGGTTGGTGATGGAATATGGGCACGGGTGAAAGGAAGGGTGTTTGAGTACTGTATAACTGACATAATCATGAGAACTTTGTAACCCTCCACATGGTGATTCAATAAAATTTAAATTTAAAAAAAAAAAAAAAAAAAAAAAGAAAATTGAAAAAAAAAAAAAAACAAAAAAAACAAAAAAAAAAAAAAAAATAAAATAAAATTATTTTCAGTATTAAACATGTGGTATCTGAGCCAATGCATCTAGTCTTGAATATAGATTCCCAGGCCAGAAAGATTATAAGACATTAAATCTATGTAGATTCCACTACTAATTTATGTTTGAACAAATTCAACCAGAGATTTGACTTGAGGGCTTACAGACAAATAGTTCTGGTTGGGGAAATACGTAGCACAGCCTTTAACCAGGCGGCTGTATTCCCCCGGCAAATTCCACAACCCAGTGCATCTCTAACAGGTCACAGTTGAGAGCTCAAGCAATTATGCCAGAATGTGTTAATAACAAAACAGGGGAGCGGCTATGTTTGCCTTATGGAAGGATGAAAGCAGCTGTTGGTACCAATTTGGAGGAAAATGATAATGAAACGGGACAGCTCTCTTCGCGACATCTGACAGGATGCAAAGGAGAGGCGCTTCCTGGGAACTTCTCGGCCCCGACAGTGTCTTGCGCTCCTTTGCGGGTTCAAAGGACCGTGGGTACCACTGTCAACATTGCACTCAGGGGCGGTGGCTGGCAGACAGTTTACAGAGGCTGCCCTGAGCAGGCGCCTGTGGAAGCCGGAGACGTAACAAATGAGCTGCCTCCCCGCGCTAAAGGACAGCTGTGACTGAAGGAATAAACAGAATAATCAGGACTTGTCGGAGCCACAGGGGGCTTTGGGCAGCATGCAAATTCACAAACATGCCGCCTGTATCCTTTGAAAATGAAGAGCTCTTTTGAAGCAGGCTGTCAGGAGGAGGCTAGTCAAGCCCCTCTTGCTGGAAACGTAGAGGAGCTGAGAATGCCAGGCCTCTCGCCTCCACAGCTCTGACAGAAATGAGTCGAGGGTCTCTCCTGCTTATTCTGCACCTCCTTGACCTGATGCCACATGAACATCCCAGGGATTTTATCATTGTGAGCGCCATGGCTGTGTCCATCTCACAGATGGGGAAACGGAGGCATAGAGAGCTGAGGTCGGCAGAAGCAGAGCCAGGATGGAACCCGAGCCGAACGGGCTGATTCCAGGTTCTCCTTGTCCATCGAGCAATTCCTGTGCAGGGGGGCAGGAAGGAAGGGCTCTCTGAAGGTGTCCACGCACCTCTGCACAGGACTCTAGACCAGAGGCAGAAAAGCTTTCCTCTGAGAGCTGGTTCCTCAGAGGAAGCCCGGTGGTAAGGGTGAGGGTGACAGTTACAGACTGACATATTTCAGAGTTCTCTGTGTTCTGTTCATCATTGTCTTGTTTAATACTCCTAATAATTGTGCCAAAGAGTTGATCCTCTTGCGGGTCCAGGTTTAAAGAGGAAGACCTCGAAGCACAGAACACTCAACTCCATTTTGAGAACTGGGAGAGGGAAATCCTCTAGACAGATTCTCTCTACAGAAGTGTCCCCTTGTTGGGGCCGGAGAGATAGCACAGCGGGTAGGGCATTTGCCTTGCACGTGGCCGACCCGGGTTTGATTCCCAGCATCCCATATGGTCCCCTGAGCACTGCCAGGAGTAATTCCTGAGTACAAAGCCAGGAGTAATTGCATTGCCGGATGTGACCCAAAAAGTAAACAAAATGTCCCCTTATGCCAGGGTTGCATTCAGGAAGCCAGGGAACTGTAATTCTCTCCTTCCTTCTCTCAAGAGCCAGTACCTTTTTAAAAAGACATGTTTTGTCTCCTTTTCTGAGAGAAAATGGGGGTGTGAAAAGAACTGAGATGAGTTTCTACTCTCACTTATTGATTGGTCTTTCACTTCAAGTCCACTTGTTGAATACATGAATGAGAGCAGAAAGGGGCAGTGCGGAAGGTTCAAGCCTTTTAAGGATCATCGTTGAGGGGACTTTACCCTGAATGTAGCCCCCTGAGAGAAGGACTGGGCTACAGTAAATTCATCTCAGCTTCCATCACAGGAAATAATAGCAGAGGAGTGGGAGTGAGACAGAGGGAAGAAGTGAATACCAATACTCTATAGAGCCCATTACCAATGTGGGTAAGAGAAGCCCAGTCTCATAAAGAAACTCTTGAGGAGTTGCTCAGGGCTGTTGATGAGGGAGACTTGGTCCTTATGAGTAATTATCAGTCACTGGCTGCTGGGGCCATTCACTCTAAGCTAATTCCACCTGTGCTGCTCGGTCAAGTGGGCTCCAGTAGCCAGAGAAAGACCTAAACAAAGATTCATGGATACTGGCAGCTTCACTCTGCCAAACCGGTGCTCATGGAACAGTGAAATGACAGGACACAGATGGACATCACAGCATCCACTGTAGCCTTTTCAATTCAAATGTCTGTGGACTAGTGTCAAAACTCATTAGACATCTACCGTCTCAGGAACCTTCTCAGTCTACTAAATCAAAATCATATTTTTAAATACTTCTCGGTAATAAAGATCTATCTCCATGTTGGGGAAGCATGGATCTTTTTTTCTTTCCAATATGGTCAGGCCTTCACTCAACAGACATGGAGGCAGAATCTCGAAGGTGCCTGGTACTTTTCCAAGTACTTGGTACTTGGAAGAGTCAGGGAGGGGCTGAGGAGTCCACTCTCAGTGAGTCTATATAACATCACTCAACTTTAAGGACCTGAGACTTCTAAGTTGAATCCTTAATAATCGGGTTGACTTCCCGATGATGAAAATCAGAGAAGTGTCCGAAGGAGAGCAGATGGCAGGTGCTCAGGAAGACAGAGCCAAACCATTTAGGAACTTCCAGTAGAGTCAGACACCATTTAACTTGGAGGATATATTTGTTGAGATGCACAGGAGAAGGAAGCTAGCTGAATAGGTGTTCCATAGGGTCTTCATCACTTGGACTTGATGGATATGTGTTCTTGGCATCCTATTCTGTGGATCACTTTTCTATTCCTTCAAAGTTCCCCAAACCGTGATCTGACTAAAGCCATTCTTCATCTCATCACACTTTCCAGGCTACAGAGACAAGTGTGCATGAGTGATGAACAGCTTGCTGATCTTTTCTCAATTTCTTTAACCCTAACATATGCTCACTCTCCCTGAAAATATCTTGTTCAGTCTTTAGGATCATTTTAACCATGCGGGTTAAGAAAACTGGGATCAGATAGATGGGGTTTTGAATCCAGTCTGTTCTTATTCGTGCAGCGAACTTGAACCAGTTACCTAACCTTTCCTGATTATCATTTCCTCATTTGTAAATCACAGGATGGTAGACATCACTAGCCCTCAACCATTCATTCTTTCTGTGAGGTTTGCTCAGACAAAATGGCAACCAGGACCAAGTGGCGACCGGCTGATGAGAGAGCAACATTCCCGAAATCAGGGATGGGTAGCCCTGTCCCCAGCATGGAAGACAGGACTTATTGCCTGCCTGGTGATGGGAAGTCACCAGGCTGCATTCCATGCTTCCTCCTATCCATCCCCTACAGATAACAGAACAGGCCAAGCACACTGGTTCCAGTGGTCTTTGTTCCCTTCTCCCCTTTTCCCACCAAAGACAACTTAAAAGCCCCCTTAGTTTCTCCCAGGATGTGGCTCTACCCTAGCCTCATCTGAGGTTCGTGAAGTTCGCCTGGTAGTACACCCCAATAGACTGCTCCTGTTTACTTTATTCTTCACTATCCCTCTGTCTGCTGCAGGCAGGGTTCCCAAATCTTATCACTTAGATCTCCTTCAGACACACTTCCAGGCCACATGGGGCTGGGTATGGGCACAGGGCTTGTTTGGACTCATGAAAAATGGCACACACCGCCTTGTGTGCAGAAGATTTTTAAGAGCTGTTATATGACTCTTACTGGTATGTTCCTGCTTACCCTGCAGCTACATGCCCGAAGCTTCAGGTTAAAATAGTGACTTCATTAGATGCGGAGTGTCTGTCACCCTGGGGTCTAATACGCCACCTTTATGGAACAGCTCTCCACATTCTTTCCCTTGTTACCAATTTTTTCATATGTTATATGAACAATAAATAAAATTTGGTTGTTTTAAGATACCGGGATCTGGGAAAAGGTTGTCACTACAGCATAACAGTAGCTATTCTAATATAGGCAACCCACCAAAGGGTTTTATTGTAAGGATGGAATGTGATAAGCATGTAGGCAGTGCCTAGAGCAAAGAAAACACTCAATAAATAGAAGTCACTCTAATGATATTCAAGGCCAAGGTGCAATGTCATATATTCAATGATGCTTCCCCTCATCTACTTCTGCTCCCTTGTCTGATATAGCTATTCTTACTTGGCCCTCTGCTAGCACATTCTATGTACCTCTGCAGCAATAGGATTACAAAATTTATTTATTAGGCTCTCTCCTACACCTGCCTATAGGATCCCCATCACCCCATGCTGGAGTGATAATCTGTCATTTCTATCACTTCTGCCGCGGCTCTAAGCACAATGCATGGCATTCGAGTGGATGTTTGGGGGGAATGTGTTACATTGAATACATTGCATCTATCTGAGAATTTCTATAATAATTGTCATTTTCTTGAACAGTGTATCATCTCCCCCTTTCAAATCATTAATTAATTTTATTCATGAATTCTATCCAATGTGTTCTAAACAGAGATCTATTTAGGGCTATCCAGAACTTGTCCTAGACAGGTTTCAGTTCTGTGGTAAATACTTTGGGCTTCACAGCCCAGAAAGTCTCTGTCAGCACTGAGTCGTACAGAGGGACTGGCCACAGATGACACACAAGTAGATAGGTGTTGCTCTGTTCCACTAAAATGGTATTTAGAAAAACATTGATGGACCAAATTTAGCCCTACATAGCACTTGGCTGGTCTCTGATCTATATAGGTGTGTACACTCTTACATTATGAAAAAAGGATAAAATGCAACATAGGAAAGAATTAAATGAAGACAGTACTCACACATTACAGGTTCTCTGAATAAGAAAAAAACTATTACTATGTGGGTGATAGACTCTATGGCAGAGTCTCCTGATCCCCGTGCCTGGCTGTCTTCAGCAGGGCCCCTAGGAGGGGGGCGGGTTGAGTTTCCCTCCCCACAGAACCTTGGCAGCCGGAGACCTCCAGAACCCAGCCACAGCCATTATAAAGGCCACTCTCCACACGCTCACACAAACCTCACCCATGAAGGAACCGAGAAACAGAGGAACCCAGGTGTGCAGTACCTGGGGCTGAGATCTCCAAGCCTGCTCAGGTCAGGACTGGGCCTCCTCCACCCAGATACCCCATTTTCCAGTACTAGGCAGTCACACCCACAAATGGCCCCCAGCGCTATGTAATCCCATCAATAGCCAAGATCCAGAGACTATAAAACAAAGCTCCCAGAGGACATCTTACTGTCTAGTTCTCCCTCTTGGAGAATGCAGCAAGCTACCAAGAGTATCCTGCCCACACAGCAGAGCCTGGAAAGCTCCCCGTGGCATATTCGATATGCCAAATAGAGTAACAATGATGGGTCTCATTACCCAGACCCTGAAAGAGCCTCCAATGAGGCACCATTGGGAAGGACGAGTAAAGAGAGGCTGCTAAAATCTCAGGGCTAGGATAAATGGAGATATTACTGGTGCCCACTCAAGCAAATCGATGAACAATGGGATGACAGTGATACAGTGGTGTTGGTGATTGGAAAGGCAATTATAGGACAGTTTTAGGGTTATAGCCAGGATTGCCTCTCTAAGGATGATAGCACATACAATCATGATAAAGAAGTGGAAGATCTGGGGTTTGTATAGGGAGAGAGAATCATGAAATTGTAGAGGAGTGGCATGTGAAAAGGTCCTGAGACAGGAATGGAAGAAAAAGAAAGAGAACTAGTAGCTGCTGATGAATCAGCTTCTTGACACAAAGGGTTTTTGGCCTAGTGGTCTTCTTCCCCTTGATGTAGCTTGGTCCCATCTTCCTTGCCAGATGCCAGGGACTAGTAACTCAAGCACCTGACTTGCTGAGCATTTCCTCCCATTGTCTGAATAGTTTTCTGCCTTCCCCAAAGCTCCTGGGTGTTCAGCTAACAGATTCCATTTGTTGAATCCCTCCTTGATATTCCAACACCAGGTGCTTTCAAAGGAGACTTTAGGGGCTTGAAGTGGTACCCGAGTACTTCAGATATAATCTCTTCACTGAAACTTCACTAAAAAGCATTACTAACTTTTCCTTCTTTGCAGTTTTCCAAGCTCACACCCCAGATAATCTTCAATTTCTTTCTTTATCCCACACAATTGTCAGGATTGATGAATAAAATGCTTCCTAGTCCAAACAATGTTCCTACTTTCACCGTCTTAAACTTCTAAGATCTTTATTCTGCTCAATGGATCGAAATACCTCAGAGCTTTCCTTGCTCTTTAGAAATTCTTTTAAAAAATTTTATTAAAGAGACATGATTTACAGTTACTAAAAGTTGCGTTTTAGGCAAATGATAATTCAATCCCTCCACCAGTGTCAATTTTCCTCCACGTGTTCCCAGATTCCCTCCCCATCTCAACCCCTACACCACCCCAACCTGTCAGCTTGACTGACACAATTCAGTGTTTCAGAGATTGCCACTTAGATCTCATGTTTTCGCTTTTGTTGAATCTGTGTTTTGGGTATATGGCTATACCCTCACTCATATCACTGGTATAACTGAAGCCCTGATGCCAGTTAACCATAACTTCTTGTTCTCTTCTCCACCTCCACCCCTTAATTTTTTCTTCTCTTTAAACATGGGTGGGGGGAGGCAAGGATGATCTAAGTATCTCCCTTTAAATGTGATACATTTCCTCATACAATAGTTTGTACTCCACAGATAAGCAAGATCATCCTGTGTTTGTCTTTCTTCTTCTGGCTTCTTTCACTCAACAAGATATATTCCAGTTCCAATCACGTTGCAGAAAATTGCATAATTTCATGGTTACTGGCAGCTGCATAGTGTTCCATTGTGTATATGTACCACATCTTCATAATATATTCATCTGTCATTGGACACCTACATTGATTACATATCTTAGCTGTTGTAGTGAATGTAGCAATGAATAATGGTGTGCATATGTCCTTTTGAGGGAGTGTTCTTATGTTCTAGGAATAGACACCCGGAAGTGGAGTTGCTGGGTCATATGGCAGCTCAATTCTCATTTACGGAGAACTTTCCATACTGTTTTCCACAGGGCTTGTACCAGACAACATTCTCACCACCAGTGGATGAAAGTTCCTTTTTCACCACATCCCAGCCAACACAGATTCTTCCTACTTTTTTTAGATATGGGTTCTTGCATGCTGAGGTCTTTCTGATGCTTCCTCCAAACCCTATTCCTGAATGTTATTTTTATCCATTCATTTTTTGGGGCCCCATGGGGCACAGCCATAACCTTCCAGATTGTACTTTTAGATGAAACCCCTGTTCTGTTGTATGTCTTCTCAATACTCTGGTCTCTTCTGGAGAGAGTTTCATGTAATGAATTGAAACTGCAGCGGGGGTGGGGGGGTTGGAGTGGGTGGTGAGAAAGTTGGATCCAAGAAGATGAGGCTCAAATCCTTACTCTTCCTAGTCATTCTGTAATTTCGAGCAGTAAATTCACTCTCCTAGAAAACTCAATGATCTCCAATACTATATCAGGAGTACTCATCTCACATGATTGTGTGGAGACAAAATGCATGGGCAAGTGAATTCATGTATTCTGTTAAGGAGTATTGAGTGTCTGACATATACTAAACCCCTGTAAGGAAACAGAGATCTAGCAGTAATTGTAGTTATTAGTGAGTAATAACAAGTATAGAAACTGACTTATGATGTCTGAACTCTTGGAAGAACAATGATACAATGATATTCTGATATTGCACAGAGGTTGTTATCATTATTATTATTGGCATTATTATTAGCATTATTTGGTCGCTGGGTATTTAACCCAGGACCTCACACATAGAAAGCATGTGCATTATCTCTGAATTATTTACCTGGCCTTTGGATGTGATTTTTCTCACAGATTGTGCTAGGGCATGCAAAATCTCAGTCAGCTACCTTATAGAAAAGCATTTATTAGTTAGCCCTGGTTTACACATAAGAACTCTGAGGTTAAGAGAGGTTCTGGAACTTGCCTGAGGTCCACAGAAAACAGGAACACAGTCAGGATTTGCTTCAACTTGAATTGATCTGTCTCTAAGACCAACCAGTGCTCTAAACCTAAGAGTTGATGCTTAATTAGAATTGAAAGAAAAGTGTGATTCTTAGATGCCATAAATATTAGCTTTATAAGGGTCAGAAGGACAGCTTATCCCAATTAAAAACTTAGAAGACAGTCTGAGTATTCTCTACTGTGTTTGCTTATTTGCTTGCTTTTCTGAAGTAAGGACAGAATGTTTCCAAGTAAAATCATTTTTTAAATGTTGCTATAGTGGATATTATTGGTGGTGCTGTACAGGGGCTAGTACTACAATAGGCAATGCTCAGAAGCCATTTGGTGCTGGGGGTCAAACCCAGGAACTCACACTTGCAAGGCAGGTCTCTTTAACCACTTCTCCACCCCTATAGCCAAGAAATTTTTATAATCAGTGTTTAGAGCTTTTAATTTAAGTTCTGGATACTTAGTTTTGTCCCCAGATTTTTAATTCTATTTATTAAAGGATCATTAGTAAATTTAGATTCATCATCATCATCATCATCATCATCATCCCGTTGATCGTCGATTTTTTTTGAGCGGTCTCAGTAACGTCTCCATTCATCCTAGCCCTGAGATTTTAAAAGCCTCTCTTGCCTCGTCCTTCCCAACGGTGCCACATTGGAGGCTCTTTCAGGGTCAGGGGAATGAGACCCATCATTGTTACTGGTTTTGGCATATGAATACGCCATAGGGAGCTTGCCAGGCTCTCCCATGCAGGCAGGAAACTCTCAGTAGATTACCAAGTTCTCCGAGAGGGAGAAATAGGCTATAAGATTTTAGATTGCATATTATATATTGACTATAAAATCAGGTAGAATAGCTCAGGGTATCACAGAGGCCTTTAAGGCCCCATAAAGACCCTTACTCTCGGGGTGGAATTTATGACCCAGGGGTCAAGCCATTGCTAGTGTGTATGAGTCACTGTGCTGATCCCTGACAACATAAAATCCATCCACAATCTCATGACCCCGAACCCACAGCACACTTTATTAGCCTATCTGAACACAAATAAAGACTTTAACAGTGACTTGTAAAGCAAGGAAATGAGATTAATTCTATTTTTGAAAAGTCTAGAAAATCTCAATAATGGGATATTTGGCTTGGGTTTTATTTTTTTTATTTTTTATTTTTTATTTTTTATTTTTTTTTTGCTTTTTGGGTCACACCTGGCGATGCACAAGGGTCACTCCTGGCTCTGCACTCAGGAATTACCCCTGGCGGTGCTCAGGGGACCATATGGGATGCTGGGAATCGAACCCGGGTCGGCCGCGTGCAAGGCAAACGCCCTACCCGCTGTGCTATCACTCCAGCCCCCCTGGCTTGGGTTTTAAAGAATAATTTGGTGCTTTCCAGTCACTGTAAGAGCTGTCAGCTACTGTACGGTTACAGCCATGTCTTGCCGCTCCTCCGACCCTACCATGGACAGAAGTGAATCTCCAAATGGGAGTGAATTGAGTAGGAGGCAGCTCTATCTCACTCCTTTGGATCCTTTTGATCCAGGGTGTCTCCATCTCCAGTTTTCTGCACTTTCCCCTCGGCGGAGACCTGGATCTTGAAGATATCCTCATCTATGAAGTTACTAGTCACCTAGAACCCTGTGTATACAATGAAAACATGAAATGAAAGGATGGACCAGTGGTTGAGTCTAGTTGAAAGAGTAACTGGTCTATGGGGCTGGAGCGATAGCGCAGTGGGTAGGGCATTTGCCTTGCATGCGGCCAACTGGATTCGATTCCCAGCATCACATATAGTCCCCCGAGCACCACCAGGAGTAATTCCTTAGTGCAGAGTCAGGAGTAATCCCTGAGCATCACCGGGTGTGATCCAAAAGAAGGCAAAAAAAAAAAAAGTAACTGGTCTAATGTCAGGGCTGTCAAGAATCAAACCTCACTTGTCCCAGTAACAAGCTTTACCAGCCCTAAGGTATCCCATTGCTCTGTCTTCAACGTTCTCGTCTATAAGATGGATTGATATAATGGTCCTGAGCAATACATTTTCCCCCTCCCCTGGAGGGGTGCCTGTTATGCTCCCACTATGTACAGTTAATCCCAAATAACACCTGTTTCCTTTGTCCCCCCAGACCTCTGCTCAAATGTCACCTCATTATCTGATTGTGAGAGTATTCTTCCACTTCATCTTTTAACTTTTCCCCTCTGGTTCTTAAATTTACATGAGAAAATATCCTGCATGTGTTTGTTTACCTTCTATCACCTGCTTCACTTGCTGGAATGTCAGAGCCACGAGGAGAGAGGTTGTGTCTATTTCCCAAATACCTAGAACGCATGCCTGGCACTTACCAGGTTTACAAGAAATACCATCCTAATGAATAAAGTGCAGAGAGACCATTGCCCCCAAAACTATCAATTTCTTCCTTATGTCTTTCTCCACCCATCTCTGATCGTATCTTTCTGAACTGCACAGTTAAGTCTTTTCTCTATATTTTCTGATAACATCCTGATAGCGTGAATCTTCCAGAAAATACATGCATTAGCCTGAGTACCTGTGGGGCCCTTCCTGGTCTCTCTTTTTTTAAAAATTTTTATTAGTGAATCACCGTGAGGTACAGTTACAAACTTATGAACTTTCGTGTTTGCATTCAGTCATACAGTGATCATTTACTCATCCCTCCACCAGTTCCCATTCTCCTCCACCAATGTTCCCAGTAGAAGCTTCCTGGTCTCTTGCCTCTTGACGCTCCTCTTCTGCGTACCTGCTGTCATTGCAGTGTGGGGTGTTATATGGGGAGTTTCCCTCAAGTCCTTTAATGTGGAACTTGATTAAAAACTGGTCATTAAGCATTTGAGGGGGTTTGTGTGTAATCACCAGGTGGCTAGGGAAAGCCCCAGTGGCTCGCTCTCTAGGCACCTGCATTCAGTGGTCTTGAGCCGCTCCCCGACCTGAGATGGCTGATGCCATGGGCGGACAAAGGAAGAAACAAGGGCCACCAGGCTGGTTGATGATCAGTTGCCCTTGATTCCATTCTCCCCAGGCACCTGTTCCAGTCTCACTGAGCCTGTAACAGGCTAGCCTCTAGCTAGAATGTTATGCTCCCTGACAATGTAAAATTGCGTTTACAATTTTTGGTAAAAAAAAATCATCATTTAATAATAAATGATTATTAAAATCAGGATGAATGATTATTTAATCATTTAAAGAATCATTTACATTTCATTCCAATTGCCATTTTAGCATAACATTCTAGCCTCACACTGCCCCTCATTCCTGTCTCCCCCTCTCTCTCCTGCTCATCTCTCTGCACTCCCTCTCGCAGCCTGGTCTCTCTGCTCCTGCATTCTTCCCCTACATCCTTCTCCTTCTGTCCCCCTTGCTTGTCTCTCCGTGCTCCATCTTGCTGCCCTGGTCTCTCTCTCATCTCTCCCCAACTCCCTGAATTGGGGGTAGTCACCACACCCCACCTGGTAGCACAATCAACATATCAACAACCCTTCCTGATCGCCAATCAGGCTCAAGGGAGAGAAATACCACCTAGGGGTGTTTCCTTAGTCCAATAACTTAATTATCATCTTAATTCTACTTCTTTATATTAGTCATTTTGTATGGACACAGTAAAAGATACATTAAGCTTGTAGGGTGGCTTCCTAGGGACATCTTGCTATAGATCTCAGACTACAATGTTTAGGCCAGGTTAATCTTTCCCAACCCTAGTAAGGTTCTAATCCAGTTATTACATTTTGGATCATGACAAAATTTGTCCATTACCATGCTTTTAACTTATAGTTAAGTATTGTGGCGCTTTGGCCTAGCCCATTTCAATGTCAGGGTAGCTCACAGCTTGCCCTGGGTCCATCCAGTCCCTCGTTGGGACCCTGCTTTGGGGGTGCTAGGAAGTAAGGGCAACCGAGGCCTGAGTTGAGTGAACAGATGCCCAGGGGTGAATATCATTCGGAGTCAATTAACTCCCAAGTTACAAAAACTTAACATTACCTGTCTTCCTCTGTCTATACAGAAAGGACAATGCTCTGAATTAACTATGCAAAGGGCTTAAGGAGAAGAGAAAAGCAATATTTACAAGTTAACAGAATCTGATTAGTAGATAAAGGTGATTCACCAGTTGGGGAAGTAGAGCACAAAGAAAGAAGTTACAAGTAAACATAGAGGAATGGGAGCACTGAAATGGGAGTAACCCAATAAACCTAAGCTCCCTGTGGCAAGGCAGAAAGGACAGACCAATGTTATCTGACATCAGGTAGTCATTCCCACACCTGCCTGTCTGCTTGTGCCTGAAAAGCCCATGTTAACTAAAGAGTGTACTGGCATTTCTCTCCTGGCTCTGAAAGGGCTCGGGTTTGTGTGATTTGGCCATTTGAGTAAGATGCAGGAGAGATGCAGGGCACACAGCAGGGGAACTGGCAGTGAATCAGGTTTCATTGGTCTTGGACTAGTGACGGGAAGTTCCACACTGTCTCACAGAGTAAATAATGGGCCACCTGCTCAGTGGGAATGACCTGGGCCTTCCCATGCTCAGGATTCCGCTAAAGCAAGATTTCTAGCAAAACCAAGAAACACCTAACTGGAAAGACCTCAAGCCCCAGAACCTACCTTCACTCCTCCTCCTCCCTCATTCCAGAGCCCTCAGATAGTGCTCCAACTTAAACCTTCAAACAACTTCCAAATTACTAGACTTGGGGCCAGAGCAATAGTACAGCGGGTAGGGCATGTCTTGCATGCATCCCACCTGGGTTTGCTCCCTGGCATCCCATCTGGTCCCCTAAACATCAGCAGAACTGATTCCTGAGTGCAGTGCCAGAAGTAACCCTTGAGCATTGCCAAGTATTATCCAAAATGAAAAAAAAAAATGATTGCTACACTTTTTGCTCCGTGTCCCTGCCATCCTGGGACGTGCTAATATTATTTCTTGCTTGGATTGTTGCAATAGTTTGCCTGGAAACGTTCGGCTGGACTCTTAACTCCAGTCCACTCTGGCCGCATCTCCCTACAATCCAGTCTTCCTATCACAGAGTGATTATTTAACATCATAAACTAGACTTATAGTCCTCCTGTCTCTCTTCATGTAAAATTCTCCAGTGCTTTCCCATTTCTTTCCATTTCAGGATCATGATATCATGAGCCTGGCCTGTGAGGTCCTGAGAGACTTGGCCGGCCACCTCTCCTTGTTCAGCCACCCCCCCTGCTCTCTAGGGCCACACCATCTGGGAGACACATGCTCCTCCTCTCGTTGAGACACTAACCTCCAGACTGCAGCTCCATTGAAGCTCTTCCTGGACATTTTATTTGTCTCCCTGGCTAGGTTAAATCAGCTTTGAGCTAACATTTATTTGATCGTCGTATTTTATGTCTGTCCCTCTTTCCCTCTTGTTAGCCTTTAAATTCCGTGAAGGCAGTGCTACGTCCAGTTTTGCTCATGACTTTCCTCCATTGTATGCCACCGCAAAAGAGGTCCAGTTGAAAGAGGACAAAGAACAGCAAGAACTACTCCTGAGGGCAGACAGTGGCACTTCCTCAGTGCCACTTCATGGATCAGAGTGGGATAGCTTGGTACCTACAGCACTTCAGGTTGGCACAATGTAATTGTGCCAGTTCCTCCATCTTCCAAGACAACGGGCATCTAGACATGGCGATGTGAAGTCCTGTCCTCCCCCCCCCACCACCACCATTACCACCATAGGTGCTGCCCCCTGCTGTCCCATCAGGGGAACCCAGGATCAAGAATTCAGCATCTTTAGATGCTCATCCCCAGTGAGCAGGTCCGTGATGGTCTCATTGTGATGGCTTTGTAGTTTGGCTGACTAGCCATTAAAAAAGGCAGGGGACACGGAACCAGCGCTCTCTCTTGAATTTGGTATGCTCTGCAAGAACATGGCTGGGTACATGGCTTGTGGCAGGAGGCCCTTCCCACTGTCAGCCACTGTGCTCTCCGAGTCTGAAGGGTGTTGAATGAAAGTTGTCTATGCCCGTTGAATGGATCTTCTTTAGGGTAAAATGACTACTGTCAAGGAAGGCCCCAGACAAACCCCACTGCTCTTCTAAAAGATTTCAAACAAGTCTCTATTTCCGCCATCCTTTCTTCACCTTAAAAATATATCAGAGTAGTTTTTCATTTAGGGTTGATGAAAAATTAAGAAGGAGCAAATGAGGTAATGTACTTAGCACAGCATCCGGTGATGGATAGGTACTTAGTGAATGATATCTACCACTCAGTATGGTTTAGTAGCCCCAAGTCATAAGGCTTTGGTTTGTTTTCCAACATGTCTTTTACCATATGTTTTTTTAATATGTCAATACGTGTGATCTTGAGGAAATTATTTATCCTGTCTTTATCACAACTTTTATATTAATTGTGTGAGCACTGCAGCTTAATATAATATATTTAAAGCAAAAATATATAAATAATATTGACAATGGTGCTAGTAGCAGAAATAACAGTGCAATAAATGTGGATCTGTTTGTGTTGGTGTGAGGTTAGCCTAAGTAAATTCACTGAAATACCTAGAAAGTACTTAGCACATTTCTGGTAAATGCTAAATAAAAGTTAATGAAATGATTGTTGTATGTGTTAGCTGTTGTTTGCTCTGGTGGTGCTGAGTTGTGAAGATGATGGGTTGATATAGAGGTAACTACTAGTTTGTGTTGGTGGTTGATTGTGTTAATAGTTGGCTGTGTGGCTTAGTCAGTCATAATGTTCACTACGATTGTGATTGATGGTTTCTTGTGTTTGATTGTTATGCTTGTTTATAGTCAATGGTTGGTTTTTAGAAGTGGCTGGTTGTAGTGATGACTGGTATTGTGTGGTGGTGCTTGGTTGTTTATCTTGCTTGGTTATAATAGTGCAGTTGTGTCTGACAAGGCATGATGGTGCTTGATCACTGTGTTCATCGCTCAGATCGGTTGTTTGCTTATAGTGGAATTTTTGTGTTGGTTGTTGTAAGGACTGGTTGTTGTGTTGGTTAGTTGTTCGCTGTAATGGTTGGCTGGCAGTGAAGTGAATGGGAGATGAGAAAATAGAACTCTAATTCTAACTTAAATAATTCCTCTAAATATGCCCCTATCCATTTTGTTTAGTGATTGGGGAACGGAGGAGCTTTTGATGTGTGGCTGTATATGTGAAATGTTCCTCCTACAAACCAATTCCTGCAATGAGGCATGTCTGAGCACTTGAACAAATCAGTTCAGATGGTAAATTTTGAGCCTGTTGAATCCGCCCTTTGCCTCTAAGCAAGAACAGTAAGTTCTCGCCTAATATCACCAATGAGCTCTTTGAAACGGCAACTTTAAGTGAAATGACACTTAATGAGAGCAGGTCTCAAACAATGTTCCATGTACGCCTGGCCTTTCTTTTCCTCATCAGCATTATTACAACTAGCGTTGAGCTAAATGACATTATTTGAGACCCTGCCACGTACCATGTCTCCTCTGATTAGCCCTCACATGGGTTTCTCATTTATTGTTTCTCAGTTCCAGTCACTCGAGAGAAAGTCTGCCTTTTCTACTGGAGCCTCTACAAAAATCTCCATTATATGTCTTCCCTGGAGTCATGGAGGCTATATTTTAGGTCAGACTATCCAAAATATAGTTTGAAAGTTCTGCAAAATCCTTCCAGTCATTTTTTTCTTCACTCCAAACAGCAGAAGTTCAACTGTCCCTGGGTAAAGATCACATCCAGATGTGTCTCCTATTGCTCTAGAGTTACTCCATGTTCCCATGGGGGATTCTTATGTTGCTTGTGAGTATCTCTCTCTCACGCACACAACACAACAGAGTATACACAGACACATACACACACCATATATATACATCCTAGAAAGAGGAGTTTTCAGAGCACTGTGACATGATGGTCCCAGCCTTGCTGGGTTCCTTGAAGGCATAGAGCCCTCACACCTCAGCCCTGCCCAGAGAAGGTTCTTGTAGGAACCATTTCCAGAACTCCTAGACATGAAACCAACTGCATGCATTTTCAGATTGAGAAGGTTTTGCTTTGCTTTGATTTTTTATTTTGTTCTGTTTTGGTTTGGGGTCCATAACCAGCTCAGGGTTTGTTCCTGACTAAGTGCTCAGGGATCACTTGTAATTTACAGGGACTTATATGTGGTGTTGGGGACCGAACCCAGGAAGACCGCTATACTATCTCTCTGACATTGAAAGTTTACTACTTAAAGCTGGAGGTTTGAGGGAAGTCCCCAATCGGCGACAGCATGAAGAATAGCAGGTCCTGTCATACCCATGCTACCAGCTGCTAGCAGCTATAGTCAATCAGAATTCTGCAGGCAGGTGGCAATGCTGATGAAGGAGGAGGGTTTATATAGGGGCACTAGAGGTGAGAGCAGCTTTGTGGAGAGACACCTTGCAAGGTGTCCCTGCAGAGCATCTGAAGGAGCAGATAGAAAGACAAGGACACTTGAAGAAAGGATTCTCTGTGTTCTCCATGCTCCCTTGGCACCAGGAGCTGATGCCAGCACTGATAACAAGTAGCCCTATTTGATCCAGAGGCAGAGTGCTGCAGGAGGAGACAAAGGTTTGCTTAGACCTGACATCTGCCATCTCAAGTATGCTGCAAATGTCAGTGGTCTTTATCTCCAGTAGGCTGGGGCGATAGCACAGCGGGGAGGGTGTTTGCCTTGCATGCTGGCTGACCCGGGATCGATTCCTCCGCCCCTCTCAGAGAGCCCGGCAAGCTGTCGAGAGTATCTCGCCCGCACGGCAGAGCCTAACAAGCTCCACGTGGAATATTTGATATGCCAAAAACAGTAACAACAAGTCTCACAATGGAGATGTTACTGGTGCCCACTTGAGCAAATCGATGAGCAATGGGATGACAGTGACAGTGACAGCTTTAATTTTCACATTCTCAGAATTGAAACAGTGATTCCTTTAAGGACAACACAGTGCTGCCTACTTCAGATGGGCCTGTAAACCACATCCGAAAATGCATAGAAAGCCGTTGACTTGATAGTCAGCTCACAACCACTATGCAGAGTACAGACTCACTCCATCATTGTTATCACTACTGATGCATAGTTGTGTTAATAACCCTTCTTCCTTCCTTTCTTTCCTCTGATTTTTGTGGCACCTCTGTGTGCAGGTTATTTTACAGAAATGATCTAAGCACAGATGGGTTCAAAAACTTCCCAAAGAAGTAAAACCAAGTGAAAACACAGTACAACCAAGTAGGATGAATGCAAAGTTACTGGCGGTGCCAGTATTCTCCCCCCTCCTTCCCCTGAAAGGATGAGTCAAGTAAATCACATTTTGAATGTTTATGGTCCTTTTTTTATGATCCAACCTAGCAAAGTTGTTAATGATTGGTGTGTGTCCATGTGGATCAGGATTCTCTCCAGGTACCTGGTCTGACGGATATGGAGGACAGTATGTAAAGCACTTAAATCCTTTTCTAGAGCATTTTTTCCTTTCCTTTATTTATGCAGAATAGCATGGAAAATGCACATCCCCATTCCCCCTGAAGTAGAAAGTATCCTCAAGAACTTCTAAGGCCCAAGGAGCTAAACCTATAAATGCAACTAGATTCACAAAGGTGACCCCAGAATCCTTCACTGCTGAATGGCAGCCCTCCCTGTGCAGACCCCAGGGGGCTGTGTAGAAGATTTGTACCACCATCCAAAGGGCATACAATCATAAATAGTCATAAGAGATTTTAATTTGGAGATGCTGAGCCTCCAAGCAACAACAAAGAAAATTAGTAACCCTGAGTTATAGGAACGAGCGGCATGATGCCAGAGAGAGCTAGAAAGCTATCTTCCTGGTCCCTTTCAACCTGGCTCTAAGAAATGCATCAAAAAAAATGGAGGAGTCCATGTCAGACAGGAGGCCATGGAACAGTCTTCGTTACTAGAGCAGGTCTAGTCTCCCGCACAAGAGAAGAGTTGAAACCAGCACAAGAGTTATTAAATGCATCGAGTCAACATTGCCCCTGAGAATTCCTTTCATAATACATCAATTACAGTACCTGAGGGTCTACATAGACAGCCCCGCAGTTTTGCTTTTTGCACTAAAGTTTGAGAGCTGTTAAGCTGTACTAAAGAAAGAAGCAGAAGCAATGCCGATATGCAAATATCTAGACACTTAAACCACTCTGCCTTCTAGATAATTAACCAATGTCGGATAATGAAGATGGGAAATTGTCAGACTTCTTTTCTTCCTTGTTCTGTTTACCTTGATAGATGGTGATATTAAGCCTCTATAACTTTAATACATGTTATCAGGTGTGTTGTTGATTAGAATAGTCAGCAGATATATTGCAAACATCTAGCATAGGATCTGGCACATAATAGATATTCAGTGAATGCTTCTTGGATATAACTCTTGCCTAATAAGATTCACACACACATACACACACACTGGTTTTTGCAAGTACCAGAGAAGAATTCGGTCACCTTCAAAGGTGGTATTTGTTATTGCGGTCTAACGTTTTTGTTTGTTTATTGAATCATCGTGTGATACAGTTACAAAGCTTTCATATTTAAGTTTCAGTCATACAATGATTGAACACCCATCCTTCCACCAGAGTACATTTTCCACCACCAATGTCCCTCATACCCACCCCCATGACACTCCTCCCCCTGCCTTCACGGCAGATAATTTCCCTCTTACTCTCTCTTTACTTTGGGACATTATGGTTTGCAATACAGATACTGAGAGGTGTGGCCTACCTTTTATGTCCCTGTGTGATCGTCTCCTCACATGAAGCCCATCCCCTCACCAGCCTCTGCTTCTGGAGATACCTGTGTGAAGAGAAAAGTGAATCAGAATGCTCCTGTACCACAGATGCAATCACAGAGGGAAGATACCGTGTCCCAAAGAGAAGATTCACCATTTCAAAAGGTGATGAATCTCAGGAGGGTTGTCTATGCCCAGCAGTGTCAAGAGCTTCCTCCAAACTCTGTGCTCAGGGATCATTCCAGATAGTACTCAGGGAACCCTCTTAGTACCTGAGCTTCAGCCAGAGACAGCTGCTTGCAAGGCCTTACCCCATGCACTATCTTTTTGGGGTTTTTTTGGGGGGGATACACATGCTGATGCCCAGGGGTTACTCCTGGCTCTGCACTCAGGGATCACACCTGGTAGGCTCAGAGGACCACATGGGGTGGTGGGGATCAAACCCAGGTCAGCTGCCTACAAAGCAAGTGTCCTACCCACCATACTATCACTCTAACCCCAAAATAATTTTTTTATAAAAAAATACATATTGAGCTCCTGACCTGTGTCCAGTATTACTCTAGATATAGAGGTCACAGGCTTGAAAGTGATAAAAATCCATGTGAAGGCAAACTGGAGCCTCTCAAAGCAACCAAGTGAGGTGGGCAGAGAAAATATACAGACAGAGAGAGAGTGAGAGAGAAAGACAGAGACAGAGACAGAGACAGAGAGGGGAGAGAGAGAGAGTGCCTGCCATGGAAGGAGGCTGAATTGGGTATAGGGGTGGGGGATGGAGGGCTAGGAGGCAAACTAAGGACATTGGTGGTAGGAAATGTACACTGGTGAAGAGATGGGTGTTGGAACATTGTATGATTTAAACTCAATCATAAACAATTTTGTAACTGTATACCTCACGATGATTCAATTTAAAAAACTTTAAAAAATTAAGAAAGAAATTGTACTCAGAGAGAGAGAGAGAGGGAGAGAGGAAGAAGAGTGTCTGCCATAGAGACAGGCTGTGGAGAATGGAAGAGAGAAACTATATTTGTAAAAGGGAATATACACTGGTGGAGGGATGGGTGTTGGAACATTGTATGACTGAAACCCAATCACAAACAACTTTATAATTGTGTATCTCACAGTGATTCAATGATTCAACTAGGGGGGGAAAGAGTGGGGGTTTGATCTAAGACCTCTAGACCCCTTTTTGTGAATTGGTGTTCAAGATAAGTTCTCTGGCCTGTCCCTGATCCCATTGATGGCTGTACTTCCCTCAGCAGGAAACACATTGCAGAGAATTAGCACACATTTCCACAAAAGACAGTTATCTGGAGCTTGAGTATCAGGGAAGGCAACGGTGAATTTTTCAGGAATCTTGAAAATGTCATTACAAAACCTGCCATAGCTAAGCAATGCTGCCCTCGGTGCTTCAAGTCCATTAGTCCACTGTGGTTCATCAAAGCAGGCCAGGGCTTCAGATCCTGTGGATGGGAACTGTGTCTCATTTTATTAGTCTTCTTTCTCTAGAGAAATAAAACAAATAGGAGAAGGAAGGAAGGAAGGAAGGAAGGAAGGAAGGAAGGAAGGAAGGAAGGAAGGAAGGAAGGAAGGAAGGAAGGAAGGAAGGAAGGAAGGAAGGAAGGAAGGAAGACAAAGGAGGGAGGGAGAAGAGGGAAAAAGGAAAAAGTTAAAAAAAAGAAGAAATAAAAGAAGAATATAAAATAAAAGAAGGGGAGAAAAAGGATGAAAGTTAGGGAGAGAAAGATTTAGAAATTAAAGGCTTTTGTATTTTTTGCCATTATAGAGAAGATAGATACAGAGAATTCCAAGATTTGCATTCAACAAACTGGAGAGCCAGGAAAGACAATAACCTAAGTTTGGGTTTGAATTCTGAGCTCTGAGAAGGAGAAAATCAACAATGTAAGGTCCAGTCTGAGTCCAAGTCCAAAGACAGAAGAAGACCAATATCTCAGCTAAAAGACAGAAAAAGAGATGCTCTGTCAGTCTGTCTTTTTCTGCTGAGACCTTCAATTTATTGGGGGTTTCAAATCACATTGGGTAGGGCAAACTGATCTACTCAGGCTACAAATTCAAATTTAATGAAATCTAGAAACTCTCTTACAGACACACCCAGAGGTAATGTTTAACCACATATTGAAGGTCCACACGGGCTTCTGGTTCAGTGAACCAGATAGTAAAACTCTTTCATTCAAGCTTTTGCCAGAAGGAAAAGCCTTTATTTCAGTCCATAATGTAAGGAAGGTGGGATCAAAGCTCAGATATATCCCCCTTTGTCTTATTTTTGGAGAATATTAACACAGAAGAGGCTTAAAACTTCTATCTTGTCTATTTCTTGAAAACCCAGAAGTAAGTTCTGAGGTAACTTTGAGAAAGGAGAAAATGGGAGGTATGTCTTGTGTAAGCTTAATGAGGATTTAAAATTATATGTTATCTGGCTTCACAAATAATATGGTTTCTCTGTGAATTTAGCCCTAAAACATAAGCAGTAATAGATCTCAGACTGTTATGGCTGTTGTGAGGGCAAATTGTAAGCAGAAGCAGAGAGGTGGTTGAGTAAATTTCTGCCTTTTTGCTCTTTCCTGCAAAAAAACTTGCAGTATATTTGTAGCTTCTGCAGAGCTGAAAGAGTACAAGAGAGATTATCTTTTGTTCAAAATAATTCATCAGTGATAGATAGCCCTATCCCTTTTGGACCACCATTTCAGTACCTGTGTCACTATGGTACATCAAATTAAAACATGCAATTAAGCATCACACATAAGTACCTTGGGATCTCTAGGATGTAATAAGGGAGTTGAAACATAGTGGGTGCTCAATAAATGTTTATTGAATAAGTGAATTTGTGAAGGGCTGAGTGTTCAGGGTGGAGATATAGATGTTTGAGTAAGTAGATAGTGATAGATGAGTAGATGGATATATAGATGGAATTATTGATGTGTAGGGGAAATACAGCCGGGTATTGATTCATCAAATTGTTAAGACTTAGCCAAGTGAGTCAATCCTGTCCAAGGCAACATGCAGAGGTGGTGCAGGCAAATGAGTGACATAGGGCTTGAAGAACAAAAGGCACTCACCTAGGAAGCCCAGGGGGATGGTCATCCTAGAGGGGACATGTCATCATTATCAGAGGCTCAGGGAGATTAAGGAATTTATCCCAAATCAAATATCTGGAATGCGGCAGAGCTAGGATTTGAACTCAGCAACCCCACTTCAGATGAACTGGAGTGAATATCTCTCTGACAGAAAACGGGACAAAAAAAAAATGAAAGGAAATCCAGTGTGCTCTTAAAATCTTCATTGTCGGGTGCCACAATACTTTTATTTTTATTTTATTGAATCCCTGTGATATACACAGTTACAAAGTTGTTCATGGTTGGGTTTCAGTCATACGATGTTCCAACACCCGTCCCTTCATGGGTGTACATTTTCCCACCACCAATTTCCTCAGTCCTCAGTTTCCCTCCTGACAACTCCACCCCACCCCCCACAATGGCAGGTACTTGTCTGTCTGTCTGTCTGTCTGTCTCTCTCCTTCTGGGTGCTATGGTTTGCAATACAGACACTGACAGGTTATCATGATTATCTCTTTACCTCCTTCCAGCACTCGGTTCTTGTCCAGAGTGATCGTTTCCAACTCTCACTGTCCTGTTGTCAGAGTGGTTCCTTCTCTGTCCTAACTGCCCTCTGCCGCTCCACTTGTGCCAACCCTCGACCAGTCCCCCTGACAGTCACTTATTCATCCACTCAAGAAGCTTACTGGGGACTAACTTTGATCCAGTAAACAGGAATAGAAACAAGAATAGGAAGATGTTGCCCTTAAGCACCATTCATTCTAGTGGGGGAGGCAGAGTGTCATAAATAAACATATATAAGGGGGTTAGAGCAATAGCACAGCCAGTAGGGCGTTTGCCTTGCATGCCACTGACCGGGGTTCGATTCCCAGCATCCCATATGGTCCCCTGAGCACCGCCAGGGCTAATTCCTGAGTGCAGAGCCAGGAGCAACCCCTGTGCATCGCCAGGTGCGACCCAAAAAGAAAATAAATAAATAAATAAATAAACAAATAAACATATATAGGACTCAGTGGTGAGGTCAGATTGTTTTGTTTTTTTTTTTAATTTTATTGAATCACCATGTGGAGGGTTACATAGTTCTCAGGATTATGTCGGTTATACAATTCTCAAACACCCTTCCCTTCACCAGTGCCCATCCTCCATCACCAACCCCCCCAGTATACCTGCCGCCCCCTCCCACCTCCCCAGTCCCCACCCTTGTACTTGATAAGTTTCACTTCATTTATGCCTTATCTCGATTACATTCCATGTTTCAACACACAACTCACTACCGTTGTTGGGGTTTCCCCCAAAAAAGAAAAGCAGTCCTATTGCCAAGGAGGCATTTGATAGTTCTCCACTGCTAAGAATATAGAGATATTAAGTCCCGCTGTTTGTTACATAACTTTTCTTTTTCCCCCTTGCCCTGCGCCACCGAGTTCACGCCTGTTTAGTAATCGCCACGCTGCCTGACAAGGGAAAAAAAAAAAAAAACGAAAAAAACGAAAAGGATGGTTATTTCCCGTCATCAGCAGACGTGGGGCTCTGGCTTAGTTGATAGACTAGTAGAGTGTCTGGAAGCAGTTTCTGGAACCGAAGGTCTTGCGCTGGTATCGGCTCCGGCTCGAGAGTCCACCAGCGTCCCACTGTTCCATGTACATAATTTTTCCCCTTATATCCCATTCCCACGCCACCAGGTCTGTTTGCTTAATGGACATCACACTGTAGTTGACGACACGCCGCGTTTCTTCCCGAGAAAGAAGAAAATTTCTTCTCAGCTGGCGTGGGGATATAGCTTAGTTTAGTCTAGAGAGATGGCTACCATTTTGATTACCTTCAATATTTCAGCAACAGACTTACTATTCTTGTTAGGATCTCCCACAAAAGTCCGGAGGTCAGATTGTTTTATATATATAATGTATATATATATATATATGAATCAGTGGTGAGAATTTTTATGGGGAAGTGGAAGGAAGGGTGTCTGGGGCTGAGAGAAGGGGCGTCCTGAGGAGAAAGGGAGTTGGGAGATGGGATGTCGATGTTCCTGTATCTTATATCATCTCACTCTCACAATAGTGGTGCTGGAAAGCATTAGTATTTTTATGATGTTATGGAAAAAAAGGTGATTATTTGATGTAAGGGTACTTGTTTCAAGATCAAAGAGAGGTGGCATATTTGGAACATGTCGGTACAAATGAGATGGAAGTGGGGGAGAGCAGTCTTCCAATCCATTCTCTTGAACGGATTCCTTCTTGCTTCTCTAGATGCCTTGCTTATCCTTACTTATTCTATAGATTACTTACTTAGTCCTGCTTTTTGGGACTCAGGGGATGTTTGAATTATTCATTTATACCCTTTCCACCTGCTTCCAACCCATGATGCAACTATACAATAAAGAGAAAACTTTTCCACTCTGATTTATGAAAATGAGTTCCATTGCATTATTTTCATGCCTCACAAATCTCCCACAACCAACCTGGAATCATTAGTACAGGTCTAAAAGGAATTTACTCGAACTGCCACCTGGCATCGTAGAGAGCCTTATTCTATAAAACCTTCATTAGTATTTTCATTATTATCACATTATCTCATGTGATGCTCTTAGTTGTCTGACTAGCCTTATAAAATAGTTTTAAAAAGCTGTTATTATCCCCATTTTGCAGGTGGGGCAATGGCAGCTCTCAGCCCGAGTAAAGGCAGAGGTAAGAGGCTGGGATTAGAAGTTCTGTAACGGGTGTCACCATCTGCCCAGTTACCAAAGACCGAAGCATGGGAGTCATCCTCTCCATTATAATGTCCCTCAAAGCTCTCAACGAGCCTGTTAGCAGGCTCTATTGACTCTAATATGTGTCTCCAAGCCCCTTTCCTCCCCATCTCCTCTCTTACCTTCTTGGTCAAGTTACTATCATTTTCCTTAAATAGTCTCCTTGCTTTCTTTCATCACCCATTTTCTTCACGGGAGCTTGGGTGGATCCATTTCCAGTCATCCTTGAATTTAGAAAACCTTTCTAATGAAATCCCAACTCCCAAGGCCCCATTCTCCTCTCCAGTCTCATATCATAACCTCTTTTGTTTCATTTCTGCTGTATCCAGTGGACAATTTAAATTTCTTTTCTAAGGTCCCAAAATATACTTCCCTTACCTCAGACCGGACTGGAGCAATAATACAGCAGGTAGGGCATTTGCCTTGCATGCAGCCGACCCTGGTTCAATTCCTCCTTCCCTCTCGGAGAGCCTGGCAAGCTACCGAGAATATCCTGCCCTCACGGCAGAGCCTGGCAAGCTCCCCGTGGCGTATTCGATATGCCAAAAACAGTAACAACAAGTCTCACAGTGGAGACATTACTGGTGCCCACTCAAGCAAATTGATGAATAGCGGGATGACAGTGCTACAGTGCTATCTGAAACAGGTGTCTGAGGTCAAATACATGCTCCTGCTCCCTCCTAGTTGCCCGGGCTTCTCTTGGAGTTAGCATTCTCTTCCTTCATACCTCACCTTTAATGAGTGTTTCCTTACCACCTGCCTTCCTAAAAGTTTATCAGTACTCTCTTTTAAAATATTTATGTGTTTCACAGTCTGCACAATGCCCTCCTGTCACCATTGAAGTGTAGCTCCCATTACGAGCAGAGAATTGTCTCTTATCTCCATTCCCAGGACTTGTGGAATAAATAAATGAACTTGAGCAAGTGTTTGAAGTGAAACATTAAGTTGGGTTACAATGTTAATAATTAATATTTTTAATTCTTCCCTTTCTTACAGTATCCCCGACTAGTTTTCCTGATGCTTTTTGCATTTATAGGCAGAGTCGGTATTAAAAAGTCCTTAATCAGTGACAATTGAATGGACAGATGGATGAATGAATATATGCTTTTTTACTTTGTGATCTCTGACTTGTGTTTTTTATAACCCCAAATAGCCAATGTATTGTTTTTGTGATTGCCTGCCATCCTTTCCATTTTGCAATGTTTTCTCTATCTCCTTTAGAAATCTGTTTCAGAATTGTCTTCTCTTCCCAGACAAGAGAGTCTTATGTCTAAGATCCTCCCATAATAATGTGGATTGTTTCTAACATGTGTTGTGTGTTTCTTTGTTATTATTTCACCTTTTCCAAAGCTATAAGGGAGAAGAAAAACAGTTGTGTGATACCTAAGTGCATCTCCCTTCTGGCATTCTTGATTTACAGATATTGAAAGTGGTTCAGGTGAGGGTAGGTAGGGCAATTGAAGAAGTCTACAAACACCACACAACACTGAAAGCCTAAAATCAAGCAAAATCTTGTCTTTGCAAGGTACTGTGATTCTGTCACAGCAGGAATTCTGTCATCAAGAAGATTTTCCAGGAATTTGCATAATCTACACCCCAGATCCTTAGTTCTACTCTTTCCTTTCTGCTGAAGAGCTTTTGTCATGAAGCTTTTAGGGTCTCAAAAGATGATCTCTGAATTCCGTGTGTTGTCGCAGGAAATGGCTCTGGCTTTCCTGCCAGTACCACCACCATTTCTCTTGCTTGCTTTCTCCCCTGGTGTTCCCTGTTTCTTTCTAGCCACTTCTTCCCATGGTAACAAATCAAGCAAAGTAAAATACCAGTCCCTGAAATAGCTGTCCCTTGGGCAGCATGAGGCTGATTATCCCATTCAAGATCGGGTACGTACAAAACAAATACATTCCACCTCTATCCAACAATTGCTATGCATTATGTCTACCTGCCATCTCTCTGGTACAATACTCGGTTATTTACTCTCTCTGAGTTTTAGTTCATTTGCTCATGTTGTTTCCCAAGGATGTGGGTGAAATAAAATAAACATTTATTTAGCACTTACTAGGTGTCAGTTTCCTTCGTTATTGGTTAGAGCAAGCAAACACTGTATGGTAGCAGGTTTTTTTTTTAATTCACATAGTCATGGGGGTTGTCAGTTATTGGGCAAAGGAGGTAAGTTTTGCTTCACACAATGATCCAGAAGCTGAGATTGGTGGAAACTTTGACATTTAAAACCTCCAGTTTTTTTTTTTTTTGCTTTTTGGGTCACACCCGGCGATGCACAGGGGTTACTCCTGGCTCTGCACTCAGGAATCACTCCTGGCAGTGCTCAGGGGACCATATGGGATGCTGGGAATCGAACCCGGGTCGGCCGAGTGCAAGGCAAACGCCATACCCGCTGTGATATTGCTCCAGCCCCTAAAACCTCCAGTTTTTAAGACCAATCTGGGTGTAGATATCCAACCTGCAGACAAGGAAAGAACATGGGGCATCCTGAGTGAGAATTTTTTATGGGACATATACTTTTATATGGAGTGAACACATCACTTTAGTTCATTCTCTTAGCAAGAATGCAGTCACATGAGCAGATTCAATTGCAAGAGAGGCTGGGAAGTGTTTGACCAGGAGAAGAAGCAAATGGACTTTGGAGAATAGCTAGCCACACAGAGTGGGGTGTTTTATATACTTGCCATGTTTGATCTTGGCAACAGTAGAGTGTAAAATTTTTTACTCCTTATCAATGAGGAAATTGAGGTTCAAGAAAAAAAATGCAAAAGAACACATTAATGTTTGTTTGTTTTTTGGGGGGTCACACTTGGCATTGCACAGGGGTTACTCCTGGCTCATGCACTCAGGAATCACTCCTGGAGGCACTCAGGGGACCATCACATTCCTGTTTTAGCTAATAAGTGCTAGGATCTAAATTTGTACTTAGACTCATATGAGAACTCTGTTTTCTCCTCAGAGAAACCCACTTCTTCTCTGAGTAAGAAAAATGCCTAACTCTGGAGCTCATAGAATATCCAAGAAAATGGTAATGAAAAGCAAAACCCCCTTTGTCTTCACAGAATACCGCAGGAATTTCCTGGGGTATCTTGGTTAGGCTGTATATACACGCCCCCACCTCCCCATGTAGCTTCTTAATAAGTACTTTAACTTTATTACTTCAAGTGAATCTATCTGGCCATTTTATTTGATCCTCATGATGAGAATTTTGGTATGTAGTTAAGCAGAACCTCCCCAGCTTAATTAATCTAACATCATTTTGGCCGACGATAAATTTCCTTAATAACCCTATCATTAAACTTCAATACCCTCGAGTGTCTCACATCCATTTGTGTATGCTATTCCTTTAATCCCTGGAAACCAGACTTTAAAGAATGGGTTTTTATCAGTGTCACTGAATATTACTTAAAATGTTTGAAAGTAGATAAAATAAAAGATAACACCCACGCCAATACAGAAAAAGCCCATCTCTTATTAAATGGGCAAATTTGATAAACACACACACACACGAAATAAAAAGTTAAATTGGAAAGTTCTTAAACAGATTGCTCAGAGTTTTTAAATGCTGTAAAGGGGGTTGAAAATGAAGAACATTGGATCTGAGTTAGATTTGGAACTCCTCAAAGGAAGCATGAGCTTCTCACCCTGCTCTGTGGGTTGTTTATTAAGTGAGACTGGATGAGAGAAATCAGCTACAGTTAAGTCATTCACAGACCTCAGCATTAGCTTGTTTGAAAATGTCTGTTTTCCAGCTTCTCCTCATCAGTCTTTCAGGAACCAGAAAGCACTGATGGAAGCTTGTGAATTCAGTCCCCTCACTCACCAGCCCATCTGAGCTCCATGGCGTCTCTAGGCTTGGGGACAATGACCGTCTGCCACTAGTGATTGACATGATTGACAAGTAGAGCGGTGAGCTGGAGTCCTGCTAGACTTACTCTTCTGACTCTGATAGGTGACTCCCCAAATGACTAGTCATCGTAAATGCAGATCCTCTTCTAGGGAATGCGCTTGTGGAATCAGCTGAAGCTCAGAGAGACACAGGACTCACTCTCCCTCTTGTTACAGACACTCTTTGTGAACTCAGTCCTTTTCTTGGATTTATTACCTCTCTATGTGATTTCCTTCCTTCCTTCCTTCCTTCCTTCCTTCCTTCCTTCCTTCCTTCCTTCCTTCCTTCCTTCCTTCCTTCCTTCCTTCCTTCCTTCCTTCCTTCCTTCCATCCTTTCTTCCTTTCTTTATTTTTCTCCTTTCTTCCTACTTTTCTTCCTTTCTCCCTCCCTCCCTGTCCCCCTCCTCCTTCCTTCCTTCCTTCCTTCCTTCCTTCCTTCCTTCCTTCCTTCCTTCCTTCCTTCCTTTATTTTTCTTCTTCTTTCTCCCTACTTTTCTTCCTTTCTCCATCCCTCCCTGCCCCCCCTCCTTCCCTCCTTCCTTCCCTCCTTCCTTCCTTCTTCCTTCTTCCTTCCTTCCTTCCTTCCTTCCTTCCTTCCTTCCTTCCTTCCTTCCTTCCTTCCTTCCTTCCTTTCTTCCTTCCATCCTTTCTTCCTTCCTTTCTTTCTTTATTTTTCTCCTTCTTTCTTCCTACTTTTCTTTCTTTCTCCCTCCCTCCATCCCTCCCTACTCCCTGTCCCTCCTCCTCCTTCCTTCCTTCCTTCCCTCCTTCCCTCCTTCCTTCCTTCCTTCCTTCCTTCCTTCCTTCCAGTCTATATTTATTTCTCTATTTCTTTCTGTATTTCTTTCTTTCTTTCTTTCTTTCTTTCTTTCTTTCTTTCTTTCTTTCTTTCTTTCTTTCTTTCTTTCTTTCTTTCTTTCTTTCTTTCTCTTTCTCTCGCTTTCTTTTTTTCTTTCTTTCTTTCTTTCTTTCTTTCTTTCTTTCTTTCTTTCTTTCTTTCTTTCTCTCTCTCTCTTTCTTTCTTTCTTCCTTTCTTTCTTCCTTTCTTTCCCACATTGGCAGTTCTCGGTGGGTACTCCTGGTTCTGCATTCAGAAATCTCTCCTGGGCTCAGGGGAACCATAAAGGGTGCCAGGGGTTGAAATCAGGTCAGCAATATTCAAGGCAAGTGCCCTACCCTCTCCACTATCAGTTCTGTCCCTTTATTCTGATTTCTAATTCATAGTTCTCAGTCCTGATCTATTAGTTTTAGCTTTGTAAACCCAACATTCTGCCTGGATTTCTAGGAAGTGTCTCAAAATTAGCATATCCAAAACCAAACCCTTCATTTCTTAAGTTCTCACACTCAACCCAACTGTGAGTCTTCCCCTGTTAAGAGAATGTTGGCTCTAATACTCCATTTATTTAGGGAAATAACCTGGAGTCCACTTTGGTAATTTTCTCACTTTTCTTGAATCCAGTTGATGAGCAAATTCAGATCTTTTGGACATGCAGTACACACTTCTATTCTGGAACTCTCCACCTTACATTTCTTCCATGAGACTTCCTTGAGCACTTCTGAATCCCTCTTCCCTCTGATCTGGCTCCATGCTAAACACCCCCAATTGACCTGTATTGTTTTTTACTGTAAGTGATTGAGAAATATCACTTGGATAATACATTAAAATAATCAGATGTGTTTTTTCCCCCAGGACTTTGGATCTTTAGGGTGTAAGTCGAATGGTATAAAAAAAAAGAGAAAAGTTCTAACGAGGACAAATAAGGAAAGGAAGAAGGATAAAGTAAGGAAGTAGGGAAACAGTTAAAGATATGGCATGACGTTATATGACTATTGTTCCGCCACTACAGCCTGAGACCCAGACAGTTCCCATTTCTGACCTCTTTCGAGCCTATTCAAAAACCTTCTTTATGAGTCACCTCATATATCCTCTCAGCAAATTCCTCTTTACAATTGTTAGCTAGAAATAGTTCTCGTTGCACGTTGAAAACCCACTTTTTAACATGTAGGATCAAAAAGCAGAGATGGAAATTGAAGCAAAAACCAAATGCTGAGCATTGAAGGACATAGTGAGTCTTAAAGAAGTCCGAGAGTTCTCATTCATGGCCCCTCAGACAAGCTCTGAGTAGAATAGGGGCATGGGAGAGCCTATTCAGCCTCCTATCTTTGAAGTTCTTTGTAAATATTTAACAAAGGGAATAAGTGAAGACTCAGACCAATGATCTGCTCAGAAACTCACAGCAAAAATGTGATCCGGAGGAAAGTGAAACTAGACGCATTTCTTTATCTTCCAGGACAGAGGAGAAGCGAGCTGGAGCCATAGCACAGCAGGTAGGGCGTTTGCCTTGCACGTGGCCAACCTGGGTTCGATTGCTCTGTCCCTCTCTCGCCCACACGGCATAGCCTGGCAAACTCCCCATAGCGTATTCAATATGCCAAAAACAGTAACAGTAAGTCTTACAATGGAGATGTTACTGGTGCCCGCTCAAGCAAATTGATGAGCAATGGGATGATAGTGACAGTGACAGAGGAGGAGAGCAGAAAAGACCTCTTAGTAACTATCTCCACACTTTTGGCTTTTAACTTATCCATCACATTCCAGCATAACCACTCCTCCTCTAGAAGGTGCAGAATAGCTTGGCCCATCATGTTGACAGGAACCAGGACAAACAGGAATCAGGACTGAGCTCTCATACCTGAGTGGGCTGTTAAACCACAACAATAGAACACAAAACAAAACTCCTTCATCAGCCTATTACCAAGCGGTGTCATAGTTTTAAACAATAGCAATAGAAATAAAAGTACAACTTCCTTCCTCAAAGAAGACATACAGTTGGAAAATAGGTACAGGGGAAAATGCTCTACCTTACTCATCAACAGGGAAATGCAAATCAAAACCACAATGAGATATCATATTACACTGAAGTTGGTGGTCCCCCGATGGTGGCTTATGTGAGGTGGAATGAGACAGATCAAGCTACCGGTGATATATTTGATATGCCAAAAATAGTAGCAACAAGTCTCACAATGAAGACGCTACTGGTGCCCGCTCGAGCAAATCGATGAGCAACGAGATAACAGTGCTACAGTGCTACAGTGCTTCTTGTTTGTATATCAACAGGTAGCTTTGTGGGGCTGGAGAGACAATACAGCAAGTTGGGCGTTTTCTTTGCCTATTTCCAACCCAAGTTTGATCCCCAGACCCCTATATGGACCCCTGAGCCCAGCAGAAATTGTCCCTGAGCACCAAGCCTAGAGTAAGCCCTGAGCATAGCTTCAAATGTTGTCACAGGGAGAGTGGTTATTGGCGTCCTGCCAGCTCTATGACCTCCAGCAAGTCATTGAACTGCCCTATGCCTTAGTTTCCTTATCCATAAAATTGTGGAAAAAGCAATTTCCTGCCCTTAGAGAATTGCTGTAAAGGTTAAATGAGTTTAATATTGTAAAGCATGTGGAACAGTGTCTGACACATAGTAAAATCTCAGTAAATATTAATATCAAACCTTTGTTATATAAGTTTCAGGTTTTATCAGGGATTTCCCAAATAGGCTTTGAACTCCATGGTGACAAGGATGGGTATTACTGATCTTTGTCACTGAGACTCAGCAAAGATGCTGATAAAGATCAAGCAGAAATTGCTTAATGAATGAATGAATAATGGGGTTCAGTGAACATTGCTGTCCGGTAGGCCCCGTTGTTGGAAAGCAAAGAGGAATCTTATTTCCCTTCCCCACACTGCTCACATTTCCACCCCATCTCCTGGAATTCAGATACGGAACTAAAACTGGCCGGCTGGGGCTGGAGCAATAGCACAGCGGGTAGGGCGTTTGCCTTGCACGCGGCCGACCCGGGTTCGATTCCCAGCATCCCATATGGTCCCCTGAGCACCGTCAGGAGTAACTCCTGAGTGCAGAGCCAGGAGTAACCCCTGTGCGTTGCCAGGTGTGACCCAAAAAAGCAAAAAAATCAATAAAAAATAAAACTGGCGGGCTGAGAACTGCATTAAATGTGGCATGAGACCAGTCAGATGACATCACCAGTAACCCTCAAAGAGAAAAACCCCTGCTTATTCGGTGTCTTCTCCGGCAAAACAAACTGTGGTGTATTCCCACAAATGACCCACTGTGAAATATTTACAGCTGATTCCAGGGTGGCAGCGGCCAGGGGAGGCAGGTTGTTTGGGTAGTAAAAGCAGGCTGCGGTTTCCATTTCAGTGGCCCCGTTTCCTGTGTCTACCTCAGGCAACAGCATCCTTTATATCCTCCACACACACACATTCTGCCTGTGTGAGAGTCTCGATTACAGGCAGTTGCGGTTTGTGTGGTAGGCATTATGCATTTATGAGCCAGAGCAAACATTTACAGGTGCTAGTAATTCATCCCGGGGTGGGGAGGGGGAGGGGAGGAAGAAAAGGGTGGGAGCAAGCAGACGCAGCACTGGTTCCCTGACATTGTCCTCCAGGTCTGGAATGCAGACCCGAGTGCAGCGGGAGAGGACATGTCCTTCCCGTCTGGAGGTACCCTCTGGCCCAGGACCTGGAAAGTTCTTGTCCCACGTCCCACCCATGACATCAATGTAGAGATATGTCAGAGCTCAGGCTTTGGACCATTGGCCTCCTCTTACATACCAGTAATGCCCAAACCTTCCTTCAACTGAGATCTTTTTTTTCTTTTCTTTTTTTTTTTATTGCTTTTTGGGTCACCCCTGGCGATGCACAGGGGTTACTCCTGGCTCTGCACTCAGGAATTACCCTTGGCAGTGCTCAGGGGACCATATGGGCTGCTGGGAATCGATCCTGGGTCGGCTGCGCGCAAGGCAAACGCCCTACCTGGTGTGCTGTCATTCCAGCCCCTCAACTGAGATCTTTTTCAGCTTCGTATACACAATGCTTACTGTTTACCTACATTTTTCTCCTGCGTGCACCAGGCATCTCAAACATACAAGGCTTGGAATAAAGCTTCTCATTCCGTACACAAAATTTCTCTCTTTGTCTTGTTTTATATAACTCAGTCAGCAGTGGCTTGCTTTCTTCTTCTAGAATTCTAGGTATAGTGTAGCCGTGATGCTGCCCTGGCACCTCTTCATCTTTTACACGCCACATAATCCATCAGCGGATTTTACTGTCTTCCAAATACATCCCAAATCTCCCCACTTCAGCACCCCCCTTGCTATATCCCTGGGCTGGATTGCGGTAATCACTTCCTCTCTCGGTCCCCTTTCAGTCAACTAGGCTACAGCTAGCAGAGTGCTTATGAGAATTGTAATTAGCATCATCATGCTGCATTTCTGCCCCCGAAGCCCCAAGGATGTCCATGACATTCAGAATAAATGCCAGCCACGCCTTCCACTGCCTCTCTGATCTCAACTCCCAACCCTGGTACACTTGAAACATTGAACCCCAACACCTGCGCCG
Organism: Sorex araneus; assembly: GCF_027595985.1. NCBI lineage: Eukaryota > Metazoa > Chordata > Mammalia > Eulipotyphla > Soricidae > Sorex > Sorex araneus. Next base: position 207,885,206 of record NC_073305.1, on the reverse strand, counting down.
TGTTTCCTCTGCCGAGAAAAAAGATTCTCCCCCAGAGCATCGCCTCCTTTGTTCTTTTACTTCACTTATGCTCATTTTCAGGAAGAGGGAGATTCTTTGAAACAATGTTAACAAATGTGTTAGCCACAAAATAAAGCCGTCCACTTCTATGACTTTAGCGTGCAAACTCCTGACCCTGAGAAAATACGTCAGGGACTGGAAAGATAGCACAGAAGTTACGGTGCTCATCTTGCCTGCACTAGATCCCAGTCTGATCTTCAGCACCACAAATAATCCTCCAGTGACAAGCAGGAGTCATTCCTGACCACAGAGCAGAAGTAAACCCTGAGCACTGCTGAGGGTGCTCCCTCAGTCCCCAGACATTAGGAAGTGGTGATGTTAAGTCACAAATTGTGGAGAGGTATTTTTCATCTATAGCAGAGAAGAGAGTAGTAGCCAGAATAAACCAAGAACACCTACATATCCGGAGTGCAGTGAGATTAAGTAACCCAGTATGTAAATGCACTGCAGCACTGTAGCACTGTTGTCCCGTTGTTCATCGATTTGCTCGAGAGGGCCCCGGTAACGTCTCCATTGTGAGACTTCTTGTTACTGTTTTTGGCATATCGAATACGCCATGGGGTGCTTGCCAGGCTCTGCCGTGCGGGCGGGATACTCTGGGTAGCTTGCCGGGCTCTCCGAGAGGAATTGAACCCAGGTTGGCCACGTGCAAGGCAAATGCTCTACCCGCCATGCTATAGCTCCAACCCAGGTAAATGCAATAGTACATAAGTAAATGTAATAATCTTTTGTTTAGAAGGAAATACAGATAACCCAAGTTAGTTATCTTGTAAGAAGAGGCGCACCAAAAAGACTCAACAGTGTAGCGTTTGGAAAGTGCCCTAGGGAGACTCTTGACTTTATATCAGAAAACAAGAACATGAGTTTACATAGATGTGTGGTTTACAAAGCAAAAAAATTTAGAAACAGCCCAATGTCCATCATTAGAAAAGTGGCTGAATGATGCCATGGCCACACAGCGGAATGTTCTATAGCAGTGAAAATAAATCACTAACACCAAATGCAATGGCAATCCTAGATATTGTGAAGACATTGTTTCATAGTTTATAAAAAATAACAAGTCTAGAGTATTACATAGTTTTTCAGAAACAACAAAAATTTAGTTATTGTTTAGAAATGAAACACACAGGCACACACACGTGATTGATAAATACAAATTCAGAGTGGAATTTTGGTCTTAAGCAGATTTTGGTCTTCTTGATCCCCTGTGGGTAGGTGGGCATAATATGACTAGTTTTGGGGAAAAAAATGATGAGAGTTATTTTCAAGCTGATTGAACTCCCAGAGTGATCATTTTCAAGGATGCTTACTTACTCAGCCTCTATCTTCTTCTGCTTTATCTCTCGAATCCATCCCTCTGTCACTGCTTGAGATTTTTGGAGAGTTTCACGTTGATGCTATGTGAATGATAATTTGTAACTTTTAGTTTGAGTAATGGGCTCATGTATATTTTTATATATTACACATGCCTATTCATTATTATATACAAATGTGCTTCCAAATATTTGTTTGTAGAATTGTATGTTTGTAATATGTAGTGCAGAGTTTACATATTAAAGGACATTGGACAGAGGAGAAGACCTTTGGGATGACAGAAGCCTGAACCTGGACTGGGTCAGTCAGTGAGACAGGAAAAGAAGGGAATTTCAGCAAGTTACACCAGGTGCAAAATCCAAGAGAAGCCGGAAAGTAGCAAGAATTTAAGAAAGGTAAGGGTCAAGGGATAGAGCTGATACCTAAACTTGCCTTTTTGCCACCCAACAGAGCATCTCTGGATTAGCCCTGTCCCTTCCCCAGGCACCACTGGCTGTGGCCCATAATAAATGAAAAGTTCAGAGATGGGGTGTGTGTGTGTGTGTGTGTGTGTGTGTGTGTGTGTGTGTGTGTGTGTGTTTGTTGATGGGGGTATTGTCACATGACCATAACTCCTTACTGAGTAGCTGAACCAAGGGACTATCACGAGACTTAGTTAATATTTAATTTTGTTTTGATTGTTTTAGATGCCCCTCCTGGTCAGGGGTAGCTCTGTCACCAGATTCTGGGCCACTTCTGGCGGTGTTCTCTTGATTCTGTGCTCAGATATCTCTTCTGGTGGTGGACATGGGACCATTTACGGTGCTGGAGATTTTACCTGGGTCAGCTGTGTGCAAGGCAAGCATCTTACCCACTGTCCTATCTCTTTGGTTTGTAATAGTTAATCTTGCCAGTGAATGGTGAGTTCCACTCTCATCCCTCTTAGTCATTCCCAACCACATTCATTCCCATGTTTAATTAGTGCATATTATATATAATATATACAATGTGATATATGATATGTATAGTTTTACATTAGTATTTCTTTTTTTTTTCATTTTTGGGTGATGTTCAGGGGTTAACTCCTGGCTTTTTTCATTTCACTGGGTGATGTTCAGGGGTTAACTCCTGGCTCTGAACTCAGGAATTATTCCTGGCGGTGCTCAGGGCACCATATGGGATGGTGGGAATCGAACCTGGGTTGGCCGCGTGCAAGGAAAACACCCTATTCGCTGTGCTATCACTCCAGCAGCCCCAACATTAGTGTTTCTTGATGCTAAAAGCTCACAAGACTCCATTCTTTCCTGGTGCTGTCAGGGGCTCCAGAATTCCTGTCAAAGAGATGTTCGGGCATCTGGCGGAAACAGGAGGTTAATCTCATCTGACCGAGCACACTCTTCCTGGGAGTCCCTTTTGGCCTTCTCCCCTTTCTCGCTGTCAAGCAAGACACCGACAGATCACAGGTGTCATGGGTCAATAACGGAAATAAGAAGCAAACCACAGTGGTGGGAACCAGGGCAGGGAGGTGTTCTGACACCTGGGGAAACAGCACACCTGAGCTAATTTTCGGGAGGTGGTCATGGGTCACTAGGTTGGAAGGAATAAATAGATTCTGTTCCACTCAGAGCTGGATCTATAGGATCCATAGGCACTCTGTTCCACTGGGAGTGGGATGTAAGCTATCCCCATCAAGGGGGTTCAGCCAGAATCTACTAAAGAAACCCTTTGACCTGAAGTCCCTGGTGCTACGGGTCCACTGCACTAGGGCTGTACCAGAGAATCACCCAAATGCATGCAGATGAGACACGTGCAAGATGGCTCACTTCAGCCTGATTTGCCCCAAGGGAGGATAAGTTTAAACTAAATGATCCTTTACAGTGATTGACTAAATAAATAGAGTGGTTTGTGTATGCTGTAGAGAGTAACATTTATTTTAAAACAAGATGTGTATTGATCAGAAATTTTAAAAACAAAAAAAACCTCGTTGAAACCCCAAATTGTGAAATATTCCATAAGGTCTGATATACTGTTTTTGTCAATACACTCCCACATGGGACAGGCACCATCTCCAGAGAAGATTAGCTCTCACTGGGGACTGTGAGTTCGGAGAATGATGACAAATAAATGGCAGGTGACAGAAGGCAGATGGGGAGCTTAGGGAGGGGAAAGGAAACCCCTCTACAGATAGTCAGCAATGAAATTAGCTTTTCTCTGCAGTAGCCAGACATGTGGACCTGGGAAGGGAAACTTTCTTTTCCTGGATTCAGGTTAACAGAATCCCTCAACTCCAAGCTCACTGTTTTGAGGCTTACTAAGAACATATGCCCGGGGCTGGGGCAATAGCACAGCAGGTAGGGCATTTGCCTTGCATGTGGCCAACCCGGGTTCGATTCCCAGCATCCTATATTGTCCCCCAAGCACCACCAGGAGTGATTCCTGAGTGCAGAGCCAGGAGTAGCCCCTGAGCATCGCTGAGTGTGACCCAAAAAGAAAAAAAAAACATATACTCATGGAGCTAGAGCGATAGTACAGCGGGTAGTACGCTTGCCTGGCAAACAGCCCAGACCCGGGTTCAGTCCCTAGCACCTCACATGGTTTCCCAGTCCCCACCAGGAATGATCCTTGAGTACAGAGCCAGGAGTAAGCCCTGAGTGCTGCCAGGTGTGGCCTAAAAACAAGCAAAGAAAAATAAACCAACCCACCAAACCTATACTCATAGTTTGAGTGAGTCTTTTCTCCAAAGATGTAAAGTGTGTATTTAGCTCTGCAATGAAAAAAAACAACATCAGTAAATCGGGCGGAGTGAGTCCCAGGAGAAGATGAGACCCAAGGTGGGTGTGGTCAGTATCCTGCCTCTCCATGATCTTTCAGCAGAAACCAAACCTGACTTTTCCAGCACTGCTATGTGGAGGCCCGGGTACTTGCATACAAAGGGGACAGCAAGGGGAGTATTACTCTGAAAACATTCTCCAAAACACATTGATGTAATGACTTAAGTATTCTTGTGGATAAATGCAAGGGGAGGGGAAGATGTACTCCAGCAGGTGACAAAAGCTGTGGCTTTCTGTGTCCTTCTTACCAGGCACTAACCACTAACCCCCCCCACTCCCCCCCTCCCCCCGCTCCAGCTCCTGAACAAGGGTCTTTCTGAGGCTCTGCCTGTTTGGGAATTATGGTGTCAGTGTTTGTTTCTACAGTAAAAGAGAGCTGGAATGCTTTTCAGGAAAAAAAGGACCAGGAAATTACAGATAGAAACAAAGTGGGGGGGAATAGAAGAGAGATGAGATTTCCCAGGTGCAGGAACTCTAAGTAGGTGTGAGACATTCTCTTCTCTTTCTTGGGCTTGCACTGTCAGAGGGTCCTGAGAGCAGTCCCAGCTTGAATGGAATGTAGTTCTGAATTAGTGGCCAAAGACAATGAAGAGGTATGCCTGGCTACGGGAATTAAAGAAGATTGGAATGATGCAATCAATCATAGAGGAGAGAACATATTTTTCAAACATTTTGAAAATATTTCATTTAAGTCAGAGGAGAGAGAAAACTCATTTTGGTGCTAATAGAACCTTTCTTTTTGTTGTTGTTTTTAAACCCACACCCAGCTGTGCTCAGATGTTACTCCCAGCTTTTTGCTCAGGGGACTATATTGTGGCAGGAATCCAACCCAATCCAATCCTGCATACAAAGCAAGCATGTAGCCTATTAAACTATTTATCCTTCCCACTAGTAGGTCTTTTAACAGTCAACATCACCAAGGTCCCTTTTCAACTAGAAGATGCCAGATGTGGAAACTAGAGCAGAGAGAGTGAGGAGTTGGGTTGTCATCTGTTGGGGCAGAGGGTCACCTCTAAAGTTTTGTCTCTGTTGTCTGGTTTCATTTCCTTGTGGAATACTAGTTGGGAGCTTCAATTTCTTGTCTGCTACTGACTGGAGTTGGTGCATTATTCTTTGACAAATGGACCTTCTGGGGACTTGCTTCATCAAAAGTAGTAAGAGAAAGAACTCACAGATATCATGGTGCAATTACAATTGCATGTTACAATCATGGAAGGAATATCTCATTTTCAATGTCATATTGTATTTATTAGAAACAATCCTAGGTCTTGGCCATACTTAAGAGGTGGTGATAAACATAAAGAGAGACATACCAGGAAGTGGGGAAAATTAAAAATGAACTTAGAATGTATCTGTCTTTTCAGTTTAAGTATTTTATACAATTTTTGTTTCGAATAGATTCTTTCAATCAGATAAGAACAAAAATTGATTTAAAGGATAATACCGAATCAACAATTGCATAAAGAAGCCTATGTGTCTAGGATAGATACCTTTAAGATAATCGAATTACAGTGCTTCTTTACTTATTCACAAATTTCTACATTTTTACTTTTATCTGCATTAGAATTTATCAGAGAGCAAACAGAGTGGTTGTATTACTTAATAGAGAGAACATACTCCAAGAATTGTGGGAGCTTAAATCCCATTATCTGACAACTTCAAGCTGAAGAACACTGTAACACTGTCATCCCGTTGTTCATCAATTTGCTCGAGCGGGCACCAGTAATGTCTCCATTGTGAGATTTCTTACTGTTTTTGGCATATCAAATATGCCATGGGAAGCTTGCCAGGCTCTGCTGTGCGGGCGGGATACTCTGGGTAGCTTGCCAGGCTCTCTGAAAGGGACGGAGGAATCGAACCCAGGTTGACTGCATCTAAGGCAAACACCCTACCCGCTGTGCTATTGCTCCAGCCCAAGGAAAGGGTAATTCAGTTCAGAGGAGAGAAATCACACAAGGAGTTGATGGTGGATGGCCCAGTCTGAACTAAAAGACCCAAGAACATTAATATTCAAGAGTAGGATATAAACATAAAAATTTTTTATAACAGTGTATTGGGGATGAAAATTTGTTCATTCAACAAGTATTATTGAGTATCCCTCCAAGTTGCCCAATACCGTCCTAAGAAGCAAGTGTATTGTAGGTAAAGCAAATATGGCTTCTGTACTCTTTTGGGACTTCCCATCTAGTCTAAAATGGTTCTTTGATGTCTACATCATCCTAGAGACAAACATTTTAGAGGCACTATTGTTTGTCCTGTCCTTTGACATTTCTTGCAAAACTAGTTTCAAGGCTATTAATTCCTTAAACTTTTGTCTATCCATGAAACTCTATATCATTCCTTTAAATCAGAATGATAATCTAGCTGGATAGAATATCTTGATGAGTTGTTCATTTCATTGAGTTTTTGTACTATATCCCTCTGTTCTCCTCTGGCTCATTGAATCTCATTTGACAGATATGCTATGAATATAATGAGCCTTTATTTGCATGTAAGGTCTTCTATTGATTGTTCACTTGACTTTTGATCATGTGATTGACATCTTTAAGTACTGGAAACTCTGGTACCTCAATAAAAATGGTTTTAAAAAGGAACTAATTACTGTTAATTAAAAAAATAAACATGCTTTCAATTTTTTAAAAAGTAGAATATAGATGTCTCAGCCCATCCAAAGAGAAAGTCTCCCTATCTCCACTTTTGAGTTTTACTTATATCTTCTATGGGTTGGATGATCCCCACTCTGCTTTAGTGAAGATTTTTTTCTCAGTCTACCTATTTGAATACTAATTTTGTTCAAATAAAACCTCACAAATTCAGATTTAATGTTGTACAGTAGAGTTTTCCAAGCGTTCCTTCACTCAGTCAAGCTGACACATAGAATGATCTGTCCGTTGGTCATTCCACTTACTTATTCATGAAAGTCCTAGTCCTGGCCTGTTCTCTGCATTTACAGAGATGAAAAGGGTGTGCTCTTGTCTTTCAAGGAATCTGCCTTATTGAGTTATTTCTAAACTATAGTTATACATTAAAATCTTTAAAATTGGGATGGAGAGATTTATCTTGCACACAGCTGACCCAAGTTTGATCCCTAGCATCGCATATGGTCCTCTGAGCACCACCAGTAGTAATTCCTTAGTACAGAGCCAGGGATAACCCCTGAGCATCAGCTGGTGTGACCCAAAAATGAAGGGGGAAAATCCTCTGGAGAACTTTGAGAGAATATTAGTAATGAGGCATCATCATCGATAAAGGAACTCAGATTCCTGATTAGGAGACTCAGGGAATTAGAGTTTGCTCCAGAGTTGAAGTTTCTGATGTGACTTCAAGGCGTCAATCCATTTGCTGAAAAATTGCAGATGAGGAATTGTGAGAGATGTGCATTGCAGGTTTCACAACCACAGACTGCAAGTTCATCTTTCATTTTGAGAGAATGGATCCTCCAGAGTGTGGTTGAGTTTGAGGAAGGACCAGCTGAGACCTTCAGCGAGCTAGTCCTTGTTCTTCACCGTAACCTTTACCATGAAGTCTGCACTTGACCTTTAGCTCAAATTCCATCTCTAGCTTGTCTTCTGCTTTGCCTTTTCAGAGTCAGGAAGTGGGTGATGCATGTCACCTATGTACATGCTGATGTCTTTAATGTCTTCTCGTTTGCCTGTGGCTGGACTGGAGCTACAGTCGGTTTGCCTTTTCTACCGTTTTACTTGCTGGTGGGCACAAGATAGTGTTCTACTTTCTCCCCGGTTTGGATTTCTTGCCCTGCTCCTGACCTCTATGCGTGTTTGCATGTGTGTGTATTGTGTCTGTGTGTTTAAATGTGAATGCATACATATATCTGGACGACCCATTCATCTATTTGTTGTTTTGTCACCAAGCATCTTTCATGAGGGCTGGAGCAATAGTACAGCAGGCAAGGCACTTGCCTTGTAAGTGTCTGACCTGGGTTCGATCCCTGGCACTCTATATGGTCCACCCGAGCACTGCCAGGAGTGATCCCTGAGTGCAGAGCCAAGAATAAGTGTGTAATCACAAAAAAGGGGCACGGCACTCTATCTCTCCCGCCACTCGAGTTCAGTAGTGTCATGCCGCTTCCCCCACCCCGGGGAGGTCAATGGTGATGGGCAGGTGAAGGAAGGAATGGGAGCCAGGCTGGTTGGTCTCAGTTGCAGTTTATTTCATTCCCATCTCCATTCTCCTCTGATTCTCCTCCTGTGTCTCCCTCCTCCATGCTACTTCATTGTCCTTCTCGCTCTGGATCTGGATCTGGATCCGGATCCCTCTCTTAGAGCCTGGTTAAATCCCAAAGCATGAGGGGTTGGGGTTTACACATAGGTGTGGTCACAATCAATGGGGTTCAAGTTCTTTCCCTCAGGGGATGCTTCTTCTAGTACAGATTCTCTTTCAGCAGGACGACCCACCCAAGAGCGGAATCCCATGGGTGTGTTTCTCCTCTCCTTGTCCAGCAAACATATAAGCATTCATAATATTAATCATTTTGTATGGACACAGTAAAAGATACATTAAGCTTATAGATTTGCTCTCCTGGGGTCATCTCGATCTTAGACTACAGTGCTCAGGCCAGATTAGTCTTTTCTATACTTAGCAGGGTCCTAGTCTTGTCGTTACTTTTGGATCATGACAGCATTTGTCCATAATCAAGCTCTTAACTTATAGTTAAGAATCGTGGCACTTTGGCCTGGCCCATATCAATGCCAGGGTAGCTTACAGCTTGCTCTGGGTCCCTTCAGTCCCTCGTTGGGACCCTGCTTTTGGGGTGCTAGGAACTGAGGGCAACTGAGGCTTAAGTCGAGGAAGCAGATGCCCAGGAATGAATAATATTCGAAGTCAATTAAATCCCAAGTTACAAAAGCATAATATTAACTGTCTTCCTTTGTCCATACAAAAAGGGCATTGCTTAAAGTAAACCATTCAAAAAGAATGGTTTAAAGAGAGGAGAAAGGCAATGTTAACTTACAATACAAGTTCAGTATCCTAGAAAGATCTGACCTTATAAATTAAAAGAGTCTGATTAGGGGGAAAAAGCTGATTAATTGGTTGGGGAAGAGAGCAGAGAAGTGGTTACAGATAAACAAAGGAATGGGAGTGACTCAGGAACACTGTGATGGGTGTGACCTGATAAACCTAAACTCCTTGTGGCAAGGGAGAAAGGACAAAGCAAATGTTATCCTACAAATAACCACTGAGCATTGCCAAGTTAAAAAACAAAAATTAAAAAGCACCCCAAACAAACAAACAACACATATAAAAGCATCTATCATGTATATTATTCTAATCTAGGTCTTCTATCTTGCTAATAAGATAACATTATGCCATCATGGACCTTAACTCTAGGTAAGGAGACATCAGAAATCATCTGAGCCAGTAAGTTAAATAATTCTATATCCTGACCAATGTCACAAAATGCAAAAAGAAAGGAAAACAGAGTGAGAATAAGGAGTCACTTTGAGCAGACATTGTTTTTAGTAAGGTAATAAAAAGTACTTCTTTTATTTGACTTAAAAATATATTATTGAACTAACATTGGTTTATAACATTCTCTGTGTATCAGATGCACAGTATTATAAATCAAAATCTGCATAACTCACCTATGTTTCATCAGCAAAGTTCTAGCTTTTCTCCATCATCATATAATTGACCCCTTTTTCCTGTTGCCCCCCCAGGGAGCCCCTCCCCTTCTGCTAAACACCAATTTAATATTATAGTCTAAGAGCTTAGTTTTGTTTTCTACTTTAGACATTTGTTTTGTGTTTGAACCACATGCAAGTGAAATTATATAGTGCTTGTCTTTCTTCATCCGACTAAGCATACCTTCTAGGTGCTCCCAAGTTGGTAAATGGCCAGTTTATCTTTTTAATAACTGAGCAGTAGTATTCCAGTGTAGATCAACCTCCTCTTTTTACCCAGGCATCTTTTGATGTATACTTAGGTTGTTTTCAACTGTTAGAAATTGTAAATAATGATAAGATAAACACAATGCGATATATATAATAGATATACATATATATCCCTTCAAATTTATATTTTCTTATTTTTCAGGTTAACTCCCATAAGTGAGATAACTGAGTTGTATAGAATCTCTATGTTCTGTATTTTTATGTTTTTTTGGGGGGGGAGTCTCCATATAGTTTTTGGCATGTTTTAGTATATCTCTTTTTATGTTTTTAGGGAATCTCCATTTTCAATGCTATTTTCAATACTCCACCATTTACTACTCCACAGTGTGCAGGAGTGCCCTGATAAATTACTTTTAAGTGCATGAAAACATCATGAAAACCATGTCTGAATGCGGCCAGAGAGATAGTACAGGGTTGTTGTTGGGTTTTTTTTGGTTTTTGTTTTTTGTTTCTTTTTGGGTCACTCCTGGCAATGCACAGGGGTTGCTTCTGGCTCTGCACTCAGGAATTATCCTTGGCGGTGCTCAGGGGACCATATGGGATGCAGGGATTCGAACCCAGGTTGTCTGTGTGCAAGGCAAACGCCCTCCCCACTGTGCTATCGCTCCAGCCCCAGTACAGAGTTTTAAGTGAGGCTTTCGTCTTGCATGTGGTCAACTCTGGTTTGCTCCCCAGCACGGCATGTGGTTCTCGGAGCACTATCCGGAGTAATCTTTGAACACAGAGCAGCAGTATGTCCTGAGCACCACTGAGTATGTCCAGCCGTCTGCAACTCACTTCCCCCCCCCACACACACAAAAATCAAAGCTGGTGGTCAAGTACTATCCAATAGAAGTTTTGTAATAATGTACTCTAATGTATATCTGAGTCTCCAACTCAGTAACCTGAGCCAGTTTGGGCTGTTGAAAATTTGAAATATGGCTTCTCAGGATCTAAATCCTTAATTTTATTTCATTATAATTCTTAAAACTTAAATAGATACTTGTGGTTCCATATTATACAGCACAGAACCAGATATTTAATATAAGACCTGATGACAAACAACCAACTGTGCAAATGTTTGCCCAGTGATGCAAAAAGTTTGTTTTTGGATGAAGAAAGCAAATGCAAGAAAGGAATGAATGTGGAGTGCTGATGAATAAAGATCAGTGTGTTGCTGAGACTTTGAGGAATTGGGCTTGAGTTCAGAAAATATACGAAACCTTGTCAATCATGAAAAGGGGTTACTTTTTAATATAAGAAAAATTATTTGAGAGGCTGGAGTGATAGCACAGCGAGTAGGGCATTTGCCTTGCACGCAGTCGACCCAGGTTTGATTCCCAGCATCTCATAGGGTCCCCTGAGCACTGCCAGGAGTAATTCTTGAGTGCAGATCCAGGAGTAACCCCTGTGTATCGCCAGGTGTGACCCAAAAAGAAAAAAAAATTAGAAGTATTTAAGCAGGGGAGTGACACAGCAATAATGATTATGATAATTATAATAATAGCTAAAGTTAAGGTAAACTGTAGCTCAAAGAGAGAGACTATTTATTTGTGGTGGTTTTCAGGAACTACTTTTGGTGCATTGCTTGTGGGTCTCTATTGGCAATGCGAGAGATTGAACCTGGCCCTTCTTCTTCCATTTTGAGCTGTCTCTGGCCTCTAAGTAGATTTATTAAGTGATTTTTATATATAATGCAAAATTTACACCACAGTAGTGCTAGGGAATGTTTTTTATCGTCACTAAAATTTCCATCTGGGGGTGGGAAAACCAAGGCACACAGCTGCAAGCAGAAGGAGATTTAGGAACTGAATATAGGCAACTGGCTGTAGGCAACTGACTGAGGAGTCTATACTCTGCTGCCTCCCTTTCGGCTTCTAGAAGCTTATCAATCTCCCTCTTGCTCGGAGTGGGTCATGGCATGCAAGGGAAACAAGAGGGGGTGGGGAGGCTGGAAGTGACAGTGCTGAAGACTAGTGCAGTGTGAGGATGCTTATGAAGAAAAGGGGCTACTCTATAGAGGCAACAGGTAGGACTCCCTGCATAGTCGGATTTCTATGGGGAAGTGAAGTCAAGAATCAATGAAGTCTTGACACCCAAGGACAGTAGACACAAGGGCCAGGAAGATGGCTACATAGTTGGAAGCCTGCCTCATGATCGGGGGTGGGGGGGAGAAGGCAGCTGGAATAGAGAAGGGATCACCAAGAAAATGATGGCTGGAGGGATCGGTTGGGAAGGGAGATGTGTGCTGAAAGGAGATAAGGGACCAAAAGTGATGGCCTCTCAGTATCTGTATTGCAAACCAGAATGCCCCAAAGTAGAGAGAGAGTCTGGGGGAAATTGTCTGCCAGAGAGGCAGGGAGAGGGTGGGAAAGGGGGGATATACTGGGGAGACTGGTGTTGGGGAATGTGCACTGGTGGAGGGATGGGTGTTTGAGCACTGTATGATCGTAACTCAAACATGAAAGCTTGTAACTGTATCTCACAGTGATTACAAGAAAAAAAAAAGATCAATGAAGTCTTTTAAGACTGGGGCTGGGCAATAGGATGGCTGTTGATGCCCTGTCTGGGGTTAGGAAAGATCAGGAATGGGTGCAAGCAAGGTTAGCAGGAAAAGAAAAATGATTCTTCTTTCCAGTGAGACTCTACTTTCCGTTTTTTCCTTCATTTAGCAAATACACATTGAGATCTCATAGATTTTGGGTGCCATGTGAGGTATAGGGGAGGCAGTATATACCTAAGTGGCAAATCATCTTTCTACTATATTTAATCCCTTCCCACCCTTACATTTGTTGTTGTTGTTGCAGTGAACAGGGATGACATACATACTTGACTGCAGGGCTTCTGTGTTTACTTGTGCTTGCCAATGGCACAATCCAGCCACAGTGCTTGAACACTTTTTTTATTCACATGCTCACCAGGGCTCCAACCATTTAGTTGCCATCTTGCTGCTATGATGTCCTAAATCTCTTAGCATGTGGAGATTTTTTTTCTTTTTAGGTCACACCCAGGGATGCACAAGGGTTACTCCTGGCTCTGCACTCAGGAATTACCCCTGGTGGTGCTCAGGGGACCATATGGGATACTGGGAATCGAACCCGGGTTGGCCACGTGCAAGGCAAACACCCTCCCTGCTGTGCTATCATTCCAGCCCCATGCATGTGGAAATTTACAGGCAATAGTGCAGTGGCCTTGATCACAGCATACAGGGCACCCTAAGGGATCCAGCTCACCTCACCTGTGCAGGGCTGACATTTTAGCCACCGAAATATCTCCTGTCCCTTTTTTCTTCTTTGGATCTCACATTCTTTAGAAGAACAGGCAGATTATACCTAAGAAAATTAACACATAAACAGGGCGATCTATAATATAATTTATAACTGTGAAATGTACAAAAAAAGGCTGATGTGAAGGAGTGATTTTAGAAGGGGTGGGTGGAGAAGGAAGTTGCTAGGTGGATGTTGTTTGAATCAAGATTTGAATAATGAGAAGACAGATGTGGGGAGATTAAAGAAGTGTGTGTGTGTGTGTGTGTGTGCTTGTGTGTGGGAGGTGGGAGTGTGTGTGTAGGTGGGGGGGGGTGCACACACATGTGTACCTGTGTGTGAGAGAGAGTGACAGAGACAGAGAGACAGTTTCTAGACTGGAGTGTGTGAGGATTTCATTATAGAAGAGTCTTACATCCTCATGGTGTGCTGTTTGTGTGATCTCTCTAGGTGTACGCTCATGTTCGTTCCCATCTATTTGTCATTTCTCCATATGCGATGTGATCAGATTGATTGGTTTGAAATCTGTTTGCTTTTTCTTGGGGCCCCAAGCTGTGAAAGTCACGTCTAAATACAGGCACGATAGGGTGCACTAATTAATTTATGATTGTAGTTTACATCTTGGAAGCTAGAGAGCTTGATTTAGAGACAGCTTTTGGGAAGAAATGTCTCAAGGACAAGTTAGAGGTCTCTTACCTGTATATTTTGTAGAAGGGTCTGATCTGCCTCCTGACCAAATTTAGGGGGAAATAGGTCTTACGAGGTTTAATCAATAAGCAGAGAGACTTGTTTCCATGAACACAAGATTTCAGTGGCAACAAAACTCAAGAGCTGGTGTGTGGCCGTGGGACGGTGTTGTTCTTATGTTCTTACCAGCATCAGGAACACTTGTCCTTCACAGGAATGGATGGTCTCATCTTTTTTTTTTCTTTTTTTTTTTTTTTCGGTTTTTGGGTCACACCCGGCAATGCACAAGGGTTACTCCTGGCTCATGCACTCAGGAATCACTCCTGGAGGTGCTCGGGGGACCATATGGGATGCTGGGATTCGAACCCGGGTCGGCTGTGTGCAAGGCAAACGCCCCACCCACTGTGCTATTGCTCCAGCCCCGGATGGTCTCATCTTGAAGGGCATATTTCTCAAGTCTTCAGACATAACACAAGTTGACTCAACAACCTTTTCACCAATAGAGCACCAAGTGTATTTGTGTGAAATTGACTTGTCTAACTGATCCCATCCTGGGATATGAAGCAAGAAGTGTACAAATGATTGTTGAAAATAAACGCTTACTTTAAGGGTGTATGTGAGGCCAGCGGTAAAGGACCTGACCAACAGCACAGGTTCCAAGGTGGAAATGTGTCTTCAGAAATGCGCACTGACCAAGCCGACTGCATGTATAACGGAAACAGTCACCAGTTCCCAGACTGGGCAGCCATTCCTTTCAGTCACTCTGTGGAAGTGCATCTTAGTGCTTTGGAGAACTGTAACAAAAGACAGCAGTCCAGGTGGGCTTAAATAGGACCTTAGTTTTTGTGGTTCTGGAGCCTGATAATTTCAAGATAGAGGCATGAGCAGATTTAGTGCCTGTTGAAAACCTATATCAGATACTCATCTTTTCTTCTTTTTCCTCTTGAGAGCTCCCTGATTCTCTCTTCTAAGAGCACTAATCCTACTCAGAAGGGCCCCAGACCTATGACCTATTCATCTCCTTGAGGCCATGCCTCCTAACCACCTCACTATGTATGACCACTAGGATTTTATGTATTCGGATGGTACAGGAATGAAAGAGAAAGCAGTAGATAGGTAAGAAGATGCTGTGGAAGCTGAGATAGTAGACAGGGGGTCATATGGGTTTTAGAATAGCACTTCTCTACCTGTGTACATGAGAATTATTGAAATGGATTGCCATAGCCCTATAAATACCAAACATTTTGCATCAACTAAGGTTCAATTACCAGCATCCCATAGGGTCCCCCGAGCACCGCCAGGAGTGGTTCCTGAATGCAGAGCCAGGAGTAACCCCTGTGCATCGCCAGCTGTGACCCAAAAAGCAAAAAAAAAAAAGGAAGAAAAACACATTTCTTATAAACACATACACACACATGCACACACATGGCATCCTCTCAAAAATGTAGATTCAATGGGGATGACTCAACCACAAATTTGTTTTAAAGAAGTGTTGAATTCATCCTTGCATTCTGTCCATATGTGTTTTCTAAAGGCAACCATATGAAGGAGTAAACTTCAGTCATATGGTGGGCTATTGCTGCTCAAGACACACGATCACTCTGGGAAGAGTCAGAGACAACAAGGAGAAACAAATGCTATGCCGATCATTTGTGTACTGTGAGGTCTGGGCCCCAGGAAGTGGCTGAGCGTGGTCCAGCAAGGAGGTATTTTAAATGCTTGGGCACCTAGGAGTGTCAAGGAGAAAGGAGCTTTTAATCCCTTCATTGTCACCAGGACAAGTCATCCTTAAGAGAAATGCATTGAGGAGGTTAGAGCTCCTCTCAGAGTCCTGTATAATCAGAATTTGCGTGTGGCTTTTCTCCCTGCCTCGCTCCACAGATTTGCACCCATGCCTTTGCCCTGCTATACAAGCAGTGACCCCCAAAAGCACATAAACAGGCATATTTACCTATACTACTTTGGATGGGTATTTGGGCCAGGGTTCCGGGTATCTTGAGAGAGTTGGGGAGGGGTGGGGATTCAGGGACATTATCCATGCCCAACAAAGGGAGAAACTGAGGAGCAAAAACAGAGTTGGGGCCAGAGAGATAGTGCAGCAGGTAGGGTGTTCCCTTGCATGCCTGCAACCCAGGTTTGATCCCTGGCATCCTATATGGTGCCCTGAGCACCACCAGAAGTAATCTCATAGTGCAGAGCCAGGTGCAAACCCTGCGCATTTTGGGGTGTGACCCCCCCACACCCCCCGCAAACAAAAACAAAAATCATTCAGCAAAGCTTCAGTTGCTCAAAATGCACATATTGAACCTGAGTAAATGTTTTTGCCACACCACCGTCAAAAATGAACCCGCTCTTAGCAGGTTCTGGGGGAGGTGGTGTGGACAATAATCTAGCCAACGTTCAGTCAGTGATTCTCAACTGCAAGTGCCTGAACCTCTATCAGGCAAGATTAAGCATATCCAACTTTTTTCCGTATATTTCAGAGAAGACAAACTTCTTCTGGAAAAGACATTGCTTTTCTTCTGATCTACCACTGCTACAGTGCCAGATACACTGGAGTGGCCAATATGAAGTGACCTTGGTTTTATCTCCTAGAGAAACACTCATGACCTGATTGCCCACAGTTCTGATGTAGAAAATGTAAAATAACAAATTTATAATTAGTTGAATAAGTAGCATGGGCCTCAAGTTTCAGATCCCACAGAGGGAATCAGACCTAGTATAATAAGATAAATAGAGAAATTTGTTCAGGGCACAAGAGTGAACACTCCAGTGTTCAGGTCTGGAGCCTTCTGTGATGGACTGGCCTCCCTCTACCCTCCTCAGGGAGCTGATTGCACCAAGAAAGCGCACCTATGCCTTCTGAGCTGCAGGTGCCCTGAATCCACCAGGGGAGGCTTGGCTGGCAAAAAAAAACGATGCAAGGACATGGGAAGTAGGGACCATCATATTGTACGCAATCACTTTGGACAACCTAGGGACCATTAGGAAGGAGTGGATGAAAGAAATCTGATTTTCTCCTTATCCACACTGAGAAAGCAAGAGCTGGCTTTGAAAATCTGTGACTTATTCTGTGATAAGCTGGAAATGGGGACGAGGGTGATAATCCCCCCAATAGAACATAAGCCCACCGGGGGCAAGGTTCTTAGTTCTAACCCCAGCACTGTTTCGCCCCAGAGCACCACTGGGTGAGGCCCTTATTTTTTAAAAAGAGTAGTTCCCATATTATCATTTGTCTTGCAATGTGCCTGTGATCACAAAGAAGTTTCCTCCTTAAATAGGCTGTATGTAGGGGCTGGAGTGATAGCACAGCGGGGTAGGGCATTTGCCTTGCAGCAGCTGACCCGGATTCAATTCCCAGCATCCTATATGGTCCCCCAAGCACTGCCAGGAGTAATTCCTGAGTGCATGAGCCAGTAGTAACCCCTATGCAATGCCAGGTCTGACCCAAAAAGAAAAAAAAATAGGCTGCGTATATATATATATATATATATATATATATATATAATATACACATATATATCAAGGCAGAGCCTGGCAAGCTACCCATGGCATACTCAGTATGCCAAAAACAGTAACAATGATGGTCCTCATTCCCCTGATCCTGAAAGAGACCTTGATATGCTATCGGGCTACACTAGCATATGACAGGGATGAATGGAGACATTACTGGCATCCACTTGAGCAAATTGATGAACAACAGGATGACAGCGACAGTAATATATATATATGTATATATATATATATTTATATGATCACTTAAGAAAGTTTCATTCCAAGTGGTTCATAACCCTCGAGGCTTCTTAGAAGAGAGTAATAACCACCATTGCTTCATACATCTCTCCTCTCAAACTACAATATAGTCTTCTTTCTCCTCCCCTTCTGATTGTGACATTACTAATATCCTGGACACTTAGCTCACTTGTTTGTAATGATATCTTTACAAATTAATCTTAGTTGTTTTTGCTTTTAGCAAGATCATCAGGAAATTTATGAAGATAATTCCATTCTCTCTGTACTTTACACCCAGAAACATAGTCAACCCTTTATTTCTAACATCGATGTAAATACTCATATTCGTACTTCAACTCCTCATTGTCTTCCTGTCCATCAGTGATCTGGACTTTTCCATCTGGACTTCTTCACCCAGTTGAGTGTGAAGTTGACCCAAGGCCCTCACAAACTCACCGAGTTTTCATGTTTCTGATCATGGTGCCCCATGAACCTGACACAACACTTAAAATGTACATTTGGCCCCTGTGTACTGTTGTGATATTGTCATCCTTTCAAATTATGGCCTCCAAGTTCAGCTGATACTCAATAGCCCTTGAGAGTTTTCTTGTGAAAATCAGATTAATTGCTCTTTTGACATTTCGGTTTCAAGAAAAATTCTTATTTTCTAACACCTTGAAACCCATGTAGCTAGGTTGAACAGAAGTCCTTTACTGTCCATTATTTGATGCAGCCCTGATCCCTTTTAGAGGGTTTCTTTAGGTGGGGTCATACGGGACTTTGTTGGTAGCCATGAATGTTCTTTCTGAGCCAAGCTTTGCCAGAAGGTCTTTAAAGACTCATAGAATCCACCTCCACAAGCTATGAAGCAGTCTGCAGATCACATTCAGCTTTTCTGAATCCAGGAAATGTGATCAGTAGTCTGAGATATTTGCCATTTCATGTATTGGGACAGCTTGCAGATTACTGCAGATTAATTGTCTCTGTGGCCTAAAACTCACTATAATGACAGAAAATGGTTAAAACAGTGCTTATCATGCACCAAATTGTAAAGACAGCATAGTTATTAACCCATTTAATTTTTAATACGGGCTTCTGAGGTATTATCATTATCATAATTTTTATCAACATCTGTCATGCCAGAGACAGCAAAAGCAAAGAAAGTAACTTCTCCAAGTCCTGCCTGCCATACATGCCCAGATTTCTGCCAGACAACTTGTTCCCACAATTGGCTTTCAATGAAGGGTAGGGAGGTATGTGATTTTTGAGTCTCATGGGACATTTGGCAATGTTTATGGGCATATATATATATTTTAAATCACAACTGGGCCGGGATGCCATAGAACCTGAAGGATAGAGATTAGGATCCTAATTGACCATCCTGCAATGCACAGGACATCCCTATCCCCAAGAAAGAATCACCTGCCATGGAAAGTGACTGAGTGTGAGTTTGAGAAACTGAGTCAAGCCTGGAACCTAAAGTCTTCTCTCTCAGTGGCATTATTCACCACCATCTCCTATGCTGACTTCTTGTTAAGGCCATGAGATAGTCCACTGGCACACTCCATTGCTCTTCCAAAACTCTCCAAACCCTAAACAGAAAGATCTGGCAACAATCCTTGAAGGCAGTCATCAGGGGGGTGGTGACAGGGTGAGGATCCTGGAGTTTCTCCTGACTTTTTTTTTTCTTCTAGATGAGTCTCTGGAGGCAAAAGCCAAGAAAAAATAATTCTTACTATGTTTCCATAATCCATAAATTTGAACCTCATATCCAGCTACATTCTGTTCTTTTGAGTCCTCTCATCTCACCTCCCAGCTCTCCAAGCTTGCAAATGGCCCTTTTCTCCATCCTTGGGAATATTGGCATCATTAGGCAGGAAGTTCCTAAATATTAGCTCTCATGATCCCACTCCCATCCCCAACTGACTACTAACCTCGCGGTCTTACCCACTTTCATGTCTGTTCTTATCAAGGTTCCTCTCGGTAAGAAAATCTCCTGGGCCGTTTCTTACTTCTCCACCCAACCCCATCCATTTTTCAGCTCCACTCTATTTTTCTTTTTTTTGGGGGGTGTTGTTTTTTTTTTGGCTTTGGGGCCACACCTGGCTGTGCTCAGGTCTTACTCCTGACTGTGCTCTCAGGGGTCACTCTTGGAGAGGCATGGGGCACCAACGGGGTGCCGGGGATCAAACCTGTGTTGGCTTCATGCCCTGCCCATTGTATTATCACGCTGGCCCCTCCAGCTTCACACTGGACCTTCCTCCACTTCATCAGATTGGGTAGTGGTTAAGAACGCCAGCTCAGCAAGGTCTCCAACCCCAGCTCTGCCACCTGTGAGCTGTGTGACCTTACACAGGGCTCTTCTCGGAGGCTCAGTTTGCTCATTGATAACATGGGAAATGCGCACCGCCTACTCGGCCTACTTCCATAGTCCTAATAATCTACCACCTCTGTGAAATATCTCTGACAAAGACCGCCATAAGCCTTCCAATCCTAAAACATCTGTACCTGCCTGACCCCAATTGAAACCAGAAAAATCGCCTGCCACCTGGATTTGCTTCCTCCCACAGTGCAAGGCCCGAGGCATCTCCTCATTCTTTTTCAACCATTAATTTTGTGTGTACAGTGCTCAACTCCTACTTGTCTTCATCCTCCCTCGTGCCTTTTCCCCCCTCTTTCATCCTTTGCTTTCCCCATTGCCCCCTTCTTCTACCTTCTGTCCCACACATTTCTCTGTCCCCCTCCTTCCTCTAATAGGCCTGTGGGAATACAGCAGACTCAGTAGATATGATTTTGTATGAGAAGAGACCTTTGCCCACAACAGAGATGTCCATTTATAAGACACATAAGTTATAAAGTCAGACTGGTACTGTGGTCTCTCCTTCCCAACACTCTCCAACATTTAAAAGGCAGGTACCATGCCTGCTTACCTTCGATGTGTACCTTACACCTGATGCATAATAAACACTAGCATGGAATTAGTGTGGAATCAATAATAACGGAGGCTTTATTTTTTTTTCTTTTGGTTTTGGGCAACACCTGACAGTACCTAGGAATGACTCCTGGCTTTGCACTCAGGAATCATCCCTGTCAGGTTCCAGGGGCCATATGGGTTGCTGGGGATCAGACCTGGGTTGGCTGTGTGCAAGGCAATTACCCTGCCCACTGTACTATCGCTCTAGACCCTTAACAAAGCCATCTTATAGGATCCATAGAGAAGGGCAGTCCTTCAGTCCCCTGGCCTCATTCCGTTAGTTGGTTGTGAAGCCCAAGTCTGAAGTCTGAATTCCTTCTTCCTTGCTTTCTTGTTGGTGGATACCCTTAAGGCTCTAGACCTAAACTGCTTAGCTTCCTTACCTGAGAAGTTGGCTTCCCAGCAGCTGGTCTTTCACCTACACAAGACTCCAGCTGGTCTTTTGCTTAAACAAGACTCCAACATGCCTGACGTGGTCATAGTCAACTTTCTCACAGAACTGGGCAGAGGACAGTCTCGAGATGTGTCCTTGAACAGGGCTCATTGCGTCTCAGACCCGCAGTTACCTTGTCTCGGTTAACAGGCTCGGTGAATCGTCTGGTACACGAGTGAGGCTTAAGCAGGATAACACGTGAAATTGCCTTGCTTGGACCTTGGCAAGTCGCAGGTGCTCGACTGAATTTCTAAGTAAGTTTCTTTCCTCCGTGCAGGGGAAATGGCCCCACCTCCTGCCCTTGCTCTAACCACCGTTCTCGAGGGTTACAGTTCATCAAGAGGGCTCAGAAAATATTACTAATTTATGCACCATTTGTTCCACTGGATAATGCATTGGGGAAAATGCGAGGCACCCGTGTACCTCTAATTCAGGCAAGCCAAAGGCAAGCTGTGCCGCTGACCCTTCCGGGGAGAATGGGCACTTTATATCTCACACGGGTGATTGCTCGCTCCCTTGGCATTCATGATGGTTCCATTTGCCTCAATTGAGGAGGCCCCAGAGAGGCATAGCACAAATTGAACGATGTAGCTTGATCTGGCCAGATTTCTGGGAATTCCAGCCTGGGGCTTTGTAACTCCCAGTGGTGAGCTCGTGACAGCCCACCTTTGCAACACATAATGAGACTCGTTTGAAGGTGCAGCTTTACCACCTCCTGGTAAAGTGACCTTGGGTCAGTCACATCTGTGCTGGGCTATGATGAACCCGGTTAAGCATAGGCAAAGAGCGGGGGGCCAGTCTGCAAGTCATACCTGAAATTCATTTCCTCTGCACTTCCTGTGATTTAAAGTAAATGAATCAATCCGTCTTCTGATCTCTGAGTGGGGATAATTTGTAAGAAAACGGCCTTGGGACTGGAGAGATA
Organism: Sorex araneus; assembly: GCF_027595985.1. NCBI lineage: Eukaryota > Metazoa > Chordata > Mammalia > Eulipotyphla > Soricidae > Sorex > Sorex araneus. The sequence continues at coordinate 207,863,114 of NC_073305.1, read as the reverse complement.
GTACAGTGACCAGGGTGCCTGCATGCCACCAACTTGGGTACTATCCCCAGCACCCCTTATGTCCCCCTAGCCCACCAGAAATGATTCCTGAGCACAGAGCACGGAGTAAGCCCTGAGTACCACCAGGTATGACCCAAATCAAACCCCCTCCAAAGAAAGAAAACATTTGTAAACACATATCTTTTTTTAAGTGGCAAGAAATGTATCAGGAGTCTGCCACATGTAAGGTGCTCTCATATAAACTTCATAAAATCATTAACAGATAGTAATTGTTAGATTTATGACTGTTTCCTGATAAGGAGATTGTGACAAATGACCTGTTCAGTAATTTTCCAAGAGTGACACAGCTCCCTGTGGGTCCCAGCTTGACATTTCTGCAGACTAGGGTCCCAACTATACTGTTGAACCCACTAACCAGAAGGGCTAAGAGATTGGATGTCTGAACTGGAACTCTGGCCCATGAATCATGGAATAAACACTCAGAAAATCTTAGGAAAACTATGTTCTTGATCACCTTGTGTGTAACATTGATCTGGTTCTTTCTTCTAAAGCCCCCAACCCTGACATGAATGCGGGCTTGTACTCAGCGAAGATTCCCGCCCCCAACACACACACACACACACACACACACACACACACACACACACATCCTGTGTATGTGTGCACTTTGGCAGTGGGAGCCGGGGTGGAGCACAGGATTTGGACAGAGTCTCATAAACATTCAGGCTGTGAGAGCATCTGTGTGATCCTGCAGAATGATTCTCGCTTCAGGACTGTGTGTTGATGCTGATGTCACGGCTGCTCCGAGCACCCCAGATACTGTTAACGAGCTGTTCCAAGCCCAGATGCAGTGTTTTTCTCACCATATGGCCCACACTGAAGTGCATGGTCTTTCAGACAAGGAATAGAACTCAAAAATGCTTGCACCCCCGTGCTTGGAAAATCTATTTAGAGGAGCTGTTCTCTCCATACTGCCATCCCCACACCCCACCCCCAGTTCTCCTGCTTTCTAGAGACCATACATTTATTTATACATCCATTCACGAAAAATAATTTGGCCACTACCATGTGGCAAGTGCTGGGTTAGGCCACGGTGGGGCTCTAAAGGGGAATAAAATAGCACCCATGGCTCTGAGGCTAGTTGTGAAGGGCACAGGAGCAAATTGTACTGATGTTATTTTGTCTGTAAAATAGGTCATTATCAAGATCTCTGGGAATTAAAAAGTTAGTGAAAATATTTGTAACAGAATTAAGAAATTTGCACACCCAGCATTTAAGTGCTTTTTCCTATTCAGGAAAGGAAACCTGTAATTGGATACATAACAGATGCTTCTTATTACTGATTCCCAATTAGACGCGGTACCTTTCCTCCAAACCAGCTTCTTCCGCACTATTCTCCACATCTCTTCATTCATTAGCTCAGACCAACACTCTTGGGGTTATCTATGAGGGTCACTGTGTACAAACATCTTCACATCACAAAAAACTATTGACCTTTAATTTTTTTTTTGAGGGGGGCACACTTATTGATGCTTAGGAACTATTTCCTGTGTGGTACTTAGGGTACTATCAGGGCTCAGGGAATTATATGATGGTTGAGAGCAAACTTGGAGCTTTTGCATGCAAAATATATGCTCCAGTCCTTTGAGCCATCTCCCTGGCCCATTTGCCTGACCTTTAATATGCATCCTGGGGCTGGAGCAATAGTACAGTGGGAGGGCATTTGCCTTGCAATCGGCCAATCCAGATTCGATTCCCCAAGCACTGCCAGGAGTAATTACTGAGTGCAGAGCCAGGAGTAACCCCTGTGTATTGCCAGGCGTGACCCAAAAAGCAATAATAATAATAATAATAATTAATAATAATAATAAAATGCATCCCAGTCCCAAGCATAAACGTACTAAGTTTTCCTCACCTGTATCTATGCTGCCAGTATCATTTACCTGCTCTGGTAGATATTCATAGCAAGTGGTCTGCCTCCTATTCTTACCATATTCCTGTGTGTTCTTAGTAGAGCATCCAAAATAAAATCCTTACTTGTCTCACTTTCTTTGGTATTACTGGTCTTCTGGGGCACCAAGACGCAACAATGCAGGCACATTGAAATATCAGGTCCAGTTGAGAAGAATGTACCTTAGTTCAGGAGAGAGAAAGAAAATGCAAAAAGTCCCTTTTGCATGCAAAAGCTCCAAATGCAAAAAGGGATGATGCAAAAAGTCCCTGAAAAAGGCAAAGAAAAATAAGACCCAAAGCCAGCTAGTGAGAAAAATAGGTCGAGAAATAGTTGCTGGATTCTTCTACTGGAGAAAAATAGGTCAAGAAATAGTTGCTGGATTGAACTTCCAAATGAGAAGCTTGGTGAGAATGAAGAGCTAAGAAAAGGCAGATTGAGACAACACAACTAATTCCTACAAGTCTCACCTTTCAGCAAGAGATCAATTCATATATTTAATTTAGGTATTTCTAGAGCACCTGGCTTTGGGAACTGTTTTAGAACAGTGACACTGACATTGAATTACTTTTTTCTCTGCCACTGAGTCTAGAAACGAAAGAGGTGTGTGGACTCACTGGAGACCTTGAAACATGTATGTAGGCTCTGAACCAGTTTCCCTCCCAAAATAATGAGAATCTCTGTTGATAAAACTGGTTCTGCATATGTTACTCAAAAGAGTGTCTCAGAGTAACATATATATATATGTTACATATATATATATACATATATATATACACACCAGAGGTGATATATTGGAGGTTCTGTTGGGGGGGGAGGAGGAACCTAGGTCTGTTTTGTTTACTACTCTGTGGCCATTTGTTGATGTGAGCCAGTCAAGTCAATGAATGAACACAACTGAATCGGAATTGGCTTAAGAAAGGAGGGCACTGCTACTTTTGGCATTTTGCAGTTCCTGGTTATCTTCTTATTGGTTACGATAACAAAATCCTGAGTGGCTGAACTCACTGCTATTATGTGCAGGCTCATTGAGATGTTCTTATCATGTGTGGTTGGCTTCATTTCCCCTGTAACAGGATGGCCAAAGCCATTCAGGCTCCTCTGCATTCCTCTTTTCTGGTGCATTTTCCAGACATCTTGTCCTCAATCCCCTTTGCACTAAACACTGACTCCTGTCCTCTGTCCTTTGTACTAAACACACACACACACACACACACACACACATTTCTATACACAATGGCTTATTGGTTGACTGCCATTTCATCCCAGATGCTAGGGATAAAAGACTGAAGCTCCACAAAGATCTTAACAGATGGTAGCAATTAGCTGAAGTGAAGGAGATGAATTTGAATGGAGCTCAATGTAAAGACAAGCATTAAGGTCTAAGAAGTGGGTGGGCAAAGAAAGGATGAGAGGAAAAAATCTCTCTGCTCTTCCTCTGCATAAGAAAACATTAACAAGCAGAAATACATCTGAAGAGCTAAAATCTGGAAAGGGTCACATAAAAATATCTTCAGGTAATTTTTGTCTAAACACCCATTCAGTATTTTCGTTCTTTGAGATGAGTCTCTCCAATGGAGATGGAATTAAAATACCTCCGTGAGTCCCTTACATTCATTCTGACTGGGCTCAGGCTCCAGGCTTTGGCTGCTGTATCAGAAAGTGTGGTTCATTGATATCGCCTTGAATCGGAATACACTTTGTTTTCGAAATCTGTTCCTTAGTTCCTGTGTGGTTCAGCTTTTCTGCTTGGTTAAAGATAAATACCTTTCCTTCTTACCTTTCTCCTAGGATGGCTGTACCCAAGATCTTGTAGTCCTTGCTTAAGTTAAAACAAAATTCAGCACTGATTGATTTAAGTGATTTGCTTGCATTATCCCATTGATTTAGGTGATTTCTTATAATCAAACATATTTATTCACGTTATCTTCACTACAATCCTATAAAAGCAGGGTTACATTAACCCTATATTTGGGATCAGAAAATTTTAGATTCCAGGTGATTTCAGTAATTTTGTTGAGATGACATGGGTATTCAGATCTCTTAAACCACGTGTTTGTCAGTCCTAAAGACTTTCTTCTCCTACCCCTCTATATGAGGTAGTTAAGTGTGGTGAAATCCAGGCAGACTCGAATGTGATGGCACTCAGGATACTTTGGGGAATACGTCATTCCAAGGCAAACCTGGTTATTCATGACCAGGGTTATTGCTTTGCTCTGAAAACCCCATTCTGCTGATTACCATCACACTCTCACGACAACTAGCTCTCTGTGAATTTCTCTACCAGGAAAAATCCTCTTGCCTAATAAAAGTGCTTGAGGAGAAAGCTCCAAACCCAGTGGCAATTAATTATTGACAAAGCATGTGAATTAAAGATAAAAGAAAAGTCGTTCTTGCTCCACACATGCTATAGTAAATAAATTTAATTATGGTTAGAAGAAGCTCAGGGATCCTCGTCCATATTAAGTTTTATTAGCGGAGACATTTAAAAGCATGTCATCATAACAAAGAGGTCTTGTGTAATCCTAGATGTACCACTTTGGTGCATGGCTCAGAAGTGAGGAGACTTAATGGAGCACACGGTGGCAGATGGCCTGTGGTACCGACAGGTCTGGAGCAGGTTTATCGTCGGTTAACTTCAGTCTGCATATGCCTCCAGCAAATTGACTGTGTAATGGAAACACAAGCTTCATAAAAGTATCCACAGGCCTGACATATTAGGATTAGGGGGTGCGTCCCGTCGAATTCCCCCAATATCTCGAAGCTCCCCAGTGAGACCCTCTGTCAAAAGGAACAGGGATGGAGAGGTATATTTGAAGTTTGAAGAGTAACCTTGGAAAGAAAACCCAAAGACAGGGACCCGCATGGGGGATCTATCACTGGCTCCAAAGACAACTTTAGAATTAAAGCAGGAAAGAAATCCCATAGGTGGCAAAAGACTATGTGGGCACTGTAACACTCTTTGTCACTGTAGTTCCTGACTGATCTTGAAGGGAGTTTCAGATCAGATCAAATGAGGGTATTGAGACTTGGAGCTTTAATTCAACTTTCTGAGGACACAGAACTTATAGAATGCCCCTGTCCATTCCCTTGCCTCTGGGTCTCAGTTATCTCATTTTCAGGTGATACCTTTAGACTATGTCAGGAGTAATCAGATTTTTCCTTCTTTAAAGGGCCTGGTAATAAATATGCTTGGTTTGTGTGTCAGATGGTCACTATTACAAATTACCCAAATCTGCTTATAAAAGCAACCATAGGTGATATCAAAAGGAATGAGTGTGGATACGTTTTAATGAAGATTTATTGAAGCACTGAAATTGGAATTTTATATACTTTTCCTGTATCACAAAACACTATTATTTGTTTCCCCCCACACACCATTTAAAGATTAAAATTCACACTTAGCTGCAGGCTCTCGTGAAACAGGAGGCAAGTAGTAGTTTACCAACCCCTGGACTAAATAATCTGTGAGGTCTTGTTGAGCTCAACATTTTCCAAAAGCCATTACAATAATAACAACCCTGATTTATTAAGCTCTTATACATGCCAGATTCTGTTAAATACTTTACAGACCTTACCTTCTTTAATCCTTATACTATAGTGTGAAGGAGGTGTTCTCATTATCTCCCTTTCAGAGAGTCTAGATCTAATATATGGAAAAAAACACAAGAGTATATCTGGGTTAAATATAATTGGTAAGAGTGAAAGCAGTAATTTAGGTCGCATAAAATTTTCAAGAATGAATGCATCCGCCTTCGACTGCCTTTTCTGATAATGCCTTCGCCAGAACTAAATTTGAAAAATAACTTCCAAGTGCTTATCGATGAATAGCTCCACACGGGGCTATGTGCTTGACATAACTAATGCCAATCATCACGGTAGTTCTCCACAGGAATAACCACTCTCTTCCCGTGTCCTCTCTCTTACAGAAATGTGATGCCCAAGACTGTGGATGGGCAGATAACCATGGAGAAGACCCCCAGTTACTTTGTGACCAATGAGGCTCCGAAGCGCATCCACTCCATGGCCAAGGACATCAAACTGATCGTGGTGGTGCGGAACCCTGTGACCAGGGCCATCTCTGACTACACCCAGACTCTGTCGAAGAAGCCTGAGATCCCCACCTTCGAAGTGCTGGCCTTCAAAAATCGGACCCTGGGGCTCATCGATGCCTCGTGGAGTGCCATTCGGATAGGGATCTACGCCCTGCACCTGGAGAACTGGCTCCAGTACTTCCCCCTCTCCCAGATCCTCTTCGTCAGCGGCGAGAGACTCATTGTGGATCCCGCGGGGGAAATGGCCAAAGTCCAGGACTTTCTCGGCCTGAAGCGGGTGGTGACTGAGAAACATTTCTATTTCAACAAAACCAAGGGATTCCCTTGCCTCAAGAAGCCAGAAGACAGCGGTGCCCCGAGGTGCTTGGGCAAGAGCAAAGGCCGGACTCATCCCCGCATTGACCCGGATGTGATCCACAGACTGCGGAAATTCTACAAACCCTTCAACATGATGTTTTACCAAATGACTGGTCAAGATTTCCAGTGGGAACAGGAAGAGGGTGACAAATGAGGCTGGCGCGGTGGTGGGAAGGCAAGGGCTTATCGCTCCTTAACTGAGTCCCGAATCCCCCAGGTTTTGCTGCCGCAGCCTTGTTGGAAGGAAGGGCACGTCGATCTCTTCCTTTGACCGGTCAGGATGGTTTCCAATCCTATTGACCGAGGCAAAGGGATGGATCCCAGGGCACTCCTCATAGAGGAACCGGGCCGGCCTGGGCAGAAGCACCTGGTTAACCAGACGGCTACCCAGGACCACTAGTAAACTCTGTCTTCTACTAGTTAATAGTCTGAAGACAGGAGAAAGAGCTATCTGGGTCAGAGACAGTGCCATCCATGTGTCAGTGATAAGACCGGAAAGGAAGGTCTACTTTCAGGGAGCTCTCACCTTAGGAAGCCTGACCTCTAGCCCTCTAGCTGAAAAGGTCCTTGCTGTATAAATCTGTACTTCGGCCTCTCTCCAGAATGCTAATTGTGGCTGAGCGCTCCAGGACTCCTGGGGAGCCAGGTTCTCCCTCTGTGGGGCCTCTAGCCTTGACCTTAACAATCTCATCCTACAACTCTTTGGCTTCCTCCCATCTCATCTTACGAAGGCAGAGGCATGCACGTTCCCTACCAAAAAAAAAAAAATTAAAAAGAAAATCGGACACCCCTGAAAGCCTTCTTTCGAAGGGTCCTCAAAGGAGGGTTGGATCTCTCTCTTCATGAGTACTGTGGGTGGTGGCAGAGCTTAACTTCTACCCCTGTGTGAGAGTCAGCAGCCCCCACTGCTGATCTCCAAGCTGAGTTCCGAGGTTGGTAGAGGAATGGCATAGCTAAGGCGGAAAAACCAGAAGCCCATGGCCTTCACGGGCAGCCTCCCTGTCTCCAAAATCTCTCTCCCCACGTTGCAAAATGGTTGTGAGACGTGCTTTGGGGCAGGGGTTCTGTGGAGTACCCCGAGGGGCAAGGACCAGAAAATTGGCATGTCTTGTGTTCAAAGTAATCCTTAGCAATGCAACCAAGTGCGGGTCTGTCACCCTTTCTCCATTTGCACCCTGGCCCCCCTCATGGTCAGATCATGCTTTATTCCCTCAATTCAAAGACGGCACCTCTGGGGCAGTGGCAAGAGAGCTGGCGACATTTGTCAGATCCAGTTTTGGGGGTGGGGTTAGGGTATGGGTTGTATGCGGACACCCCCTTCAAGGGCTGTTGAGTCAAGTGCCCCTTCCCGTTCACTTGATTGGATTAAAATGCACCATTTGACATGAAGCACTTGTTCACAAATCTCCCAAACCAGGAATTGTTCTAGAAAATTGGAAATATGTATGAGTCGGGGGAGTTAAATCTGTTCAGCTGTTATTAAACTGTCATTTCTCCCGCTAAATGAAAACTGTGTTGTTATAAAGCTTAATGCAACCTCAGCGATGGGTTTCAGTGGTGTGTTTGTGTTAGCCATCTCTGCCCCCTCCCCCTGCCTTCTCGAGATCCCGTCTCTAGCACGCGAGAGTCTTTCAGGGGACTCTTTCTCTCTGCGGAGTAATATGGTTCTTGAACTCGGATCAAAGAAGTGGTTCCTGAAAGTGCTTCCGATCCTCGCCCATCAAAGCAAGAAATGAACTGCTGTGCCAGTTTCGGGAGCAATATTAGAAGTATTTTTCGAGATATAAAGCGGTTACTGGGCAACCTATATATTTGCACTACCAAAGAAAAATAAAAAATAAAAAAACAACCACCATAAACATACATGCACGCACAGACACGCAAGCACACCTGCTTGAAATGCACGTTGGTTCAGATGAGGGTGTTGCCGGCTGCCGGATTTTAGGAACTTGTTTCACGCAGGGGCGTGGCCAGAGCTAGAGCAGAGTCCCCTGTGGGGGGTTTCAGGCTGCTGCTCCCTGAGCTCTAGTTCAGAGTTCTTGATGATTTAGAATGTCTATTGTGGGGAATGGTTTAAGTCATATATCATTTTTTGTTTTTTGGTTTTTGGTTTTTTTTTTTTTGCTTTTTGGGTCACACCTGGCGATGCACAGGGGTTACTCCTGGCTCTGCACTCAGGAATTACCCCTGGCGGTGCTCAGGGGACCCTATGGGATGCTGGGAATCGAACTCGGGTCGGCCACGTGCAAGGCAAACTCCCTACCCGCTGTGCTATCGCTCCAGCCCCTCGTATATACTTTTTTAAATGCTCATTTGAAAATTAGGATTGAGAACAACTGGAGGACTTTTTTTTTTTTTGAGGACAGTCTTCCTTGTATATTTCTTTGCGCTCTCATCCTCCCTAGAAATCTCTGTTAGTGTTATCTGGAGCTTACTTTCAATCAAAATGAGTCCTATGTCCTTTGAAGAAACTAATGAAAATAACACCTCTCTCTCTCTTTCCATCTCTCTCTCTCTCACACACACACACACACACACACACACACACACACACACACACACACACTTTCTGTCTCTCACTTTTGGGAATCAGTGGGAATGACTTAATGCTAATCTTACTGCATAGCTTCCTAAGTGGTATCTGGTAATAAGTTTCAGAGGTAAACGTTTCTTTCTACCAGCGAAGGTGACTACCCCCATCTCTTCTTTCTGAGGAGATGCACCATGACTCAGCCTCTCAGACACCCTTTGCATTGTTTATCTCCTTGTCTTTGTAAGCTCACAACATTAGAATCTTAAGAGCTACTTAAATGGAAATCCAGTAAGGGGCCAAGAGCTAGCTTGGGGGCTAGAAAATGTACCTGACATGCAGAGACCCCAAGTTTACTCCCTGGCAACATGTATACTGCCTGCCTCAGCTCAGCTGTGTGTAGTCTTGATAGCTCACAACACCGCTGGGTTTGGAAGCATCACATCATCCGAATACCACCCTCAGGCCCCCTGAACACTTCTTGAGAGAACCCCCCCCCCCACACACACACTCAAATTCAGTAAACATATTCCTTCACATAACTAAAAGAAACAAATCTGTTGTTTAATGTGGTTAACAAGAATGGTTAATAAACTGTTCTTGCCTGGGAAATAAAAGTGAATCCTCCTATCACCCCTTAAAGTATGCACATATTTTAACAGTAAGCTAAAATTCTCTGGGGAAATAAGACTGAGGCCTAAGCCCAGAGATCTTGAGGATTTTATTCTATGGATCTGTTTGGCGATATGGTTGAAAGCTCATGATTCGGAAAAGAAATGCAAACTTGACATGTTTAAGTTCTATTTTCTGCAGTGTCTACTCTCACTTGATCCGTGTCACTCTGGGGGTGAGTCATTAATCCAGGTCCCCCTTTCTTCACTGTGGAAATCTGACAAAAAATATATTATTTTCTACCCAGAAAAGCTAAATGAACCTGCTAAGGAGCTAGGTTAATAATACTTACACCCTATTTAAACGCATGCATGGCAACTCACGGCAGATTGAATTTTGTATTTGATTTCAATTAGCAAAGAATAAATTATATTTAATTTCCTCATCCCCTCGCTTCCCTTGAATGGAGGACCCACCGCTCTGGAAAGGGGGGGCGGCATTACTCAGAGACAAGAAAAGGCGAGTTCCTCCTTCCAGATGGTATGCCAGCCATTGTACCCACATGCATTTATCTCCTTGTCCATTATCGGTCTATACCTGCATGGTGGGAAAGCCCAGATTTGCTACTTAGATCTATGACTTCAGAAAACAAGAGCCGGGCTGGAAAGACACTCAGCAGGACTTTTTGTCGATTGTCTGTGAAAAGCAGGACTTGAGAGCATTTCAGGAATTCACATGTAAAACCTTCGACTATCCAGGGCAGGACATGTTCCCTACTACCCCAAACTGAGGGGAATGTCTTGCAACCCCCGAGAACTTCCTATGGTTTAAGTTCAGGTGTGTGTGCACCCTGGGAAGGTCCTGGGTTCTCAGAATTCTAATCAGAGCCTCATACCAGATGGCGGTGATGAGGGCGACAATGACAGGGATGGGGCAGAGCTCATGGGGAAGGAAATGGGAATGATGTTCATGAAATAGAAGCTGAAACGGGAGGAGAATGGGAGGGCTCTGAAACCTCTTCCAAAACAATGCTTCCTGGAGTTGGAGCAATAGCACAGCGGGTAGGGCGTTTGCCTTGCACATGGCCGGCCCGGGTTCAATTCCTAGCATCCCATATGGTAGCCAGAGCATCGCCAGGAGTAATTCCTGAGTGTATGAGTCAGGAATAACCCCTGTGCATTGCCAGGCATGACCCCAAAATAAAAATAACAAAACAAAACAAAACGCTTCTTTTGAGTATACCATAGGTAGACAGTTTTTACATAAACTGAGTAAGTATGAGACACAAGAGTAAATGAACTGCTGTTGATTTGGTCAGTCAAGTCTGGAAGAAAGTGCCTGTACAAACAGCATCAAATCAGGAACATTTCAGGAATTCACACGCAAAATCTTCGACTATCCAGGGCAGGACATGTTCCCTACTACCGCAAAGTGAGACACGTTCTCATCACTCTGGCCTTTCCTATGCTCCCCACTCAGGATGGTTTCAGCTGCAGTAAGCACTGAGGTTTATTGCATCAAGACCAAACAGAATTTCATCTCACCCTACCCCCCCAAAAAACTAAATGGGGGTAGGATGAGATGAGATGATATGATTTCAACTACTCAAAGGGGTTGAGGATGTATTATCTTCAGACATAAGAGGTACATGAAACCACTTTTTTGATAGCGGGAAATATTTTATGTGACAAGGCAATATATCATCTGTCATCAAGGTGAGAAATAAAGGTCAAGAAAGTGGAGAAATGGATGCCTATCTAAAGAAGATGGACAAGAGTCTCCAGGAACCCTGAACACCAGATACGTGACCCTGGTCTAGAGTCAGTCCAGGTTCATTAAGGCTTTTAACCCCCTAATGGGGCAGAATGGCCTAATGGCAAGGGAATGAGATATGGGAGAGAGAAGGGCAGCCTTGAGTAGGCTCCTGAGTATGTGGGGGAAATGGACATGAAAAACAATCCTGCGATGAAGGTCTACCTTGCTCTGAGTGGGGATGCTATGGTACCATGAAGCATGGTGGGGTGATAGTTAATTTGGCCAAAGGAAGGACCAGTAAGTATGGGTACCACTGACAAGCACTCCACCACATTTGGTGTCATCCCAGATGGAAGACTGTTTCTGTCCTGCTCAAGAGTTAGGCTAAAGCAGAAAGAGGTGACACTAACAAAAACTAAATGCATCCGAATATAAGGTTGGGTGGTTAAGAAGAGAAAAATAACACGTGTGTGTGTGTGTGTGTGTGTGTGTGTGTGTGTGTGTGTGTAGGACACTGTCATCAAGGATTATCTTTTCCTCTGCCTCTTTTCTTTGAGACCAGAACCAGGTCATTATCTGGGACAGAATTTCTTCTAGAAACCCCCCCCACCTGTGTTCTTTGTTTGACACTGTCAAAAGCCAAGAGCAAAGAGTGACCCCTTTTTCTTAGCTTTTAGCTACCAGGTCACTCATCTCTGAAGAAGGAAATACCAAACTAATATCGCTGAAAAATGTGCAAAAACCGGTCATAGTTAAAAATACAAGGGCATCACACAATTCCACACTTAAATTAGATTGGGAGGTAATGTAGAGATGATGACTGTAAATCAGGAATGATCGACCAATCTTGTTCCCCTACTGCCCAGATGGGGCCTTAAATGGTCTGGGAATCAAAGACATTTTCTTTCCCAAGCACCCAAAGCAATGTCATCACAGAAATAAAAGTCCAATGCAGGGGACAGTGGGAGAAAGAGGTGCCAGGAGAGCAAATAAATGTGATTTCTGAGGCTATTTTCATCATATTTTCTCTAAAGTCAGAAGAGGCCCTTCGGGTTATCCCTGATCCCACTGAATCACCCAGGACCATTGTAAGAGGGTGATTTTGAGAACAATAGCAGACCTACGGCTGAAGGTCCTCTATCAGGCCACAAGAAGGCTAGAGAAGATTTCATGTGCTTGAGGACCAGAAAGATCTTCAGCACATTTTTCTGGCTCTTGAAGAACCATTAACACCCTATTTTTCTGATCGTGGTGGGGCAGTAGTAGCACTGAATGTCAGACATGAGCTTATTGAGGCTGACACATCTCACTATGACCAGTCTCAGATATCCCTGACATGCATACTTTAGCCCCTTTAAGACCCCCAGAGTGATATATACTTCTCTCCATAGCCATCCAGCCCCCAGGAGCAACTTCCCAGAAGGTTTCTTTTTTTTTTCTTTTTGGGTCACACCTGGTGATGCACAGGGGTTATTCCTGGCTCTGCACTCAGGAATCACCTCTGGCAGTGCTCAGGGGACCATATGGGATGCTGGGAATTGAACCCAGGTCGGCTGCTTGCAAGGCAAATGCCCTACCCACTGTGCTATCGCTCCAGCCCCCCCAGAAGGTTTCTGATGGCTCCTTCCTGGACACTAAATTCCCAATATGTTTATTCCACTCTGTTCTCATCGTCCACTGCCCGTGCATCTCATGGTCTGAGTGAAGTCACCTGTCATCTCTCAGAGATGCCATATTACCATTTCAGATGATTTGGGAACCTGAATTTTGTAATAGGGCTGACTATGCTAAAGAAAAGGGCCATGAAAAACCAAGAAAAATGTGTAGAGGTTCTCTGAAATCTAGAAGGGATTAAAACAGGCATCTTGAGGGCAAGCCAAGAGTATGGCTGAAAATGTGGATGTAGAGAACCCTCAAAATTTGTACCCACTTTTCATTTAAAGACGCAAGGTTAGAAATCTTGCTCAAGCTTGCCTAGCATGAGGCCAACCTGGGTTCCATCCCTATCCCTGGCATCACATATGACCCCCCAAGCACTCCCTCCAAACACTGTTTGCACTTACATTATTCTTTAAATTTTTGTATACTTTAAAAATATTTAGATTTTTTTAAAAAAATTAGATTTACAATTTTGTGGAATTTTGGGTTATTAGCTCTACTCATCTGTATGTTTGTAGTTGTCACCACCTCTGAGATAGAAAAAAAGAGAGACAGAGAGACAGAGAGACAGAGAGAAGGACAGGGACAGAGACAGAGACAGAGACAGAGAGAAAGAGAAATCTCCTATAGTTGGGAGGGAGGAGAAACATGGTAAGAGAACAGCAAATGGTCAAAGTCATGAGAACTGAAGATTTTATCGACAGAACTCAGCTTACAGGTGAGTGAGTATGGGGGCAACAATCTCGAGACATTGCTGGGGGAAGCGTGCTCTGTGGTGATGAGTATAGTATTGGAATTACATGTGCATGAGAAGTATGAGTAACAGTACCTGATATCATAATAAAAAATGGTTTAAAAATAAAAAGACTTTTTTAAAAAGAAGTATGAGTCAAAAAAGGCAAAGAGAGAGGAACATAGCAATGAGATTGACAACTAGTGAACAAGAATGTTTGTTAATTTTCCAGATTTTCTGCTTGTGATATTAGTAAACTTTTAAAAATAGTATTTTTGTGAAAAAATGTTTGTATTAATACCAATTTTAATACATGATTTTATCTTGTCTTCTTTTTATTAAAGAGGGATTGTTTAATCCAGTCCCACAGAACCACATTTACTCCTTATTGTTACAAAAAAAAGCAATCTTTGCACGGTGAATTTATGTATCAAAACTATATTTGTAAATAAAAACACTCATTAAAGTAATAACAATAAATTTTTTAAAAGGGAAAGAAATCTTGCTCAAGGTAATGCAAAAGACCCAAGCTTCCTTCAGGCTAGTGCACTTCCTACTTCCCTCATGCAAGAAAATTAAGGGGACAAATCAATTTAAAAATATCTGTCTAACAGAACATAATTGTCAGTAATGGGATGTTTCTACATAAGCTAATGAGGAGACATTTTCAGGAAGCCAGGGTCGAGTGTATCCCTGATTGGCTTATTTCATCTGAGCATTGTCTAACTTTTCCTAATGGTGTTCTCAAAAGCAAATATTCTACTACTTTATATACTCTGAACCATGCCGGGCTGAGAACATTCTGAGTCCCACAAGTGCACTTTGGGGCTGACCTAGACCCGTGTGTGTTTGGCAAGTTTACATACCTTTCCATACCTCTTTTGATGATCTTTTAACCAAGAGAAACTTCTTTGGATAAGAAGCAAGAGGATATTTCAAGGATGTCAAGGGAATCATCTATATTCAAAATCAATGAGCTTAGACAAAAGAAGCTTTGGAGTGAGGGTTGTTAAACCAGATAGTTGGTGACGTCTTTATCTTTTCATCCATCTCATCATTTATTTGGCAAGTATTTATGTATCACAGCAGTGCTGAGTGCCAGGACAAAATTATAACATTATGTTTATAGGAGAAAGATGCCTGCATGCCTACCTGAAAAGTAAAAACTAAACTAAAATAAAATAAAACACTAAAAACAGTCCAGTCAAGAATTGAGAATGGATAGAATGGTTTCCCAGAAGACACTAAGTTCTAGAATTTAAATATTAAAAGAATCTTGAACCGTACAAGATGGTGGATGTTTCCCTTCCTATTGGTCTCAACTTGAGAGAAGAATTGATATTTTGTTTGTTTTAGAATTACTACCTTTTCCTTTTTAATTTTCAGGGTTTTTTTCATATCTCACTTTACCTGAATGAAACATAAAATATTCTAACAAAGAGAATGATGAAGTGTGGAGGGGCAGAGAAATCAGATTGGGATTATAATAAATTGTGTTTCTTAAAGACTGAGTGTCCACTAGTTTGTTTCCTTCCTGGAGGCAGCCCACTGGGTTCATGTAGGCAAAGATGAGCCGGTGTCCAGCTCTGAGTATAATAGGAGTCCTTGACTCACTTCCCATGAAAATGTCAAGGAGGCGGGAGCACATGCTTTGTATGTTGGAGACTTGGGTTTGATTCCCTGAGAACTACCAGGACTACAGCTGCCTCTGAGTACCACAAGGTCACTGTCACTGTCACAGTTATCCCGTTGCTCATCGATTTGCTGGAGCGGGCACCAGTAATGTCTCCATCATGAGACTTGTTGTTACTGTTTTTGGCATACCGTAAATGCCATGGGTAGCTTGCCAGGCTCTGCCATGCAGGAGAGATAGTCTAGGTAGCTTGCCAGGCTCTCTGAGGGGGGCAGAGGAATTAAACCAGGGTCAGCTGCGTGCACGGCAAACGCCCTACCCGCTGCAGTTGATCATCTCCCGAAGTTTTCTTGTTGTCTCTGTTTTTGCAGTTGAGAGAAACAGAGACTTGAAGAAGAGAGTTTTATAAGGAATTTGTCTGAAGTACACACTTATGTTTTGACTGAGGCAAGATTTTAGCTAGTTTGACCTCTACATTTAGTTTCCATACCTTCCCAGAGTTGTTGAGATATTTATTTCCTCCATGCATATTTATTTAAGTTTATTTTTTTATTGCTCTTTTGGGTCACACCTGGCAATGCACAGGGGTTACTCCTGGCTCTGCACTCAGGAATTACCCCTGGTGGTTTTCAGGGGATGATATGGGATGTTGGGAATTGAACCCGTGTCAACTGCATGCAAGGCAAACGCCGTACCCGCTGTGCTATAGCTCCAGCCCACCACAAGGTAAGGTCCCAAGAGAATAGAGAAGAGAAAAAGCCAAGGAGCCTCAATATTCCCTTTCAGATCCGCCTCTGCCACATCTTTCCCGGTAACTCACACCGACATCTCTGCAGTAGAACTTATCTCCCCTTAAATGTACATCTTCAAGTATCTGAACTTTTGCCATCATTTTGTTGCTAAGACCATGGGAACAGTCTTGAGACTATCAGGAATTTATGAGTATAGAAAAGGAGTGGTGTGTGTGTGCGTGTGTGTTTGTGTGCATGTGTGTGTGCATGTGGTGTGTGTGTGTGTGTGTGTGAGTGTGTGTTATAATTCTCAGGAAAGGCGATATTTAACTAACATTAGTGCCTTCTGTCCCAAGAGGAAATAGCATGAAGCATTTGAGACGACGGCTGCAGATTTCACTCTTGAGAAATAGTGAAAGCAAGAGTTTCTGATGGATTGGAAGATAACCTCTTCCCCATCATTAAAAAAGGAGGAAAATGTCTTCATTTTTATCCCCAAGGAAGTGTCTCTAAAGGGTGTCAGGGGAGAAGAACTGCTACTGGAAGTGCTCCAGGGAAGGGCTTTGGAAGGAAGGGTTTTCACTGCCGTGGCCATTCTGCTGACAGGAAATGCAGGAAATGAAGTGGATGGCATTCAAACCAAAGGCAGCGTGCTGGGTCTAAGTCTGAATCTCAAATGCACAGATCAATTCCCAAACTGGGGTGCATCCTGCCATCTGTTTATTCTGCTCTGGGTTCTTGGCTGAGAATGCATATGGGGATGTCTCTGTGTATGCAGCTTCTGACCTCAGCTAGATAAGCAGTTCCACTATTCATCCCTTATATTTGTCCATGGGCAGCTTTTGCCCAGGTCCCCTTTGTTAACTTCAGAGTTTCTCACACTTTTTGTCAACTCTCTCTCTCTCTCTCTCTCTCTCTCTCTCTCTCTCTCTCTCTCTCTCTCTCTCTCCCTCTCTCCCTCTCTCCCCTGCCCCCTGACTCCCCAATGCTATGCTCTTGGTCAAAGGAGGACTTGGCTGCTGCATGGACAATTCCAGCTTGTCTCTGCCTCTCACTAGCCTGTGTGTCCTTGAGACAGAAAGCAAGCCCATCTCACAGCACAACATACAAACTCTGCACAGTGCTACATGCTAGGAGAATGAAGGAGCAAAGGACACGAAGAAAGAGCTGAAAATATCTGCTGTCACCTCCAATAGGAAGGTCAAAAATCACCAGGGCTTGCATCAACCCTTCATTCCTCCCACGAGGGCTCATTTTCTCCCCAAATTTTGCCCTGATCTCCAACTCTTAACCTTGAAGATGTCCTTTATTTACTTCATCCCCCAATCACTTGTTCTTTCTCTATAATTGATTGAGAACAGATGACCCCAGAGTTAAAAAATAACATTCTGTAGCACTTTGCAAAATGTTATGGGGCATCCTGCCTTTATAGCTAAAGTTTTGGAAGCTAGATTCTATCTTGCCCAGTTCTTCCACTCTTTTTCTTAAATCTCCACCTACTATTGCCTACTCTTGTAAGTAGATGAAATGATCAGTGTTGCCACTGATTGCCAGTGTGGAAGCCACTCCCAGTCTTTCTCTACATTAGTGCTGGCCACTTCTGGCCACTTGCTCCATCTGCCTTTATTCCATATCACTCCACTCCTTGGTACTTCCCCACCTCTGTTTTCTTCTGCTCTCTTTCACGGACTCCTCCTCTTCCTGCTTTTGACTTTTCTCCCAATTAACAGTAGAGGTTGTGATCCTTGGTCAGTCCTTCCTTTAGGTGGTTGTTCTGGGTGTTCCTGACTCAAGCACATGGTTCTAACACATCATTGTTTTCTACTAGGTTGTGAATTACCGCAATAGAATGTCTCTATTTCCCAGTGCTTAGGTTTAGGATTGGCACAGCAAATATCAACAAAGGGACGAACAAGTTGAAAGAATGAATAAATAGATTTTTTTAATGAGGAGAGTACAGGGAAGAGTCTATAGTCTTCAACTGGGGCTACTTCTCTATTACTTGTCATCTCTTTGACCTTAAACAAGACCTTCACCTTCTCTTTCTATTTGTTATTGAGATAACATTAGTTTACCTGACTTTATGTATTCTAGAGGTACTATTTACTTTTCATTTTAGCTTCTCTTAATCTTGATTTCCCAGTTGTTGCCTCTTTACCCACTGGGTTAAGTTAACCCTGGGAAGAGCTAACATGATTGATAAGTGGAAGAAAAGGCTGTTCACATTTCCAATGTATGTTTTGCCCGAATGTGATGAACACCTCGCTTTTAATCTAAAGAACATCATTTAGGATTTCAAGAGGAAAGGTAAACAGTCCAGTTTTAAATCACTTCCTGAAACTTTTTGGAGACTGCAGACTACAGTTGATCAGTGGGGATAAGAATACTGCTACATATAGGACAAATGCCATTGGTTGGCTGGTGAAGTGTTCCCTTGACCCTAAGGTAGAATTTATTGAGCACATACTAAATGTGTTCTCTCCACCTGCCTGTCTTCTGCCAGAGCCTCGGGACTCTCATCTTTTTACACCAGGCATCTATTCCCATTTGCCTGTCTCTGAAGGGTCATCCCTGCCTACCCCACGTATACTCACAACCACCCTGGAGTTCTACCCCTTCAGCCTGCAATAATGTTGTTCATGGCATGTCTTTGTGCCTGTTATAATAAGACAATAAGACTTTTATGCTTTCCATTTTTCATGTCTCTCCGCTAGAACATAAACCCCAGGCGGGCAGAGACCCACTAGCAGTGGAATACCACACTTCTCCAGGCTCCTAGAAAAGCACTTGACACACAATTAGCATCAGGTTTATATTTGCCAAGTGAGTGGAAAAGCATCAGATCTCTTACCTAGATTATCTTCACGCCCCAACCATGCTGTGTGGGAAGCCCTCGTATTGTTCCATTTTATGGTCTGAGAAATGAAGTGCAGAGGCAGTCAAGTAACAAAAACCAGTGTGTGACAAAGCCGTGAATCCCCCCCTTATCCTCACTCACCGGCCCCCTCCCCATCGCAACTACAAGATCTAGTTTTCCATTTCCCCCAAAGGGGTATTTCTGGGGCTTCCCTAGGAATGCAGCAAGAGGATTTTATATTCTTCTCAAGTACAGAGAGGGACACTTTCCCAGCGTGGTAGCCAGTCACTCTCTGTCAATGCCGAGACCCCAGAGGAGAGAGATTTACTGAGCTATTGCAGGCCCGACACAGATGAGCTGTGGAACAGACTCCTCAACTTTGCAGGCTGCGGATAATAAATCATTTTTTCATCCATGATGTCACTTGACTCTGATTTACGTTGTGATTCCCATCCTGCAGGAAAAGAAACAAAAGATTGAGAGGTTAAGTGATCTGTCCCAGAGGAAGTTTTCCAACTCAGTCTAGCTTCACTTGGTAACCTGTCTCTGGAGGCAGTAAGCAGCTCAGAGCCAAAAGGCGGGTACAGGGAAAGAGCAGAGACTTAGCCCACAGGCTCCTGAACTCAGACCACACAAGGCGATCCATGGGTCATATTTGCTAGAATAGAACTTCCTGAAAAGCCCAATTAGTCAGTCTACCGGGTAAGGTTCATTCCATTTGCTGCGTTCCTCCTCACTGCTTTAAACAGAGTAAGAAAATAACCAGTGGTGGAAGTCATTAGAACGGTAGGTTTTGTCTGCAGAACTGAGCTTACATGGGAGGTGGTTGGAGGCATCCTTGGGACACTGGTGGTGGGGGAGCAGGCTTTCTGACTTTGGGTGTGGTGTTGGAAGGATGTCTACAGAAAAGTCTGAGTGACAATATTGCAAATCCAGGTATCTCAATAAAAATGGTTTCAATAAATCAATGCAGACATAATTTTTAAAAATAGTTGGTCATTGTGTTACAGGGCTGGAGCGATAGCACAGCAGTAGGGCATTTTCCTTTCGTGCAGCTGACCCGTGTTCAATTCCTCTGCCCCTCTCGGAGAGCCCGGCAAGCTACCGAGAGTATCGCGCCCGCACGGCAGAGCCTGGCAAGCTACCCATGGCATATTGGATATGCCAAAAACAGTATCGATAAGTCTCACATTGAGAGACGTTACTGGTGCCCGCTCGAACAAATCAATGAGCAACGGGATGACAGTGACAGTGATTGTGTTACACTGAATGCTACCCAGAGAGGTTGCTTCTCTGGCAGGGCAGAGCTGGTATTGCCAAGGAAGAGCTTGGGGCCAGACACCCAACTGACATTCTTCTAGCCAAACTGCCCTCTGCCATCTTGACCTAAGCGCATTGACCAGAGAGCAGTGAACAGAGTTTACTGACCTAGAGGAAAATGGTGCATCTTTGTAAATACAACCCGAGTCATCTATCTATCACTCACAGACACGTGGGCTTCCCTAGAATCATAACCAACTAATTCTTATCCTAAAAAATATGGTAGCAAGATACAATATCAAGCCAGTAAGTAAAAACTTTTAGATGGGAGGGTTGGGCTAGCCAACAACCCCCAGCCCCATAAAAGTGTTTTATTGTATATATGATTGCTTAGCAGACCAAATTCAGCTCTCAGGAAAATTTTATCTGGGCTGCATAATTTATTTTTTTTAAACTTGCTTCTGGCCACTCTCCATCAAGATGTGACCTGAGTGGCCACACATGTGCGGCCTCTCTGTTTCTGCATAACCATGATCCTGGAGGCCAGCTAAACTACTTTTAGCCCCATGCCACCCCAGGAGGGGAAATGTTTTTCTCTCTCGGCTTTTCCTTTGGGCAGGGGGGAGGGAGGGAGGTGTGGCAACTGCCCTCTTATAAGGACCACTAAAGAGAGGTAGAGCTTGCAAAGATGCAATTTCTGGCAGAAATTTCCCTGGACTTAGTTACTAAAATACTAAAATACAGAAATCCAAAAGCAGTTTGGCGGGAAACTCCAAACAATAATAATGAGTGTTTTGTGGAAATATTGAATGTAATCAAAGTAAAGAGAAATAAAGTGAAAATTATCAGTTATACAGGCGGAGGGGGGGGTTGGGGTGGGAGAGGAGGTATACTGGGGTTCTTGGTGGTGGAATATGTGCACTGGTGAATGGGGTGAATGTTCGACCATTGTGTAACTGAGACTTAAGCTTGAATGCTTTGTAACTTTCCACATGGTGATTCAATAAAAAATTAAAAAAAGAAACTTGCTCCTATGTGGGATCCATAACAAGCAGTGCTCAGGGGTCACTTCAGGGATATTCAGATGACCATGGAGTGCCAGGGACCAAACTGGGGCTCCTGCTTGCAAAGTATTCCCCTCTGCCCAGTGAGTTATCTCTCCAGCCCTGCTTTGGGAATGTTTATTGAGATGCCATCGGCTCAGTCAACCGTCTGTTTTAGGGAAATAACTTCATACTTCTTTCAAATACGTGTCACCACCCTACGCCTGCCACCAGAGTGCTAATAGCCCAGCACTGTGCATTGGTCCTCCCCTGCTCTTTCCGCCTTCTCTAGCACTAATATAACCTCCGTTATGTGTCCTGAGTCTCAGGACTTTGCATTGAACTTCACCTGTCCACCCGTTTTGTTTCTTTATATGCTGTAAATGAGTGAGATCACCCAATGTTTGGCTTTATCTGTTTTTAACTCACTTGACTTAGCCAATTCTCTTGCATTTAAACAAACTTGGAACACTTATTGGCCGTCTGGGACCCCACTTCACTCTGAGCCTGAGTCCTCTGTCTTCCATCAGCCTCCTTTACTTATTTATTTATTTTTTAAATGTATTCTTTTATTGAATCGCCATGTGGAAAGTTACAAAGCTTTCAGGTTTAAGTCACAGTTATACAATGGTCGAACACTCACCCCTTCACCACATATTCCACCACCAAGAATCAGAGTATACCTCCCCGCCACCCCTCCACCCCCCCAGCCCCCCACCCTGCCTGTGTAACTGATAAATTTCACTTTACTTTGATTACATTCAATATTTCTACAAAAAAACTTACTATTATTGTTCGGAGTTTCTCCCCACTAAAGTCGGACCTGCTGAAAAGGAAGCATTTGATAATTTGTTTTCCATTGCTGAGAATGAAGAGATATGAGGTCGAGCAGCCACACTAGCGGCTGCATGGTTTTGGATTTCTGTATTTTAGTAACTAAGTCCAGAGAAATATCTGCCAGAAATTGCATCATTGCAAGCTTGTACCTCTCAGCTACTTTATATTCCATATGTGAGTGCAATCTTTCTATGTCTGTCTCTTTCTTTCTGACTCATTTCACTCAACATGATACTTTTCATATTGATCCACTTATATGCAAATTTCATGACTTCATGTTTTCTGACAGCTATATAGTATTCCATTGTGTAGATGTACCAGAGTTTCTTTAAGCAGTCATCTGTTTTTGGGCACTCTGTATTTTTCCAGATTGTGACTATTGTAAACAGTGTGGCAATGAACATAGAAATGCAGATGTCATTTCTACTATACCTTTTTGCCTCTCCAGGATATATTCCCAGGAGTGGTATTGCTGGATCAAATGGGAACTCAATTTCTAATTTTTTGAGAATCGTCCATATTGTTTTCCAAAAGGGTTGAACCAGTCAGCATTCTCACCAGCAGTGAAGGAGAGTCCCTTTCTCCCCACATCCATGCCTACAGCGGTTGCTTTTGTTTTTTGGGATGTGGGCTAGTCTCTGTGGTGTGAGATGATATCTCATTGTTGTTTTGATCTGCATCTCCCTGATGATTAGTGATGTTGAACATTTTCTCATGTGCCTCTCAGCCATTCAGATTTCTTCTTTGGGAAAGTTTCTGCTCATTTCATCACCCTATTTTTTTTTATCAGGTCGGCAGTTTTCTTCTTGTGGAGTTCAACCAGTGCATTGTGTATCCTTGATATCAACCCTTTATCAGATGGGTATTGCATAAATATCCTTTCCCATTCTGTAGATTGTCTTTTTATTTTGGTCACTGTTTCTTTTGAGGTGCAGAAGCTTCTTAGTTTGAGATAGTCCCATTCATTTATCTCTGTTTTCACTTGCTTGGCCAGTGGTGTGTGTCAGCTTTGAAGATACTGTTGGCTTCAATGTCGTGGAGGGTTTTGCCAACCTTGTCTTCAATGTGCCTTAGGGATTCTGGTCTGATGTTGAGGTCTTTAATCCATTTTGATCTGACTTTTGTACATGGTGATAGGTGGAGGTCTAAGCCCATTTTTTTTGCATGTAGATGTCCAGTTTTGCCAGCACAATTTGTTAAACATGCTTTCCTTGCTCCACTTCACATTTCTTGCTCCCTTATCAAAGATTAGATGATCATATATTTGGGGGGGGGGGTGTCAGAGTATTCAACCCTGTTCCATTGGTCTGCAGCTCTGCCTTTGCTCTAGTACCATGACCATCAGCCTCCTTTAGAGGCTATAGAATGGCTTCTCTCCCTCAATGGTTCAAGATTTAACTACTCAGAGTTTTGATCAAGTTGCAGAGTAAGTTTCCTAGATATGCTCCTCATAAGATATCCGTGACACTTATATTTTATAATATGAAGAGAAACAGAATCTTGATAGCATCTTCTACTCCCCACCCACATCCTGTCACACATGACATATTCTCTCTTATCTCATTGGCTGCTCACAGTGTAGCCCTGTTAGATCTTTTTTTTTTAATTTTTATTTTTATTGAGTCACAGTGACATACAGTTACAAAGCGTTCACGTTTGAGTTTCAGTCATACAATGATTGAACAGCTATCCCTCCACCAGTGCACATTTTCCACCACCAATGTCCCCAGTATCCACGCCACACCCTTGAAACCCTCCCCCTGCCTCTATGTCAAGCCCTGTTAGTCCTTAAATACAAGCCGCCCAGAGAAGCATCTGAAAACTTTCTTGAACACAGATATCTAGTTCATACCTCCAGAGATTCTCTTTCAGCAGCTTTGGAGAGGATTCTGAAGTTCTGCATTTTTCACAAGCTTCCAAGGATGCTGATGCCTGATGTAGTAGTCAGCAGGGGAGAGAATACTTTGCTCATTTCACAGATGTGGAAACTGGTTGCCATCTCCAGAAGTCTTCCAAAAGACACCACTCCTCTATAGATCCTGAAAACTGTAGCAACTAATTTCCCCATTGGTTGTGAGCAGAGCGCTCCAGAAGGAGGCATCCAAGCAAATTCCTTAGCAAATCTTTAGTAAATTCACTTCTATTGCACCATTTCTCTCTATAGCTCTGGGCTAGCTGAGTAGAGAGGGAGAGGTAAGCTAATGTGCTGTAATGAATATTTCTACAAGCTCATTAAGGAAAGATGTATCTGGCTTAATGAGAAAACAATTTTCTTCTCTACTCCCACTGCTAAGGTTAAGAACTCCCAAGGTCAAAGCTAAACCATCCCCAAGCTGCCTTCTTACAACTTTCCCTTGATGTTGATTAAGGATAATTTATTGCAGATTCAAATGGGAGATGAGGAGGGGGGGAGGTGGTGGAGAGAAAAATGAGTCTACATCCCAACTGATGAAAATAATGATATCAGACAATTTTTAAAATGTGTTTATCTATTTAGGGGACCCATGTTCACCTCCATTTGGGGCAAGTGATTTCACGGCGCATTGTATTGTGGTGCAGATAAAACCATTGGAAAAAAATTCTATCCACAAAATTAGGAAGTACTGAACTATAAAATTGCTAATTATTTTCTAGTAAATTTACTTTTAAATAACTTTAGACATCAATTACAGGCACCATTAGGCACCATTAAGCACTGGGTGTGTTTACCAAACAAGGGCAGTGCATTGCTGATTCTTGTCCTATCTGTATGGCCTCATCATTCACGTCTCCCCTCCCACCCACTTCGCTTCCCCATCCTTCCTCCCAGTCACCGCATCAGTATCAAGAGCTGAAATTAAACTAAGTTATGGCAGATTGCTTCCATTTCAAGTGTCATTGCCCAGTCAAACCCCAGGTGTTTGGGGGAAGGTTATTTTAGGGGAAGATTTTAATTCTAATTGTCAGTTTGGGTGCATTTTCCAACCCACTGTCTCTCGACCATTGCAACACATTAGAGTCACTTGGGAGAATCTAATCAAAGTGAAACAAAACACAACCTTTATGCCAGGGCTTCAGTCCTGAACAATTACATTGGGAACTTAAAAAAAAAAATTAATGTATTCTGAGGAGTAATAATGTGCAGCTGTGGGTGAACAGCCTCAGTCATTCCGCAAGTAACCTGCTCAGATCTTCCAGACCTTGTCTTCGGTGTCTACAGTTGAAGGGAGTTTCAGATTAAATAGCAAACCAGAGTCATGGTGTGTTTGCTCAACTGTAATTGGGGATCTTCTGAGGTGAGTCTTCCTGCTCATCACACACAATGCTTGGGGGACTTCATCACCTCTCATTTGCCGCTCTTTCTTCGTGGTTTAATTGATCATGCTGTGGGCTCACGCTGGCCTATATTCTAGGCTCAGAATCCTGTGGAATTGTGGGAAAACTTCAAGTTCCCCACTTGTCAGACAGGGATAAAGGGCTGGTGTTGAGTTACAGGCACCTGGTCCTGGTGCAGGGGCAGAGGTTCACAGTGCATGCTCAGGTGTGAGGCTTTGGGGAGCTTAGCCGTCTCTGTCACTCACAAACTATTTGGCTTTACTACGGCTCATTTCATTCCAGTTACCTCTTGAGATTGCTGGGAGGATGAAATAAGTAAATACATGAAATGATGCCCGGAGCATCGGAAAGAAGTACCATAGTAGCTCTCGTACAGGAGCATAAAACAAAATATCCAGTTGACAATAGGAATGCTGCTACCTATTTTTGTGTGTGTGTGCTTACATGGAAAGGGATACTTTTGCAGTGATTCTAACCTCTCAAGAATGGTGTAAGGTAAAGCTTCCACTCACACTTTTTTGCTTTTCCCTAAGGGAGGTAGAGTAGCCAATACAATCACAGAAAGCATGAGACAGTGAGTAGCAAGCACTTGCCAGGAAGTTTGGTTACATCAGTGATTATAGCTCACAAGAGGCTGTAGTATTCTCTTAATATATGTGATCTGCCTATATTCAGACATACCAGGAGAGATAGTGCCATTCTCAGCTTCCATTTCCACAGTTTCATTCAACTGTGGGTCAACACTGGGTTTCTTAGGACACCACAACCCCAAAGTAATGGACATCTCCTCTTAGGTCAGGTGGCCTTTTGCCGTTGAGAAAACGGGGGCCAAGGAAAGGTATGATTTTAATAAAGCTAACTCTTAGGTGTCATGTGGCTCTCAGTTTCTTTACTCTGCTTAGTAAGAGCTTGGAACAGGAGGGAAGTGGGTACCAGAATCCATCATAGCAAGTTGATTCTAGTTCTTCCCATTCTGTTGGCTCAATCCACAAGGAAGAGATTCTGTATAGATGCCTCCAGTTTAGACGGATGCTTTCTCTGCCTTTATATACTGTGCTCTTGCATCAGAGAGCTCATGTATCTCCCTTTAACTCATATCAAATCATTTTCCCAATGAGTGAGACTGCATGGAATAATACATATAGGATGGGATAGATGGATAATTACTCTAAATTAGGTCTCAGGGTAGATTATCACTTGTTTTTGCTATACTTTGACAGCTGAATTTAATTCCCCACATTGCTATGGAACTAAATTTCCACATTCAGTCTTAGACGATTGCCTGGACCACCCACAATGATTTTTGAGACCACCTTATCATCCTTTTTTCCCCCTTTAATCCAAACCTCCATTCTTTCCATCGGTCTGACTCAAAAGATGGACCATTTAGTAAAAAATAACCCTTTAATTCAGGAATAATGACTGTTTTAGTGAGTTTTTTGGGGCTCGATTTAATTAACTATGGCATAGAGAAGGTATCAGATATTAATAATACATTGAGATGATTTGAATTACCATATGTTACTATAACATTACATTGCAGATGATTTGGTTATGAGCTCAGTGGTAAGAGCAAATGTTTGGGATCAGTGAATGGGATGTTGTAGTGATTTCTCCCCAGTAGGGTCTATTGCTTAGGGCAAGCAGTTATAAAAAGAGGGGCTAAGAAGTCTAATTGATCTTTTTGTTATGACATTTTGTCCCATTGACAATTATAAATCAATATTATAATAATGTGGGAAGTTTGAGAAACAAAATAAAATAACTTCCATAAATGTCAATCTCAAATACATTTCAAATTTCACTTTTATGTATTTCTTTCCCTTCTAGCCTCAATACACACATGCTATTCACCACTCACTATCATTGCTTTGTTCATTACGTACTGCTTTACTCAATAAATAATAACTAGACTATTAATATGCATGTAGCATTATTTTGAAAGGGTCAAAGCCAAGGAAGACTCAGTCCCTGACCTTGACCAGCTCACAGATTAATAAGGAAAACAGACATATACACAAATCATTGCAACATAAAGAGGTAACTGCATTGATAGAGGTTAAACCTCATGTCTGAATATAAGTAATGAGAATAATGGCCTGATTCTTCCTACTGTCTCAAAATCTATTAGATGGGCCTGGTAATTTCAGGGTCATATGCAACATTATGTAATGCAAAGGATTTAAATGGAATCAATTTGTCATAATTCTGTCATCAGAGGCAGTATTCAGGAGTGGGGTGCATGGGGGTAACAGGGAATGGAGTAGAAAACAGAACCTTGACAAAATGAAACATTTCTAATATTAAAAATTACAAATCCTGAGCCTGGAGATATTTAATAGGAGTTCAGGTGCTTGCCTTCAAAGTTGGGAACGCCGATTCTAGATTCAATCTCAGTAATCTCCCAGGAGTAGTCTCTTGAGCATTGCCAGGAGTGCTCCCTGAGCACAAAGTCCAGAATAAGCCCTGAACACTTCCAGGTGTGAGTAACCCCCCAGAAAAATGGGAAATAAAATTTTGTAAGTTTGTATTTTGTAAAATATAAATCAGAAAACTCCAGGTAAAAAAAATCCATATTTCTAGGGGCAAAGTGATAATACAGTGAATAGAGCCCTTTTCTTGCACATAGCCAACCTGGGGTTTGATTCCTGGCACCCCACTGGGTCCCCCAAGGGCCTTGTCATGAGTGATACCTGAGTGTAGAGCCAGGAGTAAGTCTGCTGGGCATGACCTCAAAACAAACAAAAATTTCATCCAGATTTCTGCGATTTGTTTTTGTGTTTAAGCAGATCATGCAACATCAAGAATGCCTTCTCCTTTGGAGACTTCTGAGGAAGAAGTGAGAGGAGATTGGCTATTTTCAATGAGATGACTGTACCCGTTTTTCTGATCTCCGCTAAACCACAATGTTGATGGAATTACCTTCCTAGCTTCCAGGGACAACTTTGTCTGTCACTACTGGGGTCTATGCCAAAGAGAAAGGAAAGCAACACGTTGCAATATTTCCACAATTTCATTTATTTATTTATTTATTTTTTATTGAATCACTGTGAGATACATAGTTACAAAGCTGTTCATCATCCAGTTCACAATTTTAATGGTTTCCAAGGTCTTCTTTCTGTGACATCTCAACTATTACTCTCTTCACTCTACTCATATGCTACCTCCTTACAGGGTCCCCACCATGCCAATTATCTGTGTTCCATGTTCTCACATTCTCCTTCTGGGGAGTCCTTCTCCCAGATACTTCCCCACCCTCATTCCGTTCCTTCTTCAAGTCTCTCTAAAAAAAAACAAAAACAAAACCAAAAAAAACACCACATTCTCAATCATTTGAAATTGCAACTTGGGTCCAGCAAGATAACTCAGAGGGTTGGAGTGCTTGATTTTCACCTGGAAGTTCTAGCTCTTCCATCCCTAGCATCCCATGCATCCCTTGAGTGTCACCATAACTGGCTTACCAGCATCACCAGTGTGACTCCAAAACAATCAAAAGATAAATAAAATTACAACCTCTCCTTTTGACATCCCAGAGTTTCTTTCTTCTCTTCCATTTTCCTCCATTCATCATGCCTTTTAAACTTTGCTGTCTTTCAACATATTTTCAACACTAGTTACTTGTTATGCTTAATGCCTAACACTCAGTGCATAGAACCAGGACAGCTATCAACACTTCAGTTTAATCCATTTCTATCGAATAAATAAATGGCCTTGATTGGACTGTTAAATTTGAAAGAACTAGTTTCTTTAAAAAAATTTTTTTATTAAACAATCACTGTGATGTTCAGTTATAACTTTATGAATTTTTGTGTTTGCATTTCACTTATACAGTGATGGTTTACCCATCCCTCCACCGGTGCCCATTCACCTCCACCAATGATCCCAGTATCCCTCTCAAGAACTAGTTTCTGATCCCAACTTCATCTTGGAAGCTGCTGGCCTTAGCTAGTCACCAAACTTGGTGATAATATGCCTGTGGCAAGCTCTTCTACTCATGGGTTCCTTATCTGTAAAATTGGGATATTCAAGGACTAGTTAGGACTTAAAAAAGAGCTTGTTGATTGGAAGATCTCTCCCAGGCCCACAGGCTTTTTATTATTTCCATTCCTCTCCCCCACCCCCCACCCCCCCACACACCCCCTTGATAGATTCCTTCAGGAACTTCAACAAAATTCCTAGAGTGAAGTTGCAGATCTCACAATTCAAGACCAAGAATGTTTAGTGGAATTTGAAAATGTGAAGGTGGGTTCTAGGTGTGCTGGTTGGTCAAGACCGGCGTTCTCTGGGGCAGGAAATGTCTCACATGATTTGCCAGTTCCAGTATGTGAAACAGCAGCGTGGAGGAAGGGCTACCTGAAATTTTACGGGTGTGCTGCATGGAACTTGGGGGCAGGGAATTACAGAGATGAATTACAGAGATGAATTGTTTGTTCTCATAGATAAACCCGTCCAGCTATGTGCTGATAAATTGTAGGGGTGTTTTTGTGGCTTTTTTTTCAAGTTTGATCTGGTTCTGTTAAGAAGCCCATGGTCTTAGGGGCAGTAGAATCATCCCTCTCTTCTCTGTGGATAGTAACTTGCTTCCTCCTAGGGCTGTTAATGTGTGTGAAAACACCCCCAGGCTTGTTTCTTGGTGTTGACTCACACTGTAAGTGGAGAGCAAAATCACCAATTCAATAGCCTCTTTTTCTTGCACTTAATGTTTTCAAGGCTTAAAAATAGTCATGATGATGAGAAAAACCATTGTTGCTTAGAGCATTGGCCAGGTCTGAGCATTTTGCCCTTTCCATGGCCATCTCATACCCTAGCAGGTCTAGGAGCTGGGACCCATTATTATCACAATTTTGACTGGCCAGTTCTGCAGAATAGGCTCTGGTTGGGAGCTATAAAAAGGCTGGCAAAGAGGCTAGCTAGGTGGCTCTTGGAATACAAGTTTGGGGAGTTTCTCAGGTATAGATAATCTGGAACCAGGCCCCACATTAAGGAGGGAAGAGTGAGACTTAAAGAGCCAGAGCACTCCATGATAGAAGAGCAGGCAGGGTGTTGGCCTTGCACGCGCCTTACACATTTTCATCCCTATTCATCCCTAGAATCCCATATGGTCTTCCGAGCCCACCAAGAGAAATTCCTGGGTACAGAGTGAGGAGTAACTCCTGAGCATTGCTTAGTGTGGCCAAAAAATTAAAAGAGAGAGATAGAGAGAGCACATCTATAGTGAACATATTTATAATCAGCATTAATCATACCTATTTGCAGTGTGTTATATATCATAACCTGCAATTCAATGCCATTTTTCATAAATTTCTGCATATGTATTTGCAAATAAAATTGGCAATAATATTGTGGAGTTATGTTATTTTACTGTTGAGAGAAGGATAGACTGATAAGATTCGTTGCAGATAATCAGAAGTGTTTTAGTTCTTTTAATCATTTTTTATTGATTTTTCATTGGTTTACAACATTATGGAACTTCAGAATACGGTTTTTTTCATAGCGCATTTTATAAACTATTCTATCTTAATAAAATAAAAATGGAATATTTGTATTTCTACTCAAATTAAAAAAAAAGAGTCAGACCCCTCCAGAGCAGTAGGCGATGGTTTTGATATTGATAACCAGAGGATTTCCCCTGAGTGGTCGCAAGAAGAGTCATTTTCAACTTGGGTCTTCCAAATCTGGAAAGTTTATGTAGAGGTCAGTGGGATTTAATCACTGTTCAGATGTTCTGCCCATCCCTATCTCAGGGCTATACCCTTGCCTGAGTTTCTAAGTGATGGGTTTCTGACCTCTCACAGAGTAGACCAAGGGACAGAGATGAGTGAAGTGGAAGAAGTGGAAGAAAAATAGGAGAAGTCTATTGGGATGTGCTCCCAGCAGACCCTACAAGCCTCTAGAGGCTGAAGTAGAGTCACACCCTGGGAGAGACTAAGTGGGATTTTAAGCTGTCTTGGGTGGGAAAGGGGAACCAGAGTGATCAGTGCTCTTGGTCTGGCCTGTTGTCTGTAAGAGATGGATGTGGGAAAGCACTGAATGTAGCCTGGTGGCTTTCTGTCACCAGATGGGCCCTGAGTCTTGTCTTCTGTACTGGGAGAAGGGTGACCTTTGATTCCTGGGATGTCACTATCTCATCAGCTGGTCGCCATTTTGTCCTGAGCAAACCGTACTCGAAGAGCAGGGAAAGTAAGCAGAGATCACACCAAGGGCAGGGCAGGGGCCAATGAGTTCCAATTGCCTGGGTCAAGCTTGCTGGTCTAGAGGTGACTGAAGTCTGTTGATGCCTTCCCCAACTCGGATCCATGGCTTATTGTGAAGCAAGTTACCTTCTGGTGGGGGCTGGAGCGATAGCACAGCGGGTAGGGCGTTTGCCTTGCATGCGGCCGACCCAGGTTCTAATCTCAGCATGCCATATGGTCCCCTGAGCACCTCCAGGAATAATTCCTGAGTGAAGAGCCAGGAGTAACCCCTGTGCATTGCCGGGTGTGACCCAAAAACCAAAAAAAAAAAAGTTACCTTCTGGGAGGACGATGGTGTTCACTCTTCTGGCTTCCTTTCCTGTACCTCTAAAAGGAAGCCCAGATTTTCTGGCTCCCAACCCTGACTTCTGTGAGGCTAGAATATACCTAGTACAGAGTTTAGCACAAAACACAGTATTCAGAGAAACTGTTGCTCTTCTCTCTCCTTTTCTTTCAAGGTCTGTGAAATGGGCTGAGTAATGTGTAAGGACTGTATAAGATCTCTCTCCCAATTCCTATGAAGAAGTCCTCACCGTTGGTAACTCAGACTGTGGCTATCCAGAAGATTCTTCTCAGCCACAATCCACAGAAGTCTAGAAATATTTATTTTGCACATAAGATGTTCTGAGAGCAGAAAAGAGCACCTTCATGTAACCTTTTCTATAGTATAATGTTATAATTATTCTATTAAATATTTAGGTTTTGTTGTTAATCTCTAGCTGTGCCTAAATATAAATTAAGCTTTACAATAAATATGTCCAGATAGAGAAACATAGTAAATAAGTTTAATAAATATAGGAATGATAGAGTCAGTCACTGTCACTGTCACTGCTCATTGATTTGTTCGAGTGGGCACCAGGAACGTCTCTCATTGAGAGACTTATTGTTACTGTTTTTGGCAATCCAATATGCACGGGTAGCTCGCCAGGCTCTGCCACTCGGGCTCAATACTCTCGGTAGCTTGCCGGGCTCTCCGAGAGGGGTGGAGGAATGGAACTTAGGTCGGCCACGTGAAAAGAGAATGCCCAACAACTATGCTATTGCTCCACTATATGTAATTTCAGACATCTACTGGGATTTGGGGGATATATCCTAGAGAATAAGGAGAAAGCTAATAATCTGAAGAGAGGTGATTCAAGAGGGTGAGGATATAGTTCAATGGCAGAGAATATTCATATATGCTGTACTATTATTTATTATTATAACCATATATTATATATGCCTCACATATATCAGGCTCTGCTTCTATCTGAGCACCCATTGAAGAAAATAAGGTCATAGGATGGGTATAAATCCAATCTGGTTGTGTCCTTTTGGAAGAGATTAGCACACTGACACAGAGATGACAACCTGGGATATTTTGTTATGGCCATTGGGTAAATCAATTGCCCCAAAGAGAAAATGACCAAGAAGCTCAGTTCCATTCAGTGGCCAGTATTCACCAAAGAGACACAGTGGGGCCAGATGAAGAATACCATTGAAGGAGAGAGGCCCACTGAACTTACTGAGCCTGAAAAGGGAGTTAAGATGAAATTCCCTTGGGAGGAAATCTAGAAATCCTGGTCTCAGAAACTGTCAAGTCAGGTTCCTCCCACGACTCCAGAGAGAAAATACGTTTGAGCCCTTGACCCTGTCTTTATGGCGTGTGATTGTGCAATCGCTCCACTGCTGCTGCAGAGACACATTTGGATTTGAGGGCAGGGGTGTTTCATCGGGCCTCAGCTGTTCTCATTAGTTGGGAATCCCCTCCCCCGATGTTAGGATCACACATCACACACTCTTCCTTCATTTCTTTTTTTTTTTTCTTTTTGGGTCACACCTGGCGATGCACAGGGGTTACTCCTGGCTCTGCACTCAGGAATTACCCCTGGCCATGCTCAGGGGACCATATGGGATGCTGGGATTTGAACCCGGGTCGGCCGCGTGCAAGGCAAACGCCCTACCCGCTGTGCTATCTCTCCAGCCCCACTCTTCCTTCATTTCATCTCTGCATAAAGGTCATCTGAAGGTGTGTCCTCTAACAAAGGGGAGGATACAGATATCCTACATGAACTAGCACCCTCCCTTTTATAACTGATTATTTTCTATTTCCTGGTTCCATTCCATAGATTTCCTCTCTTCCCCACCACGTGGCATGATGCTGTGAATGGGCTATCTCTCTCACTCAATGTAATATTTAGGACATTTGTTTCCTTTGTCATGTTATCCACAGCCACTTGTTAAATGGTACTAGAGGAACAAATAAAATCTCTGCCCTTTCAAGTCTCACTCTTTTCCAGCCACCCACAGTTTTATAAAGTGCCTTTCCAAAAGGAGTAATGAATAAAGTTTGTGTCTTCTTTCAGCGTGCTTCTGTTTATATGGATTTATAAAAATACATCTATATTTGTGTGTACTATTTGATAGGCTGATTTTTTTTTCACTTATCATAGACCATAAACTTTTTCTTGAAGCAATATGTATTTTAACTGTTGTCACAGCATACCACTATTTTGGATCCTTCATAGTTTACTTGATCTCTTCTTTGCATTTTATAGCTGCCAATTCTGTATTACTATAAATAAAAATGAAGTATTAGTTATTATAGCCATATAACAAATTACCCCCAAATCCTAGTGGTTTAAACATTAAAAAAAAAAATAATCTCACCCTTTCTGGTCTTGAATCCATGCACGGTTTAGCTGAGCACTTTTGAACCAGAGATCACAAGGGTCCCCTTTTGGGACCTCAGGATATTCTTTTTAAAAAATGTGTATTCTTTTATTATTTATTTTTTAAAATTGAATGACTGTGAGATATAGCATTGCAAAATTGTTCATGATTGTGTTTCAGTCGTATAATGTTCCAACACTCATTCCTCCACCAGTCTAATTTCCCAGCACCAATGATCCAGTTTCTCTCCCACCCCTTCCAGTCACACACACACACACACAGCCTGCCTCTATAACAGGCACCTCTCTTCTCTCTCTCTCTCTCTCTCTCTCTCTCTCTCTCTCTCTCTCTCTCTAATTTAGGCATTATGATTTGCAATACAGATGCTGAAAGGCTATCATGCATATCACGTATATCCTTTTACCCCTCAGGATATTCTAAGGTAAAAAAATCTCAGAAATGGGAGACCACAGTGTGAGTCTGGGGGAGAAACCAGGACAGGGGTCCGTAGGAAGAAAATCAGGTTAGGAGAGGTCAGCAAAACAGTGAGAAACCCCCGAATCCTCTCTCACAGACTTTGATCAAGGTGTTGGCTGGGTCTGTGCTCTCATCTCAAGGATCACTGGGGAAGAATCTGCCTCCTAGACCAAGTGTGCCAGGATTCAGTTCTTTGCCGGATGCAGTGTGAGGGCTCCTGGTTGGAGTCTTCCCTTTGTCCCTGTCCACCTGGGTCTCTGGATAGAACAGTTTATAGACTAGTGGCTTGCTTCATCTAAGCAAAAGGGTAAAATACAGATTGAGACACATGTGGGGATAAAGACAGAAAAGGCGCCTTTTTTTTTTTGTTTGATATTTTTCTCTTTTTCTTTATCTTTTTGTAACTTAATCACAGAAGAAATATCCCATTATTCTGTTGGTTGGTTTGTTTTTATTTGGGGGCCACACCTAGCAGTCGTTAGGTGTACTCCTGGCTCTGCACTCAGGGATTTCCCCTGGAAGCGGCTCAGAGAACCAGATGGGGTACCAGGGATTGAACCCAGGTCTGCCACATGCACATAACTGCCCTACCTGCTGCTGTACTACTCTCTCTCCAGCCCCTGTCTATTGGTAACAAAAGCAAATAACTCCATGCAGCTTGTCACCAAGATGGAAATACAAGAATGTGAGCAGCTAAAGACAGTCATTACAAATCATGTCAGAAGCTGCCTAACACAGACTGATTTGAATATCTTAGCTTTAGTTGGAGAGATGTACATCGACATACACATTTGAGCATATCTCTGCTTATTTCAGATACATTTTTAAGAAGGAGAATCATAAGGCTATATTATGCATATGTTTATTGCTGAGTCAAGCACTATGCATGCCTTTTGAGACTTTTTATGCATAAAACTATAACACTTTAAATAATAAGAATGTTGGAGGCTGGGGATCCAGCACAGTGGTAAAAGCATACACACAAGACCCAGGGTTCAATCGCTGGCATCCAAAAATGACGCACTGCAGCTGTTTATCCCTTCCCACTTCTGTTGTTGAATGAATACTCTTTTACACATGCATGCAACAACAATGGTTCCTTTATTCATTTTCGGGCTATCTTCTGAAATATTTCACAAGAGCTTTCATTCTTTCATCCACTTATTTATTTTTTTTAATTGAGTCACAGTGACATGCACATTACAAAGTTTTCATGATTGGATTTCACTCATAAAATGCTCTAACACCCGTCCCTTCACCAACATACTTTTCCCACCACCAATGGTCCCAGTTTCCCTTCATTTTTTTCTTGGTTATGAACGTTTTGCTCATCCCATTTCCAGGTTGACATCAGAGTCAATGAATCAGTAAGCAGTTGTAGATTTGTTGTCATAGATTTGAACTCACAGGGGGAGGTGAGTTCAAATTCTAGTGCTACCATCTTGAACCTACCTCTGCTTTAGTGTTTTTGAAAACACTCTTCTTCCCAACAAGAACAAAAAAACAAAAAAAAAAATAGTAAGTCTCTGTTTTTCCAAGTCTACTCTTATAAACGCTCAGTAGCTCTGCAAACATTTGTAGCAATATCTTATAGATCTTCAACGTTCAGCCTTCCTTGTGACAATTATAACTATTATTTATATTTCACAGCATTGTTTTGTGTAGAAAACTACTCCACCTCTCTGAAGTTCCCATGCTTATCTTTAAACTGGACATGTTTACTTCTGCCTCTCATGAATGCTGTGAAGATTAAATGAGGTGGTAAATTTAAAACTCTCAGAGCAGTTCATGGCACACCAGGTGTTCAACGTGTGGTGGCAAGAGTTGCTGTTAATTTAAAAGAAAGTGTAGAACTGCATTCGATAATAATGATCAAATACTAGACCATGAAGAAAATTCCTCTTTCTCACGACAACTTTCTCTGCACCTGGAACAATTAACCTATAAATCTTTTGAAGTGAGGCAACGAGGCGACAGGTTAGAAAACAGTATTCCAGGTTGGAATATTGGGGCTTTAACTCATGTTTCGCTGAGTCCTGCTCCACGACTCCTTTTCAGATCCATGCAACGTCTCCTTGGGAAACGAAAACGATTTGATTTCTGATTGAAGTGGAAACTCCTATCATGTTCTGCCATTAAGTATGATTGGGTGTTTGAGTGATGCATGAATACATATCAGGGATAAACAGATGTCATTTACCTCTCCACTCTCTTAATCCTACTTATACTTACTCTGGGATTCTGTGTGATGCTTAAATGATGGTTTGATAGGATGGTTCTCTATGATACTTCGGGACGGTGATTCTATGACTTGATTTTAGAGACCAATCCTGTATGAGGGTTCTACGTGGTGGTTATATATGATGACCAATGAGTACTCTACCCCTTATCCCACTTTAAAGACTCCAGAGGAATCCCCCCTGGGCTTTTCCTTCTGCATGTGGTAGAAACCGTATGTTAATAACAGAAACATGAGAGAAAAGAAACAGAGCTGGCAGAGGAATTTTAAGGAATAAAATGGAACATCAGTGAGTAGTAGAGGGAAAAGAGATTTGTGGGAAGAAATGGGGACTGGAAGAGGGTTGAAATAAAAGGAGAAGATCAGTAGAAAAGAAAGCAAGCAAAAGAGAAAAAAAAGGGGGAAGTATTTGATTATTCAATTTCTGCAAAAAAAAAATCATAGTGGAAATGTCCCAAAATGTTGCCAACAATATATTCTGTGACTAAGTCATTATGCAGAGAGATGAGCTGGGGGCCGAAGGACAGAATTAATATAGTCAGTAATTCTATCCCTTTGGCAATGTCTTTCTGCATGAAATAATGATTTTATGTCTCACTTCTCTCCAGCCTGCACATTCCTCATAACAAACAGTTCCACAGTGAGTGACTATTTATGTTTCAAGGCAACAGCATCGGCATAATGGACTATCCTCTGAATCTTTTTCTGCAAAGGAATGCCAAGGCCTCCCAGGAAGCCTGAGAGAACGTTCCAGCTGGGAGTAATGTTGCTGGTGCTGAGGGGATGGGGTCCAGGGTCGAGAGTCAGGAGGAACTCTATGCCAGCCCTTCCGGTGATACCAGCTTAGCCTCACTGCATCTCTCTTGCTCCATTTGCACCCGGGGGTGCTTGGGTCTGGCTCGCACATGAGCACTTATAGCTCACTGCCTGGAACACAGACAGGCTCAACACCAGCTGACTAGAAAATGTTATATCTCCTTCCAGACTGTGCTCGCAAGAACATTAAGCTGGATGGGAAAATTCCTACCTGTGAATACAGACAGGAGAAATGAGTATCTCTCCGAAGTCCCTCACTTCCTCAGCAAAATCTACTTCAGTCACTCAATAATATTTTTTTTTCATTAGTGAATCACCATGAAGGTACAGTTACAGCTTTACACATTTTTGTGCTTGTGTTTCCATCATACAATGTTTGGGAACCCATCCCTCCACCAGTGCCCATTCTTCACCTCCAATGAACCCAGTATCCCTCCCACCCCCCAACCCCATCCCTCCTACCCCACCCTCTGTGGCAGGGCACTCCCTCCTGTTCTCTCTCTCTCCTTTTGGGTGTTGTGGTTTGCAATAGGGGTATTGTCACTCAATAATATTTAATACCTTGCACTGTCTTGTACAGGGGAAAGTAATAGACATAAACTCATCTTTACTTAAATCTTTCTTGGTACACTTACTATGTGCTGTGTTCTAATCCAACCAGTGTTGCTTTTGAAGCATCCATACTTCCTCAGTTCATTTCATTAAAATGATCACAGGGCTGGGGAGAGAGCCCAGCAGGTAAGCCTAATTGTCAAGCTGGATCCTTGGCATCCATACAGTCCCCTGAGCCCCACCAGGTGTGATCCTTGAGAGTCAGAAGAGCAAAGAGCCTGGAGCAAGCCCTAAGCAGAGCCCAGTGTAGCCCAAAGAACCTAACCCCCAAAGATCATAAACTGATAGCTGCTGTTCCCATTTCATAGACCAGAGCTCTCTATCTTAAGTCCTTTAAGTACATCCTTGGCGCTAACCTGAATTTAAACTTGGAAATGTACACTACTTGAGCTGAATGCCCAATTTCATCATTATGTTGTCCTGAACTGCCCTAAGTTTTCCCACACCCCAGTCAGGGAAACAGACATGCAGATAAATACAAAAGAATGTTCTAAGCACTCAGATCACTGCAGGAGGCTCAAGGGGGGATCAAACACAAACGGGGATCAGCTGAATTCAGTTTAGGTCTTTAGGGATGGCTTGACAAGGGGGCAGGCATCTGATCCGACTCCCCCAAATTAGCCAAAAGGGGCTGCAAAGCCTTCCCAAGAGGAGGGAATGATGAGTCCAGCTACCTTGGATGTTCGTAAGCTACACAATAAAGAGATGCCGAGTACTGTAAGGCTTCAGCAAAAGTGCTCCTTGAGGAAATGGCAGGAGATAGAGTGGGAGGAACCTGATGGAACTAGACTGTAGGGGGGACTTTATTGCCTGTCTGGAGAGGCTGTACTTTCTCCTTGGGGCAATAGAGAGCCACTGAAGCATTTTATAAAAGGAGTGACATGATCAGATCGGTGTTTTAGAAAGATCACGCCTGCTGGGGGAAAGGATGGCAATTGCTCGGTGCGGATGACATCAGGCATTGTGGAAAGCTTAGGGAAGGCAGAACAAGCTCCTGAACTGAAGCGATGAGAGTAGAGGGAGAAGAATGAATTTGTGAGAGATGTATGGGGAAGAATCGTTCATAATGGTGAGCTCGTGCATATACATCCAGGAAGGCAGAGGAAGAGATAGAGCAGCCCAGGAGGATTCTAGAGCTAAGAAGTGAAACCAGACACCCTTTTAATGATATCCCTACCTCCTCCTCATCCCACACCCAGAGAACAGCAAGGCTGGCCTGATATTTGTTATCACCTGCTGGATACACCTAAGGTCCTCCAGTTTAAGAAGCATAGCAGAAAGTTTTGGTTGTTTTTTTTGTTTGTTTGTTTGTTTTTCAGTTCAGTGTCCTTTTGAGCTGAATTCATCACGCAGGAGTTCAACAGCAGGGGGTCCAAAGCTCCCATCAGCGACTGGATTCTGATTCACGAGACAGATCTCTTGATGTGAGTGCTGGATCCATGCGTCCTCCTCCTTTATATTCCCAGGTTTGCTGCCTCCAAGCTCTCACAACCTGCGGATCCCAACATTTTAGGACCCCCAGAATGAGGGTAGGAGATGTACTCTAATCCCATGACCCCAGAGAGATGCTGCCACCACGTGTCATTTCAGCCCGGGTCTGTTGAACCATCAGTTCAAAACAGGCCTTTGGAATACGAACACTTTCCCAGTTCAGTTGTGAGGGGCTGGAGATGCAAACACTGCCAGGGGGATGGGAACAAAGGGAGGAGAATGGCTCCTAGCATCATTCTTCAGTCTTTCCAAAAACGGACCACACCACAACCCCCAGGGGGAGCTGTGGAACAACTCAGGGGGCCAGTTGTAGCTTGGGTGCAGTTGGTGGCTGGGGGGGGGGGGGGGTACTAGGTTAGCTTATAGAAGGTCGGTTATAGAAGCCAGCAATTTTGACTAACAAAATTTTAATACAGAAGACTTAATTGCAACAAAAGCAAGGACTAAATATCCCCACGGTGAGATACAACAACTTTCACAAATTTTCTTTTACGGAATTTTTTTTTTAATCATTTTGTTAACTAGCTTGGGATAGCAGGCAATATAAAATAAACTATGCGGGGGGGTTATGGGAGCAGGCTTGAGGGGTGGTTTGGAAAGTGGAGACGACGGTGGAGGGAAGGTGATAGTGGTGGGATTGATGCTGGAATATGAATGCCTGTAACAGATGATCATGAACAGCCTTGCAAACCACAGTGTTTAAATAAAGTGGAGGGGAAATTTGAGAAGGTAGGTTTCCAAGGGCCACTGGGTATTGTTTCCTAAAACAAGGGTCATAAGCCAAAAAAGTTGGGAGCCTTTGATAATCTTTCTGGGGTGGAGGAGAGCGGAAAGAGTTCATACTAATGCAAAAATGAGATCGTGTTCATGCCAATGTAAGGTGAAACGAAGTATTAAACAGAATTGAGACTGAGCTAATAGACCCTCCAAAGGAGAAGAGACTCCCTTTAACTCAGGTCAGAGGGGGCACTTGGGGGTAAATAAGAGTGACTAAAACTAAGAGTGGAAAAAATATGGAGCAGGGGAAAGAGAAAGAGAAGCTGGAAGAAGCCCTCCTTTCCCGGGAATCCGGCAACTCTAAAAATACTGCTTTTCTGGAGCCAGGGAAATAGTGCAGGGGGGTGGGCAGGTAGGTTCCATCAAACCTAGCACCGCACACTCTTCCTTCACCCCAACATCAATTCGAGTCTTGGAGGCCTCCAGTAGCACCGGCTGACCCAGCTGGTCCCAGCAGCTCTGCAATGTCCCTCACATCGAACCACTGGCTCAACTAGTGGCACTAAGATTTTCCCCCCCACCCCTCTCCTTGCTCACTGGCTCTTTCTCTCTCTCCTCGCCTCTCCTCTTCTCTCTCCCCTCTCTCTTCTCTCTCTCTTCTCTTCTCTCTCCCCCTTCTCTCTCCTCTCCTTTACCTCCTCTCTCTCCCCTTCTCTCTCTCCTCTCCTTTCTCTCCTCTCTCTCCTCTCCCCTCTCTCCTCTCTCTTCTCTAATCTCCCTCCCTCCCTCCCTCCCTCCCTCCCTCCCTCCCTCCCTCCCTCCCTCCCTCCGTCCCTCCCTCTCACTCTCTCTCTCCCTCTGTCTCTCTCTCCTTCTCTCTCTCTCTCTTTCTCTCTCTCTCCTCTCTCTCTCTCTCTCTCTCTCTCTTCCTCCTTCCCCCCTCCCTCCCTCCCCTGCTTTTCTTAGCTCAAGGAGAATCCCCCTTGCTTTTAAAAGTGTACTTTCAAGTTGAGACCTTCTGAAGTGACAGG
Source organism: Sorex araneus (assembly GCF_027595985.1). Classification (NCBI taxonomy): domain Eukaryota; kingdom Metazoa; phylum Chordata; class Mammalia; order Eulipotyphla; family Soricidae; genus Sorex; species Sorex araneus. Next base: position 207,821,518 of record NC_073305.1, on the reverse strand, counting down.
CCAGGTCTTTGTTAGTCATTAGATTCCCTTACTGAGCACCTGAGCCTTTAGCTTTGCCCCAGGTAGATCCAAGGCCCCGCCCCTTGCTAGCCTTAGGTAAGCTATGTCCCACCCCTACCTGTGGTCTCCACACTGGCAAATAGACACTAAAGTCACTTCGCTTCCTCACATTCCTGAAAAGTTAATGCCGTTATTACCAGTTTAATGTAACCTATATAGGAAGTACACAACATCTGACAGGGCTTCTAACTCTAGGTTAACACCAAACTGTTAAAATATAAATAAATCGAATTCACTTAAAAACACATCTGAACTGGACAAAACGAAAACATTGAATGGACTTCTCTCTGGGACCACTGGCTTTCTCCTATTCGTGCTCTGCTGCCAACTCAGTCAAAATGACATAGGCAGGAGAGAGAAGGCCCCTCCCAAGGCAATGGCAAAAGCCAACCTTGCAGAAAACAGGAAAAGCAGGAACTAAGGCCTGATAAGACCTCGAGGAGCAAAGGACCCTGAGGAGATTGGACCCCTCCCCATGAAGAAAATTCCTCAAATACCCCAACTTTAGAGATGAGATTCAGTCAAAAAAATACCATCACAAGTCCCAACCCCCACACACACCTCCTTAGCAACGGACTTTGACCTAGGTCCGAAGGCTGTTTCCTGAGGTCACCAGTTTATCTGTTTTGGCTAGGTCCAAGAAAAGCTTGTTTCTATTCTGGATTTGGTGTGTATAGCTGTCAACAATGAGGGAGTAGGGGCAGTGTAAGACCCAAAGGCGAGTTGCTCTTGCAAGCTGAGGGCTTAGGTGTCCACCTAGACTTAATATCTAACATAATAGCAGTTTCAGCACTTCTGGGTGTGTGCTCATAAACCAGTGGGCCTGAATTTCCCGATCATCACCAGCAAGACAATCTCCAGGACATTCAGAACCTTCATTCGTGCAGAGATAGGATTTTAATGGAATACTCTCTCTCTCTGTCTCTGTCTCTGTCTCTCTCTCATTTCTTTCTTTCTTATGCTAATAAACTCCCCCCAAGCATTGCATCTTTCCTGGCTTTTTATTTAAAAAAAAAAAAAAAAAAAAACAACCAGAGCTTACTTGATGTTCCCTTCTCTATCTGAACTCGGGAGGGGAGATACGTGCTGAAAGTAGACTAGAGACTGAACAGGATGGCCACTCAGTACCCCTATTGCAAACCACAACACCCAAAAGGAGAGAGAGAGAGAAAAAGGGAACACCCTGCCACAGAGGCAGGGAGGGGGTGGGGGAGGGGGGATGGGATTGGGAGGTGGGAGGGATACTGGGTTCGCTGGTGGTGGAGAATGGACACTGGTAGAGGAAGGGGTGCTCGAACATTGTATGAGGGAAACACAAGTATGAAAATGTGTAAATCTGTTACTGTACCCTCATGGTGACTCACTAATTAATAAATAAATAAAAAATAAATAAAATAAAATAAAATATCCTGCCTTCAAGGAAATTAAAAAAAGAAAACACCTCTCCATTTGGTGTAGCCTGTGAGGCACACTTGACCTTGCCCTACTGGATGGTGCATCCTCATGAATAAAGCCAGTTAGATCTCTAAACCTGTGCACTTCCTTCTTTCAAATTCAAATTGTGTGTATGAGTACTTGTATAATGCCAGGGATTGAACTCGGGGTCTCACACCCCTAAGGCAAGTGCTCCACCACTGAATACTCCAAGAGGGCCGGTGGGGTGCACAGACCTGGTGGTCTTTGGAGGCTACAGTTCAGTGCCCGGGGACGATGTAGCCCCTGGGCACTATACGAAGCACACTCTCCAGCCATCTACCCAGAGCTGAATTTTGTATTTGAACTCACTAGCTGACGTGGAGTAGTCACTTCTATCTCTTTCTGGAAAACTTTTATTCCTTTGCTTTACTTCTCACCACACTCCCCAGCACATTTCTCTTACTTTTCTGCGTCCTCATTAGGTATTCCCCCCTCCCCACTGGAATTACTGAGGTTAAGACTTCCCACGCCTGTTCCAACCCGTCCCTCCCCGCCCCAACCAAGAACACTCGTATTCATGACTTCAATTACCATCTAGTAACTGATAACTCCAAGCTTTATCATTTCAGCCCTGATCTGTCCTCTGAGGCCCATTACCGGTAAGAGACAGCTTGAGATCACTACATGACTATTTTATGGTCCCTCACCGCACCCCACAGCACTGCCAAGATTCTACTCATCATTTCTGTCCCTCAACATTGCTGAGTCTCTTCCTTCCTGTCATTTTTTTTTCCTTTTCAATTGTATGTAGCACTGTAGCACTGTTGTCCTGTTGTTTATGGATTTGCTCGAGAGGGCACCAGTAACATCTCCATTGTGAGACTTGTTGTTACTGTTTTTGGCATCTGGAATATGCCACAGGTAGCTTGCCAGGCTCTGCCGTGCGGGCTGAATACTCTTGGTAGCTTGCCAGGCTCTCCGAGAGGGAGGGAGGAATCGAACCTGGGTGGGCCGAATGCAAGGCAAATGCCCTATCTGCTGTGCTATTGCAACAGCCCTTTAATTGTATAAAATACATTTATAGGAAGATTTCTTTTTAAATTTTTTAAATTAATTTAATTTTAAAAATAGAATCAGTGAGATACAAGGTTACTCAGGATCAGGTTTCAGTCATATGATGTTCCAACACCCATCCCTTCACCAGTGTACATTTCCCACCCTAATGTCCTCAGTTTCCCTTCTCCTACCGCCTCTATGGAAGACACTTTCAGCACTATAATTTCCAACTATTATTGTTACACTGGTCCCTTCTCTATCCTTTGCCCTTCTGGGGCCCCGTGGCCCCCTCCCCACACACACACACTTTTGTTGCAAGCTTCCAACCAGTCGTCCTGACTCCTGGCATTCTTGTCTCAATACAGAGCATCCGGCCCACTCAGACATTCATTTCTAACTGAAACCAGAATTCCAAATGAAAACCCAGCAGTTCTTCTGAACAGATACTTGCCCTTATGTTGTCCTTCTCCCCAAAGCCTAAGATGAGGAATGTTGAACCTTTACTCAGACACCTTTACCTTATGTTTGCAGATACCTGGGTTTAGGTTTGCCCCTCAAAGGGCAAGCCCCTCGGGGATTGATGCATCGCTCTGGGAACCAGCACTCGGCTTGCATCCTTCCTGAAACCATGCTCCACCATCTTGCACCTGCCACCTTGCTGCTGGCAGGGCTCTTTCTCTGCCCATCACTGTGTCTCCCCAGTGGCCATGGAATGGACCTTACGGTTACAGAACCTAAGACTCATCTTGAATCTCATGCTCTCTCTCTCTTACCAATAGGATCCAAAGATTCAACCATTCTTGCAGAGTCTTCTTTTCCAAACTTTGTCTCAGACGTTCCCCTGGAAAATAACCATTGGGGGTGAAACCAGAAACCTGGGTAGGCACCCCCCCTACCCACCCACAAACTGCCCGATAAAGCTCTGAATGAATTCAGAGGTAAGCACTGAGCATTCTGGTGCATTTGTGGGTACAAACACACGAGCTGAAGGGGGGATTCTGGTGGTGAGTTTCGGCCCCCCCCCAAACTGATACTAAGTGGGTAAAAATCCCCACAGTCCCGTCAACTAGGGATGCTTCTTTCTAGGGATCAGAAAGCTGTCACCCAGTGGGAGGCTTTTAACTAGGCATACATTGTAGACGGTATAAAGAAGTAAAATCAGGTTAAGGGAGCAGTAGCAGGCCGGTGTGTGACCTACACTCAGGGTCATCGTGGACAAAGCTGCCCTCCCCACACCTTAGCCCACGTGACACTTGAACTGGCCCCCAAGGCCCTGAGTACTACTGGAAGAGTACAGGGAGGAGCTCTCTAACGTTAAACAAAATAAACTACAGTACAACAGAATAATAGAGGGGCTGGAGAGACAGGTCAAAGGACTGAGCACAGGATTTGCATGGAGGATGTCCAGGATTCATACCCAGTGCCAAGGGGTCCTGTGAGTATTTCTAAAGCAATTGCAGAGCACAGACCAGGGCTAAGCATTGCCAGGGGTGCACCCCCCCCCCAACACACACAAAATAAGTAAAATAAAACATTGATGTAGGTTTCCTTGAAGAAATAGCTAATTATTCAAAATGACAGTGATGGGTTTAACTAACCAAGATTGACAGGACCCTGAGGATAAAGGTAATTTGAACACGTAGCTCTTAGGACTACTTAAACACTTTGTAGTCAAAGTTAACCTCACTCTAAGCATGCTTTTGTCCTGTTAGTGAATGAAAGAAACCATTTAGGTTCTTTTTAAAGGTTTTTTTAAGCGTACTATAATACTAAAGCTTTAACTTAAAAAAATCCATATAACTATTCATTTGATTTTATTCAACTCGGCCAAATAAAGACCTCTTTTCTTAAAATTCCACTTTTATGAACCTTTTGACACACACCACATCATGGATTCAGTCAGTTTCTTTTTTTTTTTTTAAATCTATTTCCCTCCCTTTATTTATTTTAAAGACATATGAGGCTGGATTAATAGTGCACGGATAGGGCATTTGCCTTGCACGCTGCCATCGCAGGGTTGATCCTAGCATCTGAGCACTGCCAGGAGTAAATCCTGAGTACAAGAGGTAGGAGTAACCCCTGAGCATCATCAATTGTGACCCCCAAATCCAAAAATAAATAAATAAACATTTAAAAATATATGTACAAAGACTGGGAGACTGTTCCAAAGGGATGGGGCATATGCCTTGCATTCATAAAATTGGAGTTTGATCCCTATCACCACTGGGCCAAATTCCCTGGAAGTTTCTCTGGGAATTGATGGGCAGACCACCCCCTATCACCCCCAATCCCTCAAAAAGAAAGAAAGAAATATTATGCTCTGTTCTTCAATTTTTTATCTAGAAAACACATTTTATTTTCCCCCACTTCTGTCCATATACATTCATTTCCTCTCATTCTTTGGGATCCTTAATTTCCAATGAGCACTAACAACTCAAGGGAAATTTTCTAGGAGTCTATTTTTAAAAGAATCTGTTCTTATCTTTTCCCCCTTCAGTCACTTAGGCCAGTATTTCAGTTCTCTCTTGGGTATTTTTATTCCAAAGATGAATTAGAGGTATAATGGCAAGGGATAGAGGGGAAAAAATTGAGTTTTCTTTTAAAAAATAATTACAACTAAAAGGATCATCATTATAGTGCTTCTCCGACTGAAAGCATTTTTGCTTTCCCTGTATTCAGAATTATTTTTCTCATTTCTATTAACTTGCAACTATTTTTATCATACAAATTGAACATTAAGCTGATGGAGGACCAGCTGGTGGTGTGGGTGTTTCTGATCCGGACATTTTGCTTTCTGTTTTGAGTTATTTGACTTCCACCTTCTTTTTCTTGATTCAGTACTCTTCGGTCGTACCCCATGGCTGGTTCCACTGTGTGACAGGTGTGTGGTTTTCTGACAACTGTTTAACACAGTCATAGGGGCTCCTGCTGGGGAGACCTGATCCATATATCTGTGACTGTTAGCTCTATGGGACATCTTCTCACCTGCTAAGTCAAAGGGACATGGGAAGCTATTTATCGCTTCTTCCCAAGAGAGATTACTGCTCCTAGGCTGGTGTTACATCCTTAGCGAAGTCCGTGCAGTCTAATAAATTAGAATCACCAATACTATCCAGCAAGTAACCTAAATCTCATTGGATTAGCTTTCCTTTGTCTTCCATCAACTTTTGAATTCTGTCCCTGACTCTCTAGGGCCAGCAATTCTTTCATTGCTTAAGGACTTCTGAGTCAGGAGGGAGGTTTAATATTCACAAGTATTGACCATTAAATAATAGTCACTGGTCTGGAACTTTCAGGAGCCTCATGGATTAAAAAGGATCTGTGTCGGGATATGATATAAGATCAGCTTGATGCTCCAGGCAAGGGCCAGGTGTAGTCTCTGAGTCCCCCATGGAGTGCCATTAATTACTTACTGAAGGAACACTGTGTCTCTGTCACTGTCATCCCGTTGCTCATCGATTTGCTCGAGCGGGCACCAGTAACGTCTCCATTGTGAGACTTGTTGTTACTGTTTTTGGCATATTGAATACGCCACGGGTAGCTTGCCCGGCTCTGCCCTGTGGGCGAGATACTCTCGTCAGTTTGCCAGGCTCTCCAAGGAGCGGAGGAATGGAACTGGGGGATGGGGGGGGGAGGGAGGAAGGGGGAGGGGGGGCATGTGCAAGGCTAACGCCGTACCTGCTGCGCTACTGAAGAAACACACACTCAGATTTTCTGTGTGCTTTTTGTTTGTTTGGGGGCCACACCAGGTGATGCTCAGGGCTTATTCCTGCTCTGTGCTTTAGGGATTGCTCCTAGTAGTGCTCAGGGTACCATATGAGGTGCCAGGGATCAAGCCTGGGTCAGCCGCATGTAAGGCAAGCACCCTCCACACAGTACTATTGCTCTGGCCCCTCTATGCATTTTTCTATTAACTTTATTTTAAGTATCCTGATTTACAATAATGCTAATCACAGAGTCTTTTGCATAAAACATTTTGGCACCACACCCTACACAGGCTCAGAAAGACAAGGATCAAGGTGCTTGCCTTGCGTGGGGTCGATCCAATTCCATCCCCAGCACATTATCAGTCCCCCAAGCACTGTCAGAAGAGATCCCAAAGCACAAAACCAGGACTAATTCCTAAGCACTTCTGGGTCTAACTCCAAAAGCAATATTTTAAAAAGACTCAAACTGAGTGCTCAAGGGGCTGGAGTGATAGCACAGCAGGTAGGGCTTTTGCCTTGCACACAGCCGACCTGAGTTTGATTCCCAGCATCCCATAGGGTCCTCCAAGCACCGTCAGGGGTAATTCCTGAGTGCAGAGCCAGGAGTAACCCTTGTGCATTGCCAGGTGTGACCCCCTCCCCCCCAAAAAATAACCCTGAGTACTCAAGCCTGCAACTGACTGGTTTGAAAGAACTGCTCCCAAGATTGGGTTCAGAAAGAGATATCTGATAGACTGCACATACCAAGGGGAGACTGCAATCAATATTTTAGGAATGAGACAGCATAGAACTGGTAGACCGATGTCTGCTGAATTCGTGTATCTGCAGAGACTAGTAGGCAGGGCCATTTACTTTTCTCAGTTAGTACTTTCTTCTGGGAATTCCAGGGGAGGCTCGTGAAGGTTGGCTTGCAAGCTAGAGAATATCGGGTCTCAGATCACTGTGATCTTGACCTTCACAAAGAGCTAAGAGGTTCCGGTGCTGCTTTTTCAGACTTGGCACCTGACCCTTGGCTTGCTCACTGCGGTATCCATGGGGGTCTTATTCAGTGTGGAAGTGTGTAGGTGCAGACCTTTATGACTCTTCTTTAACACACCCTTTCTATGGTCACAGTCGGTGAAAAAAATCACACCCTTAGCCCATCTAATGTTTCCGTTTCCATGGTTCTATATTTGGCTGAAAGCTGTCAATCAGATACTGTCTGTCTATTCTCATTTTGCCATTTTATTCATGCCCTAGTTGGTTGTTTCAATTCAGCCAACAATTTTTCATGGATGGTTTTTACTTACTGCAGTATTTTAATCTGGTTAGATCCTCTCTCTTCTTCTGAACTGGTTCCAGGCAGGAGGAAGTTGAGTCCTGGCCCCTGGTTCTGCCGGCAGTGAGGTGTGGATTCCCTCAAAACACAAAGGTCCGTTGGTCATGCAGGAGTTTAGGACAGGGGAAAAAATGCTAGTTTCCCTTTAAATTAGTTTTGGGCTTCCCTACCAAACATCACCATTAAATTCTCATTTATCCTTGAGTTATCAGGGTAAATGTCACTCCCTCCGGTTATATAAGTTTCCTCATTAGGAGCTCACATTTTGCGTTGCAATAATTAAACAAAGCAATGAACGCAGTGGGTTCAATCCATACACTCCAAGAGTACCAAGACTGTCTCGTCTGTAACTGCATCTCAGGTGTGTTGTGTCCAGCTGCATGCGCGCACTCAGAAAACAGTCTCCGAAGAAGTCTATAAATGGATAGGTTTCCTTCAATACCATTTGAGAAAATGTGATAAGATGAAGAATTGGAACTGCAGTGCCGGCTGTGAAGTATTGCATAAACCCTACTCATTCTCATTATTAAAGTCTTGAGTAGACAGCTGTAATGCCAGAGCAACCAGCTATGAAGTCTGAGCTGACAGAAACAGGACTCTCGATGTGATCCAAGATGACAAACTGCATCTGACATGTATTTAATGATGTGCAGAACCTGGATTCAACTCCGTGGGAATCAAGTCCCTCTACCTAATTTCATAAGGATGCTACAGGAAAGCCCAGGCTCTTTGGCCCCTCTCTTGCACATCCATCCTGCTGGATTCTAAAGACATAGCAAGGATGATTTCCCCCACCCCCCACTACCAATATACATCTTCCCTCTGTTCTGATACCTTCTATGAGGGTATATACCAACCTATCTCCATCCTGTAGTTGCATTCCTACCAGTTCCTTCTAATATTAACCCAGGTCCCATCTACTAAATGCTTTACTGCATAATCCTTCAAACTATCTTGTAAGAGTTAGTCAGAATGCCAATTTGCAGATGGAGAAACTGAAGCTTTCGTGATATTAATGATGTAAAGCAAGTGCTTTGCTCAATTGTTCACGTGGTACAAAGTATAGAAAAACTCAAGTGTGAACACAGATGGTATCTGATTCGGTAGCATGGCGCTAATGTTAATAAGAAGCTCCTTAGGGAATGCGAAAAATCTTCATTTGTAAAAGTTGCCAATTTCTCTAGTGTAAATATCCCCATCGTAGCTGATTTTAAGCTACTCACTAGCTCTAGAAAATCGCCAGGAGCTGGTTTCAGTTATCATTAATATACAAAAAATCATGTTCCCTTAGTTTTTACCTTAAGGATTTGGTTCTGAAAATGCACTTCTCAGACTAGGAGTAGCACCATCACCTAAAAATATGTCATAATTGAAAACTTCAGCCCCATCCTTCTCTCCCTCCTAAGCTCCCATATCAAGGAGTCTAAATTAGGATCCAGAAAATCTGTTTTTCCACTAGTCTTCCAAAGGACTCAAAAAGTTGTTTGCCACTTTGGCTGAACACTGGTACTCTGCCGGATAATTAAATATATTATGTTGAATTGAACTAAACAAATATTAAGATAACATCAACTCTATAACTAAACCCTAAAAAGTCTTAGGTCTACCTTCAAGGAATGAGATGAAGGTGGCACAGACCTTTGGGTGGAGTTCATTTTAGAACTTATTATTACTATTACTACTTGGCGATGTTGCCAGGGTTTGAATCCAGGTTGTAAACCTGGTCTAGGGCTATACTGCCAAGACAAATCCTTGAACTGGGTCCTTTTTTTCACATTAAAATAGGTCTCATTCCCCTCACCCTGAAAGAGCCTCCAATCCTTGGGAAAGACAAGTAGGGAGAGGCCGCTAAAATCTCAGGGCTGAGAGGAATAGAGATATTACTGGTGCCCGCTCGAGTAAATTGATGAACAACGGGATGACAGTGATACAGTGATAATATTCTAAGGTGAAGAGACCGAAAGAGGGGTCAGAGCAAGAGCACAGCAGATTGGGTGTTTGGTGCCTCCAATGCCACTGACCCTGAGCACAGAGCCAGGAGTGATTCCTGAGCACCACTGGCTGTGACCCAAGCCCCTCCCCCCACCAAACCCAAAATATCTTCAGGCTTTAGTTTATGATTTTCAACTTTAATTTTGTTATTTATTTTTGCAGTGCCAGAAATTGAACCCGGGTCTCATGCATGCAAGGAATATACTTTTATGCTGAGCTGCTGAGTACCACCTCTAGTCTTTATTTATTTATACATTTATTTGCAAAATTGGATTAGTTATTCTGGGTCTTTCACCTTTCCATGCACTATTTAGAAGCGGCTTAAAACTTTGTACAAAACAACAACTGAGATTTTTATTAACATTCTGTTAATTTTGTGATGTTACTGAGACTGCTTGAGAAAATCGATGATCAACGGGACGATGAGGATGATGATGATGATGATTATGATGATGATAAATTTTGTGAATATATTTGCGCAGAAATAAAGTTTGAAAAATATTGAGTCTTTTGTATCTGTGAAAATAATATAGCTTTAATTTATTAAATTTATTTTTAATTCCTTTTTGAAATGCTCTGTAGTTTTCATAGAACAGGCTTGATTGTTTTTACTGTTTATTTCTATCTTAGGCTTTTTGTACTAATTCCTTGGATTTTGTGTCTACTTATTTATACTAGTGCCCAACATTTTATTTGATTTTTTGTATAGTAATTTTTATCTTAAAGCTTTATAAATTTAACTTTTATATCTATGATGTCTTAGGATTTTGTATAGCTGAGGGTAATTTTATTTCTCTTTGATATGCATACTGGCTCCAGAACATAGACTAGAAATGGTTTATGTCTGCCTCATTTAAGTCAGGAGAAATGCTCTCAGTATTCTAAAATTAAATATGATTTGGCCTGTGGGTTCTTTTTATAGACCCTTTTAGTTAGATTGAAGAACAGATCTGTCTATTCATAGTTTGTTTAATGTTTGTTGGTTTCTTAATTTCAAGTGAGTATTGGGTTTTATTGAACTGTTTTTCTTCATCTTTTCAAATTACTGTATTTCCCTTTTTTCTGTTAAAATGGTCAATTATATTAATTGACTTTAATATGTTAAATAAATATGTGTTCCCAGTATCTACTTAAGATACACTATTCTTTTAAAATATTGTTAGATTTAATTTAATAGTTTGATACGGATGCTATTGTGCCTGTGTTCCTGAGGAATATTGGTCTATAATTTTGTTTGTTATGTCTAGTCAGATTTTTTTTTCTTTTTGGTAGCCGACTAAGTCTCGTATCACAAAGTGCATTGGAAAGTGTTTCCGAAATGTTTACTCCTCTTTATTTTTTTACAGAATTTGTGCAAGATGGTTGTTATTCTTTCTCTTCACCTATACTTTAAGACAGTAATTCTGTCTCTTTGGTCTCTTTGGTCATTTTAATATTTTAGCAGAACTGGTGAGTTAGCATCCTGATTAAGCAGCCTAGAGATTAGAGGTCTGGGTTAGAGGTACAAAATTGGGAGTCCGTGGAAATAGTCATGATATTGAATAAAGCATCAAACAAATAGAGCTGGAGCAATAGCACAACAGGTAGGAAGTTTGCCTTGTATGCGGCCGATCCAGGTTCGATTCCTCCGACCTTCTTGGAGAGCCTGGCAAGGTACCAAGAGTATCTCGCCCGCATGGCAGAGCCTGGCAAGTTCCCCATGGCATATTCGATATGCCAAAAACAGTCACAAGTCTCACAATGGAGATGTTGTTACTGGTGCCCGCTCGAGCAGATCGATGAGCAATAGGATGATAGTGACAGTGACAGTGATCAAACAAATCCAAGGAGAAAGAAAAGCTCTTCCAGGACTGAATCCTCGGCACTCTACAATTAATTAAGAGGTAAATAAGAGGAACTGCATATAGACTAAAGCAAAGTAACCAAGACATAGTAGGAACTGAATGCAGAAAATCCAGAGGAGACAGGACATGGGAGCAAGAACCAACGATGTATGGTCGGTAGTTCTGGGATAATAAACCAGTAATTTGTCACGGGATTTGGCAACTGAGAAGTCACTAGTAAGCTGAAAAAGAGCAAGAAAGGAGGGGAAAGGGTCAAGAATATGCCTCGCAAATATAAAGCCCTAGGCTGATCCCCAGAAAAACAATATTAAAACAAAATAAAGAACCAAACTCACTCCCCTCACTCCCTTCCTCTCCCAGTAGATGGTAATCAGAAAAAGTCAGAGTGAGTGAGGGTGAGCAAGAAAGGTGGGAGAGAATACAAGAGAATTAGAAATATGAAATATAGGAAGCGATGAATTTTATTGTCCAAGAAACCAAAGCGGCTGGAGCAATAGTACAGCGAGTAGGGCGTTTGCCTTGCACGCGGCCAACCCGGGTTCTATTCCTCCGCCCCGCCCCTCTCGCAGAGCCCCGCAAGCTACCAAGAGTATCCCGCCCACACGGCAGAGCCTGGCAAGCTACCTGTGGCATATTAAATATGCCAAAAACAGTAGCAACAAGTCTCACATGGAGATGTTACTGGTGCTCGAGCAAATCAATGAGCAATGGGATGACAGTGAAGAAACCAAAGACATTGGCAGGAGAAGAACTTGTTCAGGGTGTTTAGGGCAGGGCAGATAATTCATGCAGAGCTAATCTTTTCCCAGGTCTCCTCTGGTGATCTTTATGCGAGTTTTGGACCTTTTGCCTAGGTCAGCACCTTTCCTTCTTCACACTATCAGGATGCGACATTTTCCACATTTTCTTTTTTTGACTCTTGAATCTCTCTGACTTGAATTCAGGAAACTTTTGATCACTGTCACTGTCGCTGTCATCCCATTGCTCACCAATCTGCTCGAGCGGGCACCAGTAACATCTCCATTGTGAGACTTGTTGTTACTGTTTTTGGCATATTGAATACGCCACGGGTAGCTTGCCAGGCTCTGCCATGCAGGTGAGATACTCTTGGTAGCTTGCCCCGCTCTCCAAGAGGGGCGGAGAATAGAACCTGGATCGGCTGCATGCAAGGCAAACACCCTACCTGCTGTGCTACCATTATTCTCTGTCCCAAGACCTAAAGTCATCTGTGAAAGCAGAATCTTAAACTGAAACTAGTGAAGATTCCTGTGCCCCTTCTTGCAGTCTGCTCTACGCATTTTAGCTGAGAAACACTCATGGCATAGGAGTTGTTTCCTTAAAAAAAAAAATCCCTCTATTCCCTGCATCCCTGTCTCCCCTCTCCCCTAAACCAGACCCTTTGTTTATAAATCCTGTTCTCTGGACTTTTCCTTGGAGTAATATGATCAATTTGCTATTGCATAGTCACTAGTATGATGGATTGATGGATTGAGTGAACCTCTAAATCAAAGAATCCTGATAGATTTACTTCCTTTCCATTGCCAGGTCTCTTGAAATTTATTCAACAGCCTTTTTCTATATACTTAACACACACTTGGATCCATTAGACTTACTGAGTTAGCTAAGGTCTCATATCTAGCCAACAGGTGCTTGCATTTTTGTGAGACATTTTCTTAAAAAGCATAATTCATACAATATGCTCTAATATTCAATGAACCAGAGACAGGAGGCAAGTGACATGTTAAATCATGGGTGATTTAACTTGATTGTGCCAGAATTACATGTGAGTATGGATGGAAAACTATAAAATAATAGGATAGTCCATAATGCAAAAAAAAAAATACCAATACTAACTTGTCCAATCTTGCCCTTATTTTGGCTTTCACTTTTTTACCACCATCACTATTAAAACTTGGTAGTCAAATATTTATATTAATGTAACACTTGTGTGGGCATTATTACTGAATCTGCTGGGTAGAGAGCTAGTTGACTTCTGTCTCCTCCAGCTCATATTTTTCCTTCCCTTTTTGTCTTTATACAGGTCTCTGAGCATTTTCAGTAGTTTTCTTAGTCTCTCTGGCCCACTCAAGCAGGAAACTTGAAATATCTTTCCTAATTTGAAAAGTCACGGAGACATTATTAGTGTTTGTGTTTGCGACTTGGATGCTAGGCCGGAGTTTTTAAGGAGAGGGGTGAGAAACAGCATAATTATGGCCATTCCAGGCGAATGGTCAAGTCCTACGATCGAGGAGGAGGAGAGCCTATAATATCCACAGCACATCTCCACCCACACAATGGAGAACTTAAAGTACAAAATGAAGTTGTTCGGTGAATTATGCTGGGCATTGTGTACAGACAGCAGAGAGCCAGGGAAAGGGAGGTGAAAAGGAAGGAAGTGAGGACAAATGAACCCTGAACTTGTCATAAAAGCCACTTCTGTCATCCGTGTAGTCTCATTAGTCCAAACAAGAATCCCAACGCATCTTTTGTCTTGGAAAATATTTTCCCAGTTAGACATGAAATAATTTAAAATGTCACAGTCTTTTTAGCTACTTTCATATTTTAGTAACCAATCAGAAGGAGTTGTTTTTCTATTAAGTCTTGTCTGGTATAAATTTGTAAATGGAAAGAATGCTTGAAAAATTATATTTTGCCAATCTTTAGGTCTGATAAATTAATTTAAAAAAAACATCATATTACTACAACCTAAACTTTTCTCTTGTACAAGTTGCTATATATCAGATTAATTGTAACCAACACATTACAGCATAGACTTAGAATGATTTGGTATGCTAGACACTTCCAGGTGTCATAGTTCAAGGAAGCCTCGACTTAATCTTGTAAGATAAGGATAATTATCATTCAGTGTGATCGATGTGCGGAGTAAGATTCAAAGAGCTGCTGTGATTTTCTTAATGTCATTTATATAACAACAGCAATCCTTCAGGTATTTAGTGCTTGCTATATGCCTTGCTCTTTGCCAGTTATCCCGCTGGCATTCTTGCCTAATCCTTCCGATATGTCTGATGTAAGAGTCTATGTTGTAGGTGAGAAAATTGAGACTCAGTAATTGGACTACCCTTACATAACTCATCTTTGTCAGCCTTATATTTTAAACAGCAGGCATAGGATCTACAGAGAACCCCACATGCCAGTTTCCAAGCCTCGGGACTCTTATTCTTATATACCATGCTGATTCCTTATTGGAAAAGCTTATCAGTGATTAGGAGCCAATGAAACAGTTAAAAGAACTGATTGTGTGCTTTGTCTGCTGGAAGTCTGGGTTTGGTCCCCAACTTGGTCTCTCAAGCACCCCCAGGAATAACTCCTAAACATGTAGCCAGGAGTAGCCCCTGAGTACTACCAGGTGTGAACCAAAAACTTAAAAATGAAAATAAGTAAATAAAGGCAGCTATTGGAGTCATGCTCAATGCTAAAAGGCACATCTAAAGGTGGGAAAAAAAATTAACTGCTACAACTAAATTCTTTCTGAAAGGACTTGGTAACTTCTCCGAGTAGACTTCAAGTTTGATGGGGAAACCTACTTCATATAATAATCATCATCATATTGTTGGTGGAAATGCCAGTTGGCCCAGTCTTTCTAGAAAACAATATGGATGTTCCTCAAAAAACTAGAAATTGAACTCCATACAACCCAGCAATACCTCTACTAGGAATATACCCTCGAGGCCCCAAAAACACAGTGCAGAAAAGCCATTTGCGCTATTATGTTCATTGCAGCATTGTTCCCCATAGCCAGAATCTGGGAGCAACCCAAGTGCTCAAGAACAGATGCACAGATAAAGAAACTCTGGTACACCAGGACAGAGAAGGGACCATTAAGACAAGATAATTAGAAATGATCACTCTAGGGGCTGGAGCAATAGCACAGTGGGTAGGCCGTTTGCCTTGCACATGGCCAACCCGAGTTCAATTCCCAGCATCCGATGTGGTCCTCCGAGTACCGCCAGGAGTTATTCCTGAGTTCATGAGCCAGGGGTAACCACTGTGTCATGATCACTCTAGAACAAACTGAGTGCTGAAAGGAGGTAAATTGATGTGCATGATATCCTTTCAGTAACAGTATTGCAAGCCACAGTGCCTAAAAAGGAAATGTGAGCAGTGGGGAGATAGAGGGAGGGAGGTAGAGAGAGAGAGATAGAGGGAGAGAGAGGGGAGAGAGAGAGAGAGAGAGAGAGAGAGGTGTCTACCATAGAGGCAGACTGCCGGTGTGTGGGGTGAGAGGTACTCAATACTTTCAGTAACGAGGTAGTCAATACTTTCAGTAATAGTATTGCAAGCCACAGTGCCTAAAAAGGAAATGAGAGAGGGGGAAGAGGGAGAGATAGAGGGAGAGAGAGAGAGAGAGAGAGAGAGAGAGAGAGAGAGAGAGAGAGAGAGAGAGAGAGAGAGAGAGAGAGAGAGAGGTGTCTGCCAAAGAGGCAGACTGCCGGCGTGTGGGGTGAGAGGTGTCAAGGTGGGCAGGAGGGAAACGGGATATTGGTAGTGGTAAAGATGCACAGGTGAAGGGAAGGGTGTTGGAACATTGTATGACTGAGACTCAATCATGAAAAACTTTGAAACTTTTTATCTCAAGGTGGTGCAATAAAGAAAACAGAATGAAATAATCCTATTCACCTGGAATTATAGAAAATATGGTGGAAGAAACAGAAGGTTAGAAACCCAGTCACATGCTGGGCTCTTAGATACAAATGACTTTGCCCCAGCAAACGTGCCTCCAAGTGCTAGGCAGAAGGAAGCGTTTGTCCTACTGAAAGATACAGGGAAACTAGCCTGGAACAGCGTGTGCCTTACAGCTGCAACTTGCTCAGAGTGACTGAATTGCAGTTAAAAGAAACTCAGCTGAAAGGGCCAACTCCTGGCTGTGTCAGAACAATTGAAACATCAAGATGATGCTGAAATGGATTCTAAGTCACCAGCGTATGTGAAAATCACTGAGTTAATCCGGTAACAAATTAAAGACTAAAGACATAAATGAATACGAGGGAACAGAAGCGCTTCTCCTTGAAGGATGTCAATCATACATATACACACATGTGCACATTTATATAGAAGGAATGGTTGATTAGAAAAAAATAAATGCACAATATATCTAATAAAAACATTTTTTAAAGGGACAGAATATGTATCTCCTCAAAAGATACCTGATTTTTTTTTTAAAAAGAAACAAGAGAAAGCTGATAGTGGAGAAAAGGCATGGTAATGCTATATCCAGTTGATCAAAGTCAGCATAGAAGCTATTAGACTACCGGACAATATGTCCTCATACAATATATTGTCATACAATATCATCTCTTAGGAGTTTCTGTCCAGTTTCTCTATGCAAATCCAAACACAAGGCAGCACTAGGCAAACTCAAATAGAGGGTTAGCACTGTAGCACTGTGGTCCCATTGTTCATCAATTTGCTTGGGCAGGCACCAGTAACATCTCCATTGTGAGACTTGTTGTTGTTGCTGTTTTGGCATATCAAATATGCCACAGGTAGCTTGCCAGGCTCTGCCGTGCGGGTGGGATACTCTCTTGGTAGCTTCCCGGGCTCTCTGAGAAGGACTGAGGAATTGAACTCAGGTAGGCCGTGTGCAAGGCAAACACCCTACCTGCTGTGCTATTGCTCCAGTCCTAAATAGAGGGTTATTCAACAAAATAACTGGCTTTCTTCAAATGAGTCAAGGTCAAAAAGATAAGAAAGTCCAGTTTCTGGTGAAAGAAGACTCAGTAATAGCATGGCAAATAAATTCTTCTGAATTGGATCTTACACTGGAAAAGAAAAATAGATTAAGAGGATATTATTAAGAAAATTGATGTTTTGAATCTAATCTGTGGCTTAGGTATTAGTCTTGAATCAGCATTAATGTTTCTGCATTTCTGATATTTGGAATTGGTTCTGCAAGACAACGTACTTCTTCGTAGAAATACATGCTTAAAATGCACGTCACAACTCAGGAAAATATTTATCTAGCATCCACCGATCTATCCATACCTACCCATTGAAACTTATATGGAATTCGGGCCAAAATGGAAATAATTGGTCTATTTGAATAAACAAAGTTGAAGAGTTCCATGTATTATACTTAGAACAGAAGGCAAGAATCATGTGGACCCTTGCCTATGATCTTATAGATTAAGGCTAAATTAATCAGAAAGTCTCAGAAGATATTGAACTCGAGGGAATTAGGGAGACAGGGGAAAACAGGTAGGAGGTAACAGTGGCTGGGAGTGGACTGTGCAGACTTTGATGTGTGGGGGGATTTAGGAAATTTAAGTGGGCTTAAGTGAACAGTACAAATGATTGAGTGTGGGAAATGAGTAAGGGGAGGAGGTATGTCTTGAGAAAGTGGTGGATGGTACTGAGCTGGAATAATAGGTCTGGCTGACTCCTCTGACTCAGAGACTTTCTCTCTGTCTTTCATGGATAGAGGCAACCAGACCTGAGTATACTGCATACATCGTGCTGCGTGTTAGAGTCTAATTCTTAGAGGCCGAACTTTTTTTTTTGCTTTTTTGGGTCATACCCAGCAATGCACAGGGGTTACTCTGGCTCTGCACTCAGGAATTACTCCTGGCGGTGCTCAGGGGACCATGTGGGATGCTGGGAATTGAACCCTGGTCTGCCGAGTGCAAGGCAAATGCCTTATCCGCTGTGCTATCGCTCCAGCCCAGAGGCAGAACATCTTTAATTTTCTCTCTCAAACCACACAGTTTTTAATTTATCAATTAGCTATCGATTATTCTTGATGTTTCTAAAATCTCAAAAACAAAATAAATCCATACCCTACTTTGTATTTTTAGTACATTATTTTTGATAAGGGTTACTGTGTTCTCTCTGACAGACATTTTGACTTCTTTATAAATTTCCTGGGCTGGACCGATAGCACAGGGCAGTGGCCTTGCACGCAGACGACCTGGGTTCGATTCCTCCGCCCCTTTCGGAGAGCCCGGCAAGCTACCAAGAGTATCTCGCCTGCAAGTTACCAAGAGTATCTCGCCCACACAGCAGAGCCTGGCAAGCTACCCGTGGGGTATTTGATATGCCAAAAATAGTAACAAATCTCAAAATGGAGGCGTTACTTGTGCCCGCTTGAGCAAATCGATGAGCAACAGGATGACAGTGATATAAATTTCCTATATCATTCTCCACTCACCTCTATTCTCAAAATGAACAGTAAGAGGACTGCATTGCAAGTCTGACTGTTTCCCTTTATGATCAAATAACCACATTTCTGATAGAATTTCACTGAGACTTTCAATACTGGCATGCAAACACTTCAACCGCAGTTTTCCATGGATCCTTCTATTTTAGAAAAATACTATACATAAGAACACTGACTTAACCATTTCCCCCTATTTTACATGTCTTTTTTTTGTTAAATCTAAAAACCTGTTCCCTCCCTTAGAGCCCATAATGACATTTTTAGCTCATATGTAATATTATTATAAAAATAAATTGAATTAATGTTGGTAAAGTGTTTAGCAGATTGGCACGTGGTGATAGCTTTGTTCAAGATGCCAGTAGCTCCTCAGTACTTTCTGTCCATGCTAATTTCTTCCTCTAGGCATTTGCAATTATTCTCATCCAACAAATTCTACTCATATTTAAAGTCTGAGATCAAATGCCAACTCCTTTGAAAAGCTTTCTAGATTTCCTAGGTTCTGGGTTGATGCCATAAAGGAATAGCTACAAAACTATTTTATGAATTCAACTATTTTTTTTCCTTGGGAATATATTCGATGGCAGAAGATAAATCAGTGAAAGGCTCTTGTTATCCCCATGGAGAAGCAGAAAATGAAGGAAACACACAAATGGGTAATCAGTGCAATTAAAGAGCATGTAAAGTTTTATGCCGGGTATTTGACAAAAGGATGTAACCAGGTAAAGAGAGTGGGGTAAAGAGAATTGAAGTAAAGAGAGGGGAGAAGGCAGTTAGGTAAAAATTCCCTGAACTCATAAGTCAGTTACGAGCTAAATAAAAACAGGAAACCATGGGAATAGCAAGCAGAAGAATGATGCCGACAGGTGTAAAGGATCTTAAATGGAACTGACCTTGGATTGGCCCATGAACCTATATGAATTTAAGAAAATTAAACAATGGGGAGAGAGAAACAAGACGTGTTTTTAGACTTCTTTGGAGACCATATTTTAGCCTATTCAGACACTACAATATGCAAGACCTGGGAGGCACGAGTGAGTTCCAGATGTACAAGTAAAAAATGATATATAAGAATTTCTCTACTAGGAAAAATATGGAGCCATTCTGGCCTATGATAAGGAAATTGATGAGTCATTTCTCTTAATATAAATTTGTTATGGTTAACAATAATGGATATGTAACTAATAAAAGGACACTACAATGGAAATATATTGAGAAATACATCTTTTTGAGTGTCAAAATATCACCCTTTGCACTACTTGCAATTGTAAATATATACGCTATATTTCAAAAACAATGGAATACTGAAAGTAACGGTAGAACCAACCTTATTTTGCTGTCAAGTATCTAAAAATCACAGATCCATTGAGGGAAAGAAAAATGAATTAAAGCTTTTAAAAAGTTTCTGGAATTTTTTTATTTTAAAATAAAAGTATTCTATTTTATAGATTTACAAAAATATCTCACTATTGATGGGTAGAACTGTAGCACTGTCATTCCATTGTTTATTGATTTCTCGAGCAGGCACCAGTAACGTCTCCATTGTGAGACTTGTTGCTATTGTTTTTGGCATATCGAATACACCCTGGGTAACTTGCCAGCCTTTGCTATGTGGGAGCAATACTCTCGGTAGCTTGCTGGGCAATCCGAGAGGGACAGAGGAATCGAACCTGGGTCTGCCATGTTCAAGGCAAACGCCCTACCCGTTGTGCTATCACTCTGGTCCAATTGATGGGTAGTTGTGTAATTTCCACATTTGGGCTACTATGAATAGTTCTTTTAAAAATTCACATATCTTTTTTTTAGGTTGTATAGCACAGCGGTTGGGCTTTCGCCTTTCACGCGGCCAACCCGTGTTGGATTCTTCCGCCCCTCTTGGAGAGCCTGGCAAGCTACCGAGAGTATGGAGCCCGCACGGCAGAGCCTGGCAAGCTACCTGTGCATATTGGATATGCCCAAAACAGTAACAATAAGTTTCTCAATGAGAGACGTTACTGGTGCCCGCTCGAACAAATCGATGAGCAATGGGATGACAGTGACAGACATATTTAGGGGGAGGAAGGGGAGGTGTCAAGGCAATGCGCAGAAGGTCATTCCCACAGATACATGGTCGAACAGTCTTCTGGTTCAATGCTCAGGTCTGGCAATGTAGTACTTGAGCTCTACCGTGCTTAGGGCCACCAAATCCATGCCATATCCAATGGGATGGGGAGTGGCATGTAGTTCTGGGGATCTAGCTGAGGACCCCACATGTGGAGGAAATACGTTTCATCTTTTGAGCTATCTTTCTTACTCGAGAGCATACATAAATTTATTTTGCTTCATTGTATACTTAAGAGTGAGCTGCTGGATCACAAAGTAAACCTCTGATTGATGTTTGATGAACTGCCAAACTGGTTTTACAGTGACTCTCCCATTTTATATTCCCACCAACAAGGTACAACGGTTCCAATTGCTCCATATATTAAGACTTGTTATTTATTATTTTTAATTAAAGCTATCAGAGTGGCTATAAAGGAGCAACTTATGAATTCCTACTGGTGTTTCCTTAATCAATAATACTAGACCTATTTGCCTATACTTGGGTGCTTTGGAGAAATATCGAATCAGGTTCTTTGCCAATTTCTCAATTTTATCTTTTTTGATATTGAGTTGTAAGTTTTCCTAGTAGAATCTGTATATTTAAATACTGAGGCAAATATACACAGAGAGAAAAAAAGCATGGAAGTTACCAGGGAGAGCAAAGAGAAAGAATGGTAGTGCACTGTAGTACTGTAGCATTGTCGTCCCGTTGTTCATCAATTTGCTCGAGCGGGCACCAGTAATGTCTCCATTGTGAGACTTGTTGTTACTGTTTTTGGCATATCAAATATGCCACGGGGAGCTTGCCAGACTTTGACGTGTGGGTGGGATACTCTCGGTAGCTTGCCGGGCTCTCCACAGGGATGGAGGAATTGAATCTGGGTTGGCCGCGTGCAAGGCAAACACCCTACCCACTGTGCTATCACTCAATAAGGTATGTTTTTAATAGATGATTAAATAATTTTAAAGTAGAAAACCGGTAGTTGTACAATATTGTGAACATCTAAGTGTCACTAAATCTCGTACTTTTAAAGGGTTAATTATACGTTAGGTGAATTTAACCTTAATAAAATTTCACATAAAAGTGAAAATTAAAAACTTTCAAAGAAAGAAAAGGTTATTTATTAAATGCATTGCGTTTCATTAGTCATCAAATAATTATTTACATTTTTTGCTTACTTTGCTTTTATACAAATTGCTTTACTGCTTACAAACCACTTAGACCTTACCTAAAGTACTTCTTATATTTTTACTTTCAAAATTCTATTCGTTCTTTTATTTATGTGTATTGAATCACCATGAGATACAGTTACAAAGCCTTCATGATTGAGTTTCAGTCATACAATGATCAAACACTCATTCCCCCACCAGTGTGTATTTCGCTCTACCAATGTCCCCAATACCCCTCCTGTAACCCACCCTACCCCACTATGACAGGCAAATTCCTTTTTACTCTCTCTCTCTCTCTCTCTCTCTCTCTCTCTCTCTCTCTCTCTCTCTCTTCTTTGGGGCATTATACATCTCCCTCCCAAGAGATCCCTTCAACCATCGTTGACTTAATGGTCCTTCTCTTTCCCAACTGCCTTCTTCCCTAGCACATGAGGCAGGCTTCTACCCAAGGAGCAATCCTCCCAGCTCTTGTCTATACTGTCCTTGGGTATTAGTCTTACACTACTTTGAACGGGGTTTAAAAGAACCAGTTCAAAGTGGCCTCGTAAGCAATCCCTTATTCATGTCTGTAGCTTGTTGTGTATCGAAATCCTCCAGAATCAAGTAAATTGATTTCAGGTACGAATTGTGGCTAGTAGTCTGGATACTTAATGTTGACAGAAGCACCAAGACAGACTTAAACTTTGAGTGTTGCAGTTCAACTCAGGTTTTCTACCTGCCCTCTTTATGACGTAATTTTTAAAAAGAAGATAAATGGGAGTCAGAGTAATAGCATAGTAGGGAGGGCCTTGCATTCTTCTGCCTCAGATTTGATCCCCCGAACCTTGACAGAATGGTCCCTGAGCACAGAGCTCTGAGCACTTCCAGGTGTGACCTAAAAACAAAACAAAATAAATAAATAGAAAATAAGATGAATGGTTGATAGAAAAAAAACACAATGGTTTATGTGTGTAAGGAAACTATATTACAATGTCAATTATAGAATAAAGTGATAGATACATGGGTGTCCAATTTTTTTCCAATTTTTAATATATTTCTTTTATACTGTTATAATATAATTAGGAAAAATTTGAAGTCAGTTGCACTCCTTCTTTTATTCAGTAGCTATATTGTGTGAAAAATCGTCGAATATGCCATAGTAGTGAAAAGGAGGCATTAAGGCTATATACCCATGGTTAATTATCTTTCCTTACATTCCTTACAGTGGATGCATGCCACTTATGCTCACAATCCACTGGCCAGACCCAGGGACATAGCTCAACCTACAGCAAAAAAGCTAGAAACATAGACAAACACTGGAGAAATTTGGAACCCTTAACTTTCTCTGTCACATGATCTAATAATATATTCCCTCTCCTCCTCATGAGTTTCAATGAGACCTGAATCAGGGTCATGTGACTTTTTTAACTAGTAAGAGCAAGATCAACATGGCTCTGCCCTTACCCATTTCTATATCCTTTCTTGACTCTGAGCTTCCTTTTCATTCTGGATAATGATTCTTGGTTTTAAACTACGATTATCTCTGACAGTTAGGAATTCTAATAGCTAAGACATCTTAGAGTGTGACAATGTCTGATTTTTACTTTCCCTTTCTTTATTTCATTATTTCTCCAGGGAAGAGTCTATGAAAATCAAGACAATACCTTACATACCACTACACACACAATGATCTTAAAATTACTTCCTTTGGCGGGAGGTCTGACATGAAAATGCATGATTTTCAATTCTTGCTTTATGAACTAACAAATGACTTAGCCTCTGTGAGTGTTCCTTTCTCATCGGATGTTTATGTAACATATCTGAATGCCAAAGTGTGTGTGCTGTTTTATAAATCCAACAAAGATTCATTGGCTGTACTGGAAGGAGCTCAGCCTCGGTGGATAAGATTAACGGAACTGGCAATACCACTGGAAGACATATAGACTTAGGCCTTTGACAATGAGACTCAGAAATCTCTATTTGACCCATATTAAAGATACTCTCACTGCAGGTGCTTTAATTTCAGAGGGTATAATTATCATTCTGTTTTAAGTGAATAATACTGGAAGATGCAGCAAGTGTGTGGAGGATGGCAGATCAACCTTGCCTCACAGTAACAAGACGTGATTTATTTTAGCTCTGTAGTCAGATCTCCATCCTCCTGGCAATTTATTATCTCTCTTTTCCCACCAAACCTTTCCAGTCAAAGGGATTCTTACCCAATCTACCGAAGATACGGATTGAGTGAAAGACTGCACAAGAAATCATTATCTCTCCGCTTACTTAAGCTGGGATTTGGTCTTCTTCCATGAATAATTAGATTTGAAGTAAAATTTCCAGATTAAGATGCTCTTCCATTTCCTAGTTACCTGGAGTTGGACTTGGAATAGACCATTCATTTTCTTGGGTCTGCATTTAATAATTCTTTATTACAGTATAATAAATCTATATTATAATTGCTTATTAAAAATACACCTATCTGCATGTATGTTACACCACACACACACACACACACATACACAGTCTCTTGGTTTTGCTTCTCTGAAGAATTTCTAAATAGACATTCCAAAGAATGAAAAAGAAATAGACATTTTTTAAGAATAAGGTTTTACAGAGACACTTATACTTTCCCATGTTCAGATCATTTAACATAAAAACTAAGAGTCATAAAAAAGTAGATGTGTTTGGAAAACTCTAAAATTATATGAGGTTTTCTCTGAGGAAGGGTCAGGTAACTTTATTTGTGAGTGCAAAAGTCAAGTGCTAAGACTACTCTGTTTCATGCCTTAGGGGGAAGGGTATTAGGACCATTATTTGAAATAAATTTGGAATATTAAGATTTGAGGGTTAAACACCACAAAGAGCGAACGAGCAAGCGAGTGAAAGAGATAGAGAGAGAGAGAAAGAAAGAGAGAGAACTCTGTGTGCCTAGTCTTTGGAGGGACCAAAAACAGATGCATTATATACCAATTAATTTAGATCTCTATTCTGTCACTTCACAATTTTCAATTTATCATTATTAGATGCTGCCTCCCTTTCCAAATTAAAATAACAACAGCAACAAGGCCATTCCTTAGGAGCAAATTACCTTCTGCTTTATTTATAGCATTTAAGTGAAATTGATCTGGTTTGGAAACAGATGTGGAATATTGGCTTTCACTTATTAACTCTATGAACTCAGTTTCTCCCATGTAAGATGAAGATGTAGTTTGTTTAAGCTCTAAATTTTCTTCCAACTCTTCAATCTCTCATTTATCAAATATAAATTGAGAATATATCTAAGCTACTTTATTACTTTCCAGGTATATGACAGCAAAGAAGTCACACATAAATCTCTTCTTTATGTAATGCATAGTCTGGAAGGAGAGATGGACAGAAGCAATTGTGGTCTATGCAGTAAAAACTGCATTAGGGTAGGTAAGGTGTATTGTGGGTCACTAGCCAAAACAATCTCCTTTGCAATATGGACCAGGCCAGGAAAGGCCATTTAAACTGAGTAGAGCTGATTTGGTAAAATGAAAGGATAAGAATATTCCCAACACAGAGAAAGTCAACCCTGGAATTCAAAGACAGTATGCTCTTTGAAGGAATTCAAATTATTTCATTGTATCTGAGGGCAGTGACAGTGAGTCAAATGCAAGGATGAAGCAAAAAGGAGCTGGTTTATCTAGGGTCTTGTATGCCAGTTAAAACAGAGACAAAGGTCAGAGCTAGTACAGCAGATGAAGCATTTGCTTTGCTCATGGCCACCCTTTGCACCAATCCCACAAGGAATGCTCTTTGGGTATAAAGCCAGGATTAAGTATTGAGCACTGCCATGTGTGACGAAACCTCTCTCCCCACACCCACCACGTGCTGCTGCCCAAATAGGGCTAAGAGACAGGGACCATGGACTCATCTGTAGGGCAGAGACAAGGAAACTGTATATGTCTAAACCACTAGACTCAAGGCCAGTGAAAGCATAGTACACTTTATCACTAAAACCAAAGTACAATAATGAAATTCAAAAGTGTAACTGACAAGGAGTCAGGTTGGAGGGGTAGGAAGGAAATGGGGTCATTTGTGAAAGAATGGGATCATCTATGAACCTTATAGATTCATGCCTGATATTGAGGTCTTTAATCCACTTTGATCTGACTTTTGTGCCTGGCATTAGACAGAGGTCAGAGTTTATTTTTCTGCAGGTAGCTATCCGGTAGGCAGAACTTTCCATGACATTGATGCTAAAAGTATCTTTAAGGGCGAAACAGCACTGACCATGCAGGTAGAAGCAAACAGAAACAAATTGGACTACATCAAACTAAGACGCTTCTGCACTTCAAAAGAAACAGTGACCAAAATACAGAAAGAGCCCACAGAATGGGAAAGAATATTTACCCAATACCCATTTGATAAGTGATTAATATCCAGGATATACAAGACACTAGTAGAATTGTATAAGAAAAAAACCTCCAACCCCATCAAAAAATGGGGAGAAGAAATGAACAAAAGTTTTCTTTAAAAGGAAATACAAATGGCCAAAAGGCACATGAAAAAATGCTCCACATCACTAATCATCAGGGAGATGCAAATCAAAACAATGAGATATCATCTCACACCACAGAGACTGGCACACATTTAAAAGAACAAAAGCAACCAATGCTGGCACGGATGTGGGGGACAAGGGACACTCCTTCACTGTTGGTGGGAATGCCAACTGGTCCAGCCTTTCTGGAAAACAATATGGACAGTCCTTCAAAAACTAGAAATTGAGCTTCCACATAACCCCACAATACCACTTCTGGGAATATATGCCGAGGATGCAAAAGAGCACAGTAGAAACGACATCTGTACCTATATATTCATTGCAGCACTGTTCACAATAGCCAAAATATGGAAACAACCCAAGTGTCCTAAAACAGATGACTGGTTAAAGAAACTTTGGTGCATCTACACAATGGAAGACTATGTAGCTGTTAGGAGAGATGAAGTCATGAAATTTGCTTATTAATGGATAAACATGGAGAGTATCATGCTAAGTGAAATGAGTCAGAAAGAGAGGGACAGACAGACATAGAGGGACTGCACTCATTTGTGGAGTGTAGGGAAGCATCACATGAGGCTGACACCCAAGGACAGTAGATATAAGGGCCATGGGGATTGCCCCATAGCGGGAAGCCTGCTTCATGAGTGGAGGGGAGGAGGCAGATGGAATAGAGAAGGGATCACTAAGAAAATGATGACTGGAGGAACCAGTTGAGATGGCAGATGCATGCCGAAAGTAGATAATGGACCAAGCGTGATTACCTCTCAGTGTCTATATTGCAAGCTATAATGCCCAAAAGTATAGAGAGATTATGGGGAATACTGTCTGCCATAGAGGCAGGGGGAGGGTGGGAAAGGGGGGTATACCTGGGATATTGGTGGTGGGGAATGTGCACTGGTGGGGGGATGGGTGTTTGATCATTGTGAGATTGTAACCCAAACATGAAAGCTTGTGTCTATCTCATGGTGATTCAATGAAATTTTAAAAATTAAAAAAAAAAAGAATGGGATCATAATGGTTGCATTGGAGTTGGGAACATCAGATACCTGAAGCCCTATCATAAACAATTTCGTAAATTTTGGTCTCTCTAAATTAAAAAGCTTTAAAAAACAATTCATTCAAATATAGGGAGCTCTATATTATAACAAAAATTTTCTCTAATATATAGAGAAATTTATAATTTATAATAGTACAACCTCCTTACTAAGGCATTGGAGATGTAAGCCCACCCTATACCTAGATCTAGTGCCTTTCACACCCTGTATTTCCTCCCAAATGTCTCTGGCAGTTGCTGTATCTGGGCTCCAGCCAGCTCTCCTGGAAGAAGATGGAAATAGCACACACACACACACACACACACACACACACACACACACACACACACACACACACTCTTAGTTACCAGCCTGGCCTATGAACATGCCTCCTTTTCTTTGGAAAGAAGAATTGCTGCTTGAGACATCTAATTTTACAGATCATGGTTTTGGAGAAAAATGTCATTCTAGAAGTGAGCTGGAAAGTATTCACTTCTGGAGAAATGGAAGTGTCAAGACAGATGGGCGAGTCCCTGAACTGGATTCCTGGGCAGTTCACTCAGAGAGCCAGGAAACCCAACACCTTCTTCTCCCCAGTCTGTCTCATAGTAATACAGATTTGAATCTTGGCAAAAGTCTCCAATGTTTCTCACCTTTGAGCCATTTTTCACGCTGCTTCCTCCGCCGGGCCCTTCTCCCTCCCTCTCCTTGCATAACTCCGATGTGTCCTTAAGCTTAAATGTCAGCTCCCAGAAGCTTTCCTTGAGACTCCCTGGCTCAAATAATCCTACTTTGTGCTTCCAGATCATATTGAAATACAATTTTGTCAAAATGCTCATTATTTATCTTTCCAATTACCATTTTCTTTGCTATCTACTCCTCTCCTACCCAAACCGAGTATTTATGACAGGAGGTAAGTGTATATCTTATTTCTTATTATTTTTCACATCCTGTATAATAACACATGGTAACTTGTCAGTGTTAAATAATTTTCTGCTGAATATAAATAGATACGTGAATGAATTAATGAATGGATTCTGGGGGTCGAAACTTTCTCCATGTGAAGGCTTTTCCTCTAAACTGTCCTTGTTAATGGTCCCATGCCTAGAGGAATGAAATGTCAGCTCTAGAAAAGACCTCATAATATAAATCATAATTCCATGTTTGGTAGGTGGTATATTCCTTGGGGATAAAAAGTCTATCTGTATCTGCGAATGAATGAAGACAGAGGGATAATATTTTATGTAGTTTAAATAATCATAGGTGGGGGGAGAGAGAGAAAGTGAGAGAGCGAGAGAGAGAGAGAGAGAGAGAGAGAGAGAAAGAGAGCGAGCGAGCGAGAGAGAGAGAGAGCTCATAGGAGCTCTGGAAGCAGAACGGATACACTTGGGGCCTGAGTGTCCCCGAGGCCCCCCAGCACTGCTTGGGATAACCCCCAAATAAATAAGTAAGCATAAACTGTTGAGAGAGATGATGGGGAGGAAATTTACAGTAGTTCTGTGGGAATTCTATAGCTTGCCATGCTAGGGATTCCTGCAGCCTGTATGCCAGACTAAAGAGGAACTGAGGGAGGAGCAATCCCGGTGGAATCTGGCATTTCTTTATAAATTAAAAAAAAAATGGGAGGGGTGGTATTGGGCCACTCCCAGCGATTCTCCGTA
The DNA here is from genome assembly GCF_027595985.1 of Sorex araneus. Taxonomy (NCBI): domain Eukaryota; kingdom Metazoa; phylum Chordata; class Mammalia; order Eulipotyphla; family Soricidae; genus Sorex; species Sorex araneus. The sequence continues at coordinate 207,792,503 of NC_073305.1, read as the reverse complement.
GACCACGTGGTGTCAGACCAAAATGGCATCAGTTGCACGTAAGACAGTGCCTTAACAGCAGCACTGTCTCTTCCACCCAGGTCTTAAAGTCCTACATGCTTAAGTCCTACATCCTCCAGCCCAGCCTTCTCCAGCTGCAATGTGCTTGGACACTGAATGGGAATCAGGTGGCTACATCATGCATCTCCGCCTACAGATCAGAGTGCTCACCTCTTCTCACTGTCACTTATTCACCAGGTGAGAAGTACCTTCTCCCAATACCTCTTCTATGCTGCCTGCCACCACCACCTCCCTTAGGATCCTGAGGGATATTGCCACCATGGGTGGACATCAGTCCCAGTGAACTGCATGCCTCTGCCGATAGGTTGAATTATCTTTCAGCTTCACAAGAGTCACATGACCGTGTGATAACTATCCACCCTACAATTCACAGGGTGCACATTGATACTTTGCCAATGAATCCACAGACTTTGGTACTGCCCTGAATGTTTCTGGGTACATAGTACTAGTAATATCTCATTCTGAGGATTATCTGCCTATCTCAGTGGGGGAAGGCATTGTTGTTAGTAAGCAATCATAAAGCCAAAGTTACAGTTATAGAAGACACGGGGACATTGGCATTTAAAGCAACCATCCAATCTACATCCAGAATTTAAAACAACAAACCAGTAATAGCAAAATTTTGCTGAGTTAGGTCCAACATGGGAGGAAAAGGACCCAACACTAATCTGGATCCCTTAGAAAGCTTCTTTGGGGTGAGCCGGGTGAACTACAAAGATTCGCCCCAGACCAGAACAGACACCATGGGGAAGACTTGGGGAAATTCACAAGATTAATTAGCTCTATCAATAGCCCAGAAAGCTCTACTAGTATCAACCAACTTTATAACCTCTCATATTTAGAGACATCATGATGAGAATGTTTAATGAGTTCAAAGAAACAAAACTACAGGTGGTCACTGCTGGATAGATCAACCAGGCAAAACTTCAACCAGAAAATGGTAGTTGAACCATAGAATTAGCATAGTGGGTATAGGGCACTTGCCGTGCACATGACTGACCCTGGTCCCATCTCCAACAACCTGTATGGTTCCCTGAACCCTGCCACAAGTAAACATAGAGCATAGTCAGGTAAGACCAAAAAACAAAACAAAACAAAACAAAAAGCAGGGAAACGCTGACATTGAAGAAAGAAATGTATACCTAATAGAGGTATATACCGCCCTTCTTCTCCCAAAGTGGAGTACACATTCTTCTCTAATGTGCATGGAGAGACTACAAAATAGACTCTATGCTGAGTGACAAAAAATATCTTCAAAAGTGGGGTTGGAATGATAGCACAGTGGGTAGGGCATTTGCTTTGCACGCAGCTGACCCGAGTTCGATTCCCAGCATTCCATATGGTCCCCCGAGCACCACCAGGAGTAATTCCTGAGTGCATGAGCCAGGAGTAACCCCTGTGCAATGCCGGGTGTGACCCAAAAAGAAAAAACAAAACAAAACAAAACAAAAATCTCCAAAAGTAAGAAGATGGAATGCATATCAACTATCTTCTCAAATGACAATGTTCTTAACTTTTCAGGACACAGTGCTTTTAAAATAGAAATTCATGACAAAAAGAATTTAGGAGAAAACTAAAACAGTTAGATATTAAACAGCTTACCACTGTACCACAACTGTATTAAAGATGGCATCAGAAAGGAAATAAAAAGATTCCTGGAAACATGAAAATGAAGAAGTATGTTACCAAAAATATGGAATACAGCAAAAGCAGTGTTAAGGGGAGTTTGTAGAAATGCATGTGCAAATTATAAAGCAAGAAAGGGTTCGAATAAATAACTTAATAATACGTTTAAGCTGCAAGAAAAAGACCAATGAAGGCCACCCAAAAGCAGGCAGAGGGAGCAAAATAATAGATCTAAGAGCAGAAATCAATGAAATGAAACTAAAAAAATCCAAAAGATCATTGAAATCAAGAGTTTTTTTTTTTTTTAAGGAATAAACAAGATTGACAGCCATTAGTTAGACTTACAAAGAAGAAAGAGAGAAGTCGCTAATAAAGGAACTCAGAAATGAAAAGGGAGATGTCACAACAAATACTGCAGAAATTCAAAAGATCATCATGGATTACTTTCAAACTCTTTTCCACAAAATTAGAGAACTTAGAAGAAATAGATTTTTTGGACTTTCATAACGTTCCAAGTCTGAACCAAGGGGAAACAGTGCAGCTGAACAGACCAATTACTGTCAAGGAAATTGAAATGGCAATCAAAAGTCTCTCCCAAAACTAAAGCTCAGACCCAGAAGGGTTTACTAGCAAATTCTTCCAAACCATGGAAGAGGAAATATTTCCAATCTTTTTCAGGCGCTACCAGAAAGTAGTAAAAACAAGAACTCCTCCAAAGAGTTTCTATGAGGCAAACTTTATCCCGATACTGAAAGCAAATGAGGACACCACTAAATAAGGAAAACTAGAGGATAGGAGAGTAAAGGATAATAAATGATGATAAAGGAAATTGTAAAGAAAATTTATGCCTACAATGTATCACTGTCACTGTCATCCTGTTGCTCATTGATTTGCTCTAGTGGGCACCAGTAATGTCTCTATTGTGAGACTTGTTACTGTTTTTGGCATATTGAATACGCCACGGGTAGCTTGCCAGGCTCTGCTGTGCGGGCAAGTTACTCTCAGTAGGTTGCTGGGCTCTCCGAGAGGGGCGAAGGAATGGAACCCGGGTCTGCCGCGTGCAAGGCAAATGCCCTACCCACTGTGCTATCACTTCAGCCCACCAGACCAATACTAGGAAAAAAATTAAAATTATATATTTATATATACAGATGCATAGAAAGCATTTGACAAGAGACAGCACTCACTCATAATTAAAAGTTGAAGTAAAAATGGGAGTAAAGGACCTTGAATTTTTTCCAATTATTCCCACTAAGATAAGGCACAAAACACATTTTCTTACTCTCTCCACTACTATTCAGTATAGTGTCAGAAGTCCTGGCCATAGCAATTGGGCAAGAAAGAGATACTAAGTGCATCACAGTTGGAAAAGAAGAAGTAAAACTATTATTATTTGAAGGTACATGATAATCAAAAACCCTTAAAGACTACAAAGAAAACAAACACCTCCTAAAAACAATAAAGTTGTAAAATAATGTAGTAGGCTACAAAAACAACACTCAAAATCTATGCATTCTTTTTTTTTTTTTTTTTTATAAATTTATATTTATTTCACTTTCTTTTTTTTTTTTTTTTTTTTTGGCTTTTTGAGTCACACCCAGCGATGCTCAGGGGTTACTCCTGGCTTTGCACTCAGGAGTTACTCCTGGCGGTGCTTGGGGGACCATATGGGATGCCGGGGATCGAACCCAGGTTGGCCGCATGCAAGGCAAACGCCCTACCCGCTGTGCTATCGCTCCGGCCCCAATCTATGCATTCTTATATGAAAATCACAAAATGGAAGAGTGAAAAAAACAACCCATTCATAATGGTGCCTCAAAAATCTAAGCAGCTGGGAATCAAAGGAGATAAAATAACAAAGGAGATAAAAGAAACAGAAAATGAAAATATATTTCACTGCTAAAAGAAATAAAAAGAAGACATGGAAAAATATCTCCTGTTCATGATTTGGAAAAATTAATATTGTCAAAATGACAATGCTACCCAAAGAAATACGTAGATTCAATTCAGTTTCTCTGAAAATATCTTTGCTATTATTTAAAGATATAAACCAAACACTACTGAAATTTATAAGGAGAATAATACCCCCAAACAGACAAAGAAATCCTAAGAAAAAGAAGATGGGTGGCTTTTCTTTTTCCAACTTTAAATAATGCTATAAGCTATAGTAATAAAGACACGGTGGTGCTGGAATAGGATAAACTCTCAGACCAGTGGAATAGAATAATAGAACTGTGGCCCAGAGACAGGTACTCAAGTGTATGGTCACTTAATCTTTGACCAATGAGCTAGAAATATGAAGTGAAGAGAGGAAGTACTCTTCCGCAAATAGTGCTGGGAAAACTGGTCAGTCAGTCACATGTTAAAAAAGTGAGTTCAGATTCTTTTCTCACATAAGGCTCAAAGTTAATTTAAAAATAGATTAAAGAACTCAATATTAGACTGAATTGATAAATTATTATGAGGAAAATTTAGGAAGAACTCTTCATATCATTGGATCTAGAGGTGTCTTCAATGATTCGATGCTATTGGTCAAGAAAACAGAAGCAAAGATAAGAAATGGGACTATATCGAACTAAGAAGCTTCTGTACCACAAAAGAAATGGTGACCAGAATAAAAAGATAGCCCATAGACTGAGAGAAAATATCTGCTCACCACTTATCTGACAGTTAATATTCAAGATATATTAAGCACTGGCAAATATTAACAGGAAAGAGAAATGATCAACCCCACCAAAAATGGGGGAAAGACACAAACAGAGGTTTCCTCAAAGAAGTCAATAATTATATGAAAAAATGCTTTATATTACTTATCCTTAGGTGTATGCAACTCAAAACAACAGTGAGGTTAATACCATAATGGGAGACTGACACATATTGAAACGAACAAATGAACAAAACTAACTAAGCAGTGTTAATATAGCTGTGAGGGAAAAGGAACCCACATCTACTGCTGGTGGGAATGTTAACATGTTCAAACTTTTTGTGTAGATACTTCTCAAAACCTTAAGAATTGAGCTGCCATATGCCCTAACAATTTCACTTCTTGGCATCTACTCCAGGGACCAAAAATTCTTTCAGAAAAGACTTTATTCTTTTTCCTAAATTCATTGAAGTATACTCATGAGAGTCAAGATGTGGAAGCAACCCAAGGATCCAAGAACAAATGACTGGATAAAAAACAAACAAAAATAAAACTTATGGTATATTTCCATAATGAAATACTATTTTAGCTATTAAAAAAAGTCTAAAATCATGCCATTTGTCACTACATAGCTGGAACTTGAGAGTTTCATGCTGAACAAAGTCAGGCAGGAAAGAGATAGATAAAGAGTGACCTATCTCTTGAGAACAGAAGGGAATGCCCTGCTGTAGAGGCAGGGTGGGGTGGTGGAGGTTGGAGTGGGGGTGGTGGGAGGTATACTGGGAACATTGGTGGAGGAGAATGGGCACTGGTAGAGGGATGTAAGTGAAATGCAAACATGGAAGTTCATAAGTTTTTAACTGTATGATTCACTAATAAATTTTTTAAAAAAGTAAAATCTAAGAAAAATATACCATCATTTAAAAATAATAAAATACATAATAAATAATGATATCTCTCTTAATTGGGATATAAAGATATGCAGTATGGAATAATAAAAGGCCCAAATTAATAAAACCTAATGACTAATCTACAGAACTGATCTTACCATGGCAAGGAGATGTAGGGTATGGAGGGAAGTGGGACTGAGGTGGGGGGTTGGGGAGATAAGTGAGGTCTAAGACAATCTTGGAGAGAAAGGAATACCTTGGTAAGGAGTGTCTTGTTGGAATATAGTATCCATAAAACTATCACTGACAGTTTACAATATGTTGTAAGATTATAAATTATAGTGACTGAAATTTAAAAACAAATAAAGAATAAATGCACAGAGAGAGGACAACAGGGAAAGAATGATGACATACCATGCTTCATGCTATTATGGAAAACAAAAGGGGGGTGGCAAGAACCAGAGTAAACTGGAGAAATGGGGGATCCTCTGTTAAGTGAACCTCTGTTAAGAGGGACTAAGACAAATACTAGATGTCCTCATTAGCCTATTGTTTATAGAATAACCTATCTAGAGAATGGTGGGTAGCAAAGGTGGGCAAAATACTGACTTTAGATTATAGAAACACAAATGCTAAAAAAAACAAGAGAAAATATAAAGAAAAGGAGAAGCAAGAAGAGGAGGTCTGGCAGTAACAGAGTTGGGAAACCTTGAGGCTGTCTGTAGGGTAGATGCAAAATAGCTGCTTCTGTCTAAATTGCTGGGTCCAGTGCTACTGTCAGCATGGGACCTAAACTGCAATTAAACTTAAAAATGTATCTATCAAAGAAACAAGGTCTGTGTTTGGTGGGGGGGGGTTGGGTGGGAGGAATCTGAGGTCAATGGTGGAGAGATGGAGACACAGGATGATTAAACTGAAGATGGGAACATTTTGGTCTTCCAGGAGCTTGGTTTTATAGTCTCTGGATGTTGGCCATTAAGGGGATTACACAGCGCTGGGGGAAGTTTCTGGGTGTGACTGCCTAGCTACTGGAAAGTGGGGGATCTGGGCAAAAGAGGCCCAGTCCTTATCCGAGCAGGCTTGGAGATCTCAGCCCCGGGTCCCGTATACCTGGGTTCTTCTGCAGGTTTCTTCATACGTGAGGCTCGTCTGAACGTGTGAGCTCTGCTCCGGGTTGGGAGAGAAACTCAATCCAACCCTTTTGAGGGGCTGCAGTGAAGACAGCCAGGCCAGGCACAGGGGCAAGAGACTCAATAAAATTCAATAGGAACAAATAATTTTTAAAAATTATTAATAAAAAAGAGTATTTTTTTATAATAATATAGTATAATAATAAAAAAAAGAGTATTTTTTTTAGCTTTTTGGGTCACACCCAGTGATACACAGGGGTTACTGCTGGCTCATGCATTCAGGAATTACTCCTGGCCATGCTTGGGGGAGCACATGGGATGCTGAGAATTGAACCTTGCATGTGGGTCGGCCACGTGCAAGGCAAACGCACTACCCGCTGTGCTATAGCTCCAGCTCCTGTTTGTTTGTTTTACTATAATTCCTGCTGCAGTGGGGCATTCCTTCTGTTCTAAGAGAGTTTACAATTTATCACAGTGTGGATTTCAGTCCCTCTACTATAAACATTGTGGGCTATGTTTATGTTATAAACATATATGTTATAAACATTGTCCTCTTGTTTATGCATACCACATTTATTTTGTACCAACAAAATTATATGTACATATTTAAAAATATTTACATAAATGTAGTTAATATCCATACATGTATATATGAAATGTATATGCATACATTTATAAATGCACATATCTTGATACACATACATGGTTATATTTCCCCCACTTATTTTTCATTTTTTCAGAATCAGGAAATGAACACTGAATACTAGTACAAGGATATTATCACAAGTACAAGGCTTAGTCATATTACATCACCTATTCCCCAAATGTTTTCATAGTAAAAAAAAAACTTAAAATTATACATTACATTAAGTCTCTTTTACCTGGAACAGTTTCTCTTTGTATTTCACTGTTTTACGTCACTGCTATGCTTTAAAGAGTAATAGAGGATTATTATGTCAACCATCCTTCAATTTTTGTTGATTTGATACTTCCTCTGAGTAGATTTAGGTTTTGCACTTTGGGCAGAAATGCTACAACTGGGACATTGTGCTCTACTCAGCACTCCCTAGAGGAAGGTACATGATGTCTATTTGTCTTCTTACAATAATAGAGACAGATCACTTGCTTAAGGCCGAGACTGCCTGATAGGGTCAGGTCAAGTTATTCTTTCACTGTTCTCAAATAACTCTTTCAAATAACTAATAACTAGTAATTAGTTACTAGTTTATTATCCTTTGAACTTTTGCGGAATTGAGTAACTGTCACTAGCAACAGTAGTCTGCATGATGGGATGCTTATCAGCATCTTAACCATTATTTTCAAATACTAGAGGCTCCCCTCCCCATAGTTTGTGACAGTTAATATAGACCTCACCCAATAACCCCATAACCCCTGGAGATAATTATTTTTGCTTAAAAAAATCACTTATGTAGATCCATCCTTTCTGTAAGCTGTGAGCTGTTTTGTTTGGTACAACTATTGATTTTACTTACCCAGGATCCACTTTCCTTTCTTTACATAAAGTAAAACCCACTAATCCGAAACCACTCTTCTGATTTTCCTTTTAGAGAAATGTCTCTCTCTGCTACAAAATATTTGGTTTCTGTGGGTTAGACTATACCAGTGATATTTGGTTCTGAGAACTCTTTGCAATACCAGGGAAGAGAATTCCTCTTCTAGTTGAAGATTTAAAGGAAATGGCAGGTCTGTTGCTGCTGGCAACCATCATGTCAACATGAGATATACACTCACCTACCGGGGATGAAAAGCAAAATAGGGCTGATGGAGTCAGATTTCTCTTGAAGATGTTGTATAAGTCTCTGGGATATGTCTAGACCAGAATTAACTTCTCTCCGTTAATTCTCCTTACCTACACAAAGAAATTACCTTACCTACACAAAGAACAAAGATTTGGTGCAAATCTGTTTTGAGTTGAATCTCTACCACTAACAAGTGGAAAAATAAAACCCGACCTTTCCTCGTGAATTTTTCAACTTGAAGTTCTTCCTCGGAGTAAATAAAATATGAATCTGTTCCCTTTTTTAAAAAAAATCCAATTTTGCTGGATTTTGAAAGTATTGAAACAGGTGAGCGTGCCAAGGTGGAAGCTCACTGACTTCCTGGCTCCTGACCCGGTGTCTCCACTTTCCGTAATGTTCCCAGAATAAGTCTCCCAAAGCAGAGTGGTTCCTGCTGCTTTTCTCTTTAATAGCCCTTGATTGCTCAAAACTTATCAATACTTGATAAGTTTTGATTATCCAGCTGTCACATCTGGGCCCCAAAATATCCAAAGATAGGCCTGTACTTGACAGTCTGGCGCTCAGGAACCTTACAACCTTATAAACAACTCCACAGACAACCCTGCAGCTCTCCTGTAGGATGTAAAAATCTCATCAGGGTATTTCTGCGACCCCAGCATCTACCTCCAGAACAGGCACAGTGGAGATTCACAGTAGAATGTCTGTGGGTCACGTAAGTGCAGCAGAAGGATATTACCTCTGTTACCCATAAGGAAGTGGATTTTCCCCAGATAGAGCATCAGTTTTAGAATTTTCTGAGCATTTTTTTTCCTCATTGAGATTAACAGTAGTAGAGGTGACCATTGAGTGTCTCCAACCTGCACAAGAAGATTCTTTATCCATTGGGGAAACTTTATCCATGGGGGAATGGATATCCTAAGGGTTCTTAATTCATCGAATCCAGGCTTAGTAAGAAAAAAAGCTAAAAAGACCCTGAACACCATTTGCCTAGTTCCTCTCTCTCTCAAGTTTTGATTATCCAGCTGTCACATCTGGGCCCCAAAATATCCAAAGGAAAATCTCATGGCCATGACTTACCGTCGACACTGTGTTCATTTGATTACCCGTCTGTTGCAGGCGCAGATTTCATCCTCCCTGACTGCAGAGCACCAGGCTTCATTATTTTCTGTACAGTGCCTACTTTGGTGTCTGGAACACAAATCAATTAGGCTTGTTTGTGCTATTGAAGAATAATCAAAGGATGAATGGGTGTAATTCAAAAATAATTAAGAGTACAGATTTCAGATACCAGCAGATCCGAGTGCAAATCCTGACTACCTCACTTGTCACCTGTGTTCTTGTAGTGTTTGTAGCTTCTCAGGATCTATTTTTCTGCTTATAAGATGATAATGTGTATTTTGCAGGTTTGTTAGGAACATGAGAGTTAAAATGTACAATGTATATATTTCTATGCATTCACTATCTCGCTATCCATATAGCTAGTTATGTTCTAGATATGTATGTAAATGCCTATCATAGTCCTGGGCATAGAACAGCCACTAAGCATTCTAATATATGTATATATATTACTTTATTATTATTATTATTATTTTATTGAATCACCATGAGATAGTTACAAACTTTCATGTTCGGGTTACAATCACACAATGATCAAACACCCATCCCTCCACCAGTGCACATTCCCCACCACCAATATCCCCAGTATACCCCGCTTTCCCACCCTCCCACTGCCTCAATGGCAGACAATATTCCCCATACTCTCTCTCTACTTTTGGGCATGATGGCTTGCAACACAGACACTGAGAGGTCATCATGTTTGGGCCATTATCTACTTTCAGCACACACCTCCCATCCCAACTGATTCCTCCAGCAATAATTTTCTTAGTGATCCCTTCTCTACTCCATCTGCCTTCTCCCCTCCACTCATGAAGCAGGCTTCAGCTATGGGACAGTCCTCCTGGCCCTTGAATCTACTGTCCTTGGGTGTCAGCCTCACGTGATGTTATTCTATACACCACAAATGAGTATAGTCCTTCTATGTCTGTCCCTTTCTTTCTGACTCATTTCATTAGCATGATACTCTCCATGTCTATCCATTTATAAGCAAATCTCATGGCATTCTAGTATATTTTTAAATGACTCTTTGCTAAGCATGCATTAATTATTTCTATAATGTTTCTCATGTGAAAATTATCCTTCCTCATTTCACTCAGAGAGGTAAATTTGTTAACTCCCACTTTTACAGAAAGAAAAAAAAAAGAGCTTGCCAGAACCTCATTCCATCTCAGCTCACCTAGTATGTGAAGAAGTTAGAGTTGAATGTAGAACATGAAACCAAGGTTGAGAACTCTCTTCCCTCATCATAATTTCTCAACTGGCCCCTAGTGTCTCTAAAAGTGAAAAAGACAATTTTTGGATGGTCATTTTATATTGTAATAACTATGAGTTGTTTGTTTATGTGTTTGTTATGTCATCCCCAGCTGTGCTCAGGACTTACTCCTGATTCTGTACTCAGAGAATATTCCTGTGGGATGTGGGGAACCATATGCGGTGTCAGGGGTCAAACCCAGGTTGACTGTATGCAAAGCAAGTGGCCCACATGATGATCTTATCTTCATGCACCTGAGAACAAAATATAAAATCAAATTGTTCAACCTATCCATGTCTTTTGACCATGACTAGAAGGCTTAGAGAGAGAGAGAGAGAGAGAGAGATGTGAACAAATGGAAGAGAAATGTTATTCACATTTGAAAAACTTAAATACATGGGAATAGTTGAGTTTAATGATATGAGTCATGTTTACTCCTTTAGGGTATGAAACATTTACAGAAATCTCCTAAACTCGCTGTGTCTCTAGTTGATTCATCTGAGAAATGGAGATGGTAGGATTCTTGCAGCCATGCAGAATGTGAAATAACTTGCGACACGGTGAGCACTTACTAGACTTTCAATAAATGGCATCTACATGATTATTATATAAACATTATGGCATAGAGAAGATATAGATATACCCTATAATTCTGGTAGTATTCAAGAAATGACTTAAGTTTGAGGAATATTATGCCATAGTTAATGAGTACTGGGCAGCAAGCAGCTCTGTTAAGTATATGAACTGACCATTATAAAATGGCCCTATTTTAATACATCCTTTATTCCCAGGAACAATTCAGGATATGGTGAACTAGTAAGTATAAGTCATAAATGTTTTAAGCCACCATAATGGGGAATCAGGGATGTCTCAACAGGCTTTCTGTTCCCCTGAGATAAGGATCAATGTTGAGCAGAGTATTCAGGATAGATAGAGATGGACTGGAGCAATAGCACAGCAGGTAGGGCGTTTGCCTTGCATGCAGCCAACCCGGGTTCGATTCCTCCATCCCTCTCAGAAAGCCGGACAAGCTACCTAGAGTATCTCACCTGCACGGCAGAGCCTGACAAGCTACGAGTGGCATAATGCATATTCGATATGCCCAAAACAGTAACAACAAGTCTCACAACGGAGACGTTACTGGTTCCCGCTCTAGTAAATCGATGAGCAATGGTCTGACAGTGACAGTGACAGTGACATAGGGCTGGATAGATAATACAGGATGTAGGGCTCTTGCCATCCACATGGCTGGCCCGGGTTCAACCCCCAGCACCTTATATGGTCCCCTGTTCCTCTCCAGGAGTGATTCCTGAGCACAGAACCAGGAGTAAACTCTGAGTACCATTGAGTGTGGGCCAAAAAAGTAAAACAAAAACAACAGAATATTCAAGATACATGATAAACTGAGAACACAAAAAGAAATGCCTGCTCCCTAGCAATATTTCTAACTGCCTGCCTGCCACACTTTGATATTAGTCCTGACTTCTAGGACTAAGTCAAGTAGACATGCGGAGTGTAAAACTAGCTAAAAATGCAAGGCTCATTCTTTCTCTCTGGCATTTCTGCTCAACTAAAGACCTGTTTGACTCATCTTTGCAAGTATCCTATTTCTCTAACACTTTTCTTTTCTTTTTTATTGAATCATCGTGACATACAGTTACAAGCTTTCATGTTTGAGTTTCAGTCATACAATGATTAAACACCCATCCCTCCACCAGTGCACATTTTCCACCACAAATGTACCCACTACCCTTCCCATCCCATCCCTCCCCTGCCTCTTGGCAGACAATTTCCCCCATCCTCTCTCTCTACTTTTGGGCATGATGGTTTGCAATACAGATACTGAGAGGCTATCATGTTTGGTCCTTCATCTACTTTCAGCTCACATCTCCCATTCCAAATAAGCCCTCCAACCATCATTGACTTAATGATCTCTTCTCTATCCCAGCTGCCTTCTCCCCCAATTCATGAGGCAGGCTTCCAACCATGGAGCAATATTCCTGGCCCTTGTCTCTACTGTCCTTGGGTGTCAGTCTCATCTTATTTTATATTCCACAAATGAGTGCAGTCATTCTATGTCTGTTACTCTTTTTCTGACTCATTTCACTCAGCATGGTACTCTCCATAATTATCCACTTATAAGCAAATTTCATTACTTCATCTTTCCTAACAGCTGCATAGTATTCCATTGTGTAGGTGTACCAAAGTTTCTTTTACAGTCATGTATTCTTGGGGAACTTGGGTTGCTCCCAGATTCTGGCTATTGTGAACAGTGCTGCAATGGACATAGAAGTGCAGGTGTCATTTCTACTGTGCTTTTTTGCACTCTCAGGATATATTCCCACAAGTGGTATTGCAGAATCATATGGAAGCTTGGTTTCTGGTTTTTGAAGGAATGCCCATATTGTTTTGCAAAAAGGCTGGACCAGTTGGCATTCCCACCAACAATGAAAGAGAATCCCTTTCTCCCCAGATCCACACCAGCTTTGTTTGTTCTTGTTCTTTTTGATTCTAACAATTTTCTTAGGCCTTTCATTTTCTTTAGTGGCTTCTTTCACAAACCCACACATCTGCTCAACAATCCTTGGCTGGGATAATGAAGAACAGGAACATAAGTAACCAGGGCAATAGCTTACACCTATTCAAGTAATGGGCACCCCATTACTGAGGAATATCGGCATTTCCCCTTGACTACTTTGGGAGTGCCCTCTGGTAGGAAGTTCTCATGGACATCTGAGTGACCCTTCTCTATGGTACACTCTGTTGGAAAAATAGTCTGTGGAGAAAACCTGGTGAGAACCTGGGAGAAACCTGCCAGGAATTTTAACTTTTTAATTGTTTTAATTACTTTAACTTTTGTCTTTGATAAAAATTTTAATTGAAGTCACATTGGATTATGACATTATATAAGATTCAGGTATCCGTTGCTGTAAGTCAGCATCTGAATAAATTACTTTAAGCTCATCACTGAAAAATCCAATTCTAAGCCATCTTTCTCAATTGACCCCTTCTCCTTTTCTTTGACAGCAGATGCGTCCTGTAAAGACTTAGATCTCGGTTCTGGGCCCCAGTTCCTCTCCTCTCCCTCCACCCAACCAACTTGATAAATTATTCAACTTCTACTTACTTATACTTAGTTCATTTATAAACTAAACTTAATCATTGTATCTATATCTTATATCTTTGTGTTCAAAATTTTAAGAAGAGGGGCTGGAGAGATAGTACAGCGGGTAGGGCGTTTGCCTTGCACACAGCTGACCTGGGTTCGATTCCCAGCATCCCATATGGTCCCCTGAGCACCGCCAGGAGTAATTCCTGAGTGCAGAGCCAGGAGGAACCCCTGTGCATCGCCGGGTGTGACCCAAAAAGCAAAAAACAAATTTTTAAGAAGAGAATCCGTCTTTTCGCTCGGGCCCGCGCTGCCGACAGGATGGGTAAGTGTCGCGGCCTCCGTACTGCCCGCAAGCTCCGCAGCCACCGGCGGGATCAGAAGTGGCATGACAAGCAGTACAAGAAGGCGCACTTGGGCACGGCGCTGAAGGCCAACCCGTTCGGGGGCGCCTCCCACGCCAGGGCATCGTGCTGGAGAAAGTTGGTGTTGAGGCTAAACAGCCAAATTCTGCTATTAGGAAGTGCGTCCGTGTTCAGCTGATCAAGAACGGCAAAAAAATCACAGCCTTTGTACCCAATGATGGCCGTTTGAATTTCATTGAGGAAAACGATGAAGTTCTGGTTGCTGGATTTGGTCGCAAAGGGCATGCCGTTGGTGACATTCCCGGAGTCCGTTTTAAGGTTGTCAAAGTAGCCAACGTGTCTCTCTTGGCCTTATACAAAGGCAAGAAGGAAAAACCAAGATCATAAGTTTTGATGATTAAAGCACAGTAGTAATAAATTTTCATATACTCAGAAAAAAAATAAAGAAGAGAATCCAGTAATATAGTACGGTGGGTAGGACACTTGCCTTGCACATGTCTCACCGAGATTCAATCCCCAGCACTCCATATGATCTCCCAAGCACTGAAAGAGTAATTTCCAAGTGAAGAGCCAGAAGTAAACCCTGAGCATCTCAGAATGTGGCCCAAACAACAACAACAACAACAACAACAACAACAACAACAAACAATAACAAAATTTATAAAGAACATAGAATTGAGCCTAGTTTGTATCAGTGAGGTCTTAATGAATATTTATCACATTTTTTGTGGTTTCATAATCATTATTGTTACTACAAAGGGGAAGATATGTTATAATGAAATAGGCTTTTCCAGAGAAATCGAAGAAATCCAATTAATCAACTTTTGGATTCATTCAGGTGCACGCTGCTTATACATGCTAAAATAAATTTTACATAATTAATAAGTGAAAATAGAAGTTAATAACTTTTTTAGAACACAAAGATAAATAGATAGATGAGATAAATAGATGTAAATATACCTAGCTCTCTGAAAGTTGAACAGGGAATCCTGGTAAAAACACACAAACACACATGCACAAACATCATATGACTTCAGAAAATTCTCTAGATGTAATGCAAGTAAAAAAACTTTATATTTAAAATATTTTCAAATATTTTCTTCGATATTCTTTATCCTTTAACCCCTTCTTTACTCCTTTTTCTTCTCTTTCTCTCTTTTTCATGAAACTCTTTAGACACTGCTGTAGAATGCCTTATTCTAAACCATTGTAAGGGAAAATATCAAAATAAGACACTAGTGGGGCTGAACAGAGTTCAAAGAATTGGAGGCGTGCCTGGCAGTGCATGATCCCCTGAACACCAAGCTAGCAATAGAGCCAGCAGTAACTCCAAGTTCTGCCAGGTGTGAAACCACCAAATTTAAACTAAAAAAAAAAAATGAGCATTAGCCAAATTAGCTAAATGAACCAAATACCTTGTAGTCTTACTTTCCTATGTATCAGAGATTTGTATCTGTGTTGTTGATCCCCTGGCTTTCTGATGGTTCTGAGGAATTCGGTACCTGGGGTGCTTTCTTGAGTGACTGAAAGTTAGTTAGAAATGAATTTCAACAGTCAGCCGGAGAGAGGAGATCAAGCACGAAATGATCCAAGGACTTAACTCCTGACTACTCCCAACTGAAAAATAAACCTTCAGAGTCAGGGTCCCGAGGCACATGCTGTTACTTAAGGCAAAAACATTGTGAATTAGAAAATCACGGAAGGAGCACTAAATGGAGATAAGCAGGTTGGCAGGGGGTAATGGGATGAGATTTGGATGGATGAAAGGGATGGATTAATTAGGGTAAGATTGAGCTGCTACAATAATAGACTATAAGTGAACATGTCTAAAACGAAATGGAGTTTTGCGTTTCTCTCAGGGGCTCTACCACCCCCAGCAAGGGTTCAACCTTGCCCGAGATAGTAAGGAAGAGACAAGCCTTCAAAGAAGCTCCTACCTAATTCATTAGTCATTGGCTCCCTGAGGCTCACGTGACCACATCTACCTGCAAGGGATGCGGAAATATGTCTTGCTAAAACTCTCCAGGACAGAATGGGGAGTGAAAATGATGTAGGGAGGCAGGCAGGCGATAAGGAAGGCCACCCTCCCCAGGTGATGGCAGTGAATTTCCTGGGAAGTAATAGCTCTGAAGTTGTGAAGGTCAACCTTGCAGAAAAACAGGAACAAGGTCTGATCAGACCCTCACCTATCTACAGCAATAGACCCAGAGGAGCTCCTGCAGAAACAAAAGGCCAGGAAAGGAATTTCTAAGAAGACCATCACCACTCCCTACCCCTTGGTGACCTCCTTAGCAACGGACTTTTACCCAGGTAGAAGCCCCATGGGGGGACAGGTTGGAGAAACCTTATAAAGACCACTTTGAACAAAGCAAGGGCGGGTGTGCTTACACTGCCTGAGCCCGTGTGCTGCTTGGGTCCTCGTGGTCGAGCACATGTGGTAGCTGAGCACACGTGTCGCCCGCATGTCCCCTCTTGAGATGTGTACTTTCGTGCTTTCTTGTCTAATGCTGGGATGTGTGTAGGGGTTCTCTCAGCCCTTGGAGAAGCCTGCGTTCTCTCTTGAGCATGTTACCCTCCACTCTCTCCCACTTTTCTCTCCCTCCTGCCCTTCAAAACCTCCAAATATGAGGCTGGAGCAATAGTACAGTGGGTAGGGCATTTGCCTTGCATGCAGCTGACCTGGGTTCGATTCCCAGCATCCCATATGGTCCCCTGAGCACCGCCAGGGGTGGTTCCTCAGTGCAGAGCCAGGAGTAACCTCTGTGCATTGCCAGATGTGATCCAAAAAGAAATATATATATATATATATACATATATATACACATATATATATATATATATATATATATATATAATTTCACTACTCTTTACTCCTGTAATTCCTTTCTGCAAGGCGAGACAAGAACCCAGTAACCCTGGGTCCCCAGGTGGCAGAAGTGGATCGGGAGAAAGTGACCATCTTTCTTCTCCCCACTTCCCATGAGCCACCCATGGGGCTCACCGACATCAAAAACAATCATCAATTTGTTTTAATTGTAGAGGAGGTTGCCTGAACCCCAGGCCCCAAGACAGCATGCAGAGCTGTGGGGAGACCTGGAAACCACTGGCTGTCCCTGCCCCTTGAATGCAGACCCGCAGAATCGCAACTGAGTGGAGCACCAGGACGGCCGCTCCCAGGGAGAGGCCAACACTGGCGCCATGTGAGGGCACAGTCCTGTAAGGAACCTCAGCTCCATCCCTGAGGCTGGCTGGTCTCCTTCTCCTTCACAAACTCTAGACACAGAGACTCCCAGCAAGGACCAGAGGTGCCACCAGCAGAAAAGAAAGGGCAGAGCCCACAAACCTACTCCAAGGAAACCCAAGTCCGGGGACTTGGAGTGACTCAAGTGCATCGAGTTGGCAGGACTTCAGGGTGCCCGCAGACAGGAAGATAGGCAGGAAGATAGGGGGCCTGGTAAAGTCTGTGCCTAGGGGGGTGGCGTTGGTGGGGGGGGGGCGTGGAGAACTGTGTCTAAAACCCACAACAGCCTGAAGGCATGGAAACCTTTGCCACAGAGACCTATCTCAGGAGCTGGAGAGACACTGAGATGCAGAATCCCAGGCCAGCCTTAGGAGGCTTCTAGAAGAGAGGGGTGTGTGTGTGTGTGTGTGTGTGTGTGTGTGGTTGGGGCAGGGGGGAGGGAGGAGCTTCAGCTTTGCACAAAGGACACTCAAGAATATCACAGGACCATCAACTGCTCCCAGTCTGCCCCTAGGCCACGGCCCTAGCAGTGACCTGGGGTGGGGAGGTGAGGGACAGGTTGGGAAACTGGAGATAATCTTGGTAGGCAGAGGAAGATGAGTTCTTGGGCCAGCACCCCTGGGACCTGTCCCGGTGCTGCCCATATCCCTGCTCTTGGGGTCTGTACTGGAACACTGGGTGTGTCCTTGCTCTCTCCGCTCTGGACAAGCCCACATTCTCTCTGAAGCACCTTCACCTCTCTCCTCGCCTGCCTTTTCTCCCCTGAGGAATTTGCTCTACTTCACTCTTCATCTCCTCTTGAATCATTTTTCATTTTTCAGGGACGAAAACGCAACAAACCCAATAGGCCTCAGTAAGACTGGGACCGACTCCTTTCCTGCAATGAGCAATCCCCCTCTCCCTCTCCCTCTCCCTCCCTCTCTCTCTCTCTCTCTCTCTCTCTCTCTCTCTCTCTCTCTCTCTCTCTCCCCCCCCCTTTCTCTCCCTCTTCCTCTCTTTCTCCTTTTCTCTCTCTCCCTATCTTTCTCTCTCCCTCTCTCTTCCTCTCTCTCCCTCTCTCTCCCTTTCTCTCTCTCTCCGTCTCTCTCCCTCTTCCTCTCTCTCCCTCTCTCTCTCTGCCTCTCTCTTTCCCTCTCTCTCCCTCTCTTTCCTTCTTCCTCTCTTTCTCCCTTTCTCTCCATCCCTCTCTCTCTTCCTCTCTCTCCCTCTCTCTCTCTCTCTTTTAATTTACAGAACCCTACGTGGTGCTGGGGACAGAACCCAGGTCAGCTACATGCAACGCAAGTGCACTACCCACTGGCACTACCCACTGGACTATCTCTCTGGTCCCATTAACACTAATGCATTTTTTTTGCTTTTTTTAATGGGGGTCACACCCAGTGATGCACAGGGGTCACTCCTGGCTCTGCACTCAGGAATTACCCCTGGCAGTGCTCAGGGGACCATATGGGATGCTGGGAATCGAACCTGGGTCGGCCGTGTGCAAGGCAAACGCCCTACCCACTGTGCTATCACTCCAGCCCCAACACTAATGTTTTTAGTTTGAGTTTAACTTATTTATTTAAAATGTATCGCCTGATGGTTCTCATTTTATTACTAGATCATCCCTCTAAGAGAAAGTATTTATTTGTCAGTGTGTTTGTTTTATATAAGGGTTATACTTGGTAACGCTCAGGGGCTACCCTCAGCTCAGTGCTTAGAGTACCTTACAGCCGTTCTGTGAGACCATGAAGTATGAAATATCAACCCAGGCCTCCTATGTCTGTTGAGTTACATCTCCAGCCCTCCAGTAAATTTATTTTAAAATCAATGCATGGCAATTCCTCACTCTTGCCTGACCCTGCAGCTTCCCAAGAAATCAGGTCATGGGGAGCCCCACTGTGCAAAGCAAGTGGGTGTCAGGTGCAGCTTGACGGCCACTATGGGACTGGCAGGATGTGGCGGTTGGTGCCAAGAGAGAGGCTGGTGCCAAGAGAGAGGTTGGTGCCAAGAGAGCAGGCAGTGCGTGCAGGGAGTCAGAGCACGCCTTCATCAGTCCTAACTTTCCTCGGCGCTCTCCTGGGTGGCAGAGATGGGTAGAGGGAAGCAGATTTCCTCCCGGAGCCTGCTGCTTCTCTCCTTCCCACATCAGATAAGCCCCCTGGGGAAACACCACCTGAAACAGTCGGATGAGCACCACGCTGTTAGCCCTGGATTTAGTTTAGTGTTCTGTGGTTTTGACTTTCCTTTCTCTTCCGAGTGATAACGATTCCTACTTTATTTTTAGGACATGCTCCACAAATCTGTGGCTCCAGGGTCAGCCTGCAGTTTAGGCCTGGATAACCAAGCATTTCTCCAGCACCTGGGGAAAAATATTGATGGATTCAGAGGGGTGAACCTATGGCATCAGACAGGCAGAACTGTGAAAGTTCATCAAGATCATTATTTTTTGGATGGAGTTTCTTTCTTTCTTTCTTTCTTTTTTTAAGATGTTCTCTTCTTCTGATATTGGTAAGAAGATAAGAAGCCTCCTGACCATTTTTGTCACAGCCAGGGGCAACTCATTTGACAATGAAGCAGACCTAAAAGAGAAATTGCAGGTGGGAATAGCTAGTGCCCCTGGATCCAGCCATGCCTGAAGCTATTTGTTCCTCAAATTAGTTTTACAAACAGCGAATCCAGTTTTGGCTTTCACCAGCAAGAATGAAATCTTGGAATGAGGATCTTCCTCATATATCAAATTCCAAGCCCCTTGCTTTTTCAACCATATCATAGCTCTCAAGCCTGATTACTCAGCATTTATCTAGAGTAACATTCTTCAACCAGCTGTCTGCAGACCGGTATGGGTCTGATGTAGAAAGGTTGAAAACCACTGGCCTACTGCATAGGCTCTGACTGTTGGTCTGTGGCCTGGCAAGCAGGCCAGGTGCTCATCTGCAAGTATGGAATGATTGGAGAATACTGAGCGAGAGAGCTTTATAAAAATTACAGATTCCAGCAGAATGTCCTGACCCCGCACCAGGCTGTCTTCACCTGGGCATCTTGGAGTAGGGTGGGTTCAGTTTCCCTTTTGCCCCAAGCAGAACCCCAGCAGCCAAAAGCCTCCAGAACTCAACTGCAGCCATGCTCAAGGCTACTCTCCACACACTCAGATGAGCCTCGCCAATTAAGAAACCGGTAGAGGAACCCAGGTGTGCAAGACCTTGTGACTGAGATCTCCAAGCCTGCTCGGATCAGGACTGGGCCTCCTCCCCCCAGATCCCCAGTTTTCCAGTAGTTTGGCAGTCACACCCACAAACTGCCCCTGGCGCCGTGTAATCTCATCAATGGCCAAGACGTAGAGACTATAAACGAAAGCTCCCCAGAAATAACACCACAGAATTTCCTGGAGCAAATGTAGCTGTGCAACCTCTTATAGTCTAGCCCACTGATGTGCCAAAAGCAGCACACATTTTTTTTGGTTTTTAATTGCTTGTGTTCTCTTATATTTGGGTTTAAATGGCTCCAAAATGAAATACAACAACCTTCACACACTTCCCTCTTTTGTGGTGGGAAGGTGCTCGGTGTGACTGGTGTTTGAAAATGATCTGTAATGAACTATTGTGAACTACTTTTATGAAAATAAGATATATGAAAATTGAAAAAAATTACAGATTCCCTGTAACAATATAGCCAGCCCCAATTGGAGGAGAATCTGTTTGTAAAGGCTTTCCATTGTGGGGAATAGATGAAGGGGGCAGAAGGCATATATTTCCAGGTATAAATTCTGGGGCTAGAATCCCTAACAGAATGACTGCTGTTAACCCAAAGAGGACTTAACACATTGACACCAGCACTGCAGTTTTTGTTAATGAAGTTACATCCATGAATGAGCCACTGGTGGTACATACCAGCATCAGTGTGCAATTCTCACTGCAAGGGAAAGGGTGTTTTTATTTATTATTTTATTCTTGTTTTGGGGCCCCACTCAGCGATGCTCAAGGGTTACTCCGGGCTCTGCACTCAGGAAATACTCCTTGTGGTGCTCTGGGATGGTCACACCAGGGTAGGCTGCATGCAAGACAAATTTCCTGCTCCTTGTGATATTGCTCTGGCCCCAAGGGTGATTTTTTTTAATATGACATTTTGGGCATTAATTCAATATACCATGATAATCATTTCACATAATATATGTAACTCAAGATATTCTGTGGGCTCCTTTAACTCACACAGTACTGTATGTTACCATATCCATGAAGCTGATGAACATTTAAGACACACACACAAGAAAACAAATGAACTAAGCTGCCCACTCTCTGGCTTCTAAAATGCAGTTACTTGAGAGATCAGTGAACTTCCCCTGCTGACTTCCAAGGCAATTGCAGCTGTGTGTCTTTGCAATACAGCTGCCCTCTCTGGCTCATCTCTTTACTTTTTAGCAGAAAGGGAGAGTGTCTGGTGATGTTTCAGTGACTTTCCTGCCCAAAACCTGGCAATGGCAACAACTGCTTTGTCATACTCCCTTCCTCCTGGCTCGAAATTTGCTCATAGGTGTGTAGATAAACTCACACAAGTACAGGTGCACTTATGCATGTATGCATACACACACACACACACACACACACACACACACACACACACACACACACACACTCCCACTCCTAGAGGCTACAGATACAGCCAAGCAAGCCACCTCTGAGGCCTTGGCCTCTTTCTAACACTCTCGCCTCTCCAGCAAGAGCTGTCAGGTGCGAACTGAGAAAGATCCAGGCCCTGTTTGAAGCATTGTGATAAGAGAAGTGGGGAGACAGGCTGAGAAGAAACAGAAATATTGATCTCCGGAGCTGACAGGTTGTACTGCAGGATCCAATAGTAGGAAAGGGTGAGCCCTGACTAAAAAGTTTACAGATTTCTGTGCAGAATTCTACTGCAGCAGAAACCTTGTATTCACCATGTCCCAGAATCCCAGGCTCCCAGGCCTATTTCTGGCACCCTTGAAAGCCTGCAGAGCCTTGAGCATGCTGTGTGTGCTCCTGTCTCTGTGTCTGTCCTGGCGAACATCACTCCACCTACTCTTAGTGTCCTGCTCGGTTGGTCAAGGTGAGTCTCCAAGTCAAGTACAATATTTTTTTTTCTGAGAACTTCACCATGCTCAAGGGTGGGGAGTGCCCATCCCCTCTTTACCCCCTTGCCCAGTTGGATCCCCGGTGCTGAGTCTGGTCCTGTTCTGATGATTCTACACTCTATTCTAATAATTTGGACTGGAGTGATAGCACAGCGGTAGGGCGGTCGCCTTTCACGTGGCCGATCCAAGTTTGATTCCTTCGCCCCTCTCGGAGAGCCCGGCAAGCTACCGAGAGTATCGAGCCCACGAGACAGAGCCTGGCAAGCTACCCGTGCATACTGAATATGCCAAAAACAGTAACAATAAGTCTCTCAATGAGAGACGTTATTGGTGCCTGCTTGAACAAATCGATGAGCAACGGGATGACTGTGACAGTGACAATTCTAATAATTTACCATCACGAGTCTTCCCCACCAAGAGAGGGCAGACCCTGGAGGTCCAGGGTGAGGTCAGTGCTCTGAAATCTCTTATGAGATGACTGAACAAGGAGCATCCAGGTGAGATAATGCAAGAGAAATTTTTAGCATCGCCTCTGGGTTGTAGATGTCAGTGGTCATCTGTTGAGCCTGTATGTGGGCTTTGAAAACGGCATTGAATACTTCCGACAACCATCTCCGTGAATAATTCTAGCAGTGTTCCTCAATCTCTTCCACACTGTGATTCCCTAATGAACTGGTTTTACTTTTTGTGACTCCTAAGTTCTACCTTTTGGTCCCCTAATTTCGTGCTGTGCCCCAATTTACCCAATTATTTTTGGTGTCCAGCCCCGGCCACATCTTGCTGCACTCTTAACAGCAGTTAAGAGTCCCGGCAGGCACCACAACACCGGAGAATTCCCAGACCGAGCTAATATCTCCAGGAGGCCCCAGATGGAGGAGGTGCAGTGTCCCTGCCTTCTCCAGAAGGAATCCTGGTGACCATGAGCTTCTACAAGCATAGTTCTGGTACGTGGATACCAGGACTATTCCTCCAAAGCGCACAGCGGTGTAACAAATGTTGTGAACAACGGAAAATAAATGATCTATCATCTGCCCCTGGAAGGCAGACTTGGATGGTGGTGGGAATATCCAAGCAAAATACAATGTCCAAAACTAGAGAGAGAGTATCTGAGCAAATGTCTGCTGTAGAGGCAGTGTAAGAACTGGGATTTAAGTAGAGGGGGTAATGAGGATATTGGTGGTGAAAGTTTGCACTGGTAGAGGGATGGGTGATCAATCATCGTATAGCTGAATATCAAACATGAAAACTTTGTAACTGTATCTCATGGTGGCTCGATAAAAATAAAATTTATTGGTGGCCCTCTTGGATTGGAGCAATAGCACAGAGGGTAGGGTTTTTGCCTTGCATTCCACTGACCCGGGATTGATGCTTCTGTCCCTCTCAGAGAGTCTGGCAAGCTACCGAGAATATCCTGCCCGCACGGCAGAGCCTGGCAAGCTACCTGCGGTGTATTTGATATGCCAAAAACAGTAACAAGTCTCACAATGGAGATATTACTGGTGCCTGCTTGAGCAAATCGATGAACAACGGGATGACAGAGAGTGATACAGTGCTCTTGGGTTATTCTAGGGGCCCACAGGGACTAAATGGTCCCCAGCTGAGAAACTCTGCATTAGAGCAATGATTTCCCATCTCAAACATGCACAAGAACTTTCTAGAGCCTGGTGGAAATACAAACACCCGTATCCCACCTCAAGGATTCTAGATGAGGGAAGTACACTCCTCGGGGGTGTGACCCAAGGTTCTGCATTCCTAATGGTGATGCTGCTGGCCTGAGAATTTCACATTGAGGAACTGCATGACTTGTTAGATTGAGCGTTCTTCAAGGTCTTTGAAATAGGGAGAATTCTTGTCTCTTCTCAACATTCTCCTATGGTATGGAGTCTTCTGAGGTTGCCTGCTGGCTTTTTGTCAGGGGCTTGCATTTTTCCTTGTGTTCTTTCCTTACTGCTGTGAGCCCCTGTGCCGCTCACCCCACCCCCCCACTCCAATGATGTACGATACAGAAAAGAGAAACAACGAGCTCTGGCAAAATGAACTCTTAGAGAGCAAGCCTTGTACAAGACTTAGTCCTGTTCAATCTCCAGCTCCAGTTCCTTCCTGGGCACCTCATAGAGTCCCTAGGCAGGGAGCTATCTCTGAGCACAGAGCCTGGAGTAAACTCTAGCACTGTCAGCCACCCAAACTAATATAAAAGAACACACTAGAACTGACCATTCTCGAGGCAGTGAAACAAGATGATCCACAAGGAAAATGATTAAAAGTGGGCAGGGGTCAATTTGAGAGCTAAGAACTTCCTTAGGATTGCAGCAAAGGAGATAAGACTTCAGGATATTCCTCGATGCAGTGACTCTTAGTTTTGGTAGCCTATTGACTTTTTTTGCAACAAGCTGGTGTTTGACCTCAAATCAAGACCAAAATAGCAGATGTACCCAGTCCTGGACCTAAATTGTTGTGATGGCTGAGTCTCCAGGTAATCTCACTAGAAAACAGGGGTTCTGGTATCTTTCAGAACCCTCTATTTTCTGGTCCTCCAAATATCATCTTTAATTTTTAGCATTTGTTTATTCATGAATTCCTGTCCTCTCTTGCCATTCTTCTCTTCCTAGAGTCCCCCTGAATGAGAGATGTAAGTCTTGAAAAAGTAACATATCTCATTCCCTGTGTTGTCCTTATTCACAAATGGGTTCTGGAGTGAGTCCAGGAACAGACTAAGAAACTCCTTGGTTTTTTCAAAACTAATCACATCCATCTCTCTTTGGGTGCCCTTCGATTTCCAAAATAGGACTTATTGCACTCTAAAGTCAATGGGTTTCAAACTTTATACACATGTGGCCCAGTAGAAGCAGGAGAAATATTTCCTGGGCAGATGAATTGCTGTGTAGACCAGTTACACCATGCGGATCCATGTGCTCCTCCTTCCACTATCCTCATGATAGAGTCATGGCAAGTGGCAAGTGACTAGAACATTTTTGTGGATACACAGGAAATTTTCTCAGACTGACATCAGTTTAAACCATTGCCTTAAGTCTCTTAGACACCTCTTTGTTCACTTATGAAGTATCTACTTCTCTCCTAGAGGGGAAGGTCTCTGCCCCTGCCCTATCCCTCCCCTCCCAGAACCAAGCTCAGAGTCAGGTAATGTCTGGGTACTGTCAGGTAAATGCAATATTTCAGTAATATACCAAATCCTGTCTCCAACACAGAAAGTCCTTTGGGCAGCTAGAGCCTCAAATCTTCTACAGAAAACAAAAACTTGAAGACCCAACTAAAATCGTACTTCTTTCCTCTTCATCTTCCTGTCAAAATGGATATCGTTCAGGCTCTACTATGCTGAATGCTAAAAAGGGTATCCAACCATGGATGTTTTTCCTTTACCCTCTGAAACTTGATTTTCAGAATGTTTTGCTAGATCTTCCTTCTCTCCCACAGAGTAATTTTGGAGATGAACAGCAGGTTTTGAAAAGCTTCTTTTATTTATATTCACTTGACAAGTATTAAGGGAAATATAGAAGGTTAAGAGAGATAAAAAATAAGATATTGTGTGCATGATTATGCATGTTTGTACTAGATATAGAAAAAAAGATTATATGTAAGAAATTAAAAGTGGTTTGTACAATGGAATAATTAATTATTTAAGTCCTGGTTCATTGTAGAAACTCAAAACATTATTATTGAATGAATGAATGACTAACAAATGGGAAAAAATACAGAGAAGAAAGTTTCATATTTTTTATGATAGGCTAAATGGGCCAAGGGAATGAGAAAGAAGAATTATAGGTGTATTACAAATTCTTCAAGGAGATTTCAGCTGAGAGAACAATATGGAAGAAAGGAGAGGAAAGGTTCAGTCACTGACCAAACTCTGTTAAATTTGACTGTGCAAGTTTATTCTTTTTTTCCCCAATTTTAAAAAAAATTTAAAAAATTTTTTAAATGCTATTGAATCACTGTGAGATAGTTACAAGCTTTCATGTTTGGGTTACAATCTCACAAAGATCAAACACCCATCCTTCCACCAGTGCACATTCCCTACCACCAGTGCCAGCTTATTCTTAGAAGAAAATAAATATTAGCGCCAGCAAGTGAGTAAAACTTAGAACAGTGTACAAGTGTTACCTTCTTGGAGGACACTGCATCATCATCATCATGATCATCATGATCATCATCATTGCATTGATCGTTGATTTTCTCAAGCGGTCTCAGTAATGTTTCCATATATCCTAGCCCTGAGATTTTACCTTGTTTGGTTTTACAGGGGTCACTCCTGGCTCTGCACTCAGGAATTGCCCCTTGTGGTGCTCAGGGGACCATATGGGATGCTGGGAATTGAACCCAGGTTGGCCGCATACAAAGTAAACGCCCTACCCATTGTGCTATTGCTCCAGCCCCTAGCCCTGAGATTTTAGCGGACTCTCTTTACTCATCCTTCCCAATGGTGCTGCATTGGAGGCAGGCTCTTTCAAGGTCAGGGGAATAAGACCTATCATTGCTACTGGTTTTGGCATATGAATATGCCACGAGGAGTTTGCCAGGCTCTCCCATGAGGGCAGGAAACTCTTGGTAGCTTGCCACGTTCTCCCAGAGGGAGGACTGGGCTATAAGTTCTTCCAAGAGCTTGCATAGATGGCCTAAATTCTCCTAACCCAGTGCCCAGATGACCCTGAATTCTCCCAACCCAGTGTTCCTTTGCAAGGTGCTTTGCTGAACCTCCCACTAAGAAACAGACTCTAGGCGTTGGAGAACAGTACAGTGGGTGGGACATTTGCTTTGAACACAACTGGTCTGGGTTCAATTTCCAGTATCTCATATGGTTCCCTGAGCATGAACTTGAATGACCCCTGAGCCCGAAATTAGGAGTCATCCCTGAGAACAGTTGCATGTGGCCCAAAAGACAAATGAGAAAAAATGAATAAGGAAGAGATGGGCTCTATATCTGCCACTCTGAATCCAAGAGCTGTGTCCCTTGCATATGTTAAAGGGGTATTCAGCAGATGTGATGTGAGTAGAGGAATAACTCTATCACTCGAGTAGCACTGTAGCACTGTCATCCCGTTGTTCATCAATTTGCTCGAGCGGGCACCAGTGACGTCTCTATTGTGAGACTTGTTACTGTTTTTGGCATATTGAATATGTCACGGGGAGCTTGTCAGGTTCTGCCGTGTGTGTGGGATACTCTCAGTAGCTTGCTGGGCTCTCCGAGAGGGACACTTAAGTATTTAAATTTATTCTTGTAGCCTTCAAATCTCAAGATCATCATGGAAGGAAACCCAAATTAGGCTGCTGGCTGATGGAATTCATGTGGTCCAGTTTCTCCTCTCACGCAAGACTGCAAGCATTATACCTTCAAGAGAGACAACCTAGATCAGCCAGGTGGCTGAAGTTTCCCAATGAAGCACAAGAAAATCTAGTGGAGATAAGTCTATTGAGGCAGATCAGAAAAGCCAGTTAACCCACAGAGTTAAATGTCAATACAGTTGCTTTATGTATTTTTAAAATTAATTTTTTATAAAGCCAATCACAATATTTGATTACATTTAATATTCAAACACCAATCCCACTACCATTACACCTTCCCACTACCATATTTTAAATGTTTCCAACCCCAAACCCTGCCCCCAAAGCAGAACTGAAATAATTTATTTTGTATCCCTTGTTATGAATAGTCCACTAATGATGATCCAAAAATTGTTTCTTAAACTCTAGAGTACTTTATGGCAAACTAGAGTCGATAGAGTGGCAATTTAACCACCGAATGTATAGTTATTTAGTATGATGATAATAAGTGGGGTGTGATGCTAGAGAACAGTGTATAGTAGATGGATGAGGAAAGAAGTAGACTTATGTGAGTTATTACTTTGTAGATACATTTCTATGTATGAGACTTATGAAATGAATATCAAAGTATCAGGGAGGGGCAACTGGGTATAGTTTCAGATTTCTTCCTTCAACAAATGGGATAAAGAGGAATTGAACAATACAAGGAAGAACCAGTTTATGAAGAAACATCAATATTTCCGTATTTTTATGCTGAGTGAGATAGAATATTCAAGTGGGAGTATTTATTTTATAATATTCAAGCCCAGCCTGGCCCAGACACTGAGCAGCCTGCATGGCATTGAGGGCTGGCTTAAGATAATTGCTTTTTAAAAGTCATAAAAGACACGTAGGAAAAGTCAACAACTACATCACTTTAGACCCGGGATCCTTCCTGGGGTAAAAAGCAGATATTAGCATTAGCCTGTCTGTCCAGATTTTAAATTTTTGCATAAAGATTACCTGAAATTTAGTGTCTGAACCAACATATATCTATTACCTATGGTTACTGGGACCAGATACGCCTTGGCTGAATAAGGCTGCAGTTAGAAGGAACCTGTTTTTTGTTGGACTATTACATTCCTTATGACTATAAGACTCACAACCTTTCTTATTGCTGGTAGTGGCTGGGGGCTGCTTTCAACTGCCCGAGGCTCCCTTCTGTTCCCAGGCAGGTGAGCTTCCCAACTGAATAGCTGACAACATGACAAATGTGCTTCTTCAAAGCCCACAAGGGGTGAGCGACCCCAGTAGGATGAACATTACAATCAACTCATAATCCTGTGCATGTAATTACATATATCCCTTCACCCTTGCCATAGCCTACATGTGTTGTTAGAAGCAAGTCACAGGCCCCCTCCACGCCCCAGGGGAAGGGAACCTGAGGAAGTGTCATGGAGAGCCACTCTCTAGCGTGCCGTGCGGAGCTCAGCATAATGACCTGTAAGGGACTCTTCTGCCTCATTTGTGGTTCAGGGAACAACCATTTACTGACTGTTTTCTCAAGGCATGAAGTCATGGCATGACACAGAAAGGGCGTGATCCTGGTAATAAATAGCCACGTTGGTATTTGGAGAATTTTGAATAAAGATGAGTCAGGATTTTACTGAAGTCTTAAAATCACCACAAGGGAGCCCTGGGGAGATAGCTCAAAGGGTTGGAACACATGCCTTACATGCAGAGACCCTGTTTGGGCAGGCCACCCTGGGGGCTGCTGGTGGTCCCCAGAACAGCTAAGTCATGCAATATTGCATTGATGGTAGAGCAACAAACTGACCAATTATTGCAAGGAGTATCCTTCTGATAATTGTTTAGGACTATGGCACCCCCCTCCCATGCCCTTGACCCAAATAAATTACTTGATCACTTGTCTTCCCATTGATCTCCAATTTGCTTGAGCGGGCACCAGTAACATCTCCATTTGTCCCTGTCACATCCTAGTGTAGCCCAATGATATCTGCTAGCTCCAGGAACAGGAAGAGCCTCAAATCATTCATTTAGGGTTTTGACGAAGAAGTCTGATCATCTCATTGGTGGGCGGTCACTCGGTCTTTTGACGTTCCGTGAAATCCAGTCAGTAACAGCTCTAGTCCAACGGTTGTCTCTGAATTGCATTACATGTCCGGCCCATCTGATTTTTGATGTTTTGGCAAATGAGACAGCATCCCTGATTCTTGACTGTCGATGGAGGTCAGAACTCTGGATTCTTTCCCTCGCTTGAGTGAGACGTGATATTCCTAGCATAGCTCTTTCGATTCCTCTTTGGGATACCCGAATAGTGTTCTGTTTTCGTAGGGCCCAGGTCTCTGAGGCATACATTAGTATAGGAAGAATGGTGGAATCGAAAAGATGTGCCCGGAGTTGGAGGTCCTTCATCCTCTTAACCACTTCTTTGACGCTCTTGAAGGGGTTCCACGCTACTCTCTTCCTCCTGCTCAGTTCTGGCGCCAAGTCATTCCTCATGTTGAGTTCTCGACCGAGGTACACATAGCTGTTGCATTAGGAGATGTTAGTTCCATTGAGAGCAAATGGAGCATCAGGGACCAGTTCGTTTTTCATGAACATCATCTTGTTGAGGTTCAGCTGCAGTCCGACCATTCCACACTTGAAGTCAAAGTTGGCCAGCATTTGTGCTGCTTGGTTAATGTTTAGTGTTATGAGAAGGACATCATCTGCGAAGCAGAGGTGGTGTAGTTGCCAACTATCTATCTTCACTCCCTTCCTTCCCATTCCAGTAGTTGTATGACATTCTCGAGGGTGGCACTGAAGAGTTTCGGTGAAATGGTATCACCCTGCCAAAACCCCTCTCTTTACATCAATGATCACTTCCTTGTAAAATGGTGAGATCCTGGTGGTGAATCCATAATACAGCTCTCGGAGGATCTTGATGTACTGAGTTTGAATGCCCTTTTTGGCTAGGGCTTTGATGCCACTTCAGGCTCAACAGAATCAAAGGCTTTCTTTAAGTCTATTAACGTTAGACAGAGTGGCATCTTGAACTCTCATGAAACTTCAATGAGTTTGGTCACTGTGTGGATATGGTCGATCGTGCTGAATCCTTTTTCAGAACCCAGCTTGCTCGCATGGTTGTCCTTCATCTAGTGTTCTGCCTATTCTATTCAAGATGACACGAGTGAACAACTTGTAGACAACAGACAGCAGGCAGATTGAGCGATAGTTGCCCATATCGTGGATGTCTCCTTTCTTGTACAACAGAACGGTCCTGCTGGTTTTCCACTGGGACAGAACCTTGCATTCAGACAGGTAGTGTGTGAAAAGCCAAGCCAGTGTATTAGTGAGTACTGGCGGCAGATTCTTCCAGTGTTTGGGTCTGACCTTGTCTGGACCGGGAGCTGAACACGTCTTTACCGATGCCAATAAATAAACAAATAAATAAATAAGCCACCACCTTGGCTGCAATTTTGATTACACTGTAAAGAAAGAAATGTGGACGCTGCTATAATAT
Source organism: Sorex araneus (assembly GCF_027595985.1). Taxonomy (NCBI): domain Eukaryota; kingdom Metazoa; phylum Chordata; class Mammalia; order Eulipotyphla; family Soricidae; genus Sorex; species Sorex araneus. The sequence goes on along the minus strand of NC_073305.1, from coordinate 207,761,445 downwards.
CTTAGCAGGAGGCAAGGAAGGGGCGAATCAAAGGTTGCAATAGAGGCAGAAAGAGCCGCAGAGAGACTTCCTGCCCATCCAGGAATTGCAGGTTTCTCCTGGCTGGCTTGGTGAAGGTTGCACACGGGGCTCAACTTCTTGTCAAATAGCCGGCACTGATTTCTTTCACGGGATTCTTCTATAGGTGCTTGGTCTACCCTGCAGTCTTCACCACCAGCTTTTGTGTTGACTTTGGACTCCAGTGGCACACAGTTCAGTGAAATGGCAACAGTTCATAACTCTCTGTGTCAAGAAGATATGGGATGGAATTTACTAGTGGTACCAAGACCCACCTTATTGTTCCCTCTTCAAAGTGAGGGAAGCCATGCTGAACACCCAGGTTTATTTGTGGCCCAAGTGATGGAAACATATGCCTGCGAGAACAACGTCAGTCTCGAGTGCCTCCCTCCATACAGTGCCTGCCCTCTCTTGTCCTAAGCATGAGCAATTTCCTCCTGTTCTCACTCTGTCTCTAGTCCCTCAAGCTGATTGATGACAGAGGATGAGGACACCACTTTTTCTGCGGATGCTTTTGAAACATAATGGCAACTTCAGTAGGCTCAGAGGACCACTCCCTACCCTCACGCCAAGGGCACAGAATACAAATCCAGTTGCAGCGTGGCAGCGCTGGCAATATGATCAGAATTGCAGAGAGGGAGTAAGAGGAGAATAAAAATCACATAAAGTAATGCAATGAGCAAAGGTTGCTCCTGTCATTGACTTTGACCAGGGCCACAAGCATTAATGGAAATGTTCCATTGTGTGTGTGTGTGTGTGTGTGTGTGTGTGTGTGTTCCAGATTCAAATGCTGAGTAAGGGAAATCTCCACAGACTAGGTAAGACACTGAATTTACAATGAATTACCTGACTGTACTCTTCTTTATGCATTGGAAATTTGATTGTTTATCTGACTTTTAAAAAGCCATAGAAGGGTACAGAAAAAATAATTCAGTTATTTGTGAGAAATACTTGCTGAGCATCTTGGGTCTGTACTACGCCAGCAACTTTATTATATGAAAATAATATATATGAAAAGAATTGGTCTAGAGACTGCTATCATTGAGATTCTATGAGAAAAGACAGTACAAAGACTGCGACATCAATTATTTGAGGGCAATTATTACAAAGCAGAGGGTTAACAAATGAAACTGTCAGATTTCGAAGCTGTCAGTGGAAGCCCAAAATATATCAAGTGTCAGTTGGAAGGAATTAAGTGGAAAAGGCTGTAGTTACCTCCTATATGTTACTAGTGACTTCAAATCCTTATTTTTAGCTTCTCTAATTATGCTAACTAGGATCTTTACAATTATAAAGACAGACATTTTAGAGACCTGAGATTTTTAAGGAAAAGGAAGTATAGGTATCAAAACCTCTTTGTTTGGCTATCCTGTACTTGATGAGAACACATTAATACTAATATCCAACTCTCTCACACTCACAAATAATACCTGGGTCTTCCTGACCTGATGTTTGGAAACTGCTTTCTATTCTGGCTTCCATACAAAATTCAAAGAAGGCACTAAGTGTCTCAAATAAACTTGGGAATAAATATACTTAAAGTTCTTCACCTTCATTTTGCCAATGTATTTTCTCAGTTCGATATTAAGCATGAAAATCGCCATGTTGTTCATGAAGTACTTTCTGCTTTTCCCCCCAAACTGTGTCTTCAAGTTATAAAGGCAGTGTCAAATTCCATGGCAGTTTGGTAAGAATTGTGTCCCAAGATACAGAATGATCTCTCTCATGTGTGGGATATGGAAAAACATAGTAGAAAAATAATGAAACAAAAGCATGAGAACTGGTCCTCAATAGAAAGCTTACCACTAAGGGGGTTGGGGAGAGGTTGGGGAAAGAAACACGAAGACGAAGCTGTACAGAAGTGGTGACTCTGGAGGACAGGGTGCTGGACTGTGATTAAAAATAAAAATAAAGATCCCACCATAGACACAGGCTGGGGAGTAGAAGAGAAACTGAAGACATCGGAATGAAGTTAACGCTGGTGAAGGGATTGGGGTTGAAAACCTGTGTGCCTGAAACTCAACCATGAAAAACTTTGTAATTCCATGACACATGGTCATGGTTTCCATTAAAACAATAACAAAACAAAACAAAAACAAAGAATTCTTTCTGTGCTAAATTTTTATGGCCCTGGACCCAAGGCAAGTGTCCAGTATTTCACAAAATTCTATTCTACTTCACACACTTCTTTTTGTCAGAGTTTTAAACCATCTATGCCCTTTATAATGTTCCTTGCACAGAGAATCTACCCATCTCTCCACCTTTACGAGAATCCTCCATGGCATACAAATCCAAGCAAAATAAATACTGAGTGTTGGCAGGGACAGTGAGACATCAGTTAAATGTGCCCATCAGAAACATCTAACTTTCAGTTCTCTCCTCTTCAGAATCCCAGTAGCACTAGAGAGTCATTGCACCAGTTGATTGGCTGTTCAGAATAACCAGGATCATCAGTTAGGATTTCACTGGTATTTCTGGAATCTCAGTGATCTTTGGAGTGAAAGTGCCTCTCTCTATTATGTCAACTGAGAAACTGCCTAATTTTCCTCTCATTCTCATTCTCTCTCTTCTTTTTCTTTCTTTCCCCTATGGATGTTTAGACTTCTATGCTGTCTCTTGCATCCTATCTCTATCTACTGTGACTTTCTCACCAGGATCGTATTGAGATGCTAACTACTCTCTAATAACAATCAGTCACTTGGCATTGGTAGTTGTCATATTGGGTAAGATGCCCATATCGGGCCACTTCATTGAGTATTGGTCTGAGATATACAGCCCTTGACCCTATCAGTTGTAGCTATGGATTATAACTTGCTTATGAACTGGCTGCTCAGAAAGATGTTGATTTGTCAGATGAATCCTACAATTTTCCAGTTTAGCTTACTTACAGCCTCCAATGTCTAGTTTTCAAATTCTTCTCTACCAGTGCGTCTAAATATCATGTAAACAAACTTCTCATCAGAACCATTTTTCCTTCAGGATTTCTACTTTAACAGAAATATTTCTGGTCAGGTAAGTCCCAAGCTCCTTAATTTCTTTCCCTCTCATCATCACTTCTTTATTTATTTTTTTGTTTTTGCTTTTTGGGTCACATCTGGTGATGCACAGGGCTTACTCCTGGCTCTGCACACAGGAATCACCCTGGCTGTGCTCAGGGGACCATATGGGATGCTGGGAATCGAACCTGGGTCGGCCACGTGCAAGGCAAACGCCTTACTCATTGTGCTATTGCTCCAGCCCCACATCATCACTTCTTTAGATGAGGTCCTCATCATCCTCACTTGATCTGTTGCAAAAGCATTTGTACCACCTTGCTGATTTCAGTTCAGTTGTTTATACACAAATAGCATTACAACTATGCATACTCTTTTTCCTTAAATAGACTGTGACTTATTTCACCAATGTCTATTCCTTTTTGTGTTTTTGTTTTGATGGTACACCTGGTATACTCAGGATTTTCTTATGGCTCTGTGCTCAGGGATCACAACTAGCAGTTTGGGGTACTATCTGGGGTGCTGAGGATCAAAGCCACGTCAGCCACGTGCAAGCACCCTGCCCACTGTACTCTCTCCAACCGCTATCCTTGTTACTCACAAGTTTCCACTCAGTTTTTGAAAGTAGACTAAGTATCACCTCTCCAATCTCTTAGTTTCCTACTACCTCACTTTATTACATTGTACCAAATCTATACCTTTGTAGAAAGCTCTAGTAATAGCAGTTTTGATCTCAAGGATGTGGATTTATCATATACATATATATGTACATCTATATACCTTCCATTACTGGGTCACTGTGTGCCACAACCGTGTTATTGGGTGAGATGAGCTTACAAGATGTCTATATGTTTTGTCTTATAGAGCCTTATTATAGAAACTGCCAGGCTCTTGTCTGAATGTTAATACCAAAGTTAGTTGAGATTCAGTTCACAGTCCTTTGAATCTGTTCCTCTTTCCCTCTGTTGGGATAATCTTTTTCAAGGTATAGTAGTCAATAATAAATGGTTAGTCATATCTGAGGTGTGGAGCAAGTCACCTTCTTCTGTCAAGAAGATGAGAAGGAAGGTTGAGGCAGTATCAAGGAGGAGGAAGTCGCCAGATAAAGATGAAGGATACCCATTAAAAGAAATTAGATACAAAATCCTAGAAGCAACATTGGCAGTTGTACCTGGTAATAAAAACCCTGGTAAGAGACACTCATTGCTAATAAAAGCCTTCGTGTTCAGATTGTGCTATCATTTCCCACAGAATGCCATTTCCCATTCGAAACAATCAAGGCTAATTGACAAAATGAATGAATTCAGGTCTAGGACAGAAAATGTGCATAATGAGCTCTAAGTATTTGTCATTGTTTTACTTATTTATTTTTTATTATTATTGAGGAATAGAGGACTGGAGCGATAGCACAGTGGGTAGGGCGTTTGCCTTGCACACGGCCGACCCGGGTTCGATTCCTCCGTCCCTCTCATAGAGCCCGGCAAGCTACTGAGAATATCTCGTCCGCAAGGTAGAGCCTGGCAAGCTACCCGTGGTGTATTCGATATGCCAAAAAGAGTAACAACAAGTCTCACAATGGAGACGTTACTGGCACTCGCTCAAGCAAATTGATGAATAGCAGGACGACAGTTACTACTTATTGAGGAATAGAATTTTTAATAATGTTAACATTTATGCTTTTGGTGTGCAATGTCACAGCTCTACCACTAAAATGCTCAAGCACTCCCCCACTGTCTTTATATCACTCTTGTCTGCCTCATTGCTCCATACCCCAAGCCCCTTACCCTAGCTTGGTAACCTCAATTTTGGTGTCAAGTCCAAAGATTTATTTACATTAAGCCTAGTGTATATTGTCCATCTGGAAAACAAGAAAGCTATCAGAGCATATTAGGGTTGAGTTGAAGAAAGAAAAATGAAAATGAGTAAGATTCCATTAGTCCAAAAATAAAACAATAATTTCATTAATACAGATGCTAACTGCAATAGATTAAAATGGATCAAGTGTGTTGAAAATCGTAAGTTCGTGTTGATTCCTTAAAAATTAATAATTAGTCTTTTTCTTTTTATAAAAAAAGTTTTCTACCAAGACACCATTATTATTAAGGTAATTGATAGTTGGGAACAAGGGCAGGGGTAGGGGTTTTGCACACATTGATGGGGCAGAGATGTGACAAATGTGTATACCTAAGCCACAAACTTAATATGTTATTGATGGGAAAAATGGAGAGCTATTTTCTTGGTTTGAAAACTTGTCAACAGAGGTAAGAATTAGCATTTATTTTCACTCCCCCATGTTAATTGTATATCTCACCTAATAAATATTATTATAAAAGAAAAATAAAATAATATATAAACATCACTACTTTGCAACTCCTAAGGAATTTACAGATTTATTCATTGATTAGTAAATGCATCACAAAAATGGAGATACCAGAAATTAATTGCATCATGATTGAAGTAGCACTGTAGCAATGTCCTCCCATTGTTCATCAATTTGCTCAAGCGGGCACCAATCACGTTTCCATTGTGAGACTTGTTGTTACTGTTTTGGGCATATCAAGTACGACACAGGGAGCTTGCCAAGATCTGCCATGGGGGTGGGATATTCTTGGTAGCTTGTCGGGCTCTCTGTGAGAAATCGAACCTGAGTCGGCCACGTGCAAGGTAAACGCCCTACCTGCTGTGCTATCGCTCCAGCCCACAATCAAAGTGCAGCCCTCTATGTTACAATCTTACCAAAAATTTAAACTTGAATCTGATTAAGCTTCTAGGCTTACCACGAATTTATAAGAAGTAAGAAGAACAGAAGAACAGTTGGAAAAGTTTCTAACTATGGAAAACTCAGAGCAAGTGGCTGCATTATTTTTTCTAGTTGTTTACAATTATATCTATGCCTATGATTATATCTGTGACCATTTATATATCTTTGTCATACTGTACTTGCTGCTATTTCTGATTTTGTATCTATGCCTTTTTATACACCATCTATAAGAAAAATAGAAAGAGGGGGACCTATATACTACATAGGATCTAAGGGATCTATTTAAATCGATATATAGAACTAAGTTTAATTTATAACAATTTTAAGGCAATCGAACAAATAAGTGCTAATTGTTAAATAATTATTTTTAGATATTACAAGTGCATCAAGGTTATTTGATTTTATTTATTTTCTGTTAGTGAAGCAAAATAGTTTTATTGATAAAACATAGAGAGATGAGTGAGGAGAGAAAGAGAGAGTGAGTGAGAGAGAGAAAGTGTTCAAGGCAGAACAGGGGCTTCTCCGGAGTGAGAAAAAAACAGATTTGTCTCATTTTTAAAGATGTTTTTATTTCCCATATATACTATTTTTGTGATTATCTTGGATTTCAAATCTGTATATGGCAGGGAGGGGGAAAGGAATAAATGTATAAATGAAACCACAGAGTTGGTAATTGTCGTGCAAAGTGATAAGTCCATGCAATGTTATATATTACCTTCTCCACTTTTCTATGTATTTGAAGGTTTTTACAATAAAGGAGGAAGAAAGATATAAGATCCCACTTTCCTATTCTTTCTGTTAGCTTTTATTATTTATTTAACTCTCAGTCCTACTGTTAACTTTCTCAGAAGAGCTACCAGAGACATTTGTCCATTTTTGGCACCTGAATAAAATCAGATACTTTCGTTCCCAGAACTTGCAGCTGAAAAGGAGACACCAACTGCCCCAGATTTCAAATTGAAAGAATCAAACACTGCAGATTCAAGTCTCTAAGCTACCCAATATCCTCTGATTAAATTCTCTGTCTATTTAGTTTTGTCAGAGATGGATTCTGTTCCTTGTAATCAAAATCTTTCCTTGAACAAAAGCTTTCCCTGATCCCCAGATTTGATCAAACTTTTGGCAAAGTCTTTCACAAAATCATGTTTTTACCTTTTATTTTTTTAATTTCTTTTAATTTTTTGTTTGTTTGTTTGGGGGGGGGGCATACCCAGAAGTGCACAGAGCCTACGCCTTGCTCTTTCCTTAGGGTATCATATGTGATGTCAGCCATGTGTAAAATAAGAGCACTACCTCTGCTGCCTTGTATAGAACTTTAGAATTTGATACAGTTCTAGTTTACTAATTTACTGTGGGCTCAATGGAAACACACTTGTGTTCCTAATTGTGCTGTGATTTGCCTGAACATAGAACTTGTGTGAGTTTTGTAATCCTGTTTGTCTAGTATCATTGGTATCACTTGTCATCCCGTTGATCTTCGATTTGCTCGAGAGGGCGCAAGTAACATCTCCATTTGTCCCTGTCACATGCTAGTGTAGCCCAATGGTATCTGCTCGCTCCAGGTATAGGGACCTGGCATACTGCATAAGTTCAATGGACACCTGATGAATAAAGGTCTAAATGAATGAGAACAAGAGGAAGATGGGAGTGTTGTGCTGTGCTCATCAATGAAGAGCTTTTCTATCCTTGAGGGTACACCGTGGAAGACTTCTGAAATCTGTAGTAGCACTACCTGCCTTATTCTGTCAAGTGGTTTGAGAATAGAAGGGTCCAGGAACACCATTCAATGAAAGTGTCAAACTTACCAGTGCTGGAAGCAGCTTCCCTCTTGTCCTGTATCACTAACACTGTGTTTCTCATGCTGAGTACTGGAGAGCCAAGAGTGAGACAGCAGGTATGGTGGGTTTAAAATTATAGTAAGGAAAAAAATAAGAATTTTTTTCTTTTTTTTAAAAAAATTAAAATTTTCTGTATCACCATGAGATAGTTACAAGCTTTCATGTTTGGGTTACAATGTCACAATGATCAAACACCCATCCCTCCACCAGTGCACATTCTCCACCACCAATATCCCAGGTATACCCCCCCTTTCCCACCTTCCCCCTGCCTCCATGGCAGACAATATTCCCTATACTCTCTCTCTACTTTTGGGCATTATGGCTTGCAACACAGACACTGAGAGGTCATCATGTTTGTTCCATTATCTTCTTTCGGCACACATCTCCCATCCCAACTGATTCCTCCAGCCATCATTTTCTTAGTGATCCCTTCTCTATTCCATCTGCCTTCTCCCCTCCGCTCATGAAGCAGAATTACAGCTATGGGGCAATCCCCCTGGCCCTTGTATCTACTGCCCTTGGGTGTCAGCCTCATATGATGAAAATAAGAAAAAAATTAGAAATAAAAATAAAATTGAATTAAGAGAGGGAGCCCCATTGTGGTGATGGAATATGAGTGACTACCTGTGTTCAAACTCATCAAAATGCAAATGTCATGTGCTGCTTTTTGTGTGCCAATTATATACACCTCGGTAATGCTGGGGGAAAAAAAGGGAAAATGTAATTAAAAAGTGGAAACAGGTGTTGGAAAACTCAGGAAAGCATGACAGCAGAGAACCCAGTACGTGGTAGAAATTTCCTTGGCTTTATTAATGGTTATTCTCTGGGCTGAATTTCAACTCTGCCACTTCCAAGCTGTGTGATGATGAGTGAGTTTCTTAACATCTCTGAGTCTCCATTCCCTCGCAAAGAGACAGAAAATGATCATCATGGGGCCGGAAACATAGCACAGCAGGTCTGGCATATGTCTTGCATGTGACAGACCGGAGCTTGAAAATCATCAGTCACATCGTTCCCCAAATCTGCCAAGAGTAAGCCCTGAGTACAAGTTGGGTGTGGCTCCAAAATTGAGGTAAAAAAAATGATCGGTTTCTGTAACTGTTGCATAGATTAAGCTTAAATGGTATAATTTATGTCGGCGCCTATGTTCCGTGGTGTGGGCGCTCGATGAATGCTGATTGATTGGGTGAGAGGATGCAGAGAAGTCACAGGTGGGAGCAGGGAGGGGCAGAGGTGGAGGAAGCCGTGTCATTAGAGGTCTGATTGCTAAGCAGACCCATGCTCCGAATCTCCCACCTCTGTCACTGTGCATTGTAATTTAGTAAATCATTCTGAGCAGTGGGGGGTTTGCTTATTCAATCAAGAAGTGGATTTATGCCTAATTCCAGCAGCTCCTCTGCAAAGTGCTGTGAGCTCGGAGGCTCCCCACCTCAGGAGCCAGATTGCTGCCTGGTGATTTATGGGAGCTGGGAGGCTGGCCCCATTGCCATGAACACAGAGCATAAATCTGAGGCTCCCGGGGAGCCCAGATTCAACCCCGCACACCTTCGTGAGGCAGTAGCCAGGGACCCCTCCTCATCTTACTTCGAATCTAGATGTTATAAAGGGCCTCGGCTCAGAGGCTGCTGGGTCTTATATATTCACTCATTTAATCCATCCATCCATCCTCCTCCTCCTCCTCATCCTCATCATCATCATCCTGTTGATCGTCGAATTTCTCGAGCGGTCTCAGCAATGTCTCAGTTCATCCTAGCCCCGAGATTTTAGAAGCTTCTCTTTACTAGTCCTTTCCAATGGTGCCGCATTGGAGACTCTTTCAGGGTCAGGGGAATGAGACCCATCATTGTTACTGGTTTTGGCATATGAATACGCCATGGGGAGCTTGCAAGGCTCTCCCATGTGGGCAGAAAAACTCAGTAGCTTGCCAGGTTCTCTGAGAGAGAGAACTAGGCTACAAGATGTTGCGCACTTCTAAGAGCTTGATTTTATAGACTCTGGATGTTGGCCATTGGTGGGATTACATGGCGCCGGGGGCAGTCCCTGGGTGTGACCGCCTAGCTACTGGAAAATGGGGAATCTGGGCGGAAGAGGCCCAGTCCCGATCAGAGCAGGCTTGGAGGTCTCAGCCCCGGGTCCCACACATCTGAGTTCCTCTACCGGTTCCTTCATGCGTGAGGCTCATCTGAACGTGTGGGAAAGGGGCCTTGAGCATGGCTGTGCCTAGGCTCTGGAGGTCTTCAGCCACGGGAGCTCTGCTCAGGGAGGGAAGGGAAACTGAAGCCCACCCCTCTGAGGGGCCCCGGGGAAGATAGCCAGGCGCAGGGGCGAGAGACTCATAGTTCACCACAGAGAATCCATCCATAGTTAGTTCAATCTTCTCTTGCGGGGCCCTGGACTTGCTACTTAGGAAAAACAGAAAGACAGCACATTTGACTCATTTTCATATTCCACTGGGGAAATCATCAAGATAGCCAATATTTGTATTACAGAGTGAGAAATGTTGTGACAAGGGGAATAAAGGGGCCAAAGGGCAGAGAGGGGAGCATTGACGTGACTCTGGTCCATGAGCACTGCTCTACAGGGAAGAGGGTTATTTCTTGGCCACACCTGGCAGTGGTCAGGACTTATTCCTGGTTCTGTGCTCAGGGGACCATATGAGGTGCGGAAGATGGAGCCAGCGTCCACTTTCCACAAAGTCATTCTTCTACCCGTCTTATTTCTCCAGCCCTCAAGAAGAGATATTTAGAGTTGAGATATGAGACTTTTAGGAAGAGGCTTTTGAAAAAATTTTAAAAAGAAAAATAATAAAGAGAGAGATAGAAAAGCTCAAATTTACAGGACTGGCCTTTTCTATAGCTTGGCTGGAGAGCACGATTTGGAGAGGGTGTGTGATGGAGAAAGCACGGGAAGGTGGGCAGGGACTTGATGGGGAGGGCTTTTCAGGCTGGGATAGTTTGGGCTGCTCCCAAGAGCCGTGGGAGGCATCGGTGCATCGTGACCTGGTTTTCTCTTCACAGAAATGCTCAGGGCCTTTGCCATGCAGTCTTGGCTGGAAGAGGTACAAGGCCCAAGAGAAGACAGAGACCGCCAAGTAAGAGATGACAGTCACCTGGATTAGGATGTGACTAGACATTTACAGGGTGGACAGGAAGCACATCACATAGATAATACCAAGTTGGGCACTAACACAAATATAGCTGTAGCAACGACGGTCCTCATTCCACTGATCCTGAAAGAGCCCCCAGTACCCCAGTACCCCATCGGGCTAGACTAGCACGCGACAGGGATGAATGGAGACATTACTGACACCCGCTCAAGCAAATAATAAACAACAGGATGACAGTGATACAGTGGCAGTGATTATTATTTTTACAACTCTATGCTGTAGATGGGCTGGAGCAATAGCACAGAGGGTAGGGCATTTGCCTTGCAAGCGACTGACCCAGGTCCGATTCCTCCATCCCTCTCGGAGAGCCCGGCAAGCTACTGAGAGTATCTCACTGCACAGCAGAGCCTGGAAAGCTACCCGTGGCATATTCAATATGCAAAAAAAAAAAAAAACAGTAACAACAAGTCTCACAATGGAGACGTTCCTGGTGCCCACTCGAGCAAATCGATGAACAACGGGATGACAGTGACAGTGACAGTGATGCTGTAGATGCTTAGAATTGCCCCCACTTACAGAGAACAGTGAGACCCAGAGAAGTTAAGAGACTTCCCTAAGGCCACAGAGCTTGTCCATGACAGAGCTGGCATTCAAACCTAGGCTGTTTCATTCCAAGTTTAACCCATGCCTTTAACACATGTGTCAGGGCTGCCTGTTAAACGGAGAGCTTTCCAGAACACAAGGCTCTGCGCTTTGTAGTATCAATAACACCTGGCACACAGCCTCGTCCACAAGAGGCACATAATGAGCACGGAGGGAGTGAAGGGCTGTCTTCATGAACGCAGCCCCACCAGCCTCGTTGTCCGTCACTGCCCCGGATAGCTTGGCTTTGACCAGTCTCCAAGTCCCTTCCCTCCTCTCCAACACAGGTTTAATTAGGAAACACTGTGGCTGCCTCCTGAGATTTCTCTGCCCGTCAGCCCGATGACAGATGTGAAAGGGCCTTAGAAATGACAGAATCCCACAGCAGTGGCCGCGGACAACGGTTACCGCCCAGGATCAGACCCCACGTGCAATTCCAAGCAAGCGAACACCACGGACTTCCTCGCCCTGGAAGTCTTCAGCGCAAATTAATGACTGTTATCCAGAGCTCCGGGGGGCAGCGGCCACCTGGACATCCTTCTCTCCCTGACAGCTGAGGCCCCTGGGATCTCAGGAGCAAGGACCCCCTTCCTCCTGGTGGGGGTTCCCGCTCCTCCTATTTACTTCTGCTTTAATCTGCATATTATCATCAGCACAAAGCTCTCAGAATAACATCTGACAAATGACGCCTATTAAAAAAAAACTGTGTGCACTTCTCTTTCACCGCCTTCTAATTTGGAATAGCATTATAACTATGCATCGCTAGACAAGCAATATTATGTTAAGAACATGATAAAATACCAGCAGCTCTGTAATGGCACCAACCAAATGGTAATTTCTGCTTCAGAAATTGGTCATTTATTTTGCTGGTCTGTTCTTACGTTCAAATTAGATGAAGTTTAATATACTGTAAAATTGAATGTATTCTGTCCTTTTCAACAAATATGGCGTGTGTGAAAATGATTTATGGCTCAGGGGAACCTCTAAAATGTTAAATAATCTCTTTTTTTTTTCCTTGTGCGTTTCTTAAGTAAGTTATGGCCCGAGAGTTTAAACACAGGAAAAGCAAAACTTTATTAAGCTCCAGGCCCTAGTTCTCCCATCCTCAGGCAGCGGTTCCAACAGAGCTGTGGCCCCACTGCTTATTATGTTGGGCTGTAAGAGCAGCTCCATTAATTGCTACATTAATTTTCTTCTATTAACTGTAATTGGGAGGAAAGCAAGTCTTCCCCAGTGAGTGTTATAATTTGCGACTTAATTTTTAATAAAGCCGTGTTGAGACCATGGGTGCTTAGCACAGGTCATTTCTTTTGGTAGGTGTTTGGCTGTTTGCTGCTCATGGACTGTGAGAATCTTCACTTAAATGTGTGCATTGACGGGGGTGGGGGGGCTGGAGAGGGTGGGGGTGGGACAAGAAAAGATTAGGAGCTTCCTGCCGCAACATACACCACTTCAGCCTGTCTTCTCAGCACTCAGTTTTCCACCATCTTGTCATACCTTGTAAAATAAACAACATGAGAAGCCCGTATAAATAACTGGCGGATGGGGCAGGATGTCCAAGAACTACTTTGTGACTTCGGATGGACACGAAGCTTTAGTTTTTTTCTCTGAAAAATAGGGGCGAATATAGCAATGATAATAATTGACTGACTCTTTGATCGCATGAGGTATGCACCAAGCAGAAATTTAGCATCTGTGTAGTAGGAATTCATTACCATCCAAAGGAAACCTGCCATGTAGTTTCATTAGAGATGAGAAACTGAGACACAGAAATATTGCAAAACTTACTCCAGGTCCCGCCAAGTAGGAGAAAACTTGATCTCCAGGGCTCTCCCCAATGGTCCATTTTTTTTTTCAGCCTTCAGGCTAAGCTCACCACACTTTCCTGCCTTAAGGGAAATGGATGCAAGTAGCAAAGCATTTCTTCACTCGAAAGTCCATATTTCCATAAACATTGGTTTGATACTTGTGGCATACCAAACACGGCATCAGGTACCACAAGGAACTACAGATGGGAGAAGGTGGGGGGAGGGGTGGTCCTGGACTTTAGTGCACTTAGAACACACCTGACAGCAATATGTGAGATCCTGTCATGTTACACCCACCTGCTAATACCCCAGAACAACAGAACTTTCTGCTTCTCAGATTTAGTGAGAAGTCCAGTTCTTGCAGTTAGAAAATAGGAGGAAATCAATATTTCTTGTCAGCACCCTATGAGCCATGGGCCGATTTCTTTATTTATGCCATTTCTTTCTTGCTCAGAAGAACCTAGCAAGGACCATTCAATGGTCCTGTTTGATGTTTGACAGATTAAATTACCCAAGGCTTGACTGAAGTTATGAGTTAACCCATGATCCTACCTACAGCTTCTTCCTTAGTGTCCCAATGTCTACTTCAACTCAAAGCTTTGCCCCCCAAACAGAATTCCCTTAGTGGGTGTTATGGGGAGCTAAAGGAATTGATTAGACTGGGGGAAGAAAACTCATGGGAAGTGGGTAAAGCCAATATGAGGGAAGGGGCAGAAATGAACTGGGGGTCCAAGGCAAGAGAAAGGCCAAGGGGCTGGAGTGATAGCATAGCGGGTAGGGCGTTTGCCTTGCACGCGACCAACCCGGGTTCAGTTCCCAGCATCCCATATGGTCCCCTGAGCACTGCCTGAGGCAAAGCCAGGAGTAACCCTGGTGCATTGCCAGGTGTGACCCAAAAAGCGAGAGAGAGAGAGAGAGAGAGAGAGAGAGAGAGCAAAAGGAGAAACTGTGCTGTGATTGACAAGGAATTCTGGTTATTACGGGTGCTGTGCTCTAACTAGCAGGCCAAGATGAGAATTCTGGTTTTGTCTGTATTAAATAGGTGACCTTGGGGAAGTGTCTTCAACCCTTGGATCCTCAATTCTCTCATTTCTAACAGTGCATGCTATTAGCACTGCCTTCCCCGTGTTGTGGTACGAATTTAATGAGATGCTTTTTGGATGAATGCTCTTCCCCCAGTGCCCTGCAGAGAGAAAGTCCCTAATAAATGATCACTGTAATTACACTAGGAATGCTTGTTCAGGGGTCATCGCAAAAGAAGAAAAATCACCACCGGCACTGTTCTTAGTGCAATTGGGAAACACCCTCACTATTTGCCACTGGATTTCTACTGAGACCTTTTCCTTTTGGGCTGGGACAATTAATCCAGCAAGTTTCAGTAAAAACAAACATGAAAGCAAACCCAGGGCCACAGAAATAGCACAGAGATAAGGTACTTAATTTGCATGTGGTTAACTCTATTTGATCCCTGACATCACATGCAGGACCACATCTAGGCATGCCACCCACCCCCACACTCACCCCACCTACAGGACACAGTGGCCCAGGTAAGCCCTGGTACCACATAGCAGTATTTGCATACCCAAGTGTCTCTGGACCCTTGCACTGGATTGAATCACCAGCCCAGTTGGCTGTAAATCCTCAAGTAGTAGTGGATCCCTCAATATCCCACTGAACACCACTTAGAAGACCCCCAAATCAACTTATAATGGGTCTCCCTATTAAGTATTTTAATCTTGGGGGATCCAAAATGAGACTGTGGTCTGTCAATGCTCAGTATTGGGTGATTCTTGTGAATGGGGAAATATAAGGGAAAGCTTGCACCTAGAAGTGGTTCTCAGCCTTGAGGGAGGATGTCCCAACTCCATAAAATTCCAATTCAGGGTCTGGAACTTAGAATTTCTACCTTGGTTTGAATTACTCCTATTTTCCAATTGCAATCTCAGTTTTAATTAAATTCCTTACAAGTTCAAATGTCTCTACTTCCAGTGTTCAGAAGGGGGCGTGGAATGCAATGAATACTGTAGGACTCATCCATTCATTTGTCCATCCATCTATCTGTCTGTCCATCCACCCATTCATCCATCCATCGATCTATCCATCCACACATCCATCCATCTATCTTTCCATTTATTAATTCAACAAATATGGTTTGAGAGCTCAAATGGTTCTGTCATTTTTGTTATTGAATTAGAGAATAAAAAATTCTATAATCAAAATCTTCATAAAGTGTATAATCTTAATTTGGGGATAGGGAATATACTTACCTTATTCCACAATTAATGGAACTTTTTTTTTGACCACACATGGAAGTGCTTGGGGTCTAGTCCTGTATCTGTTTTATCCTGCTCAATGCCTGGTCCTGAATTCAGAGCCAGGTCATGTAATATAATAAATGCAATTATCATAGAAACTATTGATTATATTAGATAACAAAATATTTTATCTATCATTTTTAGTATTATAGCAATAATGAAACAACTTCAAAATGTACAAAACTTGGTGATACTAATGAAAGAAAATAATTGTGAGATATGATATTCTGTGATAGTATTACCTAGTTTATCACCTGGGAAATTGGAGAAAATCTGTTCTTTTCTCTGTTGTATTTGGGTTAATGGTTTCTATTTCCCCCCTTTTTCCTCTTTATTATTTTCTTCCTGTTACTTTGTTGACCTTGTTTTCTATACTTCTTTTATTACCCCTCTTAATAAACCAGATTTTCTGTTCTTTATTATATCCTAGGAGTGATAACCTAGCAGTTAGGGTGTTTGCCTTGCCCATGGTCGACTCGGATTCGATTCTTCCGTCCCTCTCGGAGAGCTCGGCAAGCTACCGAGAGTATCCTGCCCGCACGGCAGAGCCTGGAAAGCTACCCATGGCATATTTGAATATGCCAAAAAGAGTAACAAGTCTTACAATGGAGATGTTACTGGTGCCCGCTCGAGCAAATCGATATATCATATATTATTTTCTCTAATGATCTATACTCCTTTAATTCTTGGTATCCCTCTCTCTCAAGGGTATAATCACATTCTTTGTTTGTTTGTTTGTTTGTTTGTTTGGGGGATATTTGGTAGTGATCAAGATTTTCTCCTGGATCTGTGCTCAGGGAACCATATGTAGTACCAGAGTATCAAACCGGGATCAGATGTGTGGAAAGCAATTGCCTTAACCCCTGTAATACCTTTCTGGTTCCTAGACATATTATTAGACACTTGTTCAGGAAGACAACGTTTCCTACTATTAATTTTTAGAATAGATATGTTAAACCTTTCTTACTTCTATTCTACAAATATCCAAATGGGAAAGTTATTCCTTTATCAATACATCATTGTTCCATTTTTGTGTGACCCTTCATAAAAGCATAATCTATTATCTGAGATCAGCACCAAGAACTTTGTGGTATAGTTTTGACAAAGAAAAGAAGTGGTTTTTAAGATAACTTGTTCCAGCATGTACTCTTCTCTTATACTAGCTTTAAGAGTTTGTAGATGTCAGCACTGTTTACAATAGCAAGAATCTGGAAAATACCCGAGTGCCCAAAAACATATGACTAGTTAAAGAAACTTTGGTACATCTACTCAATGGAATACTATGCAGCTGTTAGAAAAGATGAAGTCATGAACTTTGCATATAAGTGGATCAACATGGAAAGTATCATGCTACGTGAAATGAGTCAGAAAGAGAGAGACAGACCTAGAAAGATTGCACTATCTGTGGAATATAAAATAACAGAGTAGGAGACTAACACCCAAGAATAGTAGAAATAAGTACAAGGAGGTTGGCTCCATGGCTTGGAAGCAGGCCTCACGTGTTGGGGAATAGGCAGCTCAGATAGAGAAGGGAACACCAAGTAAAATGTGGATGGAGATCCTGCTCGAGAAGGGAGATGCGTGCTGAAAGTAGACTAGAGACTTAACATGATGACCACTCAATACCCCTATTGCAAACCACAACACCCAATAGGAGAGAGAACAAAAGGGAATACCCTGCCACAGAGGTGGGATGGGGTGGGGGTGGATGGGATTGGGGGTGGGAGGGATACTGGGTTCATTGGTGGTGGAGAAGGGGCACTGGTGGAGGGATGGGCTCTCGAACATTGTATGAGGGAAACACAAGCACAAAAAATGTGTAGATCTGTAACTGTACCCTCACAGTGATTCACTAATTTAAAAAAAGAGTCTGCAGATATCTTCTCCTTTGGGGGGGCATTCTTTTTACATTTGTATAGTAAGTGGGTTGTACCCAACATCTCTGAGGCACTTCCTAGA
Organism: Sorex araneus; assembly: GCF_027595985.1. Lineage (NCBI taxonomy): Eukaryota > Metazoa > Chordata > Mammalia > Eulipotyphla > Soricidae > Sorex > Sorex araneus. Next base: position 207,743,966 of record NC_073305.1, on the reverse strand, counting down.
ACTAAGATTTCTGTGACTCTAATATCTGATTCATTTTCTATAGAAATGCTATGAACTGCCCAATTTCATTAGCCTGCCAAGCCTCACTAGGCATGAGTAGAAGGTATTCAATTGCAAATAGAGGACAATTGACATGATATTTTTCAATTTTCTCTGCGCCTAAGACTCATTGTTAGATTTTGCTTTTATTTTGCTTTTGGAAATGTATTTCTACAAAGTATCAAAGGGCATGATCAGGGTTACTTAGGTTATAGGGAATGCTCTTGGGAACTTCTTTTTCTGCAGGCAGATTTTTTTCATTTCTTATCTCTTTAACATACATAAGACTGCTATTTAATATGATTTTCTAGCTTTATTGGAGCTTGGTTGACAAAATCATAGTATATTTAAACTATAGATGTGGTGATGCTACATACAAATACAGACTTCTGCCACTATCAATAAATAGAGTGTTCCTAGGAAGACTTTAGTGAATCAAAACCTATAAAATTATAATTAATTTATATAAAAGAGCATTTAGTGTTCCAGATCTCCCAAAATAAACTTTCAAATCATATCAACTAACACATAAAGGCTAAAAGAACACTAAAACAGAGTAACAATTGAAGTTACATGAAAAACACCAGCCTGGAATGAAATGGTTCCCCTGGAAGAACTTCGAGGGGTTGTTCTTGCTGCTTGACTATGCACCTCCAGACGGTCCATTGTGAAATGAACACTGTTTTCTATTTATGGTTTCCTTCTGTTGTCATTATACTTTAAACCCCCTCTTAGGTTTCTTTTGTATGGCAAAAACAGGTATGAATGTATTATTTTTAAATAAAGTGGAATAATATAAACTTTTAGAAAGTGGAGGACACCTTTATATACACTAGTATAATACTCAGTCCTTTAGTAGTCACCATATCATTTGGTTTTTAGTTGTTTATTTGAGGGTGGGGATCCTAGCACTGCTCAAGGGATGCGAGGGTCACTCCCAGATATACTCCATTAACTAGCTCAGGCTTGCTGAGGACCTCTAGGGTGATACCTGGTGGTCCTTAGGACCAAGTGGTTGCTGCATATACAAGGCAGAGGTGCCTCACCCGTGAGCCATGCCCCAGCCTTGTTTGATGTGTCGAGTTTCTTTAATTCCCTTACCTTTTACAAGGATTCCCTTTAATCAAGTATTTTGCACTGTTAAGAAAAGTTTCCTACACTTTGAGTTCATTAATTATACTCCATAATACTGCAAGTGATGAATAAAATAATTTGCTACCTGATATAACTCGTAGGTACATCATTGTCATGACTTTCTTCCCCAAATTAGTTCTAATTCGTCAATTATCCACTTCAAGTGTGACTCTTAAAAATTGTCCTCAGTGCTTATAATATGGTCTCCACAGTCTCTGTATTTTTACAATGCTCTAGACAAAATTCCAATTATGAACAATTCTCCTTATAAAGGCAGATCACAATCCAGATACCCATTGAACCCCTTATTTTCTCTTAGTAACTTTTTCTTATGCTACCAGTTTCATCTATTTAATGACCCAACTTAGAAATTTCCTGAGCCACTCTCCCAAGTTCTTCCCATCATAGAGATAGTTGATTTATGTCAATTTTACCTCAGAATTATTTCTTGGCTGAGATTTTTCTTCTATATCCATTGTCATAATTTTTAGCTCACAATATAATACTCCACCTAAATTTCTGCAGCTGTCTTCTAACTCATCTTCCTATTTTTGTTCTTGCTACCCACATATATTTTCCCCCTGGATATTAAAAAATATTTCCAATTCAAAAGCTTGTGATCTTGATAATAAAGTAAAAGAATCTTTGCATGTCATACAAAGCCCTTGTAATTTACTGCATATTTATTCTTTTAATTTTTAAAAAACTATTGGGAAAACAACATTCTCTTTTTTTCTGTGACTAAGCTGGTGATTAGTAACTTAGAGCTACCACTGGGAATGTTTTATCTTAGCAATCCAGTATTGAAAACCCCATATGATTTTAAAAAATAATAATAATTTATGAGCAAATTTCATGACTTCATCTCTCCTAACAGCTCATAAATGGATAGACATGGAAAGTATCATGCTAAGTGAAGTGAGTCAGAAAGAGAGGGACAGACATAGAAGGACTGCACTCATTTGTGGAGTATAGGATAACATCACATGAGGCTGACACCCAAGAACAGTAGATACAAGGAACAGGGGGATTGCCCCATAGCTGGAAGCCTGCTTCATGAGTGGAGGGAAGAAGGCAGATTGAATAGAGAAGGGATCACTAAGAAAATGATGGCTGGAGGAATAGTTGGGATGGGAGATGCGTGCTGGAAGTAGATAATGGACCAAACATGATGACCTCTCAGTGTCTGTGTTGCAAGCCATGATGCCCAAAAGTAGAGAGAGAGTATAGGGAATATTGTCTGCCACTGAGGCATGGGGAGGGTGGGAAAGGGGGATATACTGGGGATACTGGTGGTGGGGAATGTGCACTGGTGGAGTGATGGGTGCTTTATCATTGTGTGATTGTAACCCAAACATGAAAGCTTGTAACTATCTCACAGTGATTCAATAAAATTAAAATAATAATAATAACTTAAAAGATCAAGGTAAGCTTCTGACTGAACAGAAATGGGGAAGTAGGGCTTAAAAGGAGAAGGATTGAGCACTAAATGGAGGGCCAGAAAGAACACAAGAGAACAAAATGGCATTCTGATTTGTGGTGATGATAAAGTATCAATCGTACCTGAAGCATTCTTGAACTTTTCAATTGTGTATCTAATAGGTGTATGTGTGTGTGTATGTTCTTACTTTTTTGTTCTGTAGCCAAGATAGAACAAGCTTATTTGTATTATTTCTGTTCTTTGTTAAATGAATTTCATAAGGCCTTAAGGTATCTCATAATGTCCTCCATCGGGAGAATAAAAGATAGAAGACAATCACTCCTCTTCCCAGCCAGCCAGCCTCTTCTTAGTCTTCGTCATGTTACCCTAGAGAACCCTAGTGAACTTCCATTATATTAAGAAATGCCTCTTACAACAGGTGGCAAGGGGACCACAGTATTAAATTAACTTCTATTTGTTGATCATCCACTATATATCAGGCTCTTTAGGCATAATCTGACCATTAGCACAACCCATAGAGAATATAATTGATCCTATTTTTGTATCTTAAAGATGAGGGTTTTAAGAGGTTAAGTATTAATAACATCACATATAGTTACAGTAATAAACATCAGAACCCAAGTTGTGTCTTCTTTCAAAATAAATAATTACACTACTATTCAAACTGTAGTTGGGAACTATATCTCCTCCATGAAAGTAGAAAATAACATTGACTAAGCATCTACCATGTGTCAGAAACCGATGTTTTCATTGACATCAGCTCATCATATCATCTTATTTTATTTTCTTAAAATCCTGTGAAGTAAGTGCTATCTAAACCAATTTACAAGTGAGTGAAGTCTCAACTCAGGAAGTTTACCTAGGAAGTTTCAGGGTGAAAAGTGGCAACAATTTGGATCCAAATTTGTGAATATCTGAAATCGAAACTCACATTTTATTTTTCTGATTATTCCTATTTATTTCTTAGATATGTTCAAAACCAGTTTGGCTAAATAACCAAAGAAATTTGGAACTTGTGAAATGTATGCCATTAGACTAAGATGAGATGCATTCAACATATCAAGGAGAATGATCAAAAAATTTCAGTCCAGCTGCTAAATTTTACAGTTCCATAAAGGCTACTCAATACCTCTATTGCAAACTACCACACCCAAAAGGAGAGAGAACTAAAGGGAATGCCCTGCTGCAGAGGCAGGGTGAGGTGGTGGGGGAGGGGTGGGGGTGGAGGGAGGGATACTGCGAACATGAACGTTCATAAGTTTGTAACTGTACCTCATGGTGACTCACTAATAAAAAAATTTTTTTAAATGTACAGTTCCATTGTGTATTAATTAAATCATCAAACTAGATTAATTAGAATTAGGTACAGTGAGGAGACTAACCAAACTTGCTATAAAGAGCTAAAAGTTTATCTCCTCTCATGCAAAACTAAGATATCTGAAGCCTTATAGTGGTTTTGTGCCACAAAATCTTGATCAACACAGCTCCTTCCAGAAAACTTCCAGAAAACACAGCTCCTTCCAGAAAACTCCTTCCAGAAAACTTAGGACCCAAATGGTGATGACACTTCCACCATACATATTAATATTCCAAGCAGTGAATGGATGAGTGAACAAAGACAAAAAGGGCAAAGGGTAAATTATGATTGTATTTTAAGACAATTTCCACAGGATCCTTACTCCAGACTTTGTTGAAGACTTTGTCATATAGCCACCACTAATAGACCTCCTCCCACTTGTCTTGTAATGTTCCCTGTGAAGACTCCTAGAAACCTAGGAACTTGGAGAGGAGATCAAGTACTGGAAATAATACTGACCTTTATGGCACACTTGTTTGTAAAGGATAATCATTGAAAATAACCAATATACATGCCAAAAACTAGTGTTATTTGATATGTGTTAGATCACAACCCAAAGAGAAAGTGGACAATGAGACAAAATATCTGTCAGCAAAATCTCATGAGAAATAATCGAAAAATGTCAATTACTAACTATTCTGAATTTTTTCCAAAGTAAGACCAAAATTTACACTTATCTTGATAAAAAAAGTCAGTTTATTAAAATCCATACTTTTTGTTCCTGGAAGGAAATAAATAATGTACAACTTTCAAGATTAGTATGAAGTTTTATTCCACACAAAACCTATAGAAAAATGGTATGAACACTTTGGTTCTAGCAATGACAGCCACTGAAGTTTTTTTGTTCCTGAGAGAAAAAAACCATAGAATATATTTGTAAATATCTGTGTAAATACATACAAAGAGATACAGGACTTGCCTTACTCAGTTGTAGAGACTGGGAAGCCCCATGATCTGCCATTTGCAAGAACCTAAAAGTTTGTGATATAAGATCTGAGAGTAGGAAAACAGAAGAGAGGCCTGGGGTGGGTTATGAAATACCTATGAAGCAAGAACACCCGTGTCCTTAGATTAGTGATAGCGGAAGATAGATGTGTCCACACAAGTACACACTGAAAGCACTCTTCCTCCATCTTTTTTCTTAATGAATCATCATGAGATACAGTTACAGACTTACAAACTTTCATGATTATGTTTCAGTCATACAATGATCGAGTACTCACCCCTCCACCAGTGACCATACTCCACCACCAATGTTCCCAGTAACTCTCCAGCCACCCATACCCCCCCTGCCACCCCCTGCCTCTGTGGCAGGCACATTCCCTTTTACTTTCTCTCTCCTTTTGGGTGTTATGGTTTGCAGTACAGGTACTAAGTAGCCATCATGTTTGGTCCATAGTCTACTTTCAGCACGCATCTCCCATCCCAAGCAAGCCCTCCAAGCATCATTTACTTAGTGCTCCTTTCTCTATCCCAGCTGCATCCAGCATGTGAGGCCGGCTTCCAAGCCGTGGGAGCAATGCTCCTGGACCTTATCTCTACTATTCTTGGCCCCCACGAATAGCTAGAGCAATTCTTGGGGAAAAAAATATGGGAAGCATCACCTTCCCCAACCTCAAACTGTACTACAAAGCGGTAATAATTAAAACAGCATGGTATTGTAACAAAGACAGATCCGCAGACCAATGGAATAGGTTTGAATATACCCACACACACCCTCAAATATATGATCACCTAATCTTTGAAGTAAGTAGCAAGAAATATAAAGTGGAGAAATGAAAGCCTCTTTAACAAATGGTGCTGGCAAAACTGTACAGCTACATGCAAAAAAAAATGGGGTCAGACACTTTCCTCCATCTTTTATTCTATTTGATCCCTCAATAATCAGATAGAGTCTTCCTACTTCGGAGAGGAAGGTCTGCTTTACCTTTTGTATAGATTTAAAATCTAATATCTTGCAGAACTAGTCTCACAGATACGCCCAGTAATGTTTACCAACAATCGTCATAGGCCTTTGTCCAGTCCGGTTTACACAGAAGATTAACCCATCCAGCAACCCAATTTCAAAAGGCTCCGTGAAATTCTCTCCAACACCAAAAGGGGAGAACATGAACATATGGTACTACTTAAAATTAAAAGACTTCTGCAGAATGAAAGAACTCGATTTTAAAATAATAAAGGCAGCCTCCTCAATGTGAGAAAATGTTTAAAAACCATCTATAGAGACAAAGGTGGGGGGGGATCTCCAAGGCATAGAAAATAATTCAGGATATGACTCACTTTGGAAATGTAAAGAAGCAAAGCAAATTGACAAACCAAAACAAATGTTTAGTCTCTGACAAGTTGACTCTGAATGTTGGTTACTGGAATGGCCAGAGTTGGAACAAGTGAAGAGATTGGTTGGTGGTGGATTGCGAGTGGATGTTTGGTGTTTGGCATGATTTAATATAAGCAGTTGTTGCTGTAAGAAACAGTAAAACTAAAAGAAAATGGTGTTGTAAATCAATATAACCTCAATACTTATAAATCTACATAAAATGGACTTAAACATTCTACAATATAAATTAATTGCCCAGTGTAATGATTTTAGGAATGACTAGATTCTTTCTACCTCTACTGGTTAGAGGGGGGTTCTAAGGGTGACTGTATTGTTAATTTATTAATTCCAGTATAAATGCAGTGATTCTTTGTTTTCAGGACATGCTGGAAATGTCCTTGGTGTTAACTTCATTGTTTCTATTTGATATCTGAACCAATCATCGACTCACCATTAGACAGAACAAAATGACCAACTGTATCTGATTTATCAACCACCTTATGGTTTGAGCTTAGCTTTCATTTCAATAGAAGGTGCTATAACTAAAGGAAATGTTAGGTAATGTGAAATGCTGAAGATAGAATATAAATAGCCTGATATAGAGAATACTCTTGAAATCTGGAGAAACCACACAGATAATCTATTTCTGCCTCTCTTTTTATATATGAGCAGGACTAAAAGGTTAAGTGACTTGCCCAGTGATATAGAACTGGTTAGTGTCAGATCCAGGCTAAAGGCCCATTTCTTTAGATTCCAATTCAGTGATTTCTTCCCTCTGCCCCCTCAAATCCCCTACTACTCAAAACTGATTCTTTGAAAACGATAATCAATCATAATCTGATTGTGATAACACTGACCAACATAGATTCTTTCTCTTCCTACATTATTGATACTTTCTCCCAAAATGTTTAAATCTTTTTATTACTTAGGCTATAAAAAATCTGGAAACAGGAATCTAGTTTTAAAAATCTTAGAACAAAAAAGTCATAATGCTTTATTAGGATAATATACCAACAGTGTACTTGGTATTCTCAATTTTATATACAGAATCTATGACTTAAACATTCCTTTAGTAAAATGTACTTTGTTCAAAGGAACATAAACCAAAATAATATCTTCCTTTTAAGACTTGCAAATTTATTGCATAAATATTAGCAAATTCAGTGAAGCAATGTAACCTTCAAAACTTGATTACCCAGCATGATCACTGTTAGTATGTCAATGAAATTATATAACTTATCATATAAAGTGTACCACTCTGTAACTTGCCTTTCTTACTTAACAGGACATAAAATACATTTTAAGTCAATAATTATAAATCTAAAGCACAAATTTGAATGAGTATAGAATTCTTTATTGCTTTAATATACCATGTAAATTATCCCCACTTTGCAAGATATTTCCATTTTTTCACTGTTGTGAACAATATAATGATTAATATCTTTTAACACACTCTGGGTGATACTTCGGTAGTAGAGCATTATCTTATGAGCATTATCTTATGAGCAATAAGTCAATCATGGGTAGTTTGAAGGGAAACTTATTGAAGTGAGTGAGGTGACTCCTAATCTCAACTGAATAATTAGACACCAGAGAGGAGACAGGTCTGAGACAATCTGAGGATCCATGCAACAAAAAAGTAATGGAAGGTTCTCTGAAGGCACCACCACAAACAGGAATCAATCTCAGCATGCCCCAACGTACCATAACCTGACTTCTTCAGAAACTCATCTTCTGCATATTATGAAGTATGTCTTTTTAATAAAGGCGTTTAAGACATTGCATCGCTGAAATATCACTTAAACAAACATGTACTGGTTTGTGATGTAGCTAGAGAAATAGAACATTAAACATGATTAGAGTTTGGGGAGCTATCCCTGTGTCCCTTTATGATTACCTCTTCTTTTTCACATGATGGTTCTTCAAATATTTTGTGTCATTCCTCCTTGCATTACTTTTGAGATTTTTCACATAGGAATGCATTCCCAAACAATATTGTTTGCTTGTTACAGAAAATGCTCAAAGACTGGTAAAGAATGCATTCTTTCATAACTTACCTTTTGTGGCTAACGTTATGATTTGAGATCTATGCATGCTGCATTGTATTGTATTCACTCTCCACACAGTAGAGCTTTCTATTGTGCAAACACACTACAATTTATAGATACATGCCTCTGAAGATGGGCATGTAGATGATTTGTTTATTATTATTTTGAATGTAACTGCTGCAAAACCTTAATAAACTTGTCTCCCAGGCACATGAGCACAAGTTTGCTCTAGGCTGTAGGCTTGTGAGGAGAATTTCTGGGCATGGAAAATATGCATATTCAATTATTTTGAGGATGGGCATATCCTTTACCAAGACAGTATACAAAGTTAAGTAATATTAGCTCTGTCTGAAAATTGTTGTCGCTCCATATCTTCAACATGATAGCTCATATTAGACATTTCCCTCCAAATTATCAGTCTTATTAGATACATTATTGGGACTCCGTGCCAGGCTGTTTTCACTTGGGGTTCCCCAGAGGGGGGCAGGTGAGAGCCCTCCCCGCCCCAAGGGACCCAGCCCAAGCAGCCAACCTCCGCTACCCAACCACCGCCACACTCCAGGCTGCTTTCCAAGACACTTTCTACCCATTTTCCAAAATTACCACACCATATTTGATGGAGTTCAGACAGTAGGAAACAGTAGGAAACAAATCATAGAGAATTATTTTTACACACACACACACACACACACACACACACACACACACCTCGGAGAGCCCTGCAGCCACAGAGAGTATCCCACGGGTAGAGCCTGGCAAGCTACCCATGGTGTATTCAATATGCCAAAAACAGTAACGATAGGTCTCATTCCCCTGACCCTGAATGAGCCTCCAATCATTGGGAATGATGAGTAAGGAGAGGCTGCTAAAATCTCAGGGCTGGGAGGAATAGAGATATTACTGGTGCCCGCTTCAGTAAATCGACAAACAATGGGATGACAGTGACAGTGATTAGATACATCACAATTTCAATGATTTCTCCCTCCCCTTCCTCCAAAGCCAACTACTCTCAATGATTTTTTTATTAATTTATAAACATATGAACTGTCCATGCCCCTTTAGTAGCTGCTTTGTATGTATATGTATGTGTGCTTCCTGGTTGATATTTACAGGCAAATTACATATTATTAAAATGATTTTTCCCTTAGTTATTCATGTGGCAGATGTGTTATCTCAGCTCAGCTTGTGGTTTGGTTTTTCTCCTTTTTGGAACTTGCAGAGATGAAGAGGAATGAGGAAACTCCGAGATGCAAATAGCTTCTGAGACAGTGTCTTATTAGCTGCTGCGTCCTCGTCTTTAATGTCTTGGTTCTCCCATGCATGCTGTAAGGGTTATGTCCTACTCCCTATGCTTTAGTTATTGGTCAGGACCTGTTAAGTTACGACTGTATTGAAAGCTCAGACATGGACCTCTACTGTTTTCCTGAGTTGGGATATCACAAGCATCAACAATTTTGCCTACTGACAAATAAATACCCACTGCTATTTTCCCAAAATTAAGTGCAGGTCATTTGAAATCTTCAAGTTGATCATGAAAAATACACAAATCGAACTCAAGAGTATCTGGACTTCTTTGAAAATAAGTGAATCATATTATATCAACTTCCTTATTTAATCTAGCGATCCTATTGGATGATACCAGCTTCCTCAGGAGACAGTAGTAGCCATGAGGTGTAGGATAACATGGGGTTTGTCCTTTTAGCCTTGCCTTAGGGAACATAGTTTACCTTAAAGCAATGTCCTTTCTGTATAGACACAGGAAGACAATATTGTGCTTGTAACCTAGGAGTTGATTGACTCCAATAATATTTACTCCTGGGCATCTGCTTTCTTAACTCAAGTTGCCCTCAGTTCCTAGCACCCCAAAAGCAGGTTCCCGACGAAGGACAGGACGGATCCAGGGCAAGCGGTGAGTTATGTGCTACCCTGGCATCGAGATAAGCCAGGCCAAAGTGCCACAATACTCACCTATAAGTTGAGGGCATGATCATGGACAATGCTGTCATGATCCAAAAGACTAGGACCCTGCTTGGCTTAGGAAGATTAACCTGGCCTGAGGACTGTATAGTGAGATGTCCTCAGGAAGAACCAAACTTTATATTTCTTACTGTGCTCATGCAGAATGACATTGCTAGAAATATTAGAAGTAGATTTACTATAACTTTTAAGCAGATTACTAGTTCACACCCTAACACACCCTTGTTTGGAATCACACCCTTGAGAGGATCTCCTTAGATGAGATTTTTTTAGATGAGATTTTGTTAATCTCCTCAAGAAATGGTCTTACCCTTCTTTGTTGATTTGTTGATGTTAAACCCACCTTTGTGCTACTGCCCTATGTAATTTGCTATATAAACTAAGACTGTGGGGCACAGAGAGAGAGACAGAAGAATACAGGGCTGACTCAGACGAAGCAGAGGAAGAGAATGAAATAAGCTGATTGAGCAACCAATTTGGCCTTCTTCCTTCCATCGCCTGCCCTTGACCGACAGCACACACAGTGGTTCCAGAGCACTGAACACGGGCGGTGAGACATAGCCGCCCGGAGAGCCCGAGAGTACATGCGCCCCTCGGCGTACCCTCGAGTACATGCACCCCTCAGCGTGCTTTAGTTTTTTACAATGAGGGACTTGGGGTTTGCTTTCTTCTCTTCTCTCAACGAACATTAACTTCTAGGGGTGAGTTGAGTAATTGTTGTTCTGGAAAGAGGGTGGCATATAGAGAGTTTGGGAACTCTTTGATCTACTCCATGTGGCTTCCAGATATTCTTGTTTATTCACAAACGGTCCATAATGTCAGGAGCTTTCTTAATTTTATCTTAAACCTCTCTGTAAATGTACGTATGAACATGCATATACATGCAATTCTCATATGTATGTATATATCGGTGTATATCAATCAATAGATCTGGATATATGGTCAGAGATAAATAGACTTATATGATAGATAAATAGATCATTGACATGATCTCTTTCCATGTTCCAAAACCCATTCCTATAGTAGGAATTACAGAAGAAAAATCTAAGGCCACCAACATTGGGTATCATGTTAATTCAAGATGAAGGACTGACCTACAGACACATTTAGTGCCTAGATGCTGCTTAGAATCATAGCCAGTACAGAGTGAAATATTTCAAATCACAGCTCCAAATCTTCATCTTGCAACAGCAAACAAGAATGAAGTCCTGAATGGCTTCATGGACTTTAGATAAATAATTTGTTAGAAGCAAACTTTGGGCAGAAAGGGCGATGGGAAACTTTGTTCACACCTGGAGGTGCTCAGGACCTGCTACTGGCTCTGTGTTCAGGAGTCCCTGAAGAACCATAATGCCATACCAGGAATCAAGAGGGGATTAGAAGCATTCGAGACAGCACCTTACTTATCACCTCTATTATACCTCAGGCTTTGGAGGTGAGATTTTTAAAGACCACCAAACTGCAGGCAACCATAGATCTCCAAAAGATGCATTAAGAAATAGAATTCAAATCCAAGTATATTTGATTCCAAAGATCTTAGCTTCTGTGATTTTACTATAAAGTTTCTTTTCAGAATCTGTATATGCAGATTAGAATCCTGCAGATTTCCCCCTCAGTTCCATACAGAATAAATATATAGTTTTCTCTCTCTCTTTCCCTCTCTCTCAATCTCTCTCTTTCTCTCTCCTCTCTCTCTGATTTCCTAAGTCTTGCTATCAGGAGGTCCAGGGATCCTTCACAGAGATTTATCATACAACAAGGCAGGCAATTGAATAAAAGGGGCTGAGGGTGAGGTGTTGCTAGTGAGAGTGTGGTCACCCTGGAGATTCGGTGGTGGCCGGAGGAGGTGGGGGTCTGGTGTTTCCAGGGAATCCCTCTGTGCCATTCAGGTTGGCTGCATGTGAGGCATGCACATTAACCCCTGTTATCATCCTTTCTTCATTGTTTCCACCTAATTATCACCTACTAGTCAGATATAGATTCATCCACTTGACATAAGTCTCTTTAATTTTCTAGGCCTGAGGCATATTCCTCTCACCTCTCTCCAGATCCTCTTTAACTCTCCTTTTAGGTTTTACCTCACTCATTTAATGTATGCACTCTTGTCCTCATAATTTCGTCTTTGTAGCTCTCATCCCTTATGGTCACTATATTGTTTGTCTTGCAGCAGATTTGAGGTGTGTCTTGGACTCTAACAGAAGCACACGGAGCATGCCAGGTTTACATGTGGCTCAGTGTGTGGAACACAGTAGCGCATGCCAAGTTTACATGTGCTGAATGAATGTGTGAGCAGGTCAGTGCCAGGCAAAATGCAAAAGCTGAATACGATTTGAAGGAGATTTAGTGCATTCAAAAAACTTGGAGCAGTAGCACTGGAGCACTGTCGTCCTGTTGTTCATCAATTTGCTCGAGCGGGCACCAGTAACGTCTTCATTGTGAGACTTGTTCTTTTGTCATATCGAATATGCCACTGGTAGCTTGCCAGGCTCTGCCATGCAGGTGGGATACTCTAGGTAGCTTGCGGGGCTCTCCCAGAGGGACGGGGGAATCAAATCTGGGTAAGCTGTGTGCAAGGCAAATGCCCTATGGGGCTGTGCTAGAGCAGTAATAAATTGAAACTAAAAATAAATTCCAAAGATCAACAAAACCAAGAGCTGGTTCTTTGAAAGAATAAATAAGATTGACAAATCATTAGCTAGACTCACAAGGAAGGAGAAAACCCTAGTAAACCATCATTCAGAAATGAAAGGGGAAATGTCATAACACATACCGTGGAAATTCAAAGGATCATCAGGGATTACTTAAGAAATCCTTATGCCATGAAATTGGAGAACCTAGAAGAAATGGATACATTTCTGGATTCCTATAATTTCCAAGGTTGAATCAAGAGGAAACATAGCACCTAAATAGGCCAATTACTAGCAAGGAAATCTTAAGAGTAATGAAAAGTCTCTACAAGAGTAAAAGCCGAGACCTAGTTAGTTTACTAGTGAATTCTTCCAAACCTTTATAGAAGACCTCCTCCTAATCCTTCCCAGGTTCTTTCAGAAAATTGAAGAAAAAGAAATCCACCCAAATAATTTCAATAAGGTAGATATTACCCTGATATCTAATGCAGAGACATTACACAAAAAGAGAAAACTTATTTTTTTTAATTTTGCAATCATACAAGGCTGCTAGCTTCCAAAGTCATTCACATCATTATAGGTTGCCTTTAAAAAAAAAATGAATCATGGTGAGATACACGGTTACAAGGTTGTTCATTCATATAATGTATATAAAAGAATGCTACTTGACTTCAAGAAAAAGTGAAATCAAGCAATTTGCTGCCATGTGGATGGGTCTGTAGAGTATCATGCTGAGTTAAGTTGGTCAAAAGGAGACACAGAATGATCCCTCTCATCTTCGGGAAATAAAGAATCAAAGCAGGAGAATAATAAATTCACAAAGGCATCAAAAACTGAAAACGGTTTCCTGGAGGAGGCTTATGACAGGGAGGGGCCAGTTCTCTAGTGGAGGGTGTGGTGCTGGAATGTTCCAAGGCTGAAACCCTTCGAATAACCATTTTACACATCATCATCATCATCATCATCATCATCATCATCATCATTATCATCATCATCCTGTTGATCGTGGAATTTCTCAAGCGGTCTCAGTAACGTCTCCACTCATCCTAGCCCTGAGATTTTAGAAGCCTCTCTCTACTCGTCCTTCCCAACGATGCCAAAGTTGGAGGCTCTTTCAGGGTCAGGGGAATGAGACCCAGCATTCTTACTGGCTTTGGCATATGAATACACCATGGGAAGTTTGTGAGGCTCTCCCATGTCTGCAGGAAACTCTCAGTAGCTTGCCAGTTTCTCCCAGAGGGAGAAGTAGGTTATAAGATATCGCGCAGCCACCATTTTTATACATTTTATACATTACTCTCCCAAATTGAAATTTAAATTTTAAAAAATTCAGTGTGAAGGAAACACAAAACTGGGGCAATTATTTCTGATTTGGGATGCTAAGACTTTCTAGAAGAGGTCTCATGTCTGGATAATCTGGATAAATCCTTTGACATGGTGATAAAAAACGGTCCATGAATCCCTACTCTGAACCCACTTCATGACATTTGGTAAATTTACAGGGAAAAGAGCATTTCACAGGGAGGCAGTCAAGCCCACAGGAGGTTAAGTTCTTGCTTAAGGCCACCCAGCTCACACGTGGTGGGATGTAAGCTGGAGTCCATATCTCCCAAGAATTCAAATCTTGATTGGAAACAACTACCCAATTCTGTCTCTGGCCTCTGCTCCTAGTTCTCTGGGGATAAGAGGATGTAGTGGCTTTTGAACAATCTATCATTATCTTGTTTGCTAAAAGACGGCCTCATTTGCCTCTCTCTAACCAAACTCAAGCCTTAAGGAGGGGCGGCAGAATCAAAACCCTCTCCTAATAGCGTGCCGCGTACGGCAAATGAATTGCTCAGATATGAAATTAGAATTGTACTCTTTAAGCGCCCGAAAACTTCAGGATTCATTGTGCTATAACATTGATTTCAATTACATCTTAACCTTTAGCGTGATGATATGACATTATACCCCTCTGTCACTAACTGCGGATTCACTCTCGCTTTTATTTCTCTTGTTAAATATGAGCTTTGTTGCGCTCCATCGATCTCTGCAAATACTCTTCTGTTTACAACTTTGATCATCTTCATGTCATCTGCAAGAATAATGGGAGGCCTAGCTACTGGCTGGATTTTTCAGCATCGCTGAGATGGGGAGGGGGAAAAAATGGGGAATCTGACACTTTGGAAGCTCCCCCAGTGCAGAGACCTTTGTTCTCTAGTTAAAGTTGACCTTCTCTCTGGAGTTTGAAAGGTTATGTCCTAATGCGTTTGGACACTGTAACAGAAAGAACGGGGCTCCTTCAAAGAAATCAAGAGTGTAATAAACACAGCTCTCTGGCCCCTTAGATTTGATCACTGCTGTGACTGGTGATTTCTCATACAAGAAAACAAAGAAATGGCTCTCATCTGTTAACAACAAATTCTCTTCTGGGAGAAAAAATAAAAAGCATACTCCTCTTGGAGCTCCGATATACTCCATAGCATTGTCATGAGGATGCATTAGTGACTTTGTAAATTCCCAGAGTATTGTACAGAGTGGTCATTGACTTTTGTTAAAGTAAATAAAAGGAGAAAGATGACCAGGATACAGTCTGGTCAACATTCAGCTCATCGTGGGGCTTCGTATTTTATTTTGTTCTGATTTGGGACCACACCAGGAGGTGCTCCGGGCTTTCTCTTGGCTCTGCACTCGGGCCCCAGAGAGCCAGCCCTGTGGGGTGCCTGGGACTGAACCCAGGGCTGCTGCATGCAAGGCAAATTCCCTACCCACTGCACGATTGCTTGGGCCCCGTGGGGCTTGTTTCTTTAAGTTCGATCATTCCCTCACCGCACTTTCATCTGTAGAAACTTGTCTGAAATCACGGGTTCACACACCACGGTTTTGATCTCCCACCATCCTAGGAAGCCACCAGGATGCCCTAGGAAGCCACCAGCCTTCCTTCCTTTCTTTCTCAATAATTATTATTATTGAGAGCTTCAAGTGACTGAACCAGATAAGGAATCAGCTGTACAACCCTATAGGAAAACTTTCACTGAATTCTCAGGAGATGGGCTCCTGAAGTTTTGGTACGAACCAGAGTTATGAAAATTCAGCACACTCAGTATGGGAGCCAGGCTCCATCCAACGTGCCCTTTCTCCACGGGGTCATCTCACGAATCGCTGAGATGTTGGCAGTCACCAAGAGTCAGCTAAGCTGGGCTGGCCTGCGACATAATGTACCTGTGTCGAGGGGAGCCGCCACCTGTTGCAGCAGCCTCATGGTCCATCAGCTTCTGAGTTAGGTGTCCAGTGCTCAAGCATGAGCATGAGAACATGGCTGTGGCAGAGCGTTGGGTGGAGTGGTCCTTCACCAGCCAGGACCCATGGAGCTCAGCTCAGCGCCACAGCTGGGTGAGTTCTAACCCCAACACACCCTCCCCAGTGCCAGCTCCCAGACTTAAATGTTGGTGGGAGCTCCAGGGCTAAGCCAGAAGATGACTTCATTTTACATTTCAGAATATGTAAATTGAAAAATCCAATGATTTAGTGTAATGATTTAGCTTAATGACTTTGATTTTTAAAAATACAATAATTTGATTTTTAACTGAATCACTGTGAGGCATAGAGTTGCAGTTGTTTATGATTGAGTTTCAGTCATACAACGTTCCAACGCCCATCCCACCACCAGTGTACATTTCCCCACACCAATGTCTCCATCTCCGCCCCTGTCCCTGACCTCTGGCACACAGTCTTTTTCTTTCTTCTTTCTTCTGTCTTCCTTCCCTCCCTCCCTCCCTCCCTCTCCCTTCCTCCCTCCCTCCCTGCCTCCCTCCCTTTCTTTCTTTCTTTCTTTCTTTCTTTCTTTCTTTCTTTCTTTCTTTCTTTCTTTCTTTCTTTCTTTCTTTCTTTCTTTCTTTCTTTCTTTCTTTCTTTCTTTCTTTGTTTCTTTCTTTCTTTTCTTTCTCTTTCTCCTCCTCCTCCTCCTCTTCCTCCTCCTCCTCCTCCTCTTCCTCCTCCTCCTCCTCCTCTTCTTCTTCTTCTTCTTCTTCTT
Source organism: Sorex araneus (assembly GCF_027595985.1). Lineage (NCBI taxonomy): Eukaryota > Metazoa > Chordata > Mammalia > Eulipotyphla > Soricidae > Sorex > Sorex araneus. Next base: position 207,727,011 of record NC_073305.1, on the reverse strand, counting down.
CTTCTTCTTCTTCTTCTTCTTCTTCTTCTTCTTCTTCTTCTTCTTCTTCTTCTTCTTCTTCTTCTTCTTCTTCTTCTTCTTCTTCTTCTTCTTCTTCTTCTTCTCCTGCTGCTGCTGCTGTGCTGCTTATGCTGCTGCTCTTGTCTTTCTTCTTCCTCTTCTTCTCTTCCTTCTCCTCCTTTTTCTCTTTCTCCTTCTCCTTCTCTATCTCCTCCTCCTCCTTCTTCTCCTTCACCTCTTCTCCTTTTCCTCCTCCTCCTCTTCCTTCTTTCTCCTTCTTTTCTTCCTTGTCCTCCTTGCCTCCTCCTTGCCTCCTTCTCCCCCACCTCCCCCCACACACATACACACACACCCTTTTTCCCCTTACAGGCACTGTGCTTTGCTGAACTGTTACTGAAAAGGTATCACCAATGATTTAATTTTACATGAATACTAAAGTCTTCCAAAGAGTTACGTCTTAGAGCTTAGGATAGCAACGTATTTGTAAGAGCACTGATATTTCTCAAAATTTCTGGAGCTTCATATCTTATTTGGTTATTCTACTGGCCTAATATTTGTGAAACTGTATAAGGGAGAAATAGATCCAGTATATATCCATGAAGAAGGTGAGTGGATAGGTGGAATAACTTTTATCATCTATATAATTTATAGAGATAATAATATATTCTCATTGTAGAAATACAGAATATAAAAATTATCTATAATTTTACTGTACTGGTAGAATATTGTTAACATTCAATATATTTCCTTCTAGTACTTAATCTTTTCTTTTCTAGATAGATTTAGGTCTATATATCCATTAAGACACAGTGTACATATAGATATTAGTATATGAGTTTGATAATATTAAACTTAAACTTATACCACTATCACTGTCACACTGTCACTGTCATCCCATTGCTCATCGATTTGTTCGAGCGGGCACCAGTAACGTCTCCATGGTGAGATTTGTTGTTACTGTGTTTGGCATATCGGATATGCCACGGGTAGCTTGCCAGGCTCTGCTGTGTGGGCAAGATACTCTTGGTAGGTTTCCAGGCTCTCTGAGAGGGGCAGATGAATCGAACCCGGGTCGGCTGCATGCAAGGCAAATGCCCTACTGCTGTGCTATCACTCCAGCCCAAACTTATACATGTAAATATATACAAACTGCATTCTTGCATGTTTAGTTTATATCATGTTTTATTATAGAATTTGAACTATACATGTTTGCATGTTTAGTGTGTATGTACATATGTACTTACTCATTTTTGCTTATTTACAAAAATGATATCATAGACTATACAATATATCCTGGCTTGCATTTGAATTTAAAAATTTTTATTGGTATCATATACATTCTATCACATTGCTAAATAGTCCTTACAACATTATTTTAATGGCTTCATATTATTTTATTGTATTGCCATACCATAATTTATTTCACAAACCAATTATTATGAAAATTTACATTTTAAAAATTGCATAACTATCATAAATAACGTTATAACATCACATGTGCAGTCTTGGGTATTTCCTTTGGCTTAATTCCTAGAAATAGGATTACTAGAGGAGAGGATAAAAACATTTTTATAACCTTTTTAATACTTCTTACTGAATTACTAACAAGAATAAAACAATTTATTCTCATCCCATCAGTGAATGCACATCTCAGCACACTTTTGATAACAAGAGTCATGCAATATATAATTTTATCTTTGTCAATTTGATAGATGAATAATGGCATTTGTATTGTTTTAATTTGCATATATTTGATTGCTAAATAAGTTGATACATTTAGCTCTATATTACCCAAATGTATTTCTTTCTTAACTTGTAAACTATCAGTTTATGTCCCTTGCACTTTTTTTCTGTTAAATATGTCTCCACTTCTTTATTTTTTTTTTTGCTTTTTGGGTCACACCCAGCGATGCTCAGGGGATATTCCTGACTCTTCACTCAGGAATTACTCCCAGCGGTGCTGGGGGACCATATGGGATGCTGAGGATCGAACCCAGGCTGGCTGCATGCAAGGCAAACACCCTACCCACTGTGCTATTGCTCCGGCCCCAATATGTCTCTTCTTTATCGTCGTTGATCTACCAGATTATTTAAATTTAAAAATACATTAGTTTTGGGGGACAAAAACAGTGAAGAAAACATTCAGGCTGGTACAGAGGGCAGGGTGTTTGCCCTTGCAAGCACCTCAGTTGGGTTCAATCCCCAGCACCGCACGGGGCCCTGAGCACTGCTAGATGTGATTCCTGAACGCAGAGCCAGGAGTAAGCCCTGACCACAGTCAGTTTTGACTGAAAAATTAAATATATACACACACACACAAACAAAACAAAAAACTTTCTGGCAGAAGACAGAACCGTTAACAACGATGTTCTATCTCTGATGACTCCGGGAGTGACAAGAGGGAAGAGCTAGTTACTCTTAAGTGTTTCACTCAGCTTGATTTTCTCTGCCTCAGGAGGCTGACTTCTAGGCACTGAGTTATTAGGACTCTTGCCCACTGTTTCCCTCTTGGTTTTAGCCAGGAGTATCAACAGTAGACCAGAGGGCAGGAAGAGAGAGAGGAAGATGGATACTTGGGCGCCTTCCCCCAGACCTTGGTGCCCCCACCTGTGCTTCAGGCAGGGTCTGCAAGCCTTGAAGAGCCCCTGTCTACCTACTGTTCACCTAAGAATTTCAATTCGTTCCTTGTTTACTTTCAGCTAGGAGTGTCAAGAGCTTCTTGCTGTTACTGATGCTTGGTGTTCACCGTCTACTGTCAATTCCCTTGCATTTGTGCCTACTCAGTGATTTTCTTTATTTATCTATTTATTGTTATTTTCTGGTTTGGGGGCCAGACTCAGTGATGCTGAGGGCTTCACTCCAGGAATCACATCTGGCAGGGCTCAGAAGACCATCAGGGATGATAGGGATAGAACATGGCCAGCCACATGCCAGCAAAGCACCCTCCAGAGAGAGCAAAGCACTGCTCTCTCTCTCCAGCCTGTGCATCTTCATTCAACCCTTTATTTAAACCCTTGGATGATGTGCTTTCTGCCACCACTCTATATCATGTTCCGGGGATTAACTTTTTTTTTGCTTTTTGGGTCACACCTGGCGATGCACAGGGGTTACTCCTGGCTCTGCACTCAGGAATTACTCCTGGCAGTGCTTGGGAGGACCACATGGGATGCTGGGAATCGAACCTGGGTTGGCCACGTGCAAGGCAAACACCCTCCCCATTTGTGCTATCACTCCAACTCCAACTTTTAACTATAAGTACTTCGGTAGAAATCCTTGATTTCTTTTTAAAAAAATAATAATTATGTATTTTTAATAATAATTACATAATAATATGTAATTTAATTTTGACATTAAAAGCCTTTTATGTTTTCCCCCTGGCCTCTTGGATTTTCTCTTGTTTAAGCTTTTCTTTTAAATTTTCATCACCTTGACTTATAGAATTGCAAATTTGTTCATTGTTAGATTTCAGGCATGCAATGTCCCACCTCCAATCTCTTCACCAGTGTCCACACCCCTCCACCAATGTTCTGAGTTTCCCTCCCTTCCTGCAGCCTGCCTAGAGCAAGAAAATTCCCCCTCCACCATTGTCCTGGTGTTCTTTCCTCTAATTTATGACTCCCGCCTTCCAATCCATTGGCAAGCATCTTACTTACAATTACTTCTTACGTACAGTTCTTCTGCTGCTCATTTCTATTGCCTGTGGGGCTTCATCTTACTTGATAGAAATTGTTCATTTTTCTATGGTTTGCTTCTTTTTATGTTATTGGTTTCTTTATTGTCAAAATATAAAAGTTCGGTGACTTTTACATACATATAACCAGTATATATCATCTCTACTATCTATGTTCCCTACATGGACCAGTCTTTGTACAGCAGTTAAAGTGTCTTTGACATATACACATCTTAATTATAAATTAGATGCCACCAACTGCCTGTACATTCTTTGGTAGTGTCTATGTATCCTGTTCTGATTAATAAGGCTTTTTTTATCTTGAGAGTTTGTAGTTCTCATGTTATCAATTGTTTTCATATGTTTAAATTTAGAATTTATTTGTTGACCTATTTTAAATTTAGAATTTTTTTGATCTATTTATTCACCAGTTGATAGAGATTTTTTGGCTGTTTTATAGGAGGGTTAATAAGACTGTTCTTGTGAAAGTCTTTGTGTGAATATGGGATTTATTTTTATATGATGTGAGGCAAGAATTTAAACTCAGTCATAAAATTAAAATAGTAACAATTAAATATTACTTTGTTCTCAAAACTGTCGAAAGGTAAAAAGAAATAAAATTACAGTACTTATTCCTAGTGGGTATGAGAGGAAAATTATTGTCCTCAAAGTTACTAAAAAAATATATAAATTTTTATGGTACTTTTGAAAATAAAAATGGCAATATCTCTTAAAATTAAAAATACACACAGTGTCCAACCCAGAAATCCACTCCTGGGAATCCAACTCAAAGTCATAGAAATATCAATATATTAGTACAGAACCAGCTTGTTTGTAGCAAAAATTCTTGTAGCAATAAAAACAAAGGCCAAGGACAAAGAAAAGTAAAAAATCTATAAAATAAAACATTTTTCAGTCACTTGAATTAATTATTGCTTTAACAGAAAGATTTCTGTGTAGTATTATTGAGGAGAAAAGAAAGGTAAAGAAGTTATTTTATATGATGCCATTTTTATGAAGTTAACAATGACAAAATAGGTGTGTGTGTGTGTGTTTGTGTGTGTTTGTGTGCGTGTGTGTGTTTGCAAATAGTTCCTTGAAGATGAAGAAAGGCAGAGAAACACAACTATTTGCTAGGCGACTTAGCTATTAAATGTGGGAGTAGGGAAAAAATTTCATTATAATAGTGATCCCGGTGGGAGTCCCTGGGTGACTCATGTCAAGTGGTTAGTAGAAAGACCACAGTCGCAAGAAGGAGCTCTACAGCTCTCTCTTTGTACACCTCTGCCACCTGGGGAACAGCCTGGAAAATCTAGGACAGATAAGAGTTCGCTGTGAGCCATGCTCTTTGCAGAAAAGGAAAGTTAGTTCTAGAGCTCACAAGGCCTTTTGGGTCCGTGCCTTTCCCTCACAAAATAGAATTTCGGAAGGAGAGGAGCAGTGAAGTAAAAACAGATTTTATTTATTTATTTAGAGAATCTGAGGAATGGAAAGAAGGGAGGGAGAGAGTAGAGTGGGCGGGAAGGAGAGAGAGAGAGAGAGAGAGAGAGAGAGAGAGAGAGAGAGCAAGCAAGACAGAGAACTCAGGTTTTTCTCTAGTGGGGAGGGAGCCCCAGTACATATCCCGGCATTAAAGTATAAAAGTCTGAATGCACACATTTCAAAAAGGGAGATGCAGGTGACGTGTGCACAGACAACAATACATGGGCTCAGGAAGCACACGTGCCCAGGCAGTCCGTGTACTGTGGCAGCACGTTCATGGGCTTCCATTGTTCAAGTTGGCTTTTATAGGGTTTTCGCCAACCTACCCTATGTGAGTACTGCCGGGTGTGGGCCAAAACAAACAAAAAGAATAAAGTGAAATATAATTAAAACTTCAGTGATACAACAGAAGCAGACAGGGAGAGACTTTTTTTTTGTGATAATCTTTTGGACATGTTAATCTAATTTATGATATCATCATAAAAGGAAAGATAGATACATAGATAGATAGATAGATAGATAGATAGATAGATAGATAGATAGATAGATAGATAGATAGATGATGGATAGATAGGTATGCCTCTTGCAGAGCCTGGCAAGCTACCGAGGGTAACCCGCCCACACAGAAGAGCCTGGCAAGCTCCCCATGGCATATTCGATATGCCAAAAACAGTAACAATAACAGTTTTATTCCCCTGACCCTGAAAATAGCCTCCAATCATTGGGACAAATGAGTAAGCAGAGGCTGCTAAAATCTCAGGGCTGGGACGAATGGAGACGTTATTTGTGCCCACTCGAGTAAATCGATGACGGTGATACCCTATGTGAGGTAGGTAAGAGTCCATTGCTAGGGTGATTACCAAGGGGAAGAGCTGGGAGTACTTGATGGTCTTCTTTGATATTCCTTTCCTGGTCTTTGATCCTGCTGGTGCTTCTCTCAGAGGGGGGAATCCCGCTTTCTCTGGGTCTGTTCTGCCTCCAGGTAAAGGTCGTATCAGGCCTTGGTTCCTGTGCCCACAAGGTGGGTTCTGGCCACTTTAGGTCTAGCTGGCTTTATTATTCCCAAGAACTCATTGTCATGTGGGGAGTTCCTTTCCCTATCTATCTACCTGCCTCAACAGAAAAAAGAAAACTCCCACGTGTGGCAAGGTACCCTTTGGCTTGTTATTTTTTTTTTGTTTTTGTTTGTTTCTCCGGGGCCTTCCAAGTAGTTCTCAGACACCCCCAGGTGCCATCTGTCATCCCTCACTCAGCTTCAGTGAGACCCTGGTGCTGCTCATCTGGGATTGCCCAGACCACCCTGGTGGTGGTCATGGGGCTCCAGAGCTGCACCTACATGTTCAGAAAACACGTGTTGCCAGGAATCGAGTCTATGTCAGGCAACATGCCTTAACTGCTGTACTATCTCCTACATCCATTGGTTAATTATATCTGCACATGTATGTATAAAAAAATTAGAGGGAAAGCTACTTTCTAGGATTGGGGAGATAATATACGGATTAGGGTACAAAGTCTGAGTCCCGTCCTGGTTAGATCTCTTGCACCACTTGGCAGATCCTTCCCCCAAACTCCCAGGATTACCAGGGATAGACCTGAAAGCCACTCAATGCCACCAGATGTGACCTGCTGTGCCCGGCACTGTGAGAAACAACCAGAACTGTCTCCTCAGACCTTCACATTGAACTGATGACCAGGGAATAGTCTTTGGGATTTTTGATCACTGCTTGGGAACCTCCCCACCGCATGCTCAACACCAAAAGCTCATCTCTATTGATTTGTAAACAGGAAAAGAAGCAAACCACCACCAACAACAGCAACAGTAAAAAAAACCCAAGCCTATGTACTTGCACACGTACAAATACTGATGGTGAGTTATGTATGGCAAAAAAGAAGGGTCTTTTTTTCATATTCCAAATTGTTCATATGGAGGAGATGAAAGGGACCAGGAACATGAGGGTTTTGCTTCTATAAACATTTCATGTTGTATTACCTCAAACATATTTGGTAGCATGAGAAATATAATTTAATTTTTTAATAAAGGAAATTTAATTTTTTTTTGCTTTTTGGGTCACACCCAGAGATGCTCAGGGGTTACTCCTGGCTCTGCACTCAGGAATTACTCCTGGCGGTGCTTGGGGGACTATATGGGATGCCGGGGATCGAACCCGGGTTGGCCGCGTGCAAGGCAAATGCCCTACCCGTTGTGCTATCGCTCCGCCCCGGAAATTTAATTTTTAATAAAGGGCTGGAACGATAGCCCAGTGGATAGGACGTTTGCCTTGCAGGCAGCCGACCACAGTTCGAGTCCTCCATCCCTCTGGGAGAGCCCGGAAAGCTACCGAGAGTATCCCATCTGCACGGCAGAGCCTAGCAAGCTACCCATGGCATATTCGAAATGCCAAAAGCAGTAACAAGTCTCACAATGGAGATGTTACTGGTGCCCACTCGAGCAAATCGATGAACAACGGGAAGACAGTGCTACAGTGCTACAATAAAGTGAAATGGGATGAGAGGACAAGATCACAACAGAACTATGTCCTGGGTCTGAGGGCCTTTGGCAGGTGGCTCGGAGAAACGGAGGCGGCAGTCTGAAACAGAAGCTGGAGAGGAGGGGAACTGTCTTGATGCAGAGGCATGGGCAGGAGAGGTCTGTCTCCCAGAGAGCAGACAGCACGTGTGGAGGCACAACGATGAGAAGAAAGCGTTTTCAAAATTAAGTGAGACTGGAATAATCTGGGACTGTGTCATGCAGTATCCAGAAGCTTGGAATATTTTGTTTTGTTCCGTTTTGGGGGCACATCCGCCTATATCCAGGGCTTACTCCTGACTCTGAGCACAGGGATCTTTCCTGGCAGAACTTGGGGGGCCGTATGGGGTGCCAGGTATAGAACTTAGGTTGGCTGCATTCAAGCTGCCTTGCCTGCAATACTATTGCTCCACCTGGAACTTGGGATTTTTACACTAAAGTGCTCATGGCACTTTAGTCAGCACCACTGATAAAGTCAGATAAGACTTTGTGGTAGAGGGCTACCCTGTGCTTTTTAGAATCCTGTGTTTAATACAATTCCCAGTTTTTATTGACTAGGTGCCTGTAGCAACGCCTTTCTCCAGTTATGAAAATCAGATGTATTTCTGGATGTTGTTAAATATTGCCATGGTGACTAAATAGTGTCCAGCTACCCTGACCCCCAACTCTGGTCGCTAGAGAACTACTGTTATAGCTAACAGAGATCAAACTGGTATTTAAAAATAGTTGAGCAAACTAGAGCTGTGTTGATGTTTAGAATGCCCCCCTTTCTGGTAGAAGACAGTGGGAGCCATAGGAGGCAGGCAGGCCGACGGGGAGGTTGTACCAAGGAGATAAGAAGTAAGGATGATTAAATGAGGCTATTGCAGTGCAGTGAGATACTCTTCCTCCTCAATTCATCTTAGCCTATTGCTCTGGTCCATCCCTACTGCTGGAATCTTGGCTTTCCACTCTGCTTTATTATCTGTCTACCTGCCTCCAGCCTCTCCCCATCTTTATTCCATTCTCCCTGTTACTCTTAGAGAAAACTTTCATTTGGGGGAAGGATGCCATGCAGATCTGTTCCTATGACATCAGTGATGATCTGGACCACTCAGCTGGTGCTCAGGTAACTTTCAGGTTACACTCAGTGGCACTTAAGTGACCACACACTTCTCGGAATAGCAGTATATAGGGTATGAGCCTTAAACGTGTACTCTCTCTTCAGCCACTCAGAGAGAACTTCCTAAAAAGCAAATCCAAACATATCAAGCTCAGTTTAGGAGCTTACCACGTCTTGTACATGACAGGATCAAGAGCCATTTCAGCGAGTTGCCGACTGGATTCTCTCTAGTCTCCTACTTCCAGAGTCTGGAATGAAACTAACCATCCTGAACAGCTTCTTCTCAGCCTGGAATCATCTGTGTTTATCCTCCCTCTCACCTGACATGAGTCCCCTTTTGTGTCACATCCTGTGCCCTGCCCAAGGTAGATTCCTTTTCTGGGGTTCCATCCTGTGCAGTTGCTTATCATGCCATGTGATAATGCCTTGGTAGTCTCTCTCTATTCTACTTTTCTGAGTCACTCAAAAGCAAAAACGATGTTCCGATTCATCTTTGAAACTCAGAGCCTGGGACATATTCAGCACTTATTTTATTTTTTACTAGGATGCTAAGGAGGAAAGAGAATAGTTCATTAGAACTGACTAGCACACACAGAAGGGTAATACTAAATAATTGTGGAGAGAGAGGGAGATTCAGGGCCAGGAAAATAGTTTAAAGTATGGAGCATATGCCCTGCATGTTTGAGGCCCCAATTTTAATTTGACACCACACGGCCTTTAAATCATTGCTAAACGATGTGACTCTGGTCTCTTCTAGCACTGCTGGATGAGAAGTACAGCATCATCGAGCCAGAGCACTGTCCAGGGAAACCTCTTCTGGACTGAGTACTATTGGGAGTGCTCTGTGCCCTTGAGAATCTCTGGGTAAAAATCTACAATTTGGGGGAGTGAGATAGATAGGTTAACAGACGAGGGAAACTACAATATCTCAATAATGAAATTAATCTCTAAGAGAACCTGGCAAGCTACCCGTGGCATACTCGATATGCCAAAAACAGTAACAATGACAGTCCTCATTCCCCTGACCCTGAAAGAGCCCCCAATACACCACTGTGCTACACTAGCACGCGACAGGGAAGAATGGAGATGTTACGGGCACACACTCAAGCAAATTGATGAACAATGGGATGACAGTGATACTGGGATGCAGTGAAGAGAATCTTCAGGAATTGAGAATTTGAACACAGTAGAAGGGAAAGGAAACTTGGTCTATAGAAAGGTTGACCTCAGAAGTGAGAAAATAAAATTTGGTCTTTAGTAGACTTTCTTTAGCCATCAAATAATTGCCATATTTTCTGAAAAAGCCAGTAATGGTTGGACCAAAGCAATAGTACAGTAAATTAGGCACTTCCTTTGCCTACAACCAACTCGGTTTGACACCTTGCACCATAGACAGTCCCCTGAGCCCTGTCAAGAGTAACTTCTGAGCATGGAGCAAGTAGGAAGCCCTGAGCACAGCTGGCACCAGGATAAGACATTTTTTTTTCCTTTTGGGTCACACCTGGTGATGCACAGGGGTTACTCCTGGCTCTGCACTCAGGAATTACTCCTGGCAGTGCTCAGGGGACCGTATGGGATGCTGGGAATCGAACCCGGGTCGACCACACGCAAGGCAAGCACCCTACCCACTGTGCTATCGTTCCAGCCCCAGAATAAGATTTTTTAAAACTCAGCAATAGAGAATGTTTTCTTGTCAAGAATTTTATAATAAGATTGCAAATGAGTAGGAATAAATGATGTCATCAAATATTGATTGCTGCCTTCTGTTGGGTTGCTGAAGGAGAAATCAAAAATTGATCAAGACATGTGGATTGGCTTTCCACAGAGGCTAGAAAGCAGTGCAGGTATCCAGACAGGTGACAAAGATATAGCCCCAGCAGGGCAGGCACTCAGCAACAAAGCAAAGGCCCTGCATTTGACCCCCATCTCCATAACAAAAGAAGAAATAACAAAACAAACCAAAGGAACTGAGTCCCAAACTGCCATGGGTTGTGAAGACTAGTTGTAGAGGTCACCTGTCAATAGAGCTGGGCTTTCATTGTCTGGAGTCCTGCAGAGTGATGGAACAGGAAGCTAATTGGAACTGGGACAACTGGGGCTTGGTGCAGAAAGAATCTGCCCAGACCCCCAGGAATGCGGAGTCCCTCCAGTGTTGGGGACCTTACACCCCGACACTGAGGAGCAACTCTGGAGTTGCTGGCATACCCAGGGCAGTTTCTCAGACCATAGTTTGAGGGACCCTTCGTGGGTCATAAGAACAAAATGGCCCCTGAGCAGGAGTTTGGCTCCGGAGTTGACAGATATGCTTGCTAAAGTGTCACACGCTCAGACTCAGACGAGGCAATTTTCAAAGAGAAATAACAACACTTGACTCTCATTTCCAAAGAACAGCTCACTAACAAACCAAACGAAGAATCGATTTTTTTTTTTTTTTGCGAGTTCAATACTTAATGCTCCGTGTTAAGCAACAGGATTTTACAATTCACTAGTTCTTCTCTTACAGGGAATTAAGTCATAAAAATCCATTCTCCTCCCAAATGCCAAGAACCAAGGCCATCTGCTAATAAGTGAGTGAACAGATAGAGTGATTTAGTCAGCACATTGATTGCTTGTTTGTCCAAATATCCTTTTTATTTTATTTTATTTTATTTTTTTATTGCCTATGTGGTGACTCTGTAATAGACTTCAAGAGTTCTTTCTTCCAGCCTCCTGTAGTTCTTGGTTTTCTCTCTTCATTCCAGTTATGAGGTTCTAGAACCTGCTACTGTCCTTTGTATTAGAAACACGGATAACACTTCTGAGAGACCTTGTTTGGGTGCATTGTCAAACAGAGTTTATCGAGTCAAACTTGAAGATTCAAGAGGGAATTCCATTTGGTTTCTATGATGTCTTTGTGAAAAAATATTCTATGATTTTATGATAATAATCTGGTACGTGAGAAAAAGGAGACACAGGAGCATGTAACCATCCTAAAATAACCCAGATTATGAGTGGCAGAGTGAAAACTTGAGCATATACTGTGCTATTGTCTTCTGGAAACTTTGTGCCAGGTATTTTAGTACGATTCTGGGCATTTCCTTTCTATCATTGCTTCTTTTCTTTCTTTTTGAAGTAAAAACAAATTTCATTTGTTTTATTTTATTTTTTTAGGAAGAGGAAGGAGGGAGAGGAAATGAGAGAGAGCAACGCACTCAAGAGAGAATGCAGGCTTCTCCAAGGGCAGAGAGAGCCCCCCCACCCCAGAGTTAGATTCGGAAGCATGAAAGTACATATCTCAAGAGGGGAGATGCCAGGTGCCACATGTGCCGGGCCACGTGGGCACAAGCAGCACATGGGCTCGGGCAGCATAAGTGCGCCTGTCATTGCTTCTTGATTGTGAAATGGAACCTGGCCGGTGCCCCCATAATGAGTGGATACACAAACTCATTCAGCGTCATTCACTGCCTAATGTGCAGCGTGTGGCCTGGTAGACAGGGCTGGAGCAGATGTGATGAGTGGGAAATGATGGCACTCAACAGCTTCTGAGACCACAGTTTATAAACTGCTGGTGTTTTATAGAGCTCTAAAAAGAGCTTATGCATCCTCCAGGACCAGGCAGGCCAACACTTGCCTTGCTCTGAAAGCCCAGTGGAGACAGGTCAAGCAGCATCTTCACATTTTGCCCAATCCCCAGAAAGTCCTTGTCCATGAACCAGGATTACGGGCTGCAATGGAAGGACGATTACCTCCTAAATAAGTCCCATCAAGAGACTCTGCATCAAGCCCAGCCCTCCTAATGGGACAGCAGAGAGGGAGGGACTGATGTAATTGAGTTCAGAGTCTTCCGAGTCCATCATAAAAGCCTTGTTGATCTGCATTATTGGATCTTAGTGGTGTCAGTGGGGTCCTAGGTAAATCGCAGAGGTATCTTCAAGGGGCCTGTGAAGGGGCCAAGGAGGAGCATAACCACTTCCTCTCCTTACTTGTTAATGAATTTGCATTACATTACTACTTTGGTGCTAAAATATATAACCCAAACAATATAGAAGCAGAAAAAAATAATCTAGAGTCAAACTGTTATTATCTGCCCCACACCCATCTGTATCAACTGCTATTTTAGAAAGTCTGGGCTATGCATTGGGCTAAAAATGAGAATTATGTCAGTAGTCTCAGAGAATTCTTCAATTCCCTTTGTAGGAACTATAATTTGACTTGTATGACATTTTATCATGACATCTCTATGTCTATCTACTGACTACATGTCTAGTTGTAATCAGGAAAAATCCAAGATCAAACCATGACAGAGCTGGGATTTGAACCCAAGTATTTATTCTCAGCCCTAGTGTTAGTTGCTCTATAGACCCGTCCCAGCCTAGCCTGGCTCCTCGCAGCTGCCCCTATATAAGGCTCCCAGAATGGCCTGACCCCTCTGGTTTCTTGTCTTCTTTCAGTTCTCCCCAAACCATGAGTGGACTCTGATGTGAATTTTCTTCTTCTTCAGATTAAAGTCACTGGTGCATCTCTCTGGATCCAACCCTGTTCTCTGTGTTTCAGTTCCCAAATCAAGGAAGGCTGGAGCATAGTTTTCTTCTTCTTCTGTAGCACAGAGCTGGATCCAGAGAGTTTTCTAAGTAGAAAACTATCTTGATTTTCTGAAATGTCTTTTAGTTCTTCTCAAATGTACGTTTGCTTGGTTGACTTCCATTTACTAAGACCTTACCTCATCTGGAAAGAAGAAATGCAGATCTCAATTCTCTATCTCTCTCTCTCACAGACATTAACAAATGAGTGAATGTGTGTCTACAGTAAATATGCAGATGCTTTCATTAATTATTCCCTATAAAACACATTTAGGTGTTTTTTACATGTAAATTCACAGCTTAGTGAGGTTTTGAATACTTAAAAAAATTCTGATTATACATGATAAACTTTCAGTATCTGTATTCTAAACCATAATGCCCAAAAGGAAAGAGGGAGGTTCAGATAGATAGATAGATAGATAGATAGATAGATAGATAGATAGAGAGAAAGAGAGAGAGAGAGAGAGAGAGAGAGAGGTGCCTACCATAGAGGCAGGGGACTGGCAGGGAATTGGGGACTCTGGTGATGGGAAATGTGCACTGGAGAGATGTCAGAGCATTGTGTGACTGAAACCCAATCATGAATAACTTTGTTAGTGTGTATCTCATTGTGATTCAATTTAAAAATAAATAAAAATCTTTGAGAGTCGTCCAAATTGTTTTCCAGAAGGGATGAACCAGTCGGCATTCCCACCAGCAGTGAAGAAGGGTCCCTTTCTCCCCACATCCTCTCCAACAGCGGTTGCTTTTGTTCTTTTGGATGTGTGCTAGTCTCTGTGGTGTGAGGTGGTATCTCATGGTTGTTTTGATCTGCATCTCTCTGATGATTAGTGATGCAGAGCACTTTTTCATGTGCCTTTTGGCCATTCGTATTTCTTCCTTGGTAAAGTTTCTGTTCATTTCTTCGCCCCATTTTTTGATGGGGTTGGATGTTTTCTTCTTGTAGAGTTCAACCAGTGCTTTATATACCATTGATATCAACCCCTTATCTGATGGGTATTGTGTAAATATCCTTTCCCATTCTGTGGATAGTCTTTGGATTCTGGTCAGTGTATCTCTTGCGGTGCAGAAGCTTTTTAGTTTAATGTAGTCCCATTTGTTGATCTCTGTTTTTACTAGATTGCTTAGTTCCGTGTCACCTTTGAAGATACCTTTATCTTCAATATCGTGGAGGGTTTCGCCGTCCTTGTCTTCAATGTACCTTATGGTTTGTGGTCTAATGTTGAGGTCTTTAATCCATTTTGATCTGACTTTTGTGCATGGTGTCAGGTCAAGGTCTAAACCCATTTTTTTGCATGTGGTTGTCCAGTTGTGCCAGCACCATTTGTTAAAGAGGCTTTCCTTGCTCCACTTCATATCTCTTGCTCCCTTATCAAAGATAAGATGGTTATACATTTGGGGTTGTGTGTAGGGATATTCCACCCTGTTCCATTAGTCTACGGCTCTGCCTTTGTTCCAGTACCATGCTATTTTAATTGTTACTGCTTTGTAGTAAAGTTTAAGGTTGGGGATGGTGATGCCTCCCATCATCTTTTTCCCAAGAATTGTTTTAGCTATCCTTGGACGTTTGTTATTCCATATGAATTTTAGGATTGCTTGATCCATTTCTTTGAAGAGTGTCATGGGTATATTTATAGGGATCGCATTGAATCTGTATAATGCTTTAGGGAGTATTGCCATTTTGACAACATTGATTCTCCCTATCCACGAGCAGGGTATATGTTTCCATTTCCTCATGTCCTCTTTGATTTCATGGAGTAGCGTTTTGTAGTTTTCTTTGTAAAGGTCTTTTACTGCTGGGAATATATCCCAGGGAGGCAAAAAAGTACAATCGAAACAACATCTGCACATGTATGTTCATCGCAGCACTGTTTACAATAGCCAGAATCTGGAAAAAACCCGAATGCCCCAGAACGGATGACTGGTTGAGGAAACTTTGGTACATCTATACAATGGAATACTATGCAGCTGTTAGAAAAAAGGAGGTCAAGAATTTTGTAGTTAAGTGGATGGGCATGAA